>NC_092148.1:33582799-34182799 GCF_045791955.1 Oncorhynchus clarkii lewisi
TAAATAAAAATTGTTCCTCCATATATTAATGTTGAACAAACCTTTATCGAATACAAATCTTCGACAGCGTCCCGTGATTTGTCTATAATGTAGTCTAATGCACATGTAAATTCATAAATGTGTAATTGTCTATGATTCATTATTCAGTAAAGATTCATTCAATATTTTACTTACATTGTTTGTTTTGTTATTTATTTTACATTTCAGGAATCGTGATCTAGCTACATAATTATTTGTAAAACAATTTAAGTATCTGCAGCGTGCAAAAGTTCCTATATAACTTAAAAAATAATATAAATATATTTAAGTTTAATGCAATAGGCCTTATTCATTTGATAATTTATAATACCTCTTTGTTTCTCTTCTTGTGCTGAAATAGTGTTTGTCCACTAGTGCCCATGGGTGAGTCCAACATTTCTAACGCAATCCAAAGGAATTTTCTAGTCATTTTAACAGCATTCTGAAATTACCAACATATTATTTTCCCTCTTTCTATTAGATCGAGGAAGAGTGTAATGTGTTAGTCAGCATTTCTTATTGACTATCCATACAGCTTACGTGGTATTCTCGACAAATAACTGTCATTATCTTGAGCCATCGCTGACCAGCACATACAGCATCCATTGTACTGATCCTGTAAAATAGAAAAAGTGTGATGTCATCCCTAGGGACAAATAACAGTCCTCTTTCCATATGAACATTTTAGGGTGATCGAGTCACAATGCTGAGCATGGGTTGTGATTCATTTATTTATGCATTGTCTTATCATACCATGCCATGTGTTACACATGAATAGGGCAGTCAGTGTCACAAAAATGTAATGTAGCTAGCTAAGCTGATTGGACAATACATCACACTTGCCTCACTTGTTGGTTTATTATAGCAATGAATTGCAAGAGTTAAGCCAGCATTAAAGTATAATCTGTATATCAGGTTAGTAATACATTCTCTTGTGTTTGTCAAGAACCAGGGACAGTAAAATGGCATCTATTGATTACAGGCATATATGCTGAAAACAGCGCGGTTCTGATTGTCATATGCCATCTATTGTGTTTTAGAGGGTAATAATAACCTTATAAAGGAAAACATTCATTTAAACATGATCCTCGTTAACTATAAGGGAGGCTTACGCGAGTAGGAGGAGGAAGGAAATCAGTCTTTCCAATAAATTCAATAAGAAGAGAAAAGAAGTACTCGATGTGACACATACTCAAGAGACTACTGTCATAGGCCTGTTCAAGAAAAAGTCACATATCCTTCTCTCATATCAAACAGCGGTGTCAATGAGAAAGCTCTCTTCAGTGATGTTGGCTTGGATATTTTCCTCTTAGGGCAAATAGATTTGAGTGGAACGCCTCTCCCCTTCTGTCGTGTGAGTCTTTACTTTTGAAAAGAGATGAAGATGAACATAGTCTGTGGATCACGCTGCTACCAGCTCTCAGAGTCTCACGTCAGAATTAGACATTCGTCCATGTCTCCCGAACGTCAAATTTCAATACTGACTTGTATCATGGGTGACCTGGCTGCAGACACCGCTACACTCACTCATAGACACGTGTGTGCAGAGATGCACACACATGTACACACACAGACCACACACCATACATGATTGCTGTGTGAGAACTACCGACGCCATACTGCTTAACATTTTAGGTTGATGTCGATTGCTATGGACGATCCTTTCTATTGTTGGAAGAATGCACTGACTTGCTTGTTGTCAGGACAGACTGTGCTTCACTGAGAGAAGCCTTCTCAAGCTTTGGACAAAAGACAGTGATAGACCATTCGATAAGATACCCTACAATGCAGCATTTCCGCCGACACGACCTAAAGTAACCGTGCTACTTTATGACGTAACTGTGATCAGTTTACGTGTTGCCGTTGTACAGCTACTGACAACACTATTGATTACCGTGCCTGAAGTTGAAATGGTGTATTTTTGGACAAAGGAATTCAGAGGGTCCAATCCTCTTTCAGTACACTGTTAGGACTTAACGTCCATTCTGTTAGTCGCTGACTTGGCTTATTGTGTGTAACCTCTCAGTCACAACACAGCAAGGGAACATAGGCTTACAGCAAAGAGATGCTATACCTATGGAATAAAAAAAACACCATAGTAGATGTTTTTCTAAAGGTTATTGGATGAATCCAGTTATCTATTTTCATGTAATATCTTTATGGGTTCCTGGTTCTGCAATTCAGATATGATGCTGTTGCTCTCGCCTGCGTTAACACCTCCTGCCTGTGTCCAATTGGGATTTATCAGTTATTTAAATCCCGCCTCGATTTGACCTTTTTTGTGCTTAGGGCTTTTGTGGGGAGTTTACATGGTTTTCCAATGTAGCACTTTAGGGCCCTATTGTGTGGTGGCCCTGAAAAGGTAGGCTCGCATGCAGTGCCAACAAGCCTCTGTCTGGCCTGGCCTGGCCTGCCCCCCCCCCTCCCAGCCACTTGCCCTGAAGTTGGCTGGTTAGAAGTGCTTTGATAGAGCTCGCTGACTTAACCTTTGCCTACCTCGCCCTGCCAGGGGGCTGCGGCTCGATGTCAAGCTCATAATACAATTAGAACATCTGTCCCATTGACCTTGGCAGCGCGGCTTACCCCTGTCCTAGACAGTGACAGGCTTTCATCTCAATGCTGCTACCTCTGCATCTAGTCCCTTTAGAGCTCTTTCCCCAGGGGTGAGGGAGCATACACACACACACACAATTTTCAACTGAAAATACAACTATTTAAAGTGAATCCTCTCCAACCATTCATAATGTCAAACCTCTTTAAGTGACAGTGTTAGGGTGTCTGCTAACACTTAAACATTTGCAAATGAACGAGCGAACCGAGAGAGGGAAAACATATTGAAAGGGATAAAGGAAAGATGATATATAGTGAGGGAACGTCCTGAAAGCAGTGACAACACGGGCTGTATCCGCACTTCCCCTTCAGCGAGGCTTTGTTTGGCTTTTGTTTTAATCCTCTCTCACCATTTCGGTAGAAGCTTCTGGACCACCCACACTGCCATGCCAAATATGTTTCCAAGAAGATGGAACCCCAATATGACTGTTTTTTAATTACAACCCCTAGCACTTAAAAACACACAATAAATATAATTCCCCTTGATGAAGAGGAACTCGGCAACATCATGTGACAAACAATCATCCGGAGAGAGCGCCGTCATTGAATAATGTATTGCATACGCTTACACAAACAAATCGTTAATGTTTGGGCTAGGGCCACATCTGCATGCAGTGACAAAGGCCCCTCTGTTAGAGAGGATTTTACTGTACCACTCTGCGTGAGGGCCAGGCCTGTGAAATAGAGAGCTCTGCTTGGTGGGGGACTGCTCTGCAGGTGCGGATGGGGATG
Source organism: Oncorhynchus clarkii lewisi (assembly GCF_045791955.1). NCBI lineage: Eukaryota > Metazoa > Chordata > Actinopteri > Salmoniformes > Salmonidae > Oncorhynchus > Oncorhynchus clarkii. The sequence continues at coordinate 33,586,160 of NC_092148.1, forward strand.
TGTGTGACGGTGCTGGTGGGAAGATCCGAGAGAGGAGCTGTTTGAGACGTGGCATACATACATCACCACCGTCTTGGAAGGAGGCAGCAGGGATAGTCACAGCTGTGTGTGTTATGGAGGGGTGGCATTTTGGTAATGTCCTCTGCTCTGTAGCCACCTTGATGGGACAGTTGTAGTACAAAATAAATAGGGTAGACGGAATGTTAAAGTAACAGGGAAATGGGGGGGGGGGGGGGATAGTGAGAAAAATAATGCAATGGAAAAAAGTAAATCGTACAGGAATTCCAACATTCTTAAACCCAGCAGGCATCCTTATTTGCCCTCCTCCTCACCCCCCTCTCTCACAGCTTGTGCTGGATCTATAGCGATTCATCTCTCTTTTAAAGATCCTAAGCTCTCCTAAATGCTTGAGAAAAAAATGCTTTTTAAAGGGGAAGAGGAGTTGGCGAGTCCGGGGATGTGAGATTAAGGCTAAACTCGGACCTAAGTGGAAGTGCTCGGTAGAGGGTTCAGGCGATGTTATCATGTCATCAAGCATGTGATATCATAAGAAACAGTGTTTGTTTAGCTAAAGGAGAAGCATTTAAATTAGATAATGTAATTTCCTGAGTAAAAAGCTTTTGTGACTGGTATAATAAACAAAAATATTTTCAAACCTTTTAGGTGCTTTTTATTTATTTTGCATGATTGTTGAGTTTATATGAATTGCAAGTGTGTGTGTGTGCGCGTGCGTGCGGGTGTTTGCATGTATGACTGGGGTGAAGGGGTGGCGTGTGTGTTTGCCCTGCTGTTAGTGAATCTGGAAATTGTTAAAGGCCCAGTGCAGTCAAAAACATGATTTTATATTTATTTCCACACTGAGGTTGGAATAATACTGTGACATTTAGAAAATTATGATAATGCCATTTTAGTGTAAGAGCTGTTTTGAAAAGACCACCTGAAATTTCAGGCTGTTTTGGTGGGATGGAGATTTGGAGATTAAGACCAATAAGAAAGAGAGTTCCTAACCTCTCTGCCAATAACAGTTCGTTTTCAGTTGTTTTCCCCTCCCCACTCAGACCGTCCTAGAACAATTCTTGCTTGGAAAATCTTTTCTCTTTGCTAAGAATCTATTTGACTGTCTTTTTGACCATTTTAATTGAAAACAATCACAGTAAGGTACTTCATTGTTACCCAGAAATTATTTGATATTAATATAAAAAATGGCTGCATTGGACCTTTAAGAACGGAGAGTTTGTAATTTGCTCAATAATTTGCTAAATGCATTGCTCAGTGGCTTTCACTGAATCAGTAGAGAGCATGAATACCTCGTTTGATATTAGCGATCAGATTAGCCGTTTCAGTTAGCATGCCGAAGATTGCAGAGCAAGATAGTGGATACAATGATTCAAAGTCTTACAATCCCTCTATTGATTGTGTTGAGCTTCATATTTGCATTTGAGTAAAGGAAGACTCTTAAAGAAATGAAAACCGCATTGGATTTTGTAATACCTTCCTTTCTCATGCTATAAGAAAATCAATACACCCCACACACACACACACACTAAACAAGATCTAGCCTCAGCCGCATAGAGCCTAAATAACAACCTACATCTTATGTGTATTATACTTCCGCTTGAAAAGTACAGTTCATTTGTATCTCTAAAAATCTGTTTCATTTACCACATATGTTTTATTTTCAAAGATTTGCACCAGAATGAGAAAATCAACCGCAAAATCAAATGCTTATCTTTCCAGAAAGAAGTCTCTAGTTCTCTCAATAAGACAGCGATACCCTTCACAAATTTAGTCATGAAATGATATTCCTATGTAACAAACTGTACATTCCAGATTGTAGGCCTACTAACCAAAACAAATATATATATTGAAAATTGGCATTATACTACTGTCATGTGCTTTTATTTTAGCAATAGGGATATGGATGATACACATATGACTTCAATCAGTTCACAAAGTAAATAAAATAAATAAATGAATGTGGTGTTATGTTTCTATGACACATCTATGTAGACCAACACATTGTGGCAAAGAAAGGGATTGTTGAAAAGTAGTGATACCTCAATTTCTGATTCCTGTTCATATAATTGTTCTGAACAGAAGGACATGGCCAAAATAGGCGCTACAACTTAATGCTGTTGGAATGCAATGAAATGTACAGTGTGTGATATCCACATCCTAAAATAATTTCCCTTCAAATTCAATGACTTACAGTAATCTCACTATAAGGAGAATTCTCAATAGATTCATTTTAGATTCAATCAATAGATTCATCTTGAACATGCAAAAAAAAAATAATCAACAAAATTCTTAGATATAGATAACAGATATTAAAATACTCAAATCACTATTCATCAACATTTATGTTGTGTGTTTGGGCATAGGCCAACAAAGGCACTCACTTACGAAGCAAATTGTATGAATGAAATGAGAGACTGACATTAACTGCTATAATAAATGCTAATAACTAAATCGGTTTATAACAATGCCTACTCATTGAGAACATTGACCTTTCACCCTAAATTATGGAAATAAGCCCCTGTGTCCGTTGATCGGCTAAAGGGATTTCGGCCTTCAATCACGTGGCATTGCTCTTTTCATAGTTTTGTATTGGTGTCGTGTGAAGTTAATAACTATTTCACAAAATGTATACGTAGGTACATTTGTGCAAATGGAAGCTGTGTATCCTATACCACTAAAAATGTATGTAAAGACACAATTTATGAAAAATACTGTATGAACTTGGCGCAATTCTTTCATGCCTGGCTTCCACTGCACGTCATGTTTGTTGTCATATCGTTAACTTAATTTTGTATATCTTCATTTATGCCATTGTGTCACACCATACAGGAAGAAATCAAATAATGCCTGCCACTGGCGTCACTCTGCCCCCAGCGTGTTCCTGGGGACGAGCTAATAGCCTTTCCAAAAGCCTTTCTGTTGATTATTAATTAAGTTAAAGACACCGGACCCTGATGGTGTAGTGTAGTCATCCCGTTGGCCAGAAATTACAGGAAGAGTGCTGAATTATTTCACTCATGACTCATTAAATTGACACGTAGGCGTCACGAAGGCCCGTGACACAGGGCGGCGATGTCGTGCCCTTCGAAATGAACTGAAGCACAGAGCAACATAGGTTCTCTCAATGTTTTCTGCGTGTTGAACGAACCACTGTAGTCTGTGAAATGTAAAACGTTTGGATTGATTTGGAGAGAAAAGAGGGATCATTTATGGAAAGGGGAAGGTACGTAGTTTATATTCATGTTGTTGGTGTGTGTGTTCCAGGAACACCTGCATAGTACACCCTCATCCACAGCCTATTTTGGCCATGGCCACAACTTTTGTCTAAATAGTAAAAAGGAGGACACATTTTTTTTATATTGGGGATGGAAGACATTTATTTGTATGTTCTGACATTTGGAAAATACTTTTGAGCAAAAAAAATGCCACCCGAACCAGACTCCATACTTGTCCAAATGTAACCCTTAAGCATCCACACCGCATGTGTCCTCGTATGTTCCTCCCATTAGTTGACTTGTGGCTGAGTGGATCCCTGGAGAAGTGCCATGTTTGGTTTTGCTTTGATTTTCATTTCACCTGTGTTTGTTCCTTTGCCCTCACAAGCAAACACGCTCACACATAAGCACCTACAATACCCTATTATCTCTCTCTCTCACACACACACACACACACACACACACACACACACACACACACACACACACACACACACACACACACACACACACGCACACACACACACACACACACACACACACACACACACACACACAGCGACACGCAATATAAACATGACTCCCTGGGATGGCATTTTGAATTATGTTAGGGTTTGTGTGGGAATACTACTTTAATATCTTCACTCCCTGCTACTGGGTGAAAAAGCATTTGTAGTGGATCTGTTTGATTTATTTTCTTTCGCAAGTCATCAGACAACTAACTATCTTTTTATTTTTATTGAGTTAAATTTAATGTTAATATTTAAAGTTCTATTATTATTGTGACTTACACACACACACACACACACATACATACATATATATATATATATATACACATACATACACATATTAAATTACATAATATACTAATTGGAAATAAATAGTCTTGAAATGCATTTTCAGGTTGTAAGAAACCACTGAACCATAGTAACCTAAAAGGTGGTCCATGTCTTTACATTTGACCATTTGATGTTTTCAAAGGTTTCACTCACATCCACACCCACTAATTCTCTCCTTGTGATTTTTTTTACACACATGTTTAGCACTTCAAAACAAGCAAATGATGTTTCTGAGTAGAAGGAGCTAGAAAACCTGCACATAACCTTGCTGTTCTAATTAGGTGTCTATGGGTGTCAAGTCATAGTGGCTGGGGTCTCTGAAGTAAAGCAGGCATGCAGTTTTCCATGTAGGAGAGTAGCAAGCTCCCACTATGGGAATAATTAAGACACTTCCCCCCGCCCGCCCCATACACACACACACAGCCATGCGTCCACTTGAACATGAGATAAAATAAACAGATAAGGAGGCATGCATTCATGGTTTGATCAGGTGTGAATTAGGACCATGATCGGGTGAACATACTGGCTTTCTTGGCACTTGACGGCAGTATGCGGAAGAGGAAGTGGTTTCTTACAACTGTGATTAAACATGTGTAACTAATCAGAGACTGCTGCTATGGCACTAGCATGTCATTTGTTGAGTCTCATTTCAAAAAGGGAGAGAGAGGAAGAAAGATGAACAAACCTAACTGAGTAACAAAAGCGGCATGTTACTCATTTAAAAAGAGAATGTTTCTCATTTCAAAAGATGTCATAAGGGCACAATTTTCGGTAATTAAAATATTTTGGGCTCACATCCTCATTTGCATTATGGGTAAAATTTCCCAGTACATTCTGTGAGAAATAAACAACAACAAGTCTCATACATTTTAATTTGAAACATATCCTATAAATATCTCTCAAAGTAGAATACACTAACTAGGCTTCCATATTGCATTGGAGAATCCTATGATAGCATAGGAGAATCCTAATGGGCCCATCAAAGACCTGATTTGTACCCAACAGACGAGGCAGCTGTGAATTGTATGAAATATTGGAAATCAATGGCTTCTATGGAATTTCATTAAGCGGCAGTATCCACAATTGATAGGCCCTCATAATTTGATGGATTGCACAAAGAAAATTATTAGCTGGGCTCTATTGAGAGGGCTCGAATGTGCAAAACTGGGTCTTGAGAATTGTTGAACTAGGGCAATTTGTTCAGAGTAAAAGAAAATAAAATAATATTGATTTTGGTCACGTTAAAGAAATAAAAAAAAATGTATTAAAGGTTAAATCTTTGCAGAACTGCTCTACAGAATATGTGTTGAAATTCTATTGATTATTTATTCATTAATTCTCCTTTTTTTGTCTCCCTCCCATCACCTTCTATCCTCAGCCACAGGAGAAGTGCTGGATGACTCAGACAGTGGGAATGAGAGCCGTAGTGGGAGTGAGGAGACCCACGTGTGTGAGAAGTGTTGCGCCGAGTTCTTCAAGTGGTCCGATTTCTGCGAACACTTGACGAGCTGCATCAAGAACCCCCTGGTGCTCATAGTAAATGAAAACGAAACCGAACCCTCCCGGGAGTATCCTGCAGAGCCATCGCCCTCGCCAAGCTGCCATAGTGACCAGGCAGACAGTGAGGACGCTGGAGAGGGCAGCAGCCACAGCCCCGGTGAGGACGATGAGGGCGGAGAGATAGCCCTGGAGGGGGGCAGTGCCCTGGAGAAGGAGGACGAGCCCATGGAGCTGTCTCCTGAGAAACCGGTGGACCTCGAAGTGAGTGACGCCTCCCCAGAGCCAGATGGTGCTCTACCTCAGCTTAGCGATCCTGCCCCATCCTCTGTGAAGAGCTACAGCATGCCGAGCACCAACGTCACTCTGGAGACACTACACAGCACCAGCGTGGCAGTGGCTCAGTTCTCCCAGAGTGTTTGTGCCGCGGTGGCCGGCAGTGGGGTCTCCCCCTTGGCCATCCCCATGATCCTGGACCAGCTGATGGCGCTGCAGCAGCAACAGATCCACCAACTCCAACTGATCGAACAGATCCGCAGTCAGGTGGCGTTGATGCAAAGGCAGCCCTCTGTCGCCCAGCTGGCCGAGAACCACCACCACCACAACACAGTTGCTGGCTCCCAGGGGCTGTCATCTTCCAACCAACTACAACAGTTACACAACTTCATCACTCCCCCTGTCCACCAGCTGCCCATCAGGTTGCCCTCACCGCTAAACAGCCTGGGCTCCTCCTCCCTCACCTCTGCTATAGATGGGGCCCTCTTCTCCCATACCCAGCAAAGTAGTAATCAACAGTCAAATTTTTCGATGCCCAAAACCACTTCAGCAAACTCCTCTTTCCCACCATCCAGTGGTAATGTGCTGTCATCTCTACTGCCTTCCTGCATGACTTCAATCACACACAGCAGCAGCGGAGCTGGATCCGCTGCTGGAGGAGGCATGAGCAGCAGCATTACAGCTCTGCCAAGGAATTCCAGCAGCCCCCCTTCACTAGGCCACAACAGCCTCCTGAGCACCAGTCCCTCCAATCTACCACTGATACCTCACAGTTCATCTAGTAGTGTCATCTTCCCAAACCCGCTAGCCAGTATAGCTGCCACTGCCAATGCACTTGACCCACTCTCCGCTCTGATGAGGCACCGCAAGGGAAAGCCCCCCAACGTGTCTGTCTTCGACACCAAGCCCAGCTCCGAGGACCCCTTCTTCAAGCATAAGTGTAGGTTCTGTGCCAAGGTGTTTGGCAGTGACAGTGCCCTGCAGATCCACCTGCGCTCTCACACCGGCGAACGGCCCTTCAAGTGCAACATATGCGGAAACCGGTTCTCCACCAAGGGCAATCTGAAGGTCCACTTCCAGAGACACAAGGAGAAGTACCCGCATGTCCAGATGAACCCTTATCCCGTGCCAGAATACCTGGATAACGTGCCGACCAGCTCAGGCATTCCGTATGGTATGTCCTTCCCCCCAGAGAAGCCGGTGACCACCTGGCTGGACAGCAAACCTGTTCTCCCCACAGTCCCCACTTCAGCCGGGCTCCAGTTCCCCCCAACTCTCCCCAGTATGATGGGAGGCTACGGTGATTCCCCGAGCCTCACTCCCCTTAGCAGATCACCCCAGAGGCCCTCCCCTCCCTCCACCGAATGTGCCTCTCTGTCACCTAACCTCTTCACAGAAGCAGGCATGATCACCACCTCACAGTCTCCGCAGCCCAACTTAGGGGGTGACATACCTCCCATTCTGAAACCAGAGGGCATCCACCTACCCCCAAACCTCCCCACTTCCAGGCCTGGTGAGAACAAGACCAGCACCGTTACTCAAGTGGTCCTCGCCACCACGGTCACCGCAACCACATCCACTAGCAGCTGTACTGAACCCATCATTGCCCCCTCTGTCTCCCATACAATCCTCCCCATGATCTCTGATCAGTTCAAGGCCAAGTTTCCGTTCGGCGGCCTTCTGGACTCTATGCAAACGTCCGAGACCTCAAAGCTGCAGCAGCTGGTGGAGAACATCGACAAGAAGATGACAGACCCCAACCAGTGTGTCATCTGTCACCGTGTGCTCAGCTGCCAGAGCGCCCTTAAGATGCACTACCGCATTCACACAGGGGAAAGGCCTTTCAAATGTAAGGTCTGCGGCCGAGCATTCACCACCAAGGGCAATCTGAAAACACACTTTGGGGTCCATCGTTCCAAGCCCCCTCTTCGGGTCCAACACTCCTGCCCCATCTGCCAGAAGAAGTTCACGAACGCTGTGGTCCTGCAGCAGCACATCCGCATGCACATGGGGGGCCAGATCCCCAACACCCCTCTGCCTGAGTCTCTCCAGGAGATGGACACCGACCTCTCCTTTGATGAGAAGAGCTTAGATGCCATGAGCAACTATGATGACGAGCTACTGGATGAGATGGAGGCAGCTATGGAGGACGAAGCAGAGCTGAAAGAAGGAGAAGAGATGATGGACCCATCCAAACCTCTCCATCCATATTCAGGAATGTCCCCTGGTCGCTCCCCACCTACCTCTGTCATCTCCAGCATCGCTGCTCTGGAGAACCAGATGAAGATGATCGACTCCTCTGTCAATATGAGCCGCTCGTTTGGGCTGAAGCCCATGCAGAACTGTGGCCAGTTTGGAGGGGAGAACGACTTTTTCAACAATGACTCGCTGTATGCCTCGGGGGACCTGGAAGGCCAGAGTGTGGGAAGCCCAGCACTATCTGAGTCCTCAGGGTCCATGCAGCCCATCTCCCCTGCTCACAGTCACCCTGAGAGTCATCGATCCAAGTCCCCAGCCACACTCAACCATAACAGAAGCACTGCAGCAGATGAGGGGCAGGAGAACAACGGGATGGCTACAGTGAAATCTGAGAAGTCAGATACCCCATCCCCGGCACCTGTGTCTGAAGGTAATGGGGCATTGGACCTGACTGCTAGCATAACCCAGCCTAGCAGGCACTTCATCAAGGAGGAGAACCACTTCAACATGATGTTCCTGAGCAGAGATAGAGGTATATTCAATGATCCTGACTTTGATATAGTTCATTTATTGTTAATTCATTTGTTTCCTCTGAAAATTAGATTAATACAAATCGCAATTTAATTGAATGATACCCGAAATGTCTGAAAACATGGTGTCCCACATGTGTCATTTGAATAACATATGTCTCCGTTCTCCCAACTAAACATATCCTCTTTTTGTTTTCTCTCTCTAGGTCTGAGCAACTCTAGCTTGCTAAACACAGCATCCAATATGATCAAAATGGAGATGAATGGGCACAGGCACAGCAAGCCCATGTCACTGAATGACGGTCCTTACATGCCCGTGGGCATCCAAGTGCCCGCTTCTGCACCCCAGACCAACATGAGCCCCAGTATCACCCCCATGCTGGCACCGCCAACTCCCCGTCGCACCCCCAAGCAGCACAACTGCCACAACTGTGGGAAGAACTTCTCCTCAGCTAGTGCCCTGCAGATCCATGAGCGCACACACACAGGAGAAAAACCATTTGGCTGCTCGATCTGTGGAAGAGCCTTCACCACTAAAGGCAACCTGAAGGTATGAGAGAGAGAATAATAATAATATATATTTAAAGTATAAGAAGAAGGGTACATTTGTCTGCCTCAAAAAGAAAGTTATTTAAAGAATATGAAAAAAGACCAGAGGCTCTTGAATAATAATGTCTGTTCCTTGTGTTTCCTGTTGACTGAATGCAGGTGCACATGGGCACCCACATGTGGAACAATGCACCAGCCCGTCGTGGACGCCGTCTCTCAGTGGAGAACCCCATGGCCTTGCTGGGCGGGGACGCCATGAAGTTTAGCGAGATGTTTCAGAAGGACCTGGCGGCGAGGGCCATGAACGTAGACCCTGGCTTCTGGAACCAGTATGCTGCCGCCATCACCAACGGCCTGGCCATGAAGAACAACGAGATCTCCGTCATCCAGAATGGAGGCATCCCCCAGTTGCCCATCAGCCTGGGTGGAGGAGGTATGACCTCGCTAGGGGCCATGTCAGGAGGTATGGACCGTATGGACCGGGTGAATGCCAGTAGCAGCCCTCCCATGACTGGGCTGGATAAGACAGTTCTGGAGGTTGGGGCTAGACGCCCCTTCGCTCGATTTATGGAGGAAAATAAAGAGATTGGGATCAATTAAGGACTTTATTATTATTAAGGAAAGGAAAGAAACTGCTAATCCAGTTTGAACTCTTATGTACTATATTATGTACAGATTACGTTTTTATTTGGTTTGGTTTTTGAAATATAATATTTAGTATTGGTTAGAGGTCTTTGCCTTTCGCCCATTCACCCCTCATTGATATTTCGCTCGTACGAAGAATACTTTGTCTCTTGTTTGAGAATATGTCGTCTTGCAAGATTTGCATGGTACTTATTGGTTTCTATCAGTATGTTTGACTGCTTTTAAGGATTATTTTTGAAAAGTAATATCTTGACTCAATTGTGATGGGCAAGGACTAAAATGAAGCTGAGCGAGCTCTTGTACGTGCATAGACTGACTAGCTGCTGTTTGGCTAATGTTTATGTTTGCTCACAAAGAGCAAGGGACTGAAGTAAATTGGAATTATGGTGTTACTGCGCTCGCCTACAATTTTTTTCTCATGAAGTAGAAAACTTGAAAAAATGTTTCAACTATTTTAATCTTTACTTTTAGTCTCCCAGCATTGTCTTATAATATTGTCCTGTGTCTTTAGTATTTATGATATTGACAACAAAAAAAAGCGGGTATAAGAAAATATATTTAATGACCCCAGCATTTTATTGATCCTTTTTTTCTAAACTGCAAACTTCATTTATAAATATCTCTTTCAATAAAGACAACATGTCATTTCAGTTGTACGACAGAGACACATTGTGAAGTTTTATTTGGATATCCAGCCAAGACTATGTGCAACATGTTTGGATGCACAGTGAAGAAGCGGAGATATCTGAAGCTGCTATTATCACAAACCTGCTTTTAACCTTTTGAAAGAAATACATGTGTATAGAAATACAGACAACTCTATAACAGGTATGCATATTTTGTACCACATGAAAATAGACATCCTTTGAGAGTATTTGTCATGTTTGTGAATGCACTTTTTAAACGAGACGTTTTTGTCTGTGACTTATCGTTCGTCTTTGACTGAGTTGTCGATCACAAATGGTTTTAATTGTTTTCAGCGTACCACTCCTACTATTTGCAGAGTTTGGCCCTCTGGTACGGCCTCTTATGCTACTCATCTGAGTACAACCTCATCCACTCAATCAAATTCTTCTCCAATAAAAAAAAAAAAATAGAGAACAGGTCACGTGTTTGACTGGTCTCCTTCTCTACATGTGCTGTTGTTATTATTTATTTATTTATTTATTTTCAGGCTGGATTCCTGGTTTCTTTCAAAAGGGGTTAGAAGGTTGTTATGGGATTAGATGGGGTTTTTAAAAAAAGTGTCAAATAGTCTAGCCTTTTTTTTATATACCTCTTTCTCATTCTACTGTATATTTACTTAGAAATACATATTTGAAATAACATTTAAAATAAGCAATTAGTAATGTACTAATTGCAGTTTGGACATTTTATGTCACATGGAGTTCGAGAGAAACCCAAGACCTCGAGTTCAACAATTGATATTTACAGTTTTGTGCTGAATGTTTTTAGAAAACCCAAAGATGCAGAGAAAGTTCCTAAAAGTTTAAAAGTAATACATGTGTAGCATTTCTCCATCAAGTCTAGAGATGGACAAATCACACCACTCCTTTGCACAACACAAGTTGAAATGTCCCATTTGTGATCCTTTACTCTCATTAAGGCAGACACAACTATTTACTGCCTGATGTTGGCAGTAAGTCAAGTTCCTGTCATTCGTTTTTTGCATAGTCAATTTCACTAATCCTCATTCTAAATATTTTATTTAATCTCTATTTGATCACGGCCAATCAACATATCAAAACAACCACAGTAGCCATCATATTAAATGATTCCAAGTTTAGTTCCGGTAATATTTTTTTGTTTCATTTTTTTTTTCCTCAGCAGCTATGATTTCTTTCCTTTATACTGCCGGCGTTGACTTTTGAGAAACAAAAAGACACATTATTGTATTGTAATAACATAGGCAAAATATGTATGTAAGGGTAGTTCATGTAGCTTTTCCAACATCATCACAAGTATCAACAAGTGTTCTTCCACCAATGTAGGTTGTCATCCCCAAGGTGTCGTTTGTGAAATCAGTAGGCCCAGTAAAAATACAGAACTTCTGCTTTGAGGTGATGTCAAAAAAAAGACTTCTGTTTTATGGAAAAGCATTTTCCTGATGGTCCCTTTGAAATGGCCCCTTTATTTTGGGAACATAAAATAAATAGTAGTGTCCTTCTGGGGATGAATAGCAGTTAAGAGCTGGATTCACATGTTTTATTCACATTGATGGTGAATAAGACGTATATAAATCCTGATAGAGGCTGAGAGGGAACATGTTCAATTTGGGAACATTTCTTTTTTCCTTGAAGAGTCAAAAAAATAAATAATGAAAGAATATAATTAGCAAGCATCTGTCCCCCAGCTTCCCTTGACTAGGATGTCTTGTATCTGAAAAAAAGGACACTTACACTGCACAGATATGATCTCATCTTAACAATAGATTGGTGATGTAAAAGTTTGTTTATATCGCTTGATAACATTGGCAACATATGATTATTTAGTCACAAATCACAGAGTGTGTGTGTGTGCACATGTGTGTGTGCACATGTGAATGTGTGTATGCATAAAACACACACTGATTAGTGATTAGATTATTAGAAAATGTGTGTGTGCGTGCCTGTGTGTGTGACTATCGGAAACAGTTAGAAGATAGAAGTTATTCAGAACTGAGGAACAGTAAGTACTGCTTGTCCTACTGCTCACTGCATGGAAATGGAAAAATGAATTTTGGTTGTGTGTATACAATGCAGTTTTACATCTAGTGTTCCATGCCGATGATATGTAACAGAAAAGTTATAATATTTACAAATCCGATCACTTGATTTCTAACATTAATGTTGGCAAATATCCTTCAGAGCTTTTAGTGCAGCCACTTGTGTGTAAACACATGTTTTATTTTTATTATATTGGTTTATGACCCACTTAGTATAGCTTTAGATTATGGGGTCCCCTGGTTCTTGCTGTACTATTGAAACAAGACATGATAGTGTTCTTTGCAACTCCAAGTTTTATAAAATAAAGGTACTTTTAAGTTTCAAAGTACTGCAGTATATAATAATACATAATTTCTCAATTTTTCCATATTACACTTGTTTCAAATAAAGTAAGGATTTTTTGTTGTTGAATAATTTCCATTGGAAATTATTCTATTTGTTTGAGCAAGTTCTGTTGGCAATCAGCATATTGTCTGCTTCCTTAGCAGATGTAGCTGGAGTGGGACACTGATTCACTCCCCTTTAGCGATGACATGGCCCCAAACTAGTATTTGTCACAGACATATTACATTTTGTCACAGAGAATATACCTTTGTTAGTGTGGCATGACAGCAATGACAGGTCACATGATCGATGGCAGATATGAAAAACCTCTGTTTGTACCAGAGGGAAAGATTTCTGCATGTTAAGCTGATGTTCCTCTATTACCAGCACTGTAGTGACAAGTTCTCTCTACTTGATCACATTCAATATGCATTCCTTCATATTGCTGTGGTGTGTATGTGTGAGAATGAGAATGAGAATGATGTGTGTGTGTGTGTGTGTGTGTGTGTGTGTGTGTGTGACAGAGAAAGCGAGCCCTGGTGATCGGCCGCCCAGCATCGCCCCCTGGAGTGTCACACTAATCCTCACACATGGGCCACATGCAGGCACAGACACACGAACGCACACAAACGCACACAAACACACGCACACACTGCTGATGATCACACAGAAAGGCCATCTGGTGAGAATGAACATTGCCTGTGCTGGTGTGCGATTGAATCTCCTGTGTTGAGATACTTTTGTTTTCAACTCATTTTAAATACCCCTCCTATCCAGTTATGTCTGTGTTGTACGCAAGGTTGGATGTCATTTTCTTCATGCGCAGTCATGAACACTTTATTATCATGTTTTTTCTATTTTGAGATACAATTAAACCCAACATTATCACGCACTTGCAGACAGAGCATTTAGAAAAAAAATATTGAATCAAACCTGTTAAACAAATTCCATTTGCACTTATTTCAAGAGGAACAAATGTTTCTCTGTCATAGCCTTGTCTCTGCCAATAGGACATGCAGATATGAAGGACGCTAATGTAGCCATTTTACTTCCTTAATACAATATTAGGTGAATTGCTAACACTATTTTAAACACATTTTCCATTGCGGTTAATAAAAGAACATCTTTCAACTCAACATGAAAAGAAATGATGCATTTGACCAAAATAAAACTGCTGAACTAGCTCCAAATGACAAATACGATTATATGATTTCAGCTTTTTTTTATTATCCCTCATGTATACACCACAGTGTCCATGAAAATGAAGTTAATGTCTCGGCCATAATTGTTCCCTCCCTCTTACAAGCATCCTCTCTCTAAGCAGCTGATGGCTATGACTACGGGGCTGCAGACATGATAATGACTTGATCCAATCAGAGGGCCTCAGGGCAGAAAAATGTATGTACTCATATAACAAGTAATATGTGAGGACAGAGCACAATAGAACACCTATTGTAAAACAAGTTCACAAATTAGCACATCAGCCTTTGGCGACTGGATGTAATCATTTTCTCTAGCGATGAGTGACAGTACAGAGGGGACAGGGGCTGAAAGCATGCTTACCCAGAGCCCCCACGTTAACAAGGAGTTTAACCACATTCAACATGACAATAATTATTACACGTAATAGGATTTCTGCTCAACCTTAATCGACACATGGTCTATTTATTTGTTGTACAGGGGTATAACACAACTGCTTGTGACTGTCAGTTGAATTTTCCCTGAGGTGCACTTTGGTGCTGGTGTGGAAATGAATGCCGCAAAGTATTTCCCAACTGCATTTTGTCATCGCTGTCAGATAATGTTTGGGCAAATTTTTGAGTACAGCATTCCACACGTTCTTGAGCTCATGTGCTGGCAATTAGCAAGTGAAAATTCTTAATTTTCCAGACAGGACATAAAAATATAGACTTTTGTTCAAGTCCTGGGTAGTAGCAGTTGTATGGCATTTTATAATATAATTCAATAGGCTGTAGCTTAAAGGGGCAATCTGCGATTGGTGCATGCTTTTTTAAAAACTTGTAAATTAATTATATATACACCCATTGATTCTTCAAGAATATAACTTAGACATGTCTGTTGAGATCAGAACCCAACATATAAGCTTGCTTTAGTCCAATGTCTGTAAACAACGTAAATGTAAACAAACACTGTATAGCCACAAAATATAGTTAAACTATCATTTTGATATCATGGATGGTCAGTCCTTGCATCCAGCCAGAGAGAGGTCAAGGAATGTGAGAGTGTTTACATTTCTCCAGCCTGATCCCTCAGCTTTTGACCAAAACAGTGGTGGGGTAATGGGGCAGTTATTGTTTGAACTGCTGATTGCCTCTTTAACCTTCATAAAAGCACTTTGTGAAGGACGGCCATTTTACCTCAAGTGATTTCAATTATGGTGCACCAGCTTGCAGAGCAGGAGGTTACGTGGGGATTCAGGGCAGAGGTTGAAAACACACAACTAGCAATTCAGTATACATTTGATACTCCCATAAACCCAATATCATAACATGATTTACTTTGCAATGACATAGACTGAGATATATTACCAGTGAGTGTTTAATAAACTTGACATTCTGTGCGAGGGAATTTTCACTTGGTTGTGCCAAATGTTTACCAGCTACTATGGATGTTAACAAATACAAGATAATTGTTGCTGTATAACTGTTTGTATAACCGTTTAGGTAAATGTGTCAGAATGGCACTATTGTCACTCCATTCGTCACATTTTAGGACACGGTCTCCTCAAACAATCTGCAGTTTTACCAAAACCTGAACAAACTGGAGTGAAACCATAGCAGCCCGCGCTACACACGGCTATATCAGTCCGCGGCTATGAGTGAAATGCGCCTGCATTATTAGTGAAACGCTCTCTGTTTCTTTCAGACTGTCTTTTGTCTCTTGTTGAAATAATAGCCTAGCGCCCTCCCATCTCCGGCCTGCTGGTCTAATACCCGTTTAAGTGAATGTGCGTGGCATTTTGGGCGTGACACAGTGTAGGCAGACAGACAGACAGACAGAGACACACAATTAGACAGACAGAGCGTCCTGTCATTGGGACAGGGCCTGTCTTGTGTTTGTTTAATGCCCTGCCTACTGTGAAAGTCTCCCTGAAACAGGCGCAGTAAATATCCCCATTGATCCAGAGGCTGGGGGTCCTACGATGATGCAGTGGTCGAGAGCAAAGAGAGTAAATCTGCCCGACAGTTATCCAATCCTATTCTCAGGGCCCTTGGATCTTAGATAGGTGCTTTAAATCGGAAAAAAAGTATGTTTTTTTTGTGCACAATTTCCCTTCCTTTTGTTGTTGGGAGCACTCTGTTGATGCCAAATCTTAGTCGGGAACCCATTTTCCCTGATAGTATGCCTGTTTTTTTTATTGATTTTACTGCTGTTATGATATGGGGGTAAAGTTAGTTTTAGAGCAAGGATACACTTCCACACTCCATTTCCCCAGGGGGCAGCAGCAACCTGGTCCAGGTGTTGAGCCTGGTTGATAAGCACATCAGGTGCTGCCAATTAACCCCCTAAGGTCTGAACATGAGACAGCCCGAAAATTGGTCTTCTCACAAAATCTGTAGAGTCCGAACGGTTTGGCCTACAAACTATTATGACCCCTTTATGGAAAGATGAGACTCTCATGAACACGATGAGATAAGCGTCTTGGGACTCGGTACAGCCAATCTGCCAACTTCTGTCTGTCACGTCTGAACAGTTTCGGCTACACACTAACATGACCCCTCTGTGTAAAGGTGAGACTCTCACGAACACCTACATATCGTTTTTTCTCTAGAATGCCCACAGGCCTCAAGACTCGTCTGAAGGTCTCCCAGTACCAGTCAAAAAATGTATGGAAGTAGTTATGGAGACTGTTTAGTGACACAAATAAGGAGTTAAATGCATGTCAAATAAAACAAACAAATGTTTCCTGATCTTTCTTATAGCTCTCTCATTTTTAGATTTTTTTTGTTTTTGTTTTGGGGGGGGGGGGGGGGGGGGATCTGTTCCATGTAGTGAATCTGTTATTCAATGTGTTTGGATGAGCTACTAGCAGAGTTTTTATATATATTTTATATATATATATATATATATATATATATATATTTTTTTTCAATTGATACTTCAAGGGGTCTTCAAATTCTAAATCAAATAGAAACATAATCCTTGGTATGACCTTAAATTCAATATAGTTTAGTAGAACCCCCGCCCGCCGTCTCCCCTGACTTAGACAGGGCTTAGACTCTTATGGGTAAGGTGATCGTCAGCATGTAAGCCGCTAGGCGGCTGGTTTTGTTTGGTGGCCAAGAGCCATTTCGTTTTTTTTTTTTAGTCTTTAGTTTGGGCATGACTTCGGTATTTTTTCCTTTTGTACATATTTATGTGTCGTCGCCTTCTGAACAAATAATAATCAGCTTAGACTGGCTGACCAAGAGGTCAAGAGAGACAGAGCTGGCCCTGGACCAAAGTAAGGTTGCTGTTTCCCTGGGTACATTCAACACCTAGGTGCATATGTTGATTTCTCACATAGATGCATGTCTTAATAAATCAGGTTACAGACCAGTTACCTAGGCCTAAGACTCCTAGATTTAGCGAGTGCAACAATATTAGTAGGCTAGTTAAAATGGTTTTGGTAACACTGGACTTGTTACATAGGTTAAACTACAAAGACATGGAATGGTCCATAGGGTAATCCTAAGTGATATGACCGTCCCTATGGAAAACCTCAGAGTATGCCGCTAGAGCTAGAACAATGCACCCTTTTCATGTGACCTGCAGTCAGACCCCGATCATCAAATAAATTAAAACGTTATTTGTCACACGTCGAATACAACAGGTGTTGACCTTACCGTGAAATGCTTACTTTCAAGCCCTTAACCAACAATGCAGTTTTAATAATAGAGTTAAGAAAATATTTACTAAATAAACTGAAGTAAAAAATAAACTAAAAAGTAACAATAAATAACAATAATGGGGATATATACAGGGGGTACCAGTACTGAGTCAATGTGCGGGGGAACAGGTTAGTCTAGGTAATTTGTACTTGCAGGTAGGGGTAAAGTGCATAGATAATAAACAGCGAGTTTATTATCTATGCATCATTCCATTTAAATTAGCCGGGTGGCCATTTGATTAATTGTTCAGCAGTCTTATGACTTGAGGGTAAAAGCTGTTTATGAACCTTTTGGACCTAGACTTGTCACTCCGGTTCTGCTTGCCATGTGGTAGCAGAACGAACATTCTATTACTTGGGTGTCTGGAGTCTTTGACAATTTTTGGGATGGCAGGAAGCTTGGCCCCAGTGATGTACTGCGCCATACGCACTATCCTCTGTAGCACCTTACGGTCGGATGCCGAGCAGTTGCCATACCAGGCGGTGATGCAACTTGTCAGGATGCTCTCGATGGTGCAGCAGTAGAACTTTTTGAGTGTCTGAGGACCCATGCCAAATCTTTTCAGTCTCCTGAGGGGGAAAAGGTGTTGTCGTGTCCTCTTAACGACTGTCTTGGTGTGTGTGGACCATGATAGTTTGCTGGTGATATGGACACCAAGGAACTTGAAACTCTCGACCCGCTCCACTACGGCCCAGTCGATGTGAATGGGGGCATGTTCGGCCCTCCTTTTCCTGTACTCCACGATCAGCTCCTTTGTCTTGGTCACGTTGAGGGAGAGGTTGATGTCCTGGCACTACACTGTCAGGTCTCCTAACTCCTCTCTATAGGCTGTCTCATCGTTGTCGGTGAATAGGCCTACCACTGTTGTGTCGTCAGCAAACTTGATGATGTTGGAGTCGTAATTGGCCATGCAGTGGTAGGTGAACTGGGAGTACATGAAGGGACTAAGCACGCACCCCTGAGGGACACCCATGTTGAGGATCTGCGTTGCAGATGTGTTGTTGCCTACCCTTACCACCTAGGGGCGGCGCGTCAGGAAGTCCAGAATCCAGTTGCAGAGGGAGGTGTTTAGTCCTAGGGTCCATAGCTTTGTGATGAGCTTTGTGGGTACTATGGTGTTGAATGCTGAGCTGTAGTCAATGAATAGCATTCTCAGGTATTCCTTTTATCCAGGTGGGAAAGGTTAGTGTGGAGTGTGATTGAGATTGCGTCATCTCTGGATCTCTCTGTTAGGTCGGTATGCAAATTGGAGTGGGTCAAGGGTTTCCAGGATGATGGTGTTGATGTGAGCCATGACCAGCCTTTTAAAGCACTTTATGACTACCGATGTGAGTTCTATGGGGCGGTAGTCATTTAGGCAGGTTACCTTTGCTTTCTTGGGTACATGACTATTGTGGTCTGCTTGAAACACGTAGCTATTTCAGACTCAGTCAGGGAGAGGTTGAAAATGTCAGTGAAGACACTTGCCAGTTGGTCTGCGCCTGCTCTGAGTACACGTCCTTGTAATCCATCTGGCAACACAGCCTTGTGAATGTTGACATATGTAAAGGTCTTTCTCACATCGGTTATGGAGAGCGTGATCACAGTCGTCCGAAACAGCTGGTGCTCTCATGCATGCTTCAGTGTTGCTTGCCTCAAAGCGAGCATAAAAGGCAATTACCTGTCTGGTAAGCTCGTGTCAATGGGCAGCTCGCGGCCTGGTTTCCATTTGTAGTCTTTAATAGTTTGCAAGCCCTGCCACATCCGACGAGCGTCAGAGTCGATGGAGTAGGATTCAATCTTAATCCTGTATTGACACTGCCTGTTTGATAGTTCGTCTGACGGCATAGCGGGATTTCTTATAAGTGTCAGGATTAGTGTCCCGCTCCTTGAAAGCGGCAGCTCTAACCTTTAGCTCGGTGCGGATGTTGCCTGTAATCCATGGCTTCTGGTTGGGATATGTACGATATGTTACTGTGCGGACGACGTCGTCGATGCACTTAATGAAGCCGATGACTGAGTTGGCATACTACTAATGCCATTGGATGAATGCCAGAACTTATTCCCTTTCTGTGCCAGCAAAACAGTCCTGTAGCATAGCATCCGCGACATCTGACCACTTCGGTATTGAGCGAGTCACTGGTACTTCCTGCTTTAGTTTGTGTTTTGCCTGAATCAGCCTGCATCACCTGTTTCAACAGAAAGAGAGACTACCCCCTCTCTCTGGTTGGCATTGTTGCCCAGATAGTTAGCCTTCTCTGACAATACCATTGAATAATATTCTGGAAACTCTGAATCTCCCCCTCAGGCTGGAATTTCCCTCAGAAGGCCAAAGGCTGCCGCTTGACTGGTCGCTTGGCTGCTTTAGTAAGTGTTAGTTTTCACAGCGGCCCTCGAGATGACAAAGTTACGCACTCCAGATCCCCTAGTATAGGATTGTGTGATTTACCAATTCAAATTATTTCCTGTGTGGATTGTTAAGAACCTCTTAGGCATGGTTACATGTCAGCCTCTTAAACAGGTCTAACACATTAGCTGCTCATATCGGGTTCTCTGTCCAAACAGTTGATGGACAACTGCGCTGGAGTTTCACAACACAATTCACTGTTTTGTTTGATACCTGCTCCCACTTGAATGTTTAGGTATTTGATCATATACCATTGTCTACACACAGTGGTTAGTGATGTGTTCAGGTAAGGATTACTTCCTCACACAAGTGTTAGATTCTTTCCAGAGTGTGCACATTTACAGTAGCATAATGTGATGGTGTTATTTCACAAAGTTTTCTCATTTACTTTACCTTCATAAGATGAGTTTGTGGTGGACAAATCAACAGTATTTAACTGTAGCTAGAATACAAGAGGCCTCAAAGGCTTGAGAACTTGAAAATGTCTCAGCAAATAATTGGTGAAAAACACTTTAAACATGCGTTTGTAAATTACCTAATTTCAAAAGGAAAATATACTCGGAATTAAAATGGAACAAATTACTTCGGGAATTTTTACGTAAATAAAACAGTTCATGTTATTGCCAATCACTGCGGTGAGGTATTCCCCATCTGAAACTGATACTCCACATGGACTGTATATGTGTGTGTACGTGTGTGTATGTACGTACGTGTGTGTGTCAAAAATTCATTCTGAGATCCCAGGCCACCACATAGTAAAGGTTATACAGGTTTCAAGGATTTTTAATTAAATATTATTTGGTTCACACCATTCACACACACATTCACACCAACCTAGAAAGACTAGATTCCGACCCTATGCTGGCTTACAGCTGGCACTGGGGTCGGACAGACTTCCTGTTTAGATTAAGACACAGTGGAGCAGGTGCGAGATATGGTTCGGAATTTTACCTTTTTTGTCCTTGTGCTAGCTAGAAGTACCCACAGCAGCCATTATGGAATGACACGTCGCGTTGAACATCAAAGGAGCTGAATGGCTGATACCTCCATTCCAAAAGGCCTGCTGTGGCTTATGCTATCAGCCATTCAGCTCCTTTGATGTTCAACACGACGTGTCATTCCATAATGGCTGCTGTGGGTACTGCTAGCTAGCATAAGGATGAAAACGACAATTTACTAAAAAACAAGAAGTCATTCAATCTTCTCGGTGTAACAGTTGGGATAATGGGACAATTCGGGGGGAAACGCATTTCTCATCCCTGGATAGAGGTACATTTTCCGAGCCATATCTCGTGCCCGGTTCCACAGTGTCTTAATCTAAACAGGAAGCCTGTCTGACCACAGTGCAGCTGTAAGCAATTCTGGTTCCAGTGTTGGGGAAGCTACTGTGAAAGTTGAGTTTTCCAAGCTACCAATTACTTCACACTGGAAGAAGTTAAGCTACACTAAAGCTACCATTAAGAAAATAGTTTACTTACTGTATTAACTACTGAAAACACTATCAAGATATTCATTTAGTTCAACTACCACTATGCTACTGCAAAATGTAGTTCAATTACTAGTTGAGCCAGATGTAGTTCACTACTCCCCAACACTGTCTGGCTAACTCTAGCCATACATTCAGTCCCAGAGATAATCCATGCTGTTGGTGGGTAGTTAAGATGGCCAAGAGACCAGCCAAAGGAGATAAGTCTACAACAAATCAATTAGGAAATACAAGAGGGAGAAACACAGCAACATAGACAATCATGTAAAAGTATAAATTAAGGCACTAAATAACTTAAAGGTCACTGCAAACCAAAGGGAAAATATAAAGGGAGGGCAACATGTGACATGTGCATGCGTGTGAGTTTACGCTTCAGATTAATCTCAACTCAGCCTTGCGCCCCACCATCAGTGACTCAGTTATCCATGTTTGGGGGATAGCGATATGAGAAGAGGGGAAAAAAACCTTTTCCTTTTAATCAATTCTCATAATACTTTCAAGTGGAAACACCAAGCAGGCCTCCACACTAACAAAGAGGTACATTCATCAGTGGTGCTCAAGGATCTAACTGGCTGGCCGTGAGCCTCTTGAAGGATACACCACTTGGTGTGGGGGCTTGTCAAAGTGGGGAGTTTATCTTGTGCAGTTCGGTCATGGAAAAAAAGGAGAGAAAAGAGGGGAAAAAAATGTGTTTTGGAAAATCAATGAATGAGTAGAACATAGTGGTGGTCCATCTCAAAAGGAACATGTCATCAATTAAACAAACTTGGAGAGCAGGCTCCATCCATCAGAGGCAGCGTGGATCAGCTATTGGGTTCAGCTTCGACGTGACGAATGCTGGACCTCCTCTGTGGGGCCAAGGTTGCCGATCAATAGAGATCATCATTCTGATGTGGCCTTTTATCTCCCACCCCGGCTCCCTCCAGCCCTACCTTATTCCCATGGTACTCAGGGAGGGGGTTAGAGGCATCAGAGGGGGTTGAGGACCTTAATTGAATCAGTTATTCACCCAACCTTACTGTCTATGGTCCACCTCCCTTGGGCATCAAGGTATATATATGGGCATCCCAAAATGTTTGAAAAACGGTAGTATGCAAAATATGTACTGTTCATGAAGAAATGAAATCTCCATTCCGTCATTGTTTTTTATTCTCATGATGATGAAACGGACAACTCCTTGGTGTATAAGTGGCTCAAGAGGTCACCTAGATTTGACACTAAAAAGGGGGCACTGTTCTTTTTTTTTTTTTTCATGATTACAGTCCAGGTCTTTCACCTATACATGACCAATGTCAGTCCATAATTTGTCAACTTTGTCAACTTAGCATGAAAACCACATCAGATGCTATCGTCTCTTTTCTCACTGACGATGAGCCTCAATTACTGCCCCTCATTCTCCCTCTGTAGTAGTTATTCAAATATGTCAAATCCGGGAGTTGGCGTGAAAGCCTCCTCGTGGCTATTGATTGGTGCCATTATGGAATTTTACGCCAATAAACTGTCATGACTTACTGTAACACTCCAATGATTAGGCCCACTCTAGTCACATGACCTGCTGGAGCTTCCTCATTAGCAGGGGCCATTATGAGAAAATTGAGTTTTACAATCGAGTTAGAGAATGATACATATCGATTCATCTCAGTTTTTAATCGTCCAGTTTAGCCGTGTTGTTTGTATCGGACTATAGAGTTCCCAGTAATTGCATGTCTTGATGGCTATAAGCACATTTTTTGTTGTTGATCTACGAGTCCTTACAGTATGTGTGTGAAATCTACAGTTTTTTTGTAATGCACTGGTTTGATAATGAGTGCTTTTGACTATGATATTGGCATATAGCCTCACCACAATTTGACTATCACGGTAGTATCTCCACATGAAACGCCACATTGATTTCACCTCTAATGAACAAATTTGATTTTTCACAGCCAACCATTTGAATGCTTTCCAGTACTTTCCATGTGCTTAGTTTTTAGGGATTAAAAACAGGAATCATTCAAGCAGAATGACACTTTGATCCCAATTTCCATTATTTAAACATATTTTCATTTGTGCAAATAATCTCTCCCATGACTCAGGAAGTAGCCAAACTTTTGGCACATGGCAGGGGAGTGGGTAGGGAGGCCAATACAAACACCACTTCGTGTTTCCCTTTTCCCCCTCTTTTTTGTCATTTATTTTTAAGAGGAAGGGTGTTATTGACCTGTGCTGAGGTTATAAAGACATGATAAGACTGAGTTCTTCAGATGACTTGAACGAAGAAGGAATTGCATTTCCATAGTGTTTTTCACTGGGTCTTAAAGCATTTGACAATGTTTTGGGATAACACCACATCTACCACCATTGTGTTGCCCCAACCTGACATGGCTTTGTATTTTCCTATTCTTTATCTGTTATGTGTAAATCCACAGTGCTCTAAAATCCACTGGCCGAATGATTGCGCATTACTTGCTGATGTCTGGAAATTTGAGAGCCACTCAATGATTGACATGAGGGAATCAATGCAGAAGCCCCCTTTCAGGCAATAATCTATCCAAACTGATCACGCTTAGAATTGCCTCCAGATGTTGATCACATGTGCAAGCCAAGAAACATGTAAGCACTGAGCAATAACAACAAACCAATGGCATAATGTGCTCTTTGAATTCTGAAATATTTTCTTGGCAATGAGGAAATTCGTTAGTTTGCTTCATAATGTATATATGGGGTGTACTGTATGGTAAAAGAGTCAATTTGTTAGGGTACAGTCATACACACTGTGTCTGACATAGGTCTAAAGTGTTTTGCTATTTGCCCAGTTGCTTTAGTAATACAACTGACTACCTTGCTGATAATGATCTTTTCCGTTTTCATTTTCTCCATCATAATCTTAGGGCAACATGACATTGGCGCCACAAGGGGAAAACAGCACGGCTCCTTTTAACCGTCTTCTGCTTCAGTGAAAACCACAAACTGAAGAGTAGGTTTACCTTCTGCCCACATACAACAGGTGGAGGTTTCTGAAATGACAGAAGAATTTGGCCAGAGCATGGCTAGTGGTGGAGGCCTGCAAATTGAGTACTGATCTTACCACAACCGTCTAACTAAAGACATTCCGTTATACAGTGAATGTATGAGCAGCAACAGTTTGCCACAATAGCAGCCTGTGTGTGAGCCGGCACACAGCCATCCATTATTTTTTATTTTATTTAACTAGGCAAGTCAGTTAAGAACAAATTCTTATTTACAATGACGGCCTAGGAACAGTGGGTTAACTGCCTTGTTCAGGGGCAGGACGACATGTTTTACCTTGTCAGCTCAGGGATTCAATCTAGCAACCTTTCGGGTACTGGCCTAACGATCTAACCCCTAGGCTACCTGCTGCCCCATGATCACAGCAGGCCATTGCATTACACCTTATAATTTCCTCTAGAGATGAAACTCAAAACTGAAGCTCGTCAATAATGCATTCGATGATCTCTCATTCAGAAGATCTCAATGGCAGATCAAGCGCGGTGCATCACCGCATGTTTCTGACTGTTGTTTAAGTGTAGTAATGGTAGTAAATCTCATACATGGAGATTCTGGGAGCTTGTCACGGCTCACATACTAAAAATCCGAAATGCTCTCTTATGTGCTGGACCCTCACTGGGTTTTTAATTTCCTACATAGATTTTCCCATTAGTTTAATGCTAAGCAAATGCTTGACATCCACTTAGTCTTTTATTTAAATTAAAATGCACTAAAGCGGATGGGTCCATAATGATAAAATATAAATAAATGGTCTGGTTAAAGCAATAACATGTCAACCATGTACGTCTTTAGCAAGACGAACATTCTTCAGTTTATTGAGTGCAGTGTTGCTTCTCTCCCTCCAACTGAATTATTAAATACACCGAATCTGGTTAAGCAGTGTACATTTTCCTAAAGGTCAGAAAGTTCATTAACTATGGAGTGCCATTGATTGCATCCCCCTGTATGTCTCTGTGCTTGGTGTAGGCTTTCCACACTGATTATAGGGTGTACACCTGCTGCAATAGCAAGACTAGAATTATAATGTGAAAGGGATGGAGGGGAGAAGTGTGCTTATTGCCTTTAAAAAAAATAAAGTACAAGTCTTATTTCTTCATAAGATTTTTTTCTTGACAAATAATCTAGTAATTAACAGTGTTCCCTCTCATGGAG
Source organism: Oncorhynchus clarkii lewisi (assembly GCF_045791955.1). Classification (NCBI taxonomy): domain Eukaryota; kingdom Metazoa; phylum Chordata; class Actinopteri; order Salmoniformes; family Salmonidae; genus Oncorhynchus; species Oncorhynchus clarkii. The sequence continues at coordinate 33,611,885 of NC_092148.1, forward strand.
TCTCTCTCGTCCCTCCTTAGAAATGAAAGCTATAACAAACATGGTATTTTGACAGTATTGATATGTCCATGCATTGTGCTTTGAGAAAGTACAATATTCAAACGTAATGTGAAAGTGTTCTCCTTCAAGTACAATTTTTCCATTTAATATCTGAGCCAACGTTCATAGTCCATCACATTTCCTCTGGCAGTGACGTCAGTTTGAACTTTTTTTCCGGATCTTGTTGCTTAAATAGACAAATCCATAATGACCATGACAGCCTCTGTATCTGTTACACAACAATCCGCTCAAGTCAATCAGGGTGACGCAAGATACAAATCTGTATTTTGATTGAATGTGTGCAAAACTACTCATACATTACACAATTGACTTTGATGTTAACCCATTTGAAATGATATCAGATGCACCGCAATGAAAAGTAATACCCCATCACTCCGAGATGATTTCATAAAGGAAGCTCTTAGGTTTCAGTGTCATAAATAACTCATGGTAATTCCATATTTCTCTGACTTCTCTCATTTGGGCTCGGGCAGGAAACAGCGAAGTTGTGACAAACATTGTTAGCCGTGCTGCCATGTACCTACTTGACCTGGCTAACTATGTCTATGCTGCTCTACTTACGTTATAAAGGGACGCAAGGATGGCCCAGGTTGTATTTCATGTCCTCACTAGTTTTTTTCCCCCTTTTCCACGTGTGTTTGATATTTTTCTTGAGGCTAAATAAAACTTAATAGGCTATCACTTTGGTTTAAATTGACAGGAAACCTATGTAACTACACAGTAATAACCGATGCAACATTGTATTAAGTCACAGCAATTGTGTTGTAAAAGCACATTAAGATGACATTTTAATTTAGTTTATTTTAAGAATACCACCTATAAACTTGACATTGTAGCCTAATGGAATATATTATACCTATGGGGTCTATCATAAACAATGTGCTGTTCTGTTTGACTCCACTCTGGTGTGCGTGTGTAGTTTAACATTTTGAAAATGCTATGATTCATAACTCATTGGTACCCTGCTGGGAACCCTTCCTATATGTGCAATTTTCCGAAGCCAGCACCAGCCAAGCAATTTTTTTAAACAATTTATTTTATTTAACTAGGCAAGTCAGTTAAGAACAAATTCTTATTTACAATAACGGCCTAGGAACAGTGGGTTAACTGCCTTTCTCAGGGGCAGAACGACAGATTTTTACCTTGTCAGCTCAGGGCTCAGGGATTCGATCTAGCAACCTTTCGATCACTGGCCCAACACTCTAACCACTAGGCTACCTGCCTCAATAATTATGTTGACGTTTTCAATTACACTCCTTCCATTTCATTAACAAAAAAATCTTTGGCTATTGTATAATTAGATATATGAGCTTACCCCCTACATTTAACATAGCGGCTATACAGCAGCTTGATGGGTAACCGAGATGGGTCTTAACGTGTTCATTTACTGTGGTTTGGTAATCTGCAATAAACTAAAATCAGTTACACATCATGCAGCACTTTTTCCCCTGCCATTTTCCGTCAAGTGTGTTTACTGTAATCTACAAGGAACATATGGACTTCAATTGAAAAAAAGAATACTTGAAAGGATTTGAAACCAGGGGCCGGTTCCAGGCTTTAGCAACATAAGCGGTTGCTTAGGGCCCCCAGGTGGGGGGCCCTCTTTTTTTTTTTTTATAATTTAGTTGGGGTCTCAACTTACTATTGAGAGTGGTATACTACAATTTAAGATGGATCTACTCAGAGTTTTCTGAATCTAGCCAGCTTCAGTTAGCTTCACATTACATCTCAGGCTTCATCAGCACTACTACGGTGGATATTTCTCATCCACATGCCACTGACTTTACCAGGCTTGTAACTGCGCGTACATGTCGCACGTGACAAGAGGAACGCTGAAATCTTCATTGAGACAATGCTGAAACATCAATCCATGTGCGAGTCAGTGCCACATTTTGATTTGTACTAAAATCACAATGAAAGGAAAGTTTAGAAAATTCAGCAGTTCTGTGGTGTGAAATAGGCCATCTTTATTGTATTACTTATTGTTAATGCCGTATGTGGTGTGCTTATCAATTGCACAAGCAACTTTTATCCCACTACTATAAAATAATTGTATTAAGTCATAAACAAGTTTTACTGTGAGTGACGTTTCAAATGCATTCTGTCTAAATGTGTAACGTGATAGGTATTTTAACATTACTTTCTTTCTTTTTTTACACACAACAAAAACTTTTGATTAATACAAATATTATTCAGTCGTCTTCTTCAAATGAAGGGGGTGATTACGCAATCTTTACGAGAGGGAGGATATCCGATTTAATTGGTGCTCAACTCATGGCTCAGACACTTCGTTTAGGATAAGTGGAGTTAGTCCTGAGTTAGCCTGCCCGGATGCAGGTTAGTTCTGAAGGACTATTTACCATATAAATGTAACTGAATAAAAGGTGAACCACTTTCCTGTTGCCGGTCTTCCCGAGTTGAACTCAGAGTTGACCCTCAAACTCCTCAAACCACATAGGTAGCACAGGTGCAATTTCAAAATCAGCAGTTTCTCTCTAGTTATGTCAGTCACTGACAGTCACTAAATTAGCCATGTCAGCTAACAATTTTTAGATAGATGGCTAGACTAACTACCAATCTAAACGCGTAGTAATCATGGCTGAATACTGACTAGGCCGTAGTCATTCTCACTCATATATCACATTAACATGGCATAGGTCATTACAAAATGTATAGAAATGAAACAGCAAAGCATTTCTCTGCCCCATGGAAAAATGATTAGAATTGCATGACATTTGTTATAAAATCGCTACGTTTTCTCTCCGCCCCATGGTAAAATGTGTATAATTGCAGAAAACGTCCTTTAAAACTGCAACATTTTCTCCACAACTCATTGCAAAACGTGTAGAATTGTCAAGTTTCGCTTAGAGCCCTCAATAGGCTAGAGCTGGCCCTGGATGAAACATTTGGTATTATGGTTATAGAGGTTATATTAGTAGACACAAAATGTGTAATGGCAACAAAGCCCTTTCCAGTACAGGACACACTGAATGTCAGGTACAGATGCGTGTGACTCTTGGCTGCAGTAAGAAAGCCATCACCATCTGATCCCATTCAACAATGCCTAGATTTACATTTTTATGACTTCTAAAACAAAATAACTTTTGGGGGTTCTCATACGCTCACAATGATGTTTTGATTCTTGCTAGAACAGTCGCTATGATTTGGTTGTGATCTTTGCAAAATCATTATTTTGGATGCAGCAGTTGTTAGCTAGAATGCTAACACTCATTGACATAGGCTGTAGCAAAAGCTAGCCAAATAGACATTTTACTGGTTGAAGATGAAATGCTTTTAACATATAGTGCAGTTGATTTGCGATAACGACGCAAACATTATATTAAGTAGGACATTCACACGAGCCTTAAAATCTAATTATAATCCAAAATGAATGCAACATGAAAATATAAATAGAGGCTTTTTTTGCAGGTGTTCTATAAGAACTCCCGTGTTCTGCCACCAACTTGGGCACATTGCCCTCTTGCGGCAATGTTAGCAAACACAGAAAGGAGTCTATCATTATCTGTGCACCTGGTTTGTGTTACAACGTCAAGGCATGATGTTACGTTCCCCAGCAAGAAAACCAAATAATGTCACTCAAACAGAAGGGGGAAATAAAGCGTCGCTGACAACAACCAAAAACGAAACAGGCGGGGTTTTTAGGAGGGGTTCTGAAAGACACTCCAGGAGGTGTTCACTGAAATTTTACTAGCAACAACTGAAACCTAAAATAAGCTCACCATGAGTGCACACAACATTTTCCCACTAAGAGACAAACAAAAGAAAAACCGACACCAAAGTTAAAAAAGAAAAAGTTAAAGACAAAGTTAAAGGGGGAGACACTCTAGACCCAAACTGCTACAGACCTATATCTATTCTACCCTGCCTTTCTAAGGTCTTTGAAAGCCAAGTTAACAAACAGATTACCGACCATTTCGAATCTCACCATAACTTCTCCGCAATCTGGTTTCAGAGCTGGTCATGGGTGCACCTCAGCCACACTCAAGGTCCTAAACGATATCATAACCGCCATTGATAGGAGACATTACTGTGCAGCCATATTCATCAATCTGGCAAAGGCTTTCGACTCTGTCAATCACAACATTCGTATAGGCAGACTCAACAGCCTTGGTTTCTCAAATCATTGCTGGTTCACCAACTACTTCTCCGATAGAGTTCAGTATGTCAAATCGGAGGGCCTGTTGTCCGGACCTCTGTCAGTCTCTATGGGGGTGCCACAGGGTTCAATTCTCAGGCCGACTCTTCTCTGTATACATCAATGATGTCGCTCTCGCAGGCTGGTGATTCATTGATCCACCTCTATGCAGACGACACCATTCTGTATACTTCTGGCCCTTCTTTGGACACTGTGTTAACTAACCTCCAGATGAGCTTCAATGCCACACAACTCTCCTTCCGTGGCCTCCAACTGCTCTTACATGCTAGTAAAGCTAAATGCATGCTCTTCAACCGATCGCTGCCCGCATCTGCCCGCCCATCCAGCATCACTACTCTGGACAGCTCTGACTTAGAATATGTGGATAACTACAGGGGCGGCAGGGTAGCCTAGTGGTTAGAGTGTTGGACTAGTAACCGGAAGGTTGCAAGTTCAAACCCCCGAGCTGACAAGGTACAAATCTGTCGTTCTGCCCCTGAACAGGCAGTTAACCCACTGTTCCTAGGCCATCATTGAAAATAAGAATTTGTTCTTAACTGACTTGCCTAGTTAAATAAAGGTAAAATAAAAAATAAAAAATACCTAGGTGTCTGGTTAGACTGTAAACTCTCCTTCCAGACTCACATTAAACATCTCCAATCCAAAATTAAATCTAGAATCGGCTTCCTTTTTCACAACAAAGCATCCTTCACTCATGCTGCCAAACATACCCTCGTAAAACTGACCATCCTACCAATCCTCGACTTTGGCGATTTCATTTACAAAATAGCCTCCAACACTCTACTCAACAAATTGGATACAGTCTACCACAGTGTCATCCGTTTTGTCACCAAAGGGCTGGCCCTCGCTACATACTCGTCACCAAACCCACTGGCTCCAGGTCATCTACAAGTCTCTGCTAGGTAAAGCCCTGCCTTATCTCAGCTCACTGGTCACCATAGCAGCACCCACCCATAGCACGCGCTCCAGCAGGTATATCTCACTGGTCACCCCCAAAGCCAATTCTTACTTTGGCCACTTCTCCTTCCAGTTCTCTGCTGCCAATGACTGGAATGAACTGAAAACATCTCTGAAGCTGGAGGCTCTTACCTCCTTCACTAGCTTTAAGCACCAGCTGTCAGAGCAGCTATACTGTATTTATTTATATATCTGGCTCCTTTGCACCCCAGTATCTCTACTTGCACATTCATCTTCTGCACATCCTACCATTCCAGTGTTTAATTGCTACATTGTAATTACTTTGCCACCATGGCCTACTTATTGCCTTACCTATCTTATCCTACCTCATTTGCACACGCTGTATATTTTTATACTGTATTATTGTATGTTTGTTTATTCCATGTGTAACTCTGTGTTGTTGTATGTATCAAACTGCTTTGCTTTATCTTGTCCTTGCAATTGAAAACTTGTTCTCAACTAGCCTACCTGGTTAAATAAATGTGAAATAAAAAAAATTATAAACAGGAAGCAAACCACAATCTGGAGCAAACCAAAAACAGGGAAGAGCAAATAAAGGAATGTTTTTCTAAACATCAACTAGAGAGTGCTAACTAAAGTTGTTGACCCTCCACCTCTCTCAAGACAACTGGAGCACTGTGCCAGCCACTCTTAAATATCACCTGGGCCAGCACAGGTGAAACACCTTCTGACTAACGAGCTGGACAAGCCAGCACAGGTGTAACACATACTGACTAACGAAGTGACACCAATCGGTGCGCCCAACGTGCTAACGTGCTATACGTGCTAAAGTCCAACCTCAAAACAGAAATGGGGAAACCAAAACCTATAACAATGATCAGTTCCACGATCTCATGTCTGACACTGTTACATATTGTGCCAAACAGTGTTTACCAATGTTGTACTACGGTAGAGATTTTTAATTACCTTAGTCCCTGGCATGTATTCAGTAAGAACAAATCAAATGGATCTTCTAATTCTGTCTCAAAAATTGTTTTCAAGAACAAAGTTCTATTGCCAGTCCTCAGACCTCTGCATCTCCCCTTTCCCCCCTGATGAATGGTATGACCCAAAGATTATATTATATAAAAAATTAAACTGTCCATCATCGTGGCTATCCGGCCATCTTAAGTGGCTGTACCCTGTTACCAAACGGGCTTGTGTTTCAGGGCACTGCAATCCAATACAAGCCACAGAAATGCTCCTCAGTCATGTCATTTCGGCTGTTCTTGTCACAACCCTCGTAATAGGTTTCCAAGGACACTGGTCCCAGGGAAGAGGTTTGTATTGCCTGTATATTTCTGAAACCATATAACAATTTACTTAAACTTCCTCTCCAAGCATACCATAAAATGGTATGCTTTTGCTGATGGACATGGGCAGGTGTCCACATTTCTGTCCAATGAGGGCATTTCTGGGCAATATTTCAGTCCATTCAGTGGACCCCTTTTGGCGCAAGAGCAATCCCAGAGGCAAAGTTCCCTAGCTTCTTGAAAAAGCGGTAATTGGGAAAAAACAGATGACTCATCCCACTATTACCACTATTATGTTTGGTTCATATTACCTTCCTGCCATGTACTAGGCAAGAGATCACAGGTAGACAATATCCCTCCTAAAGTGTCTGGCGGTTCAAAAAGTCAAACAGGTTTCTATTGGGGGGGGGGAAAGTGATCTTGACGGCTCAGAGATAAAGTCATCAGTGGGTTTAATGAGTCCAGCAGGAGAGATGGGTAGCTAGCAAGGTCTTCAGCTGGGCTGTAAAGCGATCCCAGTCTGATATTCCCCGGGCCCTGTGACAGAATTATTAAAAGCTCATTCTCTTAATGCAGTCTCCCCAGTGTCGCGTTTCACAGGCCCTCAGACACACACTACAGCCAATGAGATCGCCTGCTATTTTTGCCACAGGTAAGGAGACTGCCCGGGTTGATAGGTGTCTATTTAGATAATGCATGCACCTTCCCCTTTGTTAAAATGTACTCTGTTATTTCACAAACATATAATTAGGTCTGGCTTACAGAAGTGATCAAAATAAATGTTGTCTCTTTTTCATAAATTCTTAGAGGAATTAAATATATATAGCTATTATTGTGGTTGCCATCTATGGAGGAATTAAATAAGTCACAGCAGTTTCTTTAGGTTATCTGGTTGAGGCTCTTTGGGCACGATGAAGAACGAGGCCTTGATCGTGCCTGCCTTAACCTTAATTATGCCCATAATCAAATGCATTCTATGTAGCCTCATTAATGACATTGATCTTTTGCAATATCCCGGGCCATATTCGCTAAGATTATTGGATAAAGTGCAGGGCGAATCCACCCGACTGGTATCCGTGACCCCGGCAAGAAGATGTCGTTGCAGACATAAGTGGGTATTAAATGGATATAATTGGCAGTGACCTCGCCTGCCTTGGCAAGGCCTCCAGACCAGCACTCCTACAGGAGAGGGGGGATGAATTAACATGAGTGAGGAGAAGGAGAAATGAAAATGATGAAAGGAAACACGGCCGGGAGACAGCTCAGGTTTGAGCCAGGAGAGCTGATAGGCGAAACATCTGACGAGGGCCAAAAAATGATGTGCTCTTGTCTCTCTAATTATTCAACATGCACATACCTCTTTCTCTTTCTGGCCATGTTGTTTTATTCTCAGTTATTAAATATTCGAGGAAAGTGAGCTGTGGGAGAAAGTGTTAACCTCTACCAGTTCAATCATTTTGAGGTATTCCACTTTTGGAAGATTTAGACACAGGCGGTTTCCATTTGTGAAGGCCTAGTGTAGCCTGTATTTGGTTGCATTAACAACTGCTTACAGCTTTCCTCATTAGCCCTTTTCTGCAGTGTCGCATGGATGTTAGTAAAAGGGCAGTGATTGTGTTTGCTTATTGATCAAGTAAGGGGTCATGGCCCTAACCCTAATCCATTTGTGTGATGATGTAGAATGATGATTTGGAGCGAGCTGACCTCAGTGTTACAGCATGCTGCAGTGACTAGCTGCAGGAGCTGGGTTTTCTGGTAGTGTAGGTTAACGTATACACGTGTAACTCTGTGTACGTGATAATGTGAAACACTTGGCATCTGGATATGGAACGACCTCCCCCCATTGCTCCACAGCTGATGCTTTTGCGTTTTCTGCTGGTTTGTTGGCATGATGTTGGTAGTGTAATTGGAGTCTAACACTGGTGAATCAGTGCCAGCCTAGGTGGGCATATTACAAATTCTCATGTTTTGGGCAGATGGTCAACTGGCAAAGGGAGGGCTAGATGGGGTGGAATAGGGGAATTTGACAGGGCCTACAAATATATTAAAGTTAATAATCTAACTGCACTGTTCAATTTACAGTAGCTATTACAGTGAAATAATACCATGCTATTGTTTGAGGAGAGTGCACAATTTTCAAAAGTTATTAATGAACAAATTAGACACATTTGGGCAGTCTTGATACAACATTTTGAACAGAAATGCAATGGTCCATTGGATCAGTCTAAAACTTTGCACATACACTGCCATCTAGTGGCCAGAATCTAAATTGCACCTGGGCTGGAATAATACATTATGGCCTTTCTCTTGCATTTCACAGATGATGGTACAAAAAAATACACATTTTCTTCGTATTATTTTTGACCAGATCCATTGTGTTATATTCTACTACATTCCTTTCACATTTCCATAAACCTCAAAGTGTTTCCTTTCAAATGGTACCAATAATATGCATATCCTTGCTTCAAGGCCTGAGCTACAGGCAGTTAGATTTGGGTATGTCATTTACGGCAAAAATTGGGAAAAAAAGGGGGCTAACCCTAAATCAGGGTCACACAGTGTTTCTTGAAATGTTTTAGAGTTACAGTTCATATAAGTAAATCAGTCAATTGAAATAAATTTATTAGGCACTAATCTATAGATTTGATGACAGGAATCTACACACAATATACATTTTTGCAAATGTATAAAAAATAAAAAACAGAAATAACTTACTTACAAAGTATTCAGTCTCTTGCTATGAGGCTCGAAATTGATTATCTTTGAGATTTTTCTACAACTTGATTGGAGTTCACCTGTAAATTCAATTGATTGGACATGATTTGGAAAGGGACACACCTGTCTATATAAGGTCCCACAGCTGACAGTGCATGTCAGAGCAAAAACCAAGCCATGAGGTTGAAGGAATTATCCGTAGAGCTCTGAGACAGCATTGTGTTGAGGCACAGATCTGGGGAAGGGAACCAAAACATTTCTACAGCAGAAGGTCCCCAAGAAGTTTGGAACCACCAAGACTCTTCCTAGAGATGGCCGCCTGGCCAAAATGCGCAATCGGCGGAGAAGGTCCTTAGTCAGGGAGGTGACTGAGAACCTGATGGTCACTCTGACAGAGCTACAGAGTTCCTCTGTGGAGATGGGAGAACCTTTAGAAGGACAACTATTTCTGCAGCACTCCACCAATCAAGTATTTATGGTAGAGTGGCCAGACGGAAGCAACTCTTCAGTAAAAGGCACAGGACAGCCCACAGCCCCAAAAGGTACCTAAAGACCAAGATTGAACTCTTTGGCCTGAATGCCAAGTGTCACATCTGGAGGAAACCTAACACCATTCATACGGTGAAGCATGGTGGTGGCAGCATCATGCTGTGGGTCTGTTTTTCAGTGGCAAGGACTAGGAGACTAGTCAGGATCGATGGAAAGATTAACGGAGCAAAATACAGAGAGGTCCTTGATGAAAATCTGCTCCAGAGCTCAGACTGAGGTGAAGGTTAACCTTCCAACTCTACAACTACCCTAAGCACACAGCCAAGACATCGCAGGAGTGACTTCGGGACAAGTCTCTGAATGTCCTTGACTGGTCCAGTCAGAGCCCGTATTTGAACCCGATCAAACATCTCAAGAGAGACCTGAAAATAGCAGTGCAGCGACACTCCCCATCCAACCTGACAAAGCTTGAGAGGATCTGCAGAGAAGAATGGGAGAAACTCCCCAAGTACAGGTGTGCCAAGCTTGAGGTGTCATACCCAAAAAGACTCAAGGCTGAAATCGCTGCCAAAGGTGCTTCAACAAAGTACTGAGTAAATGGTCTGAATACTTATGTAAATGTGATATTTTCAGTTTTTTTGCTTTGTCATTGTGGGGTATTATGTGTAGATTGTTGTTGTTATTTTCATCAATTGAATCCATTTTAGAATAAGATTGTAACATATACATCACAGAAGACTGAAATATAACAAAACCACTTGACATAGAAACACCAGATTTTCTGTGTTTAAATGCTTGAAAAATGTTTATTAATTATGAAAGATATGAATAACATTCCACCCATGATGCCACTAAAGGGTGATTTGGTCATTTGACTGCAGGAAAGGGTTACTGTGATGGCACAAACATACTTACAGCATACTAGGTGAGACAGCCTCTCTGTTGGAACTGATAAAACGTGATTGAGCTTTTTCCTCTCCAAGATGTGAGATTTTGAGTTGGTCAGATGGAAAAACTAAGAATGAAGGTTCCCTTTTTTTCCTCTTTTTAATAATTCTGTCAAAGAATAAATGTATCTCTTGCAGCTGTAACACTGTAACATTGCGAGCCGTTGAGAATTGAGAGTTATCCCATCGCCATAAAGCAGTCTAAGACCACAGTGTGGTGGGCAGACTTATGTACCTGTCTACAAACCCAGCCGCTTTGTAGGCAACATATTACTTTTGAAGATGAAAAATGGCTCAGGCAAAGTTTTGCACGTACAGCCGGATAAAGTTTATCTTCGGGCAAGCGTGGCTGCCAGCAAAACTTCCAGAGAACTTTAATCTTTCCTTTCGAAAGCTCACCTCTGATTTCTATTCGGAGGGGAGGCGGGTGCTGACAAGAAGCAGGCAGGGAGTGTTTTGACACCCGCCTGCGGGAAATGAGCACAGGAGTGGGTCTGCTGCTCTGTTGCAGTGCTCTGTGCTCTGCCTGCTGTGGTGTTGGCTGTTATACTCTGCTCCACCGGGGCTAGTTCATTAGAGAAGTTATAACTTGGTGGAAATAACCTATCCTAAGTAAAGTACTTCACCAAGCCAGCCCTAGCCACAGGAAGGTGCCTTTATTGAGAATAATCCATCAGGGTGATCTGATGAGGTCCTGATAAATGTTTAACCCAAGGGGTACATGATAAGTAGCTTATTAAATGTCACAGATATGTGATCCGCGCTGGGCGATATTACATGTGGTTGCCTCGCTCGCCCTCACACGTCATCTGGGGGCAAATGTCATTACAGTGATGCCCTGCTGTTGTACAGCATTGACAAAAAACACACCACAGCACCGAAGCACACTAGTAACGGTGAACACTATTGATATGGCCAGTGGATCAGATCTCGTTTTGACACACTGCCTAACTTTTTAAGCAAAATCTGACAAAGACACAGAGCCAGAGAAATAGAGCGAAAGATAGAGAGATACAGCAAGAGATAAATAGATATACCGTGTATATAGATAGGGGGATACAGGAGAGAGAGAGAGAACTAGTGCCATTGCTGTCAGTAGAGGGCTTGCCTTAGAGGGAAAATGTCAGCACTGTCGATGAGAAGGAGGTCTTGATGTCACAATGATAGGTTTCTGTAATGGGCACTTTGAGAGAACTGCCTTCTCAGAATCATACAGTCTGGCATGTAATTCATGTTGGTGCATGGTGTGTCTGTGTGTGATAGAGGGGGAAAAAATTCTAGAAGAGAAACAGAGCTGTAAGCAGTCTCATATTTTTGTTGTTGAGGCTGGCAAGTTTTTTTTGTATAGGATGTAGTTTATTTCCCCTCCACGTTAAATGTTGAATATTTTTCCAAAACTAAATTTAGCTACATAATTCAATGTGAAAATATATTTTAAAAATCTGTAGATTCATTTTCAATGAGGGCAATCATTGATATGGTTCTTCTCACTTGTCTCTCCATCAGTCTTCAACTCGATCGGCGACATAGATAGAGAGAGATGCATCTCTAGCATTTAAACCCTCTGCCCTCCTTCCAGATAAAAAATGTGTAAGACATATTGAATCAGGGTAGAAATCATAAAATATACACTAGCGTTCAAAAGTTTGGGGGTCACTTAGAAATGTCCTTGTTTTCCATGAAAACATACATGAAACGAGTTGCAAAAATGAATAGGAAATACAGTCGAGGTTATAAATAATGATTTTAAATTGAAATAATAATTGTGTCCTTCAAAGAATCCTCCATTTGCAGCAATTACAGCCTTGCAGACCTTTGGCATTCTAGTTGTCAATTTGTTGAGGCAATCAAAGAGATTTCACCCCATGCTTCCTGAAGCACCTCCCACAAGTTGGATTGTCTTGATGGGCACTTCTTACGCACCATATGGTCAAGCTGCTCCCACAACAGCTCGATAGGGTTGAGATTCGGTGACTGTGCTGGCCAGAATAACAGCTGACTGCTTCTTCCCTAAATAGTTCTTGAATAGTTTGGAGCTGTGCTTTGGGTCATTGTCCTGTTGTAGGAGGAAATTGGCTCCAATTAAGCGCTGTCCACAGGGTACGGCATGGCATTGCAAAATGGAGTGATAGCCTTCCTTCTTTAAGATCCCTTTTATCCTGTACAAATCTCCACTTTACCACCACCAAAAGCAGCCCCCAGACAATCACATTGCCTCCACCATGCTTGACAGATGGAATCAAGCACTCCTCCAGCGTCTTTTCATTTTTTCTGCATCTGACGAATGTTCTTCTTTGTGATCCGAACACTTCAAACTTAAATTTGTCTGTCCATAACACATTTTTCCAATCTTCCTCTGTCCATTGTCTGTGTTCTTTTGCCCATCTTAATCTTTTCTTTTTATTGGCCAGTCTGAGATATTGCTTTATCTTTGCAACTCTGCCTAGAAGGCCAGCATCCCGGAGTCGCATCTTCACAATTGACGTTGAGACTGGTGTTTTGCGGGTACTATTTAATGAAGCTGCCAGTTGAGGACTTGTGAGGTGTCTGTTTCTCAAACTAGACACTCTAATGTACTCTAATGTCCTCTTTCTCAGTTGTGCACCAGGGCCTCCAACTCCTCTTTCTATTCTGGTTAGGGCCAGTTTGCTCTGTTCTGTGAAGGGAGTAGTACACAGCGTTGTACGAGATCTTCAGTTTCTTGACAATTTCTCGCATGGAATAGCCCTGATTTCTCAGAACAAGAATAGACTGACAAGTTTCAGAAGAAAGTGCTTTGTTTCGGGCCATCTTGAGCCTGTATTTGAACCCACAAATGCTGATGATCCAGATACTCAACTAGTCTAAAGAAGGCCAGTTTTATTGTTTCTTTAATCAGCACAACAGTCTTTAGCTCTGCTAACATAATTGCAAAAGGATTTTATAATGATCAATTAGCCTTTTAGAATGATAAACTTGGATTAGCTAACACAACGTGCCATTGGAACACAGGAGTGATGGTTGCTGATAATGGGCCTCTGTACGCCTATATCGGTATTCCATTAAATATCAGCCGTTTCCAGCTACAATGGTAATTTACAACATTAACAATGACTACACTGTATTTCTGATCAATTTTATGTTATTTTAATGGGCAAAAAAATGTGTTTTTCTTTCAAGAACAAGGACATTTCTAAGTGACCCAAACTTTTGAAAGGTATTGCATGTAATTTGATCAAGTAAGGATTTAAAGCGTCATTGTGCTTGTCAATAAGGGATGGTGGTGGATTGGCGGTATCATATTGACTTCTACGTATTAATACTCAGTGTCCTACTGGACCATCAGACTGATTGTTTGGAATGTAAATTATGCTACTGATGGCTCTGGTGACTGACGGCTTGAATTCCAATTAATCAGTTGCTTCATCAGTTTCCCTAATTCAGATCAAATATCTCCTGAGTGCACACTCTTATTTCAGTGGTATTAGGATAACCAAATGCTTTGGAAGTCATTTTCATCAATCTCATGTAAATGCCAATACTTCTTAAGGGCCCAGTCCAGGTTGAGGTCGTAATGTCTTGTGTGTGTGTGTGTGTGTGTGTGTGTGTGTGTGTGTGTGTGTGGAGCTTGTGTTGGTGTGTGGATAAGTAAGTTGACTTGAATATTCATACTTATTATCTACTGCATATTACCTTGTATAGCATTGTATGTTTTTTGTTGTTGAATGTGATGCAGTCCATGTTTTGGGTCTTTTGGGTTCTTCAGTGTGTGTGAATGTGTGCTTGCATGTGTTGTCTAGCGCATGCCCACGTTGCTAGTGCTACCACTCTTACCTAAAGTAGTAAAACATCAAGATGGCAATGCCTTGCCCCGGTGTAATGTCTCCAAACTCAATGCCCTTCGTCTTTTGTCTCTATGTATACTAATATGTTAGCTCTGTCTCGTTCACTGTAAGTCAAGGACAGGCTAGCTTCCTGTCGACTAATATTACTTGCCTGTGTAACGTGTTTATGACAGGTCATGTGATCCCCTATGTAATGACAGCTATCTCTCTATCTCCCACATTACCTGGCCTGAAGTGTTCTGCCCTATTGTGATGTATACATATCAGTTGATCTCAAAACCCCAGCTGCCTGCCATCAAAGCCCTCACCCCACAACAAGCCTTGTCAATTAGACAAAATAAAATCAAGTATTCATAAGTAGCCTGTAATGGGATATTGGCTGACAGATTTAATAATTCAGTTTTGCTGAGGCTTAACTGGCATTAGTTTGTAGCTAAGGGTCGCCTTTGTAAAGAATTCATCAGAGACAATGCGAGGAGTGAGAAGATGCACGTAATTATGCCTACCTCGTTTACTTGAGTTCGCCACAAATTAAAAGGTAGATCTCTAAAGAGTGATTGGCCGTTTAAGCATGCCGCGCAAGCAAAGGTACTGTGATTTGATTTATGAATTTGATCCTTCCCAACCCCTTATTTCATTCATCAATGTTTCAGTGGGAGCAATTATGCATTGGTGCCACCACTCTTCATACCTCTATTATCCAGGCGGAATATCTTTGTCAGTGGGTGTGTAATGGTATTGCTAAATATTCTATAATGGCCAAATGAGACCTGCTCTAACACCCATTATTAGCTTGCCCTTTTCTACCAAATTGAACTTCTTTTTTGAATAATTGCCTTTGACTAGATTAATGACAAGGATCATCTAAGAGGGTATGCAGGAACAGAGAGGTTGTCATGTCCGGCATCCGTCTTGTGATCTCGGCCTCGTCTTTGACATGTCCTTTTTATTGTCCTTCTTTTGCCACATTGTGAGATCTTGTCTGCCTTCTGCCAATCTGAATTCCAAGGGAGTGGAGGTGGAGTATGGATGATCCAACTATCAGGCTGTTCCTAGGTATGTCCTTGGCATATTGTACTTTTAATTGTATTCACATATACATTTCAATGCCGGGAGTGGAGATAGTATTACTATAGTGCTATGTTGCGAGGATTGTATTGGTCTATCATACTAGCTTACCTGGTTTTATTGTGTTGTGTGCAGTACATGTGTTAGCTTTGGTAACACTTTATTTGGATAGTCAATCTGTAGATGCTCAACAGACTCTAATTTTCAACTAACTATCTACTAACCCTAACCCTAACCCTAACCTTAAGCCTTATCCTAACCCTAAACTTAACCCTTACCCTAACCCTTATTCGAAACCTATTCCTAACAATTTAAAGTACACATTTCAGTGACTACTGTATGAATAGTACTGTATAGTTCATTGGGTTTTTCTCACACCCTGTACATCTACAGAATGCATTCATCAATTTGACAACAAAAATAACCAATCATTTGAAGACATTTCAAATGTCTATATCTTTGAAGGCACACATTTTTGAATTAATCAGCAAAACATGGTCATGTACTTTACATTATAACTGTCACTATCTGGTTGAAATGATTTCTTTACATTATAACACCATAACTATAACACTTACTTTAGCCCATCCGTCTCTGGTCCACATTTCAGTGTATGTGATGGCATTCCAGGGTTCGCATTTTCTAACACTAGCATGTCAGAGACGGCTAGCCTACCCTGGTCTCTTGTCATGTGGGTTCTCTCATACAGGAAATCCTGTCTGCAATGTCATAAATGCACTAGTACACTTCCTGTCTATGGGGCCTGCTGAATTTATTTGGGATACTTAGAGCATGAAGCAAAAAGTACCCACGATGTCACGTGACTAGGATGGGCGTTCTATGTTATTTTTTCTATGTTTTTGTATTTCTGTGTTTTTGGCTTGTTATGGTTCTCAATCAGGGACAGCTGTCAATCGTTGTCTCTGATTGAGAACCATACTTAGGCAGCCTGTTTTCCCACTATGGGTTGTGGGTAGTTGTTTTCTGAGTCTGTGTTTCACCATACAGAACTGGTTTGATTTTCATTGTGTCACTTTGGTTATTTTGTATTCAGTGTTCAGTTATATTTCATTAAAATGGACACTTACCACGTTGCTTTTTGGTTCGATCTTTCATACTCCTCCTCAGATGAAGAAGGAATCTACATAGAACCAAAAGTGGTTCTCCTATGACCACAGCAAAGAACCTTTTTGGAACCCTTTTTCTAAGAGTGTACATTCACTCTCCTCTCTTTTAAACAAGGCCTTTCTGAAGTGTAGCTGCTGTAGGAGGATTAGTTCTCAGTCATAATTGATTGGTAGATATGTTAATGTTTGAAATACACTGCGGCCTGCAGCTTTACGTTAGAGAACAAGCTAATCATCAGAAAGCTGGCAGCTGAATAAAGCCAGGTGTTGTGTGTTTAATCTGCCGAGAAGCCGTAGGGGGGGGGGGGGGGGCATGTAGAAACCTTCGGGGGGGGGATCTCTCTCTCCCAGTGGCAGGAGAGAACAAACATAAATCTTCTTCAACAATCTATTTTCCATCATACTTATTCACAGGGGACATCTCAAAGTGGTCTTTACCCTTTCTGTCAATGGCTGCCCTCATACATCAATTTCATAGAGAATTATACCCCAGATCGATGTGGTTCACGACCGGTAAGCATTTGTCGAGCCCTGGTGTGTGCCGCCTCACTGCCTTGCTCTCAGTGTTCTCAGGCTGAGCTTGCTGACCATCCACCCATGCCTGAATAATTCACACCATATAGTGCAAACAATTTAGGCATAGCGTTAGCGTTTATTAAAAGGTCATATTCTAGATTATTTTATGCCTAAAAATAATAGTATTACATCTAGATTTATGATAACATAACTCAAGAAAAGGAAATAAAGCTAATTATAAACAGAAATAAAAATGAACCTTTTATGTTGGGATTGAGGTAAGTGTTTTGGACACAACACTTATGCATAGTATGCATAGGTCCTCTATATAAGGTTTTTCCTTTTTTAGTTGTAGCTTTTACTAAGGTCAAACTTTATTTGGATAGTCCAGATTTTCCATCTGTAGATGCTCTACAGATGGCCATACTATCAACAAACTGTCTGTTGATAAGCAACAGCGTGCTACGGTTACGGTTGTCTTTAGTGTCAGATATTTGTGCGTACTACGTATCATTTCTTTAATTGACCCCTTTTCTCTGCTCTTTTCTGTTTGAGGCATTGTGTTTGAATGGGAAGGAATGTACTTAGCCATTTCACTTTGTGAATGTGTGTGGGGCTAACTCCTAGCCTGGCCTGGCTCCTTCATGGCTCTCTATTGTCGACCTGCCAATAGTGTAATCAGATAATACCACTGAGAGGTCAAAAGCACTGCAAGCTTTTAGCTTCAGATTTCTGTCACCTTTAACAAACTAAAAAAAAAAAAAAAAATGTCAAACTCCAACCTGAAAGCTTGATGCAAGAGCCTATTTCTCTGAAATATATTATTAGTAAAATAGGCTGTGGTTTGGGCTGAGCATCAAATGACCTACAAAGACAATGCATTATGCAACGAAGGAATATGTTCTTGGCATACATGTGAGTTAAGTCCATTTTTATTTTCTTGAATAAGTCAAATCAAAAGGAAGATAAATGAATGATGGAGTGTATCTGACAGAATGAAAACATCTTCAAATCCATGACTGTTCCAGTCTGAGGTTATGTGAAAATTTCAGTTCCTTGTCTTTTCATTTTCCATCGTGAGCGCTGGCCTACAACGTTAAGTGGCCATTACTGGAAGGACGGTGTATAACGGTAAACTCCGTCCCCCTCATCACCAGGTGCCCTGTTTCATGGCCCATTAGAGAGAGGATAGTTTGAACTAAGACCTGCCTGAAGCACACCGCTACATGGGAACCCCACCTCCCTGCATCACAATGTGATGCACAATGTGATGCGTATCCACTGATACCAGACTGCCCTGGCCTACCGGATCACTGAACTGTACAAGCACCTGCAGTCCCACACAGGCAGATGGACACCTGCACTGTATCATGGTGTAAAATAATAGAAAAAAACATAGTCCTACCTTGGAAGACCTGAGACACAAAACTGTGGCTTTTGTATGCTATACCACGGAGAATGGCTTTGTCCTCTTCCATCATATTCTGTGGAACCCAACCCACGAGGGATTGGAGTGAGGCCAATCACAGAACATACTGTCTACAATCAAGTTGAAGTCAAAGGGCATGATGTATAACAGCCGTCTTGTTCGTCTTTAACCCTGGTGTCACGATAAGCTTCTTGTGTGGGCTCTGACTTCGGTAACTCCCCAAAGTCTTCCCATGCTGCTGCCCTGGCAGGGATCCTCTCCTTGTGTAACCTTATTTACATTATACTCTAATGAAAACATCACCTTTAGCTTCTCCCCGAGTTTAAACAGGACAAAACTAGTATCAATTAGGCTCTGAAAAATGTTTCTACAGATGATGTATTCAAAAGCGAGACGTCTGTGTGTCTTTCTTTCATCAGGTTGCCAGAGGGGGGAAAAGGGCTCTGCTTTGTTTATGTTTTGCTTGGCAATCATTTGGAGACAGCCGGTGTCACCAACCAAATAAACGGACTGGATGGAGTACATACTGTACGTACCTCTTCATGTCATTATACCAAACTGTTCCGCCCCTTGTTTTGTAGTGTGGTGTTTTTGCTGATATAGTAAGTACCCCTGTAAAAAAAAAAAAAAAAAAATGAAACTGTATACTCTTTGACCCCAAATGTCAAAAAGTCAGGAAATTGACCCTTCCAAACACAAACCAAAACCATTTCCATAATGCATGGAACTATCTCATTAGTATTCATCTATCCTAATATTCAATAAAACACACGTAATTTGTTATGAGGTCATGGTGGATGTTAAAGGGGGAATGTATCGCTACGACCCGCACTACTAATCGAGTCATACACTTTGCACAATTCTCATTAGGAATATATTATTGGATACACAGTGTACATTTGAAAAAAGACACGCATTAAGAAATTGGCCGGTGTCTTGCTGCATTGGTAGCAGTGTTCTGTGGGAGTAGTGCAAAGTACATTTCATTTAATCTGTTTGAGCTGTGACTACAGCTGCCATCAACATTGAGCTTTTGCCCTTCAGCATATGCCATTCACTATTATATGCCATTCACTATTATTATTATTAATATTATTATTCTGTGTCATTCTTGGTGTTCTACGCTCTGTCCTTGAACCCCTGCACCTGCCTGTAACCATCACCTGTTCGATCTGATGCTGATAAGGGAGGTGACTGACGGACAGTAAGGAAGTCCAGGTGATGAGACGATCTGTCACACACACCCATCATCTTATGCGCCAGTGTAACCTTAGACTTCTGTGAGACACCGGAAAAAAAAGCAGCATCCTTGGCGACTGGGCCCTCTCTGAGAACCTTTCTACCGTTCCTCAAGAAGAGATGACACCGCCAAGATCTTTGCTTCAGATTTTGTTGTCTTCCCCAAGCACTTAATGTGATCAGAGAATTAAAATTTCAGCGAGTAATTTAATGATAGCCCTGAGCCACATGACCAGTGAAACCAAGCTAGGGTTTCCTACAGCGGCTCTACAAGTCATATCTGCTGCATTCAACACATTACAATCCCTCTTTTCTTTTTGTTTTTGTTTATTTCTGAACGCACCCCTCCCTCTTTCCATTCCTGTCGTTGTTTGATGTGATCCGGTAGATTTATTATGGGCCATGAGGTCATTGTGATGCTCTGTAATTGGAGGGGCCGCTGAATTGTATTAATAAGTCCGTAGCGCAGTAAACTAGAGCATTTACATTTCCTTTGTTTTATTGAGCCGCTGTTCATTTTATTTGTAACGAAGCTCTCGTTATGATTAGGAGGGCATATTTGAATGATCTTAAGTAAGATGAACAAATGTTGCCCTTGACCTGACAGAAAATATGTTGACGATAAAACTGCTTATGTCCCCGTTTGTATTATTAATTGCAAGACACAGAGTGTTGGAAAAGCATGGGGTTGAATAGAGACATAATAAGGACATTATTCAGGGATGCTTTAGCTGATTAAGGCAGAGGATTAGCCGATCATTCCCTCCCTCCATCCCTGTCATCCCTTTTCCCTTCGAAAACCACCCCCTTTTCCTCAATTCTTCCCAATGTAGTTTTATTTTCTCATTTAGTGTAATGAATCAAATAGAGTGAGCTTGTTATGGGCTTTAGTGATTGGATGATCAGTGTGCCAGACCAATCATAAAGCAGCAAAGTGCATCATCAAGCAACGTTGCCCTGCCAAGCCACTTCACACTCTGGAAAATGGGCTGCAAACAAATAATTCACACTTTACACTTGTATCACTTCGATAGTAATCTGCAGATGCACTTTGCTAATTTGCAAGCAAGTGTGGAGCATTCCTTGACGGCAAAAACATCCATTACAAAAGTTGTGGGAGACACTATGAGTACAGTTCTAACAATGGTTGTAATGGTGTTGATAAATGCTAGCTACTAAGGTTCCTAGGAGGCATACAATCTTCTGTATAGGAATGTCTGGTTAGTACCTCTGTACCTCAGTGTTTGTGGGAGAATCTCAATTGCATCTCCTTGATTCTTTGAGTCCACTCGCCTCACCTCCTTCTTAAAACCCATTGGATGGTAAGGTCAGAGGTCCCGCCCCTCTGACTTTTACGTCCAACGGCTTTTGAGAAAGGAGGCGAGGAGAGAGGACGCAAGGAATCAAGGAGATGCAATTGTTATTTTCTCTCTGTCTATATCAACAACCTTGTTTGTTAACAGGAGTAACAGAGAGCATAATGTGAGGAGGAACGTTGAAGTGAGCTGGTATTAGAAGAGCAACTGGAAGCAGATAATATTAGTTTAAACAAGCTGTGCATTTTATGAATGTATGTCTCTCTGTAGCCTATCTCTATGTTTGTGTGAATTAATCTGTTTATGTGTCTGTTTCTTCATGTCTGTGTGTCTGCGCATGTACTGTATGTCTGTGTAAGTGTAAAGTTGTCTGTGTGTCTGTATCTATGCGCCTGTGTCAGTGATTTTTTTCTATATCTGTGTCAGTGTACACCTGTCTGTGTGTCTGTGTGTCTGTGTCGGTGTGCATTTGTCTGTGTGTCTGTATCTGTGTGTCAGGGGCTTAAGATGCTTTGTCTCATTAATGAGAGGCGTTCAGGTCTCCACTGGGACCTGTGGAAGATAATCTTCTCGTGTTTTGCTATGAAAGCGTTTCTGACCGTAACCAAAGAAACTCACTCGAACGACGGAGGGCCGAGCTGAATTATTCAGCGTTTACAATCAATTTTACCCCCCCCCCCCCCCCCCCAAACCCCCCACACCTTCCAACCTCACGCCACACACCCCACCTCCCATCATGGGAATGTTGACAATTCCCTGCACACTGACGTCTCAGGTCCTATAGCAACATGAGATAGTGTGTGTGTGTATGTGCATCACAAGTTTCATTAGTGTCATATTCAAGAGAACTGGTGTATTTTTTTGTTTGAGGACATTTGTAAAGTGTTTGAATTACTTTCTCTACACGGTTATTCCTCATGAAACTAAAGCAAAAAAAAGACCATGATGTTTTGGATTTTCACAAAATGTAATCCATAGAAGGGTCCTTTGGAGGATATGTTGACATACATTTGACATTTGTATCTAAATGCATAATTGAGAAATAAGGAATCAATGTTGGCGTATTTATGACATTTTGGTCTTATCCTGGCCACCATTAAGACTCTATAAGGTTTCATTTGTAGGTGCTACAAAGCAAACATTGGAGTCATATGGAGCTTTACCGCTTGCTCTGTAATTTGAGTAGTATTTTGATTTTAATAACAATTTTCTTACATTCATTTATGAATATTGAAAAATTATAACATGACATCATACCATTTTTTATTTGGCACATTTTTCGAATATAATGTTAATCATAATGTACAATTAGGGATATCAACGTTCCAGAGTGGGGTCTCGGCTACTTTGCGTTATTATCCCATTTGTAAGCATTACCAACAGTGAATGTGAAAAAGGATTCAAAATGGTCACCCTCTGCTGGTGATTTGCAGGATGTGCAATGATACAAGTATAAGGAGGGCTGTGATTGGTTACATTGCCTACTATGCCAATTGCTCTGTGTAAAATGGGCCATAATTCTAAAACTAGCAGATGTCCCACCCTGGAACTTTGATATGCCCTTACATTATTACGTTCAACAATACATAGAATACATGTTCAATATTTTCAAAATGCATACATATATTTTTCAATATTCATAAATTGTATGAAAATTATTAAAATCATAATACTACAGAGCAAGTTGTAAAGCTTCATTTGACACCAATGTTTGCTTTGTAGCAAAACAAATTAGAATGTTTTATTGTCACATACACCTGACAGGTGCAGTGAAATGTGCCGTTTTACAGGGTTAGCCATAGAAGTACAGCACCCTTGGAGCAAATTAGGGATAAGTGCCTTCCTTCTCTGTCCATCTTATGCTTTCTCTGTTTCCTCTTTGTTCACTCTCTAATTCTCTCTCCACAACTCTGCTGGGCTTAGGAGGGGGAAAAAGGGTGTTTTGTTCATTGCACATTATTAACTAGGCTTTTATGTGTGTGTGTGTGTGTGTGTGTGTGTGTGTGTGTGTGTGTGTGTGTGTGTGCCTGCATGTGCGCCCATGTATGTGTGTACATATGTGCATGTGTGTATACGCACCAGTTTATGTATGTGTTTGTGTACACGTGCGTGTGTGTGGGGAGAGTGTATTAGCCGCTGTGGTATCAGCTTTCCAGTGGTATGATTCAACCCTGACAGGAGGCAGCTATATTATTCTGTACAATAAGCTGCAGTATAATAGTGATGTGGATTACCTCAATTGTAGGTGATAACAGACAGGCAGTGGAGCGGACAGGCCGATACAGGACACCCACTCCTGTGTGGGAAGCCATATTAATTATTTCTTGTGTGCCCGTCAACTGTCTATCGGAGTGGGGGCCAGGGCCCCGGGGGTATGTACTGGGGGGGGGGGGGGGCTGTGACGAGTAGTGGTTTACGTTTTGTGAGTGATAAGCTTGTGATTCATTCACAATCATTTCATCAGGTGATGGATAGACTGTCTGTGTGTGAATGTGTGGGTATGTGTATGCATGCATGTGTGTGCGCGCATCTGCACGCACTCATGCGTGTGTTTGTGTGTATTTATCGGTCACAGATACTCTGATATGCCCTATCGAGCAGGAGGCCTTTGCTATGAGTAATGCAATGCAGTATGCAGGATTCTTTGTCAATGCTGGAATCATGGAGGAATGTGATACCTGGTTTAAGCATGATTAAATTGACACCCCATAGAGTGTCTCGGATACGTTTTTGTGCTCTTGATACTGCGGCCGGCGGCTTATTCAACACTGCTGCCTGTCTCACATTCGTTCAGAGTTTCAGCTGTCGTGCTGACATTGCACTGCAATTACAGAGAGTAAGAGGGTGAATGCATTAAGCTCTGTGGGCAGAGTATCAGAACAGCACCACTCTCCTGCCTCCACTTTGGGATAAGTTTTCCTTTGATGCTAAAGAGCACAGATAACACAGAAATCAGCCAAATGAGGTGTAGCGGTCATGATTTTATGTGTGTGTCCAGAATGGCACCCTATTCCCTACTTCTGACCTGAGCCCTATGGGCCCTGGTCAAAAGTTGTGCACTATTTAGGGAATATGGTGGCGTTTAGGACGCACAATCTATTCTGGTTCTTCAAGGAATCTCCCACAACAGGCCTGCTGCTATACAGTAAGCACTAAGCACATACACATGGCAGAGTTCCAAGCCATTCCTCTACATACTCATCTGTGGACCTCCAAAGGACTCAAAGGTTAAGGCTGGCTTCCTGAACATCTGCTCCTAACATCAAAGCTCTCTGGGCTATTTAAGTGTTTAGTGGCTCCAAGGCTTTGAAATTATGACCAGCATGTTCCTCCATGCAATATTTATTATTTACATAATAATAATGCTGCTATTGTTTATTTTCACTTTGTTCTTTTTCCCTCTTTCCGGGATGCACAACCACATTCATCAAATTTGTCATCAACAAAACTGAAATGAGAAATTAGTGAGGAAATAATTGACTTTGTCGGGCATTTTTATAGCTTTGAGCTTGTCCATGAGTGTGTGTGACCGTGTGTGCGTGCGTGTGTTCTCCCGGGTGAGTAGAATGGCAGGTTTATCCACTATCAGGTCACCATGTTTCCGTGATGGTTTTATTAGTGTCAGATAAGCAGGCAGCCAGAATAGGACGAGAGAGAGAGAGAGAGAGGGAGAGAGAGAGGGAGAGAGAGAGAGAGAGAGAGAGAGAGAGAGAGAGAGAGAGAGAGAGAGAGCAGCCACAAAGAGGAGCTTTGTTTATGGCCTTCATTCTTGGCCACACACAAGGCTTAGCAAGAGAGCATTTCCTGTACTGATTCATTCCCCCTTCTGTCATTTGCGTAACTTATGCCTCTATTAACAAAAGGGGAGAAATATCTAAATCTTTCTGTGGCTAAACTTATTTTTCCATTGACCTTCTCATGTTGCATGTTCAGGACGAGATCCATTTAAGTGTCAACCCATTAGTTATGACTTACTCACCTTAGCTTATTGGAAGATAACTTACAGATGTAGCTGTAGGTAATTACATTTTCAGTGCTGTGTCTTCGCTTTCTGTTTCCTCTTCCCTTCCCACTATTATGAATTATGAAGTGGGACCTTTGTTAGCGCCTTGTGCTAATTGAAAGGTAGCCTTTTTGTGTGTCTGCAGTTTGCCTAACTTGTGTGATCTCACAGCATCTGGTTTGCCGAAACCAGGCCAGGATTCAATCTAAGGCGTGTTATAGGGCAGGACACTTTAACAGGCCTTTAAAGGTTATCTGCATTTGAGCCGAAATGCGCAGCGTTTACAATGAATGCGATCTATGTGAACCTCCAGGGAAATTGTCAGCTGTAGTGACCTGCGCTATAATGCGCCTCGGATTGAACTATTATGCGCCTCGGATCCAGGCCTAAGTGTTAAACGTTTTGACTCTTTGCCAGATATTGTTCAAAATGCACACTTTTGTTTCTCCACCAGGAGTCTCACAGCAAAACATAATAAACTGGAGCCCTGAGAGCCAGCTACGTAGCAGCCCATTCTCCCGTCCTAGTGGGCAAAACTGTTTACAATTACATCATTAGCATGTACAGTATGCAGGTTATATGACGTCTTTTCAACCAGAAAACCAATTTACAACAAGAAAATGATGAATGAATGAAAATGTCAGTAAGACCTCACCTGGCAACTGGGCAGCCTGGTCTCATAGACTAGATGAAACATAGTATAACGTAAATCAGGGACACTCAGATTAGGATTATATGACACGTTTGGTATGGTTACATAAAACAGAAGGTTACTTAATACAAATGTTTATGACATAAGAAATATAGAAAGCATATGCATAACCATGGTAGCAATTTTGATGCGCATAGAATGGAATCGTGTGCATTCAGATGTGTGGTCCGCAGCAAATGTTCTTCACAATACACAATGTTCAGGACAACCTGACCTAACGTTAGCATTAGCCACCTAGCTAACCCTAATGATAGCCACCTAGCTATCGTTAGCGGAAACCACCTAGCTAACATTGGACACTACAAATTGTAACATATGATAACACGTATTGCAAATTTGTTGTATTTTGTACGAATTGCAATTAGTACTGTAGCATATCATAGTAATGGTACTTAGTAACATATCATACTAAATGTATGATGTACATACACAAATTAATACATACACTACAAGGCGGCAGGGTAGCCTAGTGGTTAGAGCGTTGGGCTAGTAACTGAAAGGTTGCAAGTTCAAATCCCTGTGCTGACAAGGTACAAATCTGTTCTACCCCTGAACAAGGCAGTTAACCCACTGTTCCTAGGCTGTCATTGAAAATAAGAATTTTTTCTTAACTGACTTGCCTAGTTAAATAAATGTTATGTCCATGTTGAACTGGGATGCATGATCAATGAGGGGACTTGATGGACAGCGTGGTCACATTTGCCTAACATCCCAGCTACAAGAGTGAATGTGCTAATTAGCTGAGACGATGATGACACATGCAGCCCAAGCGTCCCTGGGGTGGCTCTCTATATTTGGGCCCAGGCTGTGTCACAGCACCACAGCAGCCTCTCTCTCTCTCTCTCTCTCTCTCTCTCTCTCTCTCTCGTGTGTGGGCCTGCTTGTTTTGTCATCTTTTTCAAAGTGTTTAGGAATCATCTGCAACACTCTAACCTCAGCATGTCTTCTGGCTAGTTGCACGTAAAGAAAGCACACATTTACAAGGCCACGAAAGATGCCCCTGTTCTGTTTAGGAGTAATCACACGCACATACACAAATGCACATCGCACAAGAACATATATACACTGCATGCAATTTTGAGTTTCTTGAATTGAGTCATGGCAATGGATTATGATTGGTACAGTTGTAAGTAAGAAATGGTTGTGCATATTGTATTTCTCCTAAATTCCAAAGAAAATAGTACAGTAAGTGACCCACCCAATGGAGATTGACAATGTTACTGATGTTATGATCTCTCCCACTTTTTGTGTATGAATACTTTATACTCAGTGTCTGCCTGAAGTTTATCTTACTTGGCACATGTTGGTCAGTGTCTTTCACAACCACATATTGTAACCTACTATGTTGAAACTATGCAATAGTTGGCCCAGTGTCAGCAACTCTCCTTCCCTCTCCTCTCGTCCCAGACACCATCTCCTAGGTTGCGTTGAGGAGAACACCTGAGACCGTTTCCATATGATGCACAGTGGCATTCGGGGAGAAAAGCCAGAAACAAGGCGGACTGTCTCACTAATGGGACACTTAGCCGTCTGGGCTTATGTCATCCTGTCCCAGTGCGGAGCATCCAATAGCCTCTCCTCATCTCCCCTCGCCTCCCCTATCTCAGCCATCCAGCCCCACGGCACGCAGATCGATCCTGCGGCCAGCAACCCTGCTGGCGGTCACGGCTCAGGCAACCGGAGATGTCAAGGCCCTGAGGTGTCCCCCTCATCGTCTGCGAACTCCCCCGCACACAACCCACCACACCCCGCCACTCCTGACCTTGACCTAAGTCCGGATAACCTAGGTCCAGGACTTTGTTGAATTGAGTTGGGATTGTGACAGAATAGCTACCTAAGATTGTTTCAGACCCACCGGGCACAAACGTCAGTACAGCATCTGGTTTCAATTTATATTTGGTTGAGTTTTCAACTAACATGAAATCCACTTGAAATCAACCAAACATTTCACACTGTCCATTGGATTTAGGTAAACATTTGGGTGAAAAAAAATATGAAATTCCCTTTGGTTGAAGATTTTTTTCAAATCCAATCCGTTTTCCACATTGATTTGACGCCATCACATAAAATGTTTTGGTTGAAATGACATGGAAACAACGTTGATTCAACCAGTTTTGCCCAGTGGGGAGTAACTTGTCTCGAGTGAGGACGACACTTCCAAACTCTCTTCCAAATCTGGATGATTCAACACATCAGTAGATCTGGTGTGTTATCTTGATGTGGAACAGAGAGGCATACTTACACCAACAACATGTATGTTAAAAGCATCTACACTGAACTTTATTGACAAATATGTTTAACACAAGTTGCTCATGTATAATGGAGCCAGAGGGGATGGCTGAGGTTTTACTTTCTCCTAACCAACTGTGCTATTTTGTTCATTTTTTTCAGTGTAGTTTGTTGTTTGTAACTTATCTTGTACATAATGTTGCTGCTACCGTCTCCTATGACCGAAAATAACTTCTGGACATCAGAACAGCAATTACTCACCTCAAAATGGAAGAAGAATGTTTCCTTAATGAGTCCGGCGGCAAGGATATACTACCAAATCCCCGTCATTTGAGTGAAAAGATGGAGAAAGAGGGGGAGGAGGCCTTCTGAGAATTCGTAAGACGAGCGAGTAAACTCCCACTGCCATCCGTTCTATTGGCCAACATGCAGTCATTGGAAAATAAAATCAATGACCTAAGATCAAGATTATCCTACCAACGGGACATTAAAACTGTAATATCTTGTGTTTCACCGAGTTGTGTTTGAGCGATAACACGGATAATATACAGCTGGCAGGATTTTCCATACATTGGCAGAACAAATAAGCTACATCTGGTAAGATGAGGGGTGGGGGTGTGTCTATTTGTTAATAACAGGTGGTGCGCCAAAGTCTAATATTAAAGAAGTCTCGAGGTATTGCTCACCTGAGGTAGAGTACCTTATGATAAGCTGTAGACCACACTATCTACCAAGAGAGTTCTCATCTACATTATTCGGAGCCATCTATTTACCACCACAGACCGATGCTGGCACTAAGACCGCACTCAACCAACTTTATAAGGCCATAAACAACAAGAAAATGCTCATCCAGAAGCGGCGCTCCTGGTGGCCGGAGACATTAATAGAGGCAAACTTAAATCGGTTTTACGTCATTTCTACCAGCATGTCACATGTGTAACCACAGGAAAAAAAACTCTAGAACACTCCACAAACAGAGATGCATACAAAGCTCAACTCCACCATCAATTTGGCTAATCTGACCATAATTCTATCCTCCTGATTCCTGCTTACAAGCAAAAACTAAAGCAGGAAGTAGCAGTGAATCGCTCAATACGGAAGTGGTCAGATAACGCAGATGCTACACTACAGGACTGTTTTGCTAGCACAGACTGGAATATGTTCTGGGATTCATCCAATGGCATTGAGGAGTATACTACCTCACTCATCGGCTTCATAAATAAGTGCATCGACGATGACATCCATACAGTGACCATACGTACATATCCCAACCAGAAGCCATGGATTAGAGGCAACATCTGCATCGAGCTAAAGGCTAGAGCAACCACTTTCAAGGAGCAGGACACTAATCCAGACGCTTATAAGAAATTCCGCTATGCCCTCAGACGAACAATCAAACAAGCAAAGCGTCAATACAGGATTAAGATTGAATCCTACTACACCAGCTGTGACGCTCATCGGATGTGGTAGGGCTTGAAAACTATTATGGACTATAAAGGGAAACCCAGACGCGAGCTGCCCAGTGACGCGAGCCTACCGAGCGAAATGCCTTTTATGCTTGCTTTGAGACAAGCAACACTGAAGCATGCACGAGAGCACCAGCTGTTCTGGACAACTGTGTGATAACGTTCTCGGTAGCTGATGTGAGCAAGACCTTTAATCAACATACACAAATATTGATGCTCTGTCATCTGAGCAAAGCCTCTATAATGAGGGGACTGTATTAAAACAATGGGGGTAATACTGGTGCTCACATGCATAAGGCCTGATGAGAAAGGAGAGGGCTTCCTCAAAATCACCATACATGGCTTGCTTGGTGTTGCATGTCAGCAATGATCAAATAATCCCCATTCATATGTAATATTACAGAGGTGCATAGCCAACGACAACAGAACACAATACAGGACAATGACTGGCGGTAGAAGACCTGGAATAGAGTCACATGGAACATGAATGAGTTCAGGCATCCAGAGTCCACAAGATGAGTGACACACACACACACACACACACACACACACACACACACACACACACACACACACACACACACACACACCTAAAAAATACAGGATACTGAAGCGTTGATACACTGCAAGCCTGAAGTTTGTTTTCATCTGGACAGAATACGAAAGCAGTTATTGTGGAAAAAAAGGAGGCTGATGCTATAACAGTGTTGTTTAGAAAACTTTAGACATACACAAAACGTGTGCATAGAGGCAGGCAAGTCTTGTTTGCGACTGTGTTGTATTTTAATATCTCCGTTATGCAAAGCTTACTAAAACACTGTGTGTGGTCCTGGCCTCTTCCATCTGGCCACGGTGGCCACTTTGTTGTCTTCGAACATCATTTTTCAACATTGGCCAGTGTTGCTTATAATAAGACCACGTTATGAAAATATTTAGTAGTCCTGACGTGCACTGACAAATTCAAATATCAACAAGGAGATATGGCAAAAAGAGCACCCAAAGCTCCGCTGCCATTGCTCCCATAAGCCAACATGAACAAATGAAATGAAGTTTATCGTGACTTTACGGGTCTATATTTTCTCATTCTATTTCGAGGATTTACTTTATAAACCTAGGAAATTCCCTGAGAGAGAAAGAGCCATTAGCCATAGGTGTTTTCGGAGCATAGTGGTCTACTGTGGCTGAGTACTTGAGTGCCAATGGGTCTTACTTTGACTACACTGTATTTATTACTGAGAACATACAATAAGTTAGTTGCTTACAGAGATTATTCTCTTCAACCCCGGTGAGCAAGGCCACACAGAGGAGAAAATGAGCAGGTTTAAAACAGCTCAGACAAGAGTCCAGTAAGTCCTTTACTTACGAATGACAGGTATGCTATTGTGGTTTCAGTTTGGCATTTACTGTATGTGGGGCATGGTGAGTACTAAAATAATCACCAATCATATATATATATATATATATATATATATTTTTTTTTTGCAAAGCAGCCTGTAATGCTATAAGTGTCAGAAAGCATCAAAAGGGTTTACGACACCTAAATTGACACACCGTGCAACGAATCTGGTGTTATAATTCCACATTCTTCATGTCCTATGTAAGAATGAGCCTGGATGGCTTGGTGCCATACACTCGTCTCTCTCTCTCTCTCTCTCTCTCACTAATGGCTTTAGCATCCCTCCCTCTCTCGCAGTACAAACTTTGAGCCCATGCCGTCTCCCCTCTGGAGAAAACCAGGGGAGAGAAATATCAGTGTTGTGGGTGCTAATCATGTCGAGTGGTTTAAGCTTTTATAAACAATGTGTAAAAATTAGGCCATGCTAACAATCTGGTAATTCAGTAGCTGCCGTTGAGCTGCCACTATTCCATTCGGGGCGGGGATTATGAATGTGTGTGCAAAGCCGTTGCCCTCTTAATGAGGGGCCCATGATATTACAGCTGCTCACAATTAAAAAGGACTACCCTCCGCCCGCCAAAGCTCCCCTATGTAAATAAACGGTGGGACAGCGGAGGTGGGGCATGGTAAGCGCTGCAATAACACGGCTGATTTGGACATCTGGTGTCGTACGAGAAATGTCTCTTCCAAGGTTTTGACGTAATGAATGAATTAATCGGTCTTCCCCTGGGCCCGGGTGAGCTCACAGTCTAAGGCCGCTTCCATAGAAATATATAAAAATAGAATGGGATTATCATTTCTAGGAAATCTATTTCTATGGCTGCATCCCTGCTCATTCTCAGGGGTGATCAGCAGGGCCGTGTTGTGGTGGGGTGGGGTGATCTAGGTCAGAGTGGTGAGTGATGTGAGGTCTCACCTCAGTGTTAAAGACCACCATACTAGAGCTAACCTGGTGCTAGTACAGGCTTAATTCAAGTCACCTGCCAATGCTGTTAAAGGAAATGCTGTTAAACAAGAACAATTGGTCTATGTGTGGACTATGCATGAGTAGATGTTTGAGAGTCTATATGCTCTCCTCTCCTCTCCTCTCCTCTCCTCTCCTCGGAGAATAGTGTTTAACCGAATGTGCATCAAGACATCGTTCAGTAACAGGAAGTGGTTGTCATGCAGAAGTGTTGTCATGGAAAAACACCACTGACTTACAGGTCTCCATAAGACTTATACAATATTCCTATACAATGATTGGACGTGACCTCCACCTTTCGAATCACCACTTTTTTTGTTGTTGCCTAAAGCATGAATTCATTATTTTTACAGCACCTTTTCCACGCAATGACCTGATACACTATACTAATGATGCATAGCAATCCAATGGGTATTGTGGTTGAAACAATGGCAATATCCGCTGTTTGACACCACTGCTTCCCCCACAGACAGTAATCAGTAATCAATCTGTCTGGATACATAGTTTGGTAACCTTGACTTTCTAGATAAAGTTGCACCTGTCAAAGAGAAAGGTCAGCTCCAGATGTTAATTAACCTGGAGGGGAATTAAGTAACCGGGGGTTTAGGCTTGACATTTAACCAAGACACCTAAGCCTATACATGGCACAGTGAGCATTTTATATTTAGACTGCTATATAGTTTCCATGTGCTGGAAACAATGGGCCGACCTGATACCAATATGATACACTGTCTGATGATGATTGATGCTATCACTTTTTCAAACATGTAAAAAATAAACTGTAATATATTGGAATAATAATAACATTGGAATGTTTTACTTTTGTCATAATGATTTCTTAATGTACACTTCTCATTACTATCTCAGTGAAATACATTTAGTGATAGAATTTGTCTCGGTGTCTTTGTTTTCTTTTCGACATTGACGAGGTAGATCATACCTAGATCGTGAGTGCCTCCTGCTGTGTGGACTGCTTTGTGAAGGTGCTTCAGGGGCACCTGTCAGGGCTAGTACACAGGTGAGCGTTCCACACAGACCCACAGCATACAAAGCAGCAATGCTTAGGCTACACAGGTATAAAGCAAGTATCAGACATTCTAGAGACTGAATGCTCCCACCTTAAACAAAGTACAATTTACATAGGCTTTATGTAGAATGCATAAAGGGTTCATAAGCACTACATAAATGCTTCACAAATCATAGACACCTTGCAGAGCAGAAGGTTAAGGAACACAGTGGAATTAAATATAGGTGGTAGTGGGGTAGATACTAAAGTAAAGAAAGGCTGAGGATCAACAACGATGTTATGTAACTGTCTCATTAAAATTAAACTGAATGAACTGTCTATACCTATATTTAAACCATGATACGGCCTATTTTAGAATGAAAATCACTTAGCTATACTTGCCACATGTAAGCTACAAGAGGAAGGATTCACACTTGTTTTCCTTCAGCTTCGTGGAACATGGGCATGACAACTATCGTAGTTTACAAGTCGTGGTTATTCTTTTTTTTTGACCGGTTTTCAGTGTTGTAAAATACTTAAGTAATACTTTAAAGTGTTTTCACTTAAGTCGTTTTGGGGGTATCTGTACTTTCCTTTACTATTTGTATTTTTGAAAATGTATACTTTTACTTCACTACATTCCTAAAGGAAATCATGTACTTTTAACTCCATACATTTTCTATGACGCCCAAAAGTACTCATTACATTTTGAATGCTTAGCAGGACTGGAAAATTATCCAATTCACGCACTTCTCAAGAGAACATCCCTGGTCATTCCTATTGCCTCTGATCTGGCGGACTCACTAAACACATATGCTTTGTTTGTTAATGATGTCTGAGTTTTGGAGTGTGCCCTTGGCTATCCGTAAATTTAAAAAACAAGACAATTGTGTTTGCGTAATATAAGGAATTAGAAATTATTCATACTTTTACTTTTACTTTTGACACTTAAGTATATTTAAAACCTTTTAGACTTACTCAAGTAGAATTTTACTGGGTAACTTTCACTTTTCCTTGAGTCCTTTTCCATTTAGGTATCTTTACTTTTACTCAAGTATGACAACTGGGTACTTTTTCCACCACTGCCGGTTTTCCGGCATAATTTCATGAAAATTCAGTAACAGGCATGAGTCCTTCCTCCAAAAGGGCTTCCTGTCTAAATGCTCCTTACACCACACTCCAATGACGCAGTCCAGCTATGCCTGGCCTTATTCAACGGTGTGTGTGTGTGTGTGTGTGTGTGTGTGTGTGTGTGTGTGTGTGTGTGTGTGTGTGTGTGTGTGTGTGTGTGTGTGTGTGTGTGTGTGTGTGTGTGTGTGTGTCATGACAAAAGGCGAGAGCCCGATGCAGACACAGGAGGCAGATGGTTGGAATTTAAGTTGTTTAATCATCCAAAAGGGGTAGGAAAGAGAATGGTCGTGGACAGGCAAAAGGTCAAAACCAGTTCAGAGTCCAGGAGGTACAGAGTGGCAGACAGGCTCGAGGTCAAGGCCGGCAGAATAGTCAGGCAGGTGGGTACAGAGTCCAGAAACAGGCAAGGGTCAAAACCGGGAGGACTAGAAAAAGGAGAATAGCAAAGGCAGGAGAATGGGGAAAAAATGCTGGTTGACTTGAAAAATACAAGACGAACTGGCACAGAGAGACAGGAAACACAGGGGTAAATACACTGGGGAAAACAAGCAACACCTGGAGGGGGTGGGGACAATAACAAGGACAGGTGAAACAGATCAGGGTGTGACAGTGTGTGTGTGTGAGAGCAAGTATGCATACATGCCTCAGTATCTACAGCTGTTTGCATGCGTTTGTACATGAGTGTTTGTGGACGTGTTTACCTCTGGAACACACCATGCACAGCCTTTGAGAGCTAACGCGGCGTGCAAGGCAACATGGCCTCTATAGGGAGTGCGGGAGGGATCCACAGGAAGCTGCCAATTTACGTTGCCCAAACCTTCCCAAGCCGTTGGCCTGATCTGAAACGTGCTGTGGCTCAGCCGTCGCCCGCCGTCCCCCTCATTTCACTTCTCATGGTCTGAAAACGAGCCTGTCATTAGTGGTTTTACCCTGTGACGTGGGGAGGCAGGGGGAGAGGAGATAGCGGTAGGAGAACCCCTCCCTCCTCCCTTCCCCTCTCCCCAATGGCGCTACTGTACGTGTATGACCCTCGCGTCGCCATCTGGCCCACATTGGGGACTGCCACTGTCATCTGCTGATAATTAGTGTCACCTGCACATTGCGCAGTGCGATGAACACTCAGAGTTACCAGCAGCGGGCCGGGGCGTGCGGCAGCGCTTTTTAAGACAGCCCTGGTGCTGGTGGGAGAGAGAGAGAACAGAGGAGAGAGAGGGAGAAAGGAAGAGAGGACTCGGTCTCAAGGTGTAATGGAAAGGCTCAGGCCATCACACAGTGCTCTAATTATTGGCCTCCTCGCACGTTGCGACCCACAGACACGACTGACTGGTGAAAATGACCATCTCCAAGCAGTCTGTGCACCAAACAGTGCCTCTCTGACACAACCATGGCAGATAGGTCCAAGTCAGAGGACTTGACAGAGTGTCATGTCTGAAAAGTAGTTTTCTCAAGATACATGATTGTTTGTCTGAAAGTAATTTCTGATATTTGATAGTTTTGTCTATTTGTTTAAGTAGGCATTTGGGACTTCCATTTTGAACTTTTATCTCAGGATGTACTTCAATTTTCAGTGGCAGAAGAAGCTTATTTGTGGAATAACGTTTGTGGGATACGGTTAAGAGTTAAGCCTTTTTTATCAAGGTAAATCTCAGATATTATATAGTTTACTGTATTTATACAATGAGCTAATGTATATATTATATTTTTCCTCTTTCTAAAATGTATTATCAAAGATCTACATGCATTATCAAAGATCAAAATGCAATGATAAAATTCCTACATTGCAGTCTCTCATAATGCTAAAATATTTTGCTGACCACATTCCATGCTCTTGGTGACCATCGTGACCCAGGTCACAGGCAGCACACAAGGTTACCCAGTCACTCATATGTTTACACTTCCAAATCACCGACCTTTGCTTTCACAGGAAACTCTTCTGGCCTCATATACAGTATCTCAGTGATAAATGCATCCCCTCAAATATTTAGAACGGGATCGGAAAACCACAATAACATACTAGTTTAAAATAGGCCCATCGAAACACAAGTGGCTAGTCAGATAGCATCCCTTTTTTTTTAGGTCTTGGGAAATCCTTTTCACACGCAGGGGAGGTGGATAGTCTGGGAAAGCTGGAATAATCTTACAATCTCTCCATTTCATTGCTGCATCACTACGTTTATGCATTACGATAAAAGAAGGGGAAAGGCTTAAAGGTGCTGAACACACTTCCACTGCTTTGTCATCGCCTGATCTAATTACAGGTTGCAAACGCCGTCCTTCCTCTTAGCAATCATATCTGTGCTACTATGTAAATCCAAATAATCACAAATGTCTTACGAACTCTAGGGCAACATAACACCAGTCACGAGGCCCCATCTGTGCTGTTGCGCGGGCGCGTTGAGCGGCCGGGCACGCTGGGACCAGAGGTATAATATTAATGTATTTTCCTTGTAATTTGGGGAACGGGGAAAAATGCCCTGATTGTAGTTCCTAAACTGTCCCCAGTGGTCTGTGAGAAGCTGATAATTGTGAGCTGGATAGATGTGTATATCAAATAGTTTACAAAATGAAGCCAGCTGTGTTTCCCCTGCATACTGTGGCTTCCTGACACGCATCATTAAACCTTATTAGCTACTTCCTTTAGCAGAGATGCTCGCCCCATCTTCCACCCCTCATATTAACATTTTCTGTCCCTCCGACTGGAAATTATTTGCTTTATTGTAGAGTATCAACTCGGTCGTAGTTTTCTGACGCAGTGTAATTGGTACTTTGGAGTATAATCATGGCTAAGGACTGTGGCGATGGCTTACTGCAGATTGGGATCGTTGTGTTCTGAGTTCTCTCCTTTCATCTCCCTGTGTACTTTTCATCTCATCACTCTATCAATCTGCTACCTTTTCCCATAGGTCCCCTCCTCTCCTGTGTTCTCCCTGCTTCTCACAGCCCATTAGCTTTGCAATGGCTCATAGAGAATCAATTGAAAAGGATCACAATAAAAGGTAAATATGAGAGGGGATGCTGCAATGCTCCTGAGCGCGCATGTGCGCACGCAGGCACACACGCCAATCAGACGCAGATTGTGTTCTACTGACAGCCCAATCTGAGCCAAATGGCAGATGATTTGTAGTATAGCGGCTGTCAGGAAAAGTATTTGGATAAGACCATGTTCAGGATGTCAAAAAAAGAAAAGCTACAAAGCGTAAATCAAGATGACCCATTCCATGAAACGAAGAAGAGTGAAACGAATAAGAGTGACAAATTGACTGGTAGGTGAAAACTACATGTAGGTGGATGTGTGAAGTGGATGAGTGATTGATTGACTAGAATACTGTTTTAATATACTACACTGTATTAGTAGATGAATGTGAATGATAGATTGTCGCTGAAGGTTACTAAATGAAAGTCAGGCTTTGATAAGCCCACGCAGTAGAGATGATGTACTGCAGGATGAAGAGGGCTGGCCTTGTTGATGTAACACAAAGTTGTTGAAATAATTACTGCCATGTACCTGGGTGGTCCCTCTGAGAATAGTGTGTGTGTGTGTGTGTGTGTGTGTGTGTGTGTGTGTGTGTGTGTGTGTGTGTGTGTGTGTGTGTGTGTGTGTGTGTGTGAGAGAGAGAGAGAGAGGGAGAGTGAGAGTGCGTGGTGGGTGGGGAGAAGGGGTTTAGTAAGGGGGGGTGGGGTGGGGTGGGAGTGATGTTTACGATTGATAGCTTCATATGCAGAGAGATATAATAACAGCAAAGGCAGTGATGATATTAAATTAGAGCTGTTAACCCCTCCAATGCTGGATAGATTGATGGGGCCATCTTACAATGGGGCCCTGTTAATGGGCATGAAGGCCTCTGAATGGCTGGGAGAACAAGTAAAGTAAAAAGTGACAACAACCAATCGAGTGATAAGTTACTGAGACGTCCTAGGGTCATTTGTCATAGGGTCACTGTTTGACCTTAAACATGGTCAGATTTTAAGTTTATTGAAATCAATTATGAGACTAAGTCTTATTATATTAGGTATTTTACACAGTCATTCTCAAAATCCAATTAAAAGAAGAAAGAAGAACCCAGATGTGCATGGTATACTGAAACCTCTATTGTTTGTCAAATATGTCATAACACACAACAGGGATGCTGATATCCCATGTGGATCGATGACACCCGTTTGTTCTGTTAAAGACCGTTGGTCATTGTTCATCTGGGGAAGAAACTTATTTTAACCTAAATGTGTCACGGAATAATATTTTCTCAACTGTTTTCTACATTAACTACTATTCCGACTATAAAAACTAGTATGACTCTTATGCCAAACTTCGATTTTTGATTGGACAAACAGATGAATGAGTGACAAGACAACAGAGGGCAGTGGAAAGGGATATCTTGTATATTTTTCTCGGAGAGGAACCCCAGATGCCCTTGAAGCTTTGTCGGGTGTGATTTGTAAATGAGATAGTAATACAGACCCTTGGTATTGCTCTTGGCGCCCCAGTCATCAATTAAATAGCGACAATAATAAATGTATACATTCAGAGCCATTTCGCGCAGCTGACAAATGATTTTGCCCTTGAGCTATTGACATTGCCGGGAATAAGCTGTGTCTGTCCCCGTTGTGTGTTCTACCTGAGACCCCCCCCCTCTTTTCCTCAGCTGCCTGCCGCACAGAGACAGAGGGTGTCCGACGACACGGCAGACGCATATTCATCACGAACATTGGCGCATGCATACAGTACACACACAAGCACACGCACACCAACATGAGCACAACGTATCAACCTCGGGCGCACAAACCTTCGGTCGTGTTTGTTTCAAAAGACCAATCCAAGGAGGAGCTACTAGATCAATCTCTTAGCTTTAAATGGGGTTTGGATAGATAATGGTAAAATATTCACTCTGAATTCACTGATAGTCTCTTTAGATTGGGGGTAATTGGGTCTTTTGCACGGCCCCTATACACTGACTGAATATGTAATGGCGTGTCCTCTTTAGGCGAGACTTGAGAATTGAACACAGCTTAATCAAAAGGGATCTAGACGTAACATGATGGTCTCCATCTCTCAGCCCCCTCCATTTCTCTTCTACACTTCCCTCCCAAACTTAATTTCCACAAATGTCAAGATAATGATTTTTTTGCACGGTCGCTGAGGCAAGTGAACCACTGTCCTGTACATACAGTATGTATCAATAGCAGTAATGTTTGCATCTGTAATATATTGTGCCTCTCTTCATCACCACCCAGTTCTCAAAAACACTATAGGAAGGGACTGGAATTTAGTGACAGCCAGCACTCCCCTACCCTCTCTCTTAAATTTGACCATTCGAATGCAGAGCTCTTGCCAGGAATCACTATTTATATGGTGGAATGTGGTGTATATGGTGGAATGTTGGATCCCACATGCGTTTACCCACATGCGTCATAGGCCAACTGCTGAGCTTGAGTTTTTTTTTCCATTACACATTTTGAATTTGAACGGTTGAAGTGTTGTTTTTCATTTCCACTTTAACATGTCACGTGATTCATTCAACCAATTGGGTGAGTAATGGGATACTCTTATGAGGTAGAAAACAATAATTTGGTGAGGGATTGTGCCTTTGGAATGATTCATCAATAGATGTGGTTTTATCTGAAAGGGGGTTAACATATTTAAATAATGTAATTTTCATGGGGAGGGGCAGGTCACATGGTGAGTACAAAGGGCAATAATGTGGGAGTATGTGAGCTGAATCAGGGCGTATGCTAAGCAAATCAATAAAACATTAAAGGCAGCATGTAGAGAGTAGCCCATTCGGTACCTGTCTGCCAAGGGCAATGGTCTAGCCACTCAGAAAAGAGAGAAGGATTGAAGTTGCTGGGCTTGAGGAATGCTCTGGCACTAACATAATTGGAAGGTAGTAGCCTTATGACTACAAATTGGGTTTTTTTGCGCTTCATCAATAGGTATTTTGACATGCGGCGTCCATCACGGCGCATCTCACTCTCGCCGCGCTGAACAGAAAACGAAGTGTCCCAATAATTTAATTAAATCTCCCCCCCCTTCACCCCCAGAAACCTCCTTTATTGTTGGACAAGAAAAGCAATATGGTATAATTAAGTTTGATTGGGGAGCGTGTTTCCTGTGCGATCTGGAGATGAACGATGTTACCATAGCGACGTGCATCTGTGACCACTGGTGCGTGAAACATAAAGCGGGGCGGGCTTTAGACCACAGAAGACATCTGTTAACCGAGTGTATCGACACTGACCCAATGTGATAGACGAAACTAATGGCGCTTAAACGAGAAGCCACATCATTTGTTGTTAATCTGCCATTGAGGTAAAGAGGTAGAGGCTCAGGTTGGCCGAGTTTTGACCCAGTAGGCCACTAGGGCACTTACCTCAACTAGGTAATCACTGGAGTGCTGTAAACAGCTAGTGTATGTGTCAGCAAGCAGCACCAACATAGCCCAGGTGATTTTAGCAGCCTATGTGGAGTAGTGGATCGGGAACTGCATTAATGAACTATATGGTCCATATTTACAGACCACAAGAGAGTATATAACATCAAGGAGAGGGTGTCACAGTGGCCACATAACATCCTTAAAGGGCGAATCAAACTTTGTCAGACGTTTTCATACCTTTGGGAGGGTAGTTAAGTCGAGCTGTGTCCATGTCCCACTGTATTTATTCCGTACTATCCATCCAATCCGTAAGCAACACACCTTGTAACGTTTCGGCAGCAAAATCTCATACACCCAAGTACTTCTCTGCAGCTGCCAACCACAGCATCTATTTTCTGTGATGTACGTTCCATTCCTGCGGTACAGTTGATAACAATGGCCAGGAATGCTAAGAAGCCAACAGCACATTATTCCTATCACTCTCTATTAGCCCCAGCCTGCTCACAGGGAGCCTTTTGGGATCTCACCCTGGACCTGTTTTACTCTA
Source organism: Oncorhynchus clarkii lewisi (assembly GCF_045791955.1). NCBI lineage: Eukaryota > Metazoa > Chordata > Actinopteri > Salmoniformes > Salmonidae > Oncorhynchus > Oncorhynchus clarkii. Next base: position 33,652,824 of record NC_092148.1, read on the forward strand.
CTACTCTCTTCACTGCCTAAACATACCACACCTTTTGTACTACTCTGATTGTTGCAAAACCGCAGATTCAAATTCCTTTTACAAGCGTTACCACGGAGACCTGGTCGTATTCCCGCGAGAACTCGCTGGCACACAGACGATGCAGGAAGCAAATTTCAATCTGTGGTTTTAGGAACTTGTAGGGGATGATCAAGCAGGCAACGAGTTTACGACGCAGCGGTCAATTTTCCCAAACTTGAAGTTGTTTACAAAGTAAGAGAAATCTTTAAAAAAAACTACAGTGCACAAAAAGAGTACTTAAAGGTCTGTAAATGAATGAAAGTAAGTAAAACTGTTCTAACTCCTCAAGCATAGATGCAGGCACAACTCCAAAAGTGAACTCAAGCCCAGATGTTAGCACACAGAATATAAAGGGAATGGCCAGTTACAAAGATAAACATAAATGACCTAAAATGTTTAGCATTAACACGATTTTAAGCATAAATGTGCTAATTAACGCATTTTAAATAGAAAATTCTAGTGTAACATTTTAACCTGGGAAATCCATTTCCCCTATGCTGGATGGAGGTATATCACCCAACACACCCCTCCATTTCAGGATAATAGGACATGCCAATTAGCATCACCTCCTCTAACTAGCATGACCTGGTCGCCAGGCTGTAGACAAGGTACCAGAAATAACCTGCAAAAACTAAAATTGTAAAACATAGAAATAAGTATTAGATTAAGATTTAGAATGAATATATGCAACAATTCAATAAAGGTGTGTCTTTGGTACTTGAAATGAACACCATGTGTTGGGTCATTATCACAACAGTAGTAGGTCTGATTACCAACAATGACAAGACAGCCTAGAGGGAGGAGGTGAGGGCCCTGGGAGAGTGGTACTAGTAAAATAACCTCTCACTCAACGTCATGAGCTGATCGTGGACTTCAGCAAATAGCAGAAGGAGCACGCCCAAATCCACATCGACGGAACCGCAGATGAGAAGATGGAAAGCTGATACTTCCTCGGCGTACACATTACTGACAATATGAATGGCCCACCCACACAGACAATGTGGTGAAGAACGCCTGACACAGCGCCTCGTCAACCTCAGGAAGATGAAGAAATTTGTCTTGGCCCCTAAAAACTTCACAAACTTTTACAGATGCACAATTGAGAGCATCCTGTTGGGCTATATCACCGCCTGTAACAGCAGGGCTCTCCAGAGGGTGGTACAGTCTGCCCAACGCATCACTGGGGGCAAACTACCTAACCTACAGCATCTGATGTCACGGGAAAGCCAAAAAGATCATCAAGGACATCAACCGCCCTAGCCACGGCCTCTACACCCCACTATCATCCAGAAGGCGAGGTCAGTACAGGTGCATCAAAGCTGGGACCGAGAGACTGAAAAACAGCTTCTATCCCAAGGTTATCAGACTGTTAAATAGCCATCACTAGCCAGCTTCCACCCGGTTACACAACCCTGCACCTTAGAGGTTGCTGCCCTATATACATAGACTTGGAATCACTGGCCACTTTAATAATGGAACACTAGCTACTTTCATAATGTTTAAATAATGTTAACATACTGCTTTACTCATCTCATATGTATATACTGAATTCTATTCTACTGTATCATAGTCAATGCCACTCCGACATTGCTCAATCTAATATTTATATATTTCTTCATTCCATTATTTTACTTTTAGATTTGTGTGTATTGTTGTAAATTGTTAGATACTGCTGCACTGTTGGAGATAGGAACATAAACATTTTGCAACATCTTCTAAATGTGGGTATATGAATTTGATTTGATTTGATTGGGCATGAAAGTTTGGTCCAAATAAATGTTAAAGTGTGAAGGATAGGGATAGTTAGCTGTGCAGCTACATGTGACTGTCACACAGCCTTTGAGTTAGAAATGACCAGATTTGAAGGTGAAATATCCCTTTAAGACTAACAGTAAAATGACAGCCCGCTTGGAGTTTGCCAAAAGATTCTCTGGTCGGATGAAACCAAGATTGAACTCTTTGGTCTGAATGTCAAGCGGGAAACCTGGCACCATCACTACGGTGAAGCATGGTGGTGGAAGCATCATGCTGTGGTCTGTTTTTCAGTGGCAGGGACTGGGAAACTAGTCAGGAAATAGGGAAATATGAACAGAGCATAGTAGAGAGAGATATTTGATGAAAACCTGCTTCAGCGCGCTCAGGACCTCAGACTGAGGCGAAGCTTCAACTTCCAACAGGACAACAACCCGAAGCACACAGCCAAGGCAACGCAGGAGTGGCTTTGAGACAAGTCCCTGAATGTCCTTTAGTGGCACAGCCAGAGCCCGGACTTAAGCCAGATCAAACATCTCTGGAACAGACCTGAAAATAGCTGTGCAGTGATGCTCTCCATCCAACCTGACAGAGGTTGAGAGGATCTGCAGAGAAGAATGGAAGAAACTCCCCAAAAACAGGTGTGCCAAGCTTGTAGCGTCATACCCAAGAAGACTAGAGGCTACAATCGCTGGGCCTTAAAACGTCTGAATACAGTACTTATATAAATGTGATATTTCCCTGGCTTTTTTCCTTCATACATTTGCAAACATTCATAAAAAAAACTGTTTTTACCAAATTTAGAATAAGGCTGCAACGTACCAAAATGTGGGAAAAGTGAAGGCGTCTGAATACTTTCCGAATGCACTGTATGTGGAAATCCCGTTACTCCCAAGGGGCCCAAGAGTATTACGTCAAGTAAGTCATGGCCTGTCCCCATTAAACATTTTTGTTTAGTTCTGATATCAAATATGTTCCTTAGCGTCTGCGTCTGTCTCTGATAAACACAGACCTCAACACGAGACAACAGGAAGAGACTCACATAAAGTACTATCTTCTGTCTAGTTTGATGTGCCATGATGTCCAGTTTATGGACTTTGGTTTTTTGTTTTGTATTTGTGTAAACTCGTTTTGTCCCAGATGTACACAGATAAGCGACTGTTTAGTTTACTGTTTGTTTAGGCGTCCTCTCGTCTGTTATTGCAGCCATAATGACAAACAATAATAACAATAACAATATTTTATCAGCAAAATGATTGGCCTAAACAGTGAGGAGAATTTGTGATGCTAGCTGTGGTTTACACTCACTTGAGGCAGTATGAGGCCAGTTGAATGTGATGTGTTATTTGGCCTTGGTGAAGCACTCACCATCTCCCTAGTCACCATTGATAAGACAAGCCAGCTGAATGTGACAGTTCCTCCTTCATTGGCTGAAAAGGCCCTATGAGGTAACATAAAATGTGACTTTTAGTTTGGAGACAAGGAAAATGTTTAAGTGTACCCCCATTCTCTTTCTGCCCTCTTTTCCTTTTTTTTGTGTTACTGGGCAACCAGTAGGATCCTTTCTATAGAGGCCATCTTGGATTATATATGGCTGGTATTGCCGGTATTTTCCAACCAAAAAGGTAAAACAATTAACCTCTCATTTTAGAGGCATAGTTCTTTAAAATTGGACAGTCTGGGAATCAGTAATAAACCTAAGTGCCGGAATGAAGAAAAAGCTCCTTTTAAAGTCATCTACCTTGGGGAGCACACCACTGGAAACTCTCAGGCTATTTTTAATACATGAAAGCAGTTAATTAATCCTATCCAACACATGTTACAGCAGCAGGCAAATGAAGACAAAGTCACTGTGGACTGAGGTTACATGCTTCTTATTACAGGGACTTGATAAACTCCACCCTAAGCCTTAGAAATGGCTTATTGGGAAGCATGGAAGAAAGTTATTCTCAATAAGCCTGTCATTTTACCAAAGAACTGAGCAGGAGAAATGGTGTCTTAAGTTAAGGGAAGTGTGTCCCTTTCTGTCCAATGAGGTAATTTTTAGACAATATTTCTGTCATTTTAAGGGGACCCTTTTTGGCTCACCAGAGGCTAAAAAAAATGTATAGCCTCTTTAGAAAATCATTAATATGTATGAATGTAATGAACACGATGGGAGACAGAGAGCTAGTTTCAAGCGCACCACAGGAGGAGGCAGGTAGCTGGGTCCAGGGGCAGGCAGAAGGTCATACACAGGGGGTCCAAAAAGGCAACAGTACAGGCAGGGAAAAGGCTAGTAACGTCGTCTGGGAGATCAGGCAATAGGTTGATAACAGGAAATCTAAAGAACAGGCTGGGAATAGGCAAAAGGCGTCATTAGTGAAGCAGGCCAAAACTATCATACATGGGCGGATTAAATCACAGGTGAAAACCAGCCCAGCCCAGTCCCCAGCCCAGCCCCCAGCCCAGTCCCCAGCCCAGCCCAGCCCAGCCCCCAGCCCAGCCCAGCCCAGCCCAGCCCAGCCCCTAGCCCAGCCCCCAGCCCCCAGCCCAGCCCCCAGCCCAGCCCAGCCCAGCCCAGCCCAGCCCAGCCCCCAGCCCCCAGCCCCCCGAAAAGAAGTGTGTCACAAAACAAACAATACCTCGCAATGATGGGGTGCAAAGAACTGAACTAAATAGTGTATGATAATGACATACAGGTGTGTGAACAGGTGATCAGAAATCAGGTGACTGTGATCTGGAGAGTGAGCTGCGTTCAGGGGATCTATGTGTTTGAGAGTGTGAGCTGGAAAGTGGGCTGGAAAGTGAGCTGCGTTCAGGGGATCTACTTGTTTGAGAGTGTGAGTTGGAAGCAGACATTACAAAGGACAGGGCTTATTGGTTGGGCTGTTCATGTTTTGAATGTCACAAACAGTTTACAGTGTGGCCTAAACACAGGAAAAGCTTACCTGCCATAGCGGTATGAAGTTATGTATAGTACTGTACATTCTTTTATGAAGCAACAGCTTGGGAAAAATATTGAAACAACAAACTTACAGTGTCTATATATAAAATACATGCATGACTACCACTTTACCTCAGAACATTTTTGAGAATTCAAAGCACTATTTTTCATAAGTCACACACAATACACAATAAGTGTACAATACATACGTTTGTTAGGCTTCTGCTTTAGTCCCTCTGTTTCCCTCCTATCAGCATGACAATGACAAAATGCATGCTTCTTGTCGTGACAGAGAGGAGCACACTAAAAAGTGTTGTGGAAGATTAAGGTTCGGAGAGATGAGTCAGGATTGGCTGACATTTAGCACAAGCGCGTCAGAATCCTCATTGAGCGCCTAATTCCAGTTATTACTCTGCTTCAACTGTTGCATGATGGGAACAGGACGATCAGCAGTGTCTGGCAAAGGATACGTAAACACACCTTGAGTCACTCGAGGAAGTTGATATGTATAGAAGTTAACTGCCAATCCAACTACATGAATTCAGTACAGCGAACAAAATGATTAGTTATTGTTACTTAATCATATTGTTGAATTCAGGCCTGTAGACATCCATAGCCCTACTTCAGTTGTTTCATTTAATGTGAAATGGATGGATAGTGTCATTGTATTTCTTTTGCCTTTATTTAACTAAGTCAGGTAACAATGACGGCTTAGGAACAGTGGGTTAACTGCCTTGTTCAGGGGCAGAAATACAGATTTTTACCTTGTCAGCTCGGGGATTCGATCTTGCAACCATGTCGGGTAGTAGTCCAACGCTCTAACCACTAGGCTACCTGCCATATCACCCTAGAGGTGATATTCTGTGTACAGTGTACAGGCTCTCTGCCTATTCCTCTAAGTAATCCAGGCTATGAAAGCCACCTGTCACTTAGTGCAGTTTCACAGCATCGTCACGGGGCCCATCGATCTGTGTGCTTTCTTTTTGAGTGTCCCTCGCGTTATTAAGATGACAATAGTCTGTCGGGGTCCCCACTGTAATGCAGCGCACAGATCCATTATAACCCGATTAGATTCCCTTCTCCTGGAAGCGCCTCTCTGTGACGGAGAGCATAATCTTTAATGGAATTTGTGTGAAATTAAATTATACGAGCATCAATAAACATAACATAATTCAGAAGAGTAAATGGGCTTAATTTATTGGATGGGTAGGCGTAATGGCACCGGTGTGTGTAGAATGAAGATGTCAAGGAGAGGGGTTCAGAACAGCAGGCTGGCAGATACAGCATCCACCGTGTGTGTGTGTGTGTGTGTGTGTGTGACATGAATGTCCTGCGGGCATTAAAATGGAATAGCAGGCGATTTGAATGGAAGGCACTGTGTGTGAGAGCATGCGCGTATGTGCTCAAAGTTCTAAGGGAGGATTTTGGAGCAGCAGGAGACTAGCAGATTCTTCATCCACATGAGTGGCTAAAGAAAGTTCAACCTTTTATTTGAAAGGACTATACTTTAATGGGCATGGTATACACACACGCACTCACACACACAGACTGCGAGAGCGAGAGCGAGAGAGAGAGAGATAAGGAGACAACGAAAGTGGAAAACCAAAATATTCAATTGGGAGACCGTGAGAAAGAGATGGAGATGGATAGAGACAGAGGAATAGAATAAGGATGAAAAGGTGCGCGGTGAAAACGTATTGAAGAATGGAGGGAGGGAGGGAGGGGGGACTTGTGGGAGTGTGTCGAGTGGCGCTCGGAGAGGGAGGGCTTGATGGAGTAGCTCTGCAGCTGTAACAGTCAAGTGTTTGATTGTCCGGGTTGTGAATCGCGCGAGGATGTCATTTTGCATCTTAACCTTTGGAGGAGCTTTTCTTTTTTGGGTGGGAGGTTAATAATCAAAAATGATCTGCTTCACTAGAGCAGATAAATTGTGTCAAACACAGCTGGGACAGAGTGGCGCTGACTGTCCGCCACAGCGTTAAATTGATGGTTGTTGCGGGAGAGAAGAGGGGGGGAAATCCCCCTCGCTCTACTGTATGACATGAACAGACTTCTAGGTGTCACATTTGGTTCTGCTCTTTCGTTTTGTGACGAATCACAGTCAGAGTCGAGGCATCACGGATGTAGAGAGGGCTGTGGACGAGACGTGGGAATAGAGTGAGGCTGAAATGGAAGGAGTTCCTTCAGAGGTCGCTCAGAGCTGTCAAGTTGTTTTGACATGATTATTTTTGTCAGTCAGAATACACATGTTTATAAAGTGCATCCACAATGTTAGCTATGCTGATGAGGGGTTTATGCACTGCAGGCGCACACGCACACGCACCCGCGCACACACACATGCACACATGCAGGAGCACACACAGACACACACGCTCACATACACAGACACGCAGACAGACACACACAGACAGACGGACACACAAACACACGCACACACACACACACAAAATGAGTCGCACACAAACCACCAGCTGTTATCACATTTTTCTCCAGCCAACCTAACTGTATTTGAAAGATACTGTATATGAAATGCTCCTCTTCTTTATCCCATAAATCTGTGCCGTGGAGGGTAAAACAGCGAAGTAAGAAAAGGAACAGAGACCAGGCTGGTTTACTTTATCATCTTTCACCCCCCAGATTTGTAGCGGTAATCGAGGATAATTTACAGTATAATCTTGTTTGTTCCTTTCTTAAGTGGAGCGATAGCATCTCTCCGGTTCATGGCTATGGAGAGGGGGAAGAGTGGGGAGGAGATGGGGTTGGCAGTAGAAGGAGGGAGGAAGGAAGAGCGAGGCTGTTGCATAGCATTCTTTGTGTAGAAATCCTATAGTGCTGGTGTTCTTGACCAGCCGCCCGGCTGCTCCACACCGGGATTTACAGCCTTCCCGCCTGCTTAATGTAAGCACAGCATTATCGGGAGAAACCCGGGAAGGAGAGCAATAAATATCCAAGATATAAGGGGTCAGCAGGGGTCAATCGGTGAGGAAGGTCCCTGTCATAATTTGTTTAAGGAGCAATATTCAATAGCTATTTTGGGGGGGGGGGGGGGGGGGGGGGGGGGGGGGGGGTTCGATGGCCAGTGGGGAAAGTAATGCAAACACTTAATTATTCAGTGAGATGTGCTATGGTTCAGAGTCCGACAGCCGTTGCCACATCTCCCAGTATAACCATAAATCTGGGTTTAAGCCACTTCATTTTCTCACCGGTTAGTGACACCATTCTGATGACTGGTGTATTTTGTTGTTTCTAACAATGCAATTTGGATATTTAGTTGCTGAATGTTTAACTCACATTTTGATTTGAGTGTTATCTGAATGATTCATGGCCATGCACAGTATATCAATTAAATGCATTTCGTATCCCATGAAACCACACACATCATTGGTTTTAGGCAAGCAATATATATATATTTTTTTGCACATTGATGTGTCTTTCTGTCCAATGAGGTAATTTCTAGGCCATATTTCTGTCCATTTTGGGGACCCCGTTTTGCTCAAGAGCACCCCCAGAGGCAAAAGTTATATACATAGCCTCTAATGAAGAAAGCAACACTTCCACACATTTTACCTGTTTACCATGATGTAGGCATATTTACATAATTCAAGTTAAGACAGACACTTGAATTGTATGTATTTGACTAAAAACCTTGATTTGATAAAAGGCACCATGTCCAATAGCCTACAGACACTTGAATTGTATGTATTTGACTAAAAACCTTGATTTGATAAAAGGCACCATGTCCAATAGCTAACGGTGCATATTTAAATGACAGCATTTACTTAGAAATAGGCGGCTTCACTGTATATAGATTTGCAGTAGTTCTAATGGGATCTCCAGTCAGAAGTAATACTGCTCTGTCCATTGACCTACCATGTATTTGATATAAGCTGCATCATTAGAAGTCTGATGTTTAGGACTTGGCCCTGTGGGGGTGGAGAGGAGGCACTGATGGGACAGGAGATACATATCCTGCGTCAGGAGAGGCCTATAGAAATGTAAGCCTTGTTAATTATTAAAAAGGCTGGCAAGAGCTCAGAGTTTAACCGATAGAGTGAATTGGAGATGAGGGTCTGTTCGCTCACTGTCAGCCAGGGCTAAAACGTGTTAAAAACACTGTCTGGGCTAAGGCGCACGCACGCACTATCACACCACTTTTCCCATGATGAGGGTGTGGCTGATGGATTGTCCCGCTTTTCCCAAGGTCTGAAATTGGCATTCCTCCCCCCCCCCCTCTCCAGCCCTCCAGCTCAGCTTTGGACAGGTGATGTAAGTGTATATTTATTTATTTCCCTTCTAATACTCTCCTTTATCTCCCGCATTGTTTGTGGGCTTGTGAGATTGATCAAAATGTCATTTTCTTGGGAGAGGAAGTGGGGAGAGAAATCAGTCTGCACTGTCTGACAGTCAGGAAACATCTCTCTGTCTTGCCTTCATACTTTCACCCACGCCCCTGCATCTTTGTCTCTTTCTTTTGTCTTTCTCATCTCACCTCCTCTGTCTCTTCTTTACCAGTCATCCTTTCACTCTGTTTCTCTCTCTCTTTCTCTCACCTCACCTTTTGTTATTGTGTTGACCATGTTTTTGCTGAAATGAGTTAGAGAATTTGTGAGATCATTATTCCCTTTAGCAGAGGGATGGAGGGAGAGAGGGACGGAGGGATGGAGGGATGGATGGATAGAGGGAAGGAGGGATAGAGGGATGGAGGCTGTGGCTGACCCCTAATGTAATGAGGGATCGTAAAGAGAGTCGCTGCGCCCCACTGCTGGCAGGCCATGCTGTGAACAGGGCCCTTTGGTGACCTTTGACCTCGAGTGGTCATAGGTGAGTGCTTGGATGTGGACTTTAATGACCGAAGGCTCTCATGAACGGGTCATTTTTCGCCCCAGGAACTGGGGGGTCTTACAGGAGAACAGCCTCAGGGCGGTGTGTGTGTGTCTCTACTGTACGTAGAGCCAGAGGGTATACTAAAACACCTGGGGTGTATTCATTCAGACCAATACCATAGCAAAAAGTTCCAAACACTTTGCAATGGAAACCCTTTACTCCAAACGAAAAAAAACGTTTTGCAACAGGTAGATCCCTCCCTGTTTTGTTCTGTTTGCTTCTGTTGGCTTCCGTTTGGTTCATTTGGTTCCTAGTGAATACACCTCTGTGCCATGTTCAGTATAAGAAAACGTTGTGGAACATTGCGGACATAATGTCATAAAAATTGAGCTGACATCATTTCTAAATGTCTGATTGGCATGTTTGTTCTTCATAAAATACACTGCTCAAAAAAATAAAGGGAACACTAAAATAACACATCCTAGATCTGAATGAATGAAATATTCTTATTAAATACTTTTTTCTTTACATAGTTGAATGTGCTAACAACAAAATCACACACAAATTATCAATGGAAATCAAATGATCAACCCATGGAGGTCTGGATTTTGAGTGACACTCAAAATTAAAGTGGAAAACCACACTACAGGCTGATCCAACTTTGATGTAATGTCCTTAAAACAAGTCAAAATGAGGCTCAGTAGTGTGTGGCCTCCACGTGCCTGTATGACCTCCCTACAACGCCTGGGCATGCTACTGATGAGGTGGCGGATCTCCTCCCAGACCTGGACTAAAGCATCCGCCAAACTCCTGGACAGTCTGTGGTGCAACGTGGCGTTGGTGGATGGAGCGAGACATGATGTCCCAGATGTGCTCAATTGGATTCAGGTCTGGGGAACGGGCAGGCCAGTCCATAGCATCAATGCCTTCCTCTTGCAGGAACTGCTGACACACTCCAGCCACATGAGGTCTAGCATTGTCTTGCATTAGGAGGAACCCAGGGCCAACCGCACCAGCATATGGTCTCACAAGGGGTCTGAGAATCTCATCTCGGTACCTAATGGCAGTGAGGCTACCTCTGGCGAGCACATGGAGGGCTGTGCGGCCCCCCAAAGAAATGCCACCCCACATCATGACTGACCCACTGCCAAACCGGTCATGCTGGAGGATGTTGCAGGCAGCAGAACGTTCTCCACGGCGTCTCCAGACTCTGTCACGTCTGTCACATGTGCTCAGTGTAAACCTGCTTTCATCTGTGAAGAGCACAGAGTGCCAGTGGCGAATTTGCCAATCTTGGTGTTCTCTGGCAAATGCCAAACGTCCTGTACAGTGTTGGGCTGTAAGCACAACCCCCACCTGTGGATGTCGGGCCCTCATACCACCCTCATGGAGTCTGTTTCTGACCGTTTGAGCAGACACATGCACATTTGTGGCCTGCTGGAGGTCATTTTGCAGGGCTCTGGCAGTGCTCCTCCTGCTCCTCCTTGCACAAAGGCGGAGGTAGCGGTCCTGCTGCTGGGTTGTTGCCCTCCTACGGCCTCCTCCACGTCTCCTGATGTACTGGCCTGTCTCCTGGTAGCGCCTCCATGCTCTGGACACTACGCTGACAGACACAGCAAACCTTCTTGCCACAGCTCGCATTGATGTGCCATCCTGGATGAGCTGCACTACCTGAGCCACTTGTGTGGGTTGTAGACTCCGTCTCATGCTACCACTAGAGTGAAAGCACCGCCAACGTTCAAAAGTGACCAAAACATCAGCCAGGAAGCATAGGAACTGAGAAGTAACCACTCCCTTATTGGGGGTGTCTTGCTAATTGCCTATAATTTCCACCTGTTGTCTGTTCCATTTGCACAATAGCATGTGAAATTTATTGTGGTCACCACCTGCAGAACCACTCCTTTATTGGGGGTGTCTTGCTAATTGCCTATAATTTCCACCTGTTGTCTGTTGCATTTGCACAACAGCATGTGAAATGTATTGTCAATCAGTGTTGCTTCCTAAGTGGACCGTTTGATTTCACAGAAGTGTGATTGACTTGGAGTTACATTGTGTTGTTTAAGTGTTCCCTTTATTTTTTTGAGCAGTGTATGTATATTTGATCGTTCCACAACATTGTGCCCTGCTGAATGTGCCCCAGCTGTAAGTGGTCAAACTACTCCCATCATGCCCTGTCAGTAGATGTCCGCCCCATTGGTCAAAATAAATAATGGAACAAAATACTGCATTGCTAAGGACGAAAATGAGCAAGGTGCGCCCTGGTCACTGCCAATAAAGTGCTGAAACGACTGCTTAGTCAGGTCCAACTAATCATGTCCCTTTGTCAATGTATTTGAGACCAGTGAATCGTTGTCAATGACATGAGCCATTACTGTCCTGACCTTCCGGCTCTCATGGGATAAATAACCCATAGATATCATTTAGAATTGACAGGCATTTATACATAAACATTAAATTGTTTCTTTTTGTGGGGGGGGGGGGGGACTCATGGAGAGTCTGAATAAAAAAAGTTAGCAGAAGAGTGTATTTGGATGTGAATATCGGTCTGTGGGTTGAAGTCTTCCCCTTAATGCATTCACACACATTAAGAATAAAATGAACACAAAGCAAGTTCATAAAGACCTCTTTTCGTCTTTTTCTCTAAAATATCTTTGGAATGTAAAAATAGCTCTCATTTCAATGTAGATAGTTTACCATCAAAAAAAAGGGAAGCCTCTTTTCAACTCTAAATTCTATCTTTGCGTTATCACTGGTCCTGTAGATGCACATGAAACAGAGCTGATAGTTTTGACTGGGGACCATAGATACTCTTTCTGTGTGATAGAGGGCATTGCCACCCCCTCTCTTATTAGCTCCCACTGATAATCGCACACAGGAGGGACCCAGGAATTTCATTCCACATGGTTGGTGCTGGTTTTTGGGTCATTTCAACCTCTGTTTTCAATTGGAGAGAGGAATTTAAATTTCATACACAACCACTCGAAATGACTCATGATGATCTTCCTCTCCCTGAACCTCTTGCAGACTTTGAAAATACATTTCCTTGAAACTTAAAGAAAATGACGCTGATAAAAACGTTATCTCGACGACTAAAAAGGAACCCGTTATTTTATAGCTCTCTCTGTGAAGCAGTGGCCTGTTTTAGCTCTCTGTCTCTCTGATGGTGTTGTGCTGCTACACAAGGTCTCTGATGCATCATGCCAGGTGGTCATGTAAATGGTTGAGTCATAGAAGTACCTGTTGTGGCGAGAATGAAGACTGCGTGATGATATTTTCACATGGATGGGATATTCGACTTCCTTTCTTACCAGGTTACTCCAATATAACCAGGGAGGAATGAAATGCTGGTGAAGGCAAAGCTGCACTACCTTTGTATACCATTTCTTATTTCCTGTGAGCGGATTGTGAGATATTTTCTGTCCGGGGCAAATTTACACATAGCTGTAAAGAGGAAACGCAAAGCAATACACATTTGTTTTACTTTTTTCCCCCCCTTGTTCATTTCCTGATTATCAACATCCTTGGGTGAATTTCCTTCAACAAAGGATCACTCTTTCCTTCCTATCTGTAGTAGTGAATCAGAGAAGACTTTGTGGTGTTGGGATAAGGTTTCGTGGGGACAGAGTAGTACCAACCACAGAGTCTCGCTGTCTCTGAGTCAGAGGCTCCTGCCCTTATAACACATGAGCATGTGGCTTAGGTGCCATTGTGAAACCAATAACCATTTTTATTTTTTTTATTTCACCTTTATTTAACCAGGTAGGCTAGTTGAGAACAATTTCTCATTTGCAACTGCGACCTGGCCAAGATAAAGCATAGCAATTCGACACATACAACAACACAGAGTTACACATGGAATAAACAAAACAATAGTCAATAATACAGTAGAACAAAAGAAAACAAAAAGTCTATATACAGTGAGTGCAAATGAGGTAAGATAAGGGAGTTAAAGGCAATAACTAGGCCATGGTGGCGAAGTAATTACAATATAGCAATTAAACACTGGAATGGTAGATGTGCAGAAGATGAATGTGCAAGTAGAGATACTGGGGTGCAAAGTAGAAAGATAAATAAATAAATACTGTATGGGGATGAGGTAGGTAAATAGATGGGCTGTTTACAGATGGGCCATGTACAGGTGCAGTGATCTGTGAGCTGCTCTGACAGCTGGTGCTTAAAGATAGTGAGGGAGATATGAGTCTCCAGCTTCAGAGATTTTTGCAGTTCGTTCCAGTCATTGGCAGCAGAGAACTGGAAGGAAAGACGACCAAAGGAGGAATTGGCTTTGGGGGTGACCAGTGAGATATACCTGCTGGAGCGCGTGCTATGGGCGGGTGCTGCTATGGTGATCAGTGTGCTGAGATAAGGCGGGGACTTGTAGATAACCTGTAGCCAGTGGGTTTGGCGACGAGTATGAAGCGAGGGCCAACCAACAAGAGCGTACAGGTCGCAATGGTGGGTGGTGTATGGGGCTTTGGTGACAAAACGGATGACACTGTGATAGACTGCATACAATTTGTTGAGTGTCGGAGGCTATTTTATAGATGACATCACCGAAGTTGAGGATCGGTAGGATGGTCAGTTTTACGAGGGTATGTTTGGCAGCATGAGTGCAGGATGCTTTGTTGCGATATAGGAAGCCAATTCTAGATTTAATTTTGGATTGGAGATGCTTAATGTGAGTCTGGAATGAGAGTTTACAGTCTAACCAGACACCTAGGTATTTGTAGTTGTCCACGTATTCTAAGTCAGAGCCGTCCAGAGTAGTGATGCTGGACGGGTTAGCAAGCAGGTGCGGGCAGTGATTGGTTGAATAGCATGCATTTAGATTTCCCTGCGTTTAAGAGCAGTTGGAGGCCACGGAAGGAGAGTTGTGTGGCATTGAAGCTCGTCTGGAGGTTAGTTAACACAGTGTCCAAAGAGGGACCAGAAGTATACAGAATGGTGTCGTCTGCATAGAGGTGTACCAGAGAATCACCAGCAGCAAGAGCAACATCATTGATGTATACAGAGAAGAGAGTCGGCCCGAGAATTGAACCCTGTGACACCCCCATAGAGACTGCCTGAGGTCCGGACAACAGGCCCTCCAATTTGACACACTGAACTCTATCAGAGAAGTAGTTGGTGAACCAGGCGAGGCAATCATTTGAGAAACCAAGGCTGTCGAGTCTGCCAATGAGAATGTTATGATTGACAGAGTCGAAAGCCTTGGCCAGGTCGATGAATACGGCTGCACAGTAATGTCTCTTATCGATGGCGGTTATGATGTCGTTTAGGACCTTGAACAGCCAACCACACACACATGAACGCATGCGCAAACCAGAGGATGCTGCTGAGGGGAGGACGGCTCATAATAGTGTCCGGAATTGAGAAAACCTGGTTTCCATGTGTTTGATACCATTCCATTAATTCCATGAATTACTAAGAGCCTGTCCTCCCCAATTAAGGTACCACACACATATCTCACTCAAAAAACACTCATCACAATTTGTATTGTAAACGTCCATTAATTTATCGAAAATATATTCCCTTAAATACCAACCTACACTTACCAAATATTCCATACTTATGTTATCTTATTCTAGCCTATAACATTTATTTGATCTAATATCTAACCTTATCTTACTACTGCTACAAAGTAAATCACGTGAGCTGTCAATCAGAAGTTTCAGATCGGAGACTTAGAGAGATAAGAAGCCAAAGGCCACAGCCAACTCCACCCCTTCCTGATCCTCAGAGCTCACACGCCGCCTGCCCTGTGGAGTCTCCCCTACCTCTTACTCCTTCTCATCCTCCTCCTCCTCATTGTCCTCAACCCAAGCCTATCTCAGTCTCTTGTAGAACCTAGAGATGCCCCCCATTTCTGCTGCTCAGACAGAAGCTGGTTGTAGCTGTACTGGATCCAAGTAGTCTGTCTGCACCGGCCCTCCCAGTGCTTTGCACACCTGGAGAACTCAGAGAGAGGCTGGGCGGCCTTCTGCACTGAAGCATCACACCAGGTAGAGGCAGCAGGCTGGACAACATGAAGTAGGCTTCGGGGGGTTCGAGGTTGGCTTCTGTGCCTGTCCGGTCCATGGTGCATACTGGTCGATTCACTGAATGCAGGCAGCCATTCTTTAGAAATGGATAGTCATGGATGTCAGAAACAGGTTGCATAGCTACAGTAAGTGTTGTTGACAACAAAACTGAGTACCAACAAAGGATTCTACGTTTAAACATTGCTGTATTCAAGTGTGATGTCATTGTATTCAATAGATGCGGACTAGGAACATACAGACATGTTTCTAGGACGCGGTAAAGAGGTCAACGGAACGCAGACCGTGGGGGATAGAAGAAGCACGCCAGACTGGAGCACATTCAATGAATCTGTTCTAACAAAGTCGAAATTCGTCAAATCTGTCTTGACTGATGTATTGTAACAGGCCCACAATGTGGTTACTTACACTACCGTTCAAAAGTTTGGGGTCACTTAGAAATGATCTTGTTTTTGAAAGAAAAGCTCCTTTTTTTGTCCATTAACCTCTAGCGACGAGCAATCCCGTATCCGGGAGCGTAATCATAGCCTCGAGCTCATTACCATAACACAACGTTTCCTATTCATGAAAATCGCAAATTAAATGAAATAAATATATTGAAACACAAGCTTAGCCTTTTGTTAACAACACTGTCATCTCAGATTTTCAAAATATGCTTTTCAACCAAAGCTACACAAGCATTTGTGTAAGAGTATTGATAGCCTAGCATAGCATTAGGCCTAGCATTCAGCAGGCAACATTTTCACAAAAACAAGAAATGCATTCAAATAAAATCATTTACCTTTCAAAACTTCGGATGTTTTCAATGACGAGACTCTTAGTTAGATAGCAAATGTTCATTTTTTCCAAAAAGATTATTTGTGTAGACGAAATAGCTCCGTTTTGTTCATCACGTTTGGCTAAGAAAAATACCGCAAAATGCAGTCACTTACAACGCCAAACTTTTTTCCAAATTAGCTCCATAATATCGACAGAAACATGGCAAACGTTGTTTAGAATCAATCCTCAAGGTGTTTTTCACATATCTATTTGATAATCTATCAGTGGTGGCAGCTGGCTTCTCATCAGAAGAAAACGGAAAAATACTGCAGCTGGAGATTACGCAATAATTGCAACGGAGGACACCAAGCGACCACCTGGTAGATGTAGTCTCTTATGGTCAATCTTCCAATGATATGCCTACAAATACATCACAATGCTGCAGACACCTTGGGGAAAACGTGGAAAAGGTAAGCTGACTCCTAGCTCCTCCACAGCCATATAAGGAGTCATTGCCATGAGGTGGTTTAAAAAAATGCGTCACTTCCTGATTGGATTTTTATCTGGGTTTCGCCTGTAACATCAGTTATGTGGCACACACATACAATATCTTTGCAGTTTTGGAAACGTCAGAGTGTTTTCTTTCCAAAGCTGTCAATTATATGCATAGTCAAGCATCTTTTCTAGACAAAATTATCTTGTTTAAAACGGGAACGTTTTTCATCCAAAAATTAAAAGAGCGCCCCCTATATCGAAGAAGTTAAAAGAACACCAAATTGATCAGAAATACAGTGTAGACGTTGTTAATGTTGCAAATGACAATTGTAGATGGAAACGGTCTCACAAGTCCTCAACTGGCAGCTTCATAAAATAGTACCCACAAAACACCAGTGTCAACGTCAACAGTGAAGAGGCGACTCCGGGATGCTGGCATTCTAGGCAGTTTCTCTGTGTTTTGCGGGTACTATTTAATGAAGCTGCCAGTTGAGGACTTGTGAGGCGTCTGTTCCTAAAACTAGACACTTTAATGTACTTGTCCTCTTGCTCAGTTGTGCCTCGCACTCCTCTTTCTATTCTGGATAGAGCCCGTTTGCTCTGTTCTGTGAAGGGAGCAGTACACATCGTTGTACGAGATCATCAGTTTCTTGGCAATTTCTCGCATTGAATAGCCTTCATTTCTCAGAACAAGAATAGACTGATGAGTTTCAGAAGAAAGTACTTTGTTTCTAGCCATTTTGAGCCTGTAATCGAACCCACAAATGCTGATGCTCCAGATTCTCAACTAGTCTAAGGAAGGCGATTTTTATTGCTTCTATAATCAGAACAACAAGTTTTCAGCTGTGCTAACATAATTGCAAAATAGTTTTCTAATGATCAATTAGCCTTTTAAAATGATACACTTGGATTAGTTAAAACAACGTGCCATTGGAACACAGGAGTGATAGTTGCTGATAATGGGCCTATGTAGAAATTCCATAGAAAATCAGAATCAAAATCCAGCTACAATAGTCATTTACAACATTAACAATGTCTACACTGTATTTCTGATCATTGATGTTATTTTAATGGACTTTTTTTTTTTCTTCTTTCAAAAACAAGGACATCTCTAAGTGACACGGTAGTGACACGGTAGTGTCACTTAGAGATGTCCTTGTTTTTGAAAGAAGAAGAAGAAAAAAAGTCCATTAAAATAACATCAAATTGATGTTAGTGTCACTTGATGTTAGTGTCACATCAAATTCACGGTAGTGTCACTTAGTGTATGTCTGATGTGGATATATTTGTCTGTTTTCACTGCATAACATTTAGAAGTAGTCCCTTTTCAGGTTTAGAAGAAGTGCTTGCTAAATGCTAACTCCCGTTCTTAATATAAGCTGTAAGCACACCTACATAGAGAAATGGGTGGTGGTAGTCAAAGTTGTGTACTGGTTGACAAAGTTCTGTTGGGGTTGACATCGTTACAAGCGTTATACGATGTTTACCTCAACATAGTGTGAAATACACATATAAACAATAGCCTAAATGTAGGCATATTTTTCTGGGGGGAAATGAGGAGATTCGGGATCTTGCCTCCATGGCATCATTCCCTCATTAGTTGTCATGGCATTTCCATTGTTTTGGTCGAGTTCCATTGACCACATTACCGCATCTACACTCAAGAGTCGATGTTCATGTCATAAGGAATTCCCCTCGACCACGCCCACAAATTGGGGAAAACAAATGTTATTTCCCACTGTTAAAGAGCCAACTTCGTTGTCTATTTTTAGTTATACAGAAATAACAAAGCATTCTGAAAAGCTGCTGTGTTGTTCAATGTACAATGTACCAGGTCAAAAATACAGACCTTCGGTTCGCAATGCTCCTAAGAAGGAAAATAGAGCCTGCGAGAAGAGCCCTGTGGCTTCCGGCTATTCACCGTGGGAGAGTGGGAAATGTGGGGACCCGGTGTCCAAGTAGGCTACACTTAGCTGTGTGTGTGGAAAACATTTAATCACAAGTAAAAACCCTTTCATTGTTTATTATGGTCCTTTTGTAACTCAACTCACTACTTGTAGATGTATAGTTTGTTTGTTTCTGTTGTTGGTTTTGGCTAGCTTAATGTTCCGGTCGGTAGCTAGCTAGCACTCACGTGGCTGCTAGCATAGTCATCAAAAGGGACTTGAGGGAAGCCCTACAAAATTACGTTTCCTAAGTACTGTCAAAGCTCGGAAGCAGGCAATGTTGAAAAGTAATCTTTAGACATGTTATTGCAATTGACTAAATCAAGAAGACAACAAGAAAATTGCATTCTAAAAAGGCAACATTTTTGCTGTGAGCAAATGGGGTAACCTAGGTAAGCACAGGTTTTCCCCACAGGTGGGCGGGGCCACAACATTCTATCTAATACCGACTGGGACTATGTAAGTGTATATTTATGATTCAGAGTGGCAATGGATTTAAATAAACACTGGCTGTTTTCAACCGCTGGCTGTTATCAAATTGATTGTGTGATGTTAACATGGAATTGTATTTTTATGATTTGGTATTGACATCACAATGAAATGCAGTGGCTTGAGTGATGCAGAATATCATTGCAATGGAGTTTAATATTGGCCATTCAGAAATGCACAAATAACCCATACTTTTTGTGGTATGCATGCAGATATTATTCAGACAAGCGGCACTCCGCGCTCACAGGTGGAAAATCATTGAAAATGATTAATTTGATCCAATGCAATTTTGTCTGTGAGAAAAGACAGTAAAGCAACCACCAAATAATTTTCAACACAATGTTGTTGTTTTTTTCTTTGCTTCATTGCAGTATTATGATCACACACACACACACACATGTCCCCTTATTAAACAGCTGCACTTTAAAGTAGCCAAGGAGCCCTCCTCCATCTCACCCTCCCCCAACTTTTGGGCCAACTAGTATCAAAGTGAACATGATGAGTCCATGAAGACTGATAAAAAGCCTGCTAGAGCCAGGTAGTGCTGCTGGCCATCTCTCTCTCTCTCTCTCTCTCTCTCTCTCTCTCTCTCTCATTCCGACACCCAAGCATGGCCCAAATAATAAACAGATGGCCATCACCAAATATAGCCAGCTCCAGTCCAACACTACAAAGGAACCCAAAATGAAATGATAGGGTATTAGCGGGGGAGATACAATTTGCAGGTCAAAATGTAATGTTAACCTTTCACTGTGCAAATTGAAAATTAACCTTTGGGGTATTGAATTATCCGCAGCTGATGCCGTCTACTTGTGCAGGGCAGGCAGACGCTGTTTCTGCTGGAAGGAAGGAGAGGAGGAAGGAACGGTGATGAAACCGGATCATATTATGACTCTACGGGCTTTATGTCAATTGTGTGCACTCTTCAAGAGGAATTTTAGTCAAGGAAATCAGGCGGAGATTGAGCATTGAGGGAGTGAAGACACCACTCTGGAGTTCCTTGGTTCTCTCTATCTCACATATATTTTATTCAACCACATGTTAGCTAGGATCAGGGTTAGTCTGTTGTTTTTCCACGGACCATAATTCCAACCAGCTCCACATAACAAATATAAACAAGTAGAACAGCCTAATGTATTTGTTTCGTTCCAGACACAAACAAAATGCCTGTCATTTTTCATCGAATGATGATTTCCTGACAAGGAGCCCAGGTCCGGAGTTATTTTCCAACCGATTTTCCTGATGAATGCATTTATACAAATCGCTGGCCTCTTTTCTACTGTTCTGAGAGAATTATTCCAGGCCTAAAACCCTCAGTGCAAAAGACTTATAATGCTAACCTTGTCATATTTAGCAGCTGTCAGCAAAATTACCACAGTACTGGGGCCAGTCCTCATAAAGTGGCCTATTCATTATACTAATCTCATTAGTTAAGATCTGTTAAGTAGTGAACGGTTTTAATGCATGCTTTTCCATTTTAATTATTTATTGACCATAAATACATTTAAGTGCATTAGGGTCCTGGGGCGAAGAGCATGCAGAGAGGTCCCTAATATATAATGGGGCAAACACATTATCTAAATGTACATATCTAACTAATCATGCATCAGGCCATATCAATGTGAAGCCTTGACATAAATTTCTGTTTGACCTCTGACCTGGGTCATGCCCTCTCAGGGTTTCTGTCACACCGGGGTCTTAACGCTTCCTTGAAAACGACTTTTAAAAGAAAACGACAGATGCCATTGCCGATCAGCAAAACTCAATCCCTCTCCCACCTCTCCCGAGAATAGGCCCCTGTATTGTTATATGTAAATGCTAACAGAGTAATTCTAAATTGCTCCACGGTTAATCATGTTACAGATTAAGAATCATTTGTGGATTAGTATTAAATACATGAGTAAGCGTTGCATATTAGCCCACATGGTGAGTAATGGCACGCTGAGGAGAGGAAGTGGAGGAGGCTGTTCTCTCTCTCTCTCTCTCTCTCTCTCTCTCTCTCTCTCTGTTTTTGCGGGGTACAATTATTGCTCTCAGACATATAGAGGACCTATAGTTATTGACAGTCCTCACCACAACACATTGGCACAAGGCATTGTTCTAGTTGACAGGGACACAAGCTCCTTGTCCTCCATGTCTACTTGCAGTGTATTGCTCGTTTGTGTAAGTACTTGTAAATGTGACTCTGAATTGTAAGTATATCTCTCAATTCAAACTCTGAAGGGTTAATGCTTCCGTGCTGCCATCATAGAGTTTTGGCAAGCAACACATGCCAGTGCAAATCAGGTTTTATAACATAATTGTATGTGTCTGGTTACTGTATTAAACCGATTAGCGGTTTAAAAGCTTTCAGCATCATTGAACTGTACATAGAAATCTCTAAATGAAATGATGCAGTGTACATGCTTTAATGACTACGTCCTTTGTCTATTTCGCCAATTACGGTATGCAAACAGGGGGGCGAGTGTGACCCGTCTAACATGTGTTTTACAGCGTGAGGTACTGTGTTATTTATCCTCTCCTCTTCAGCCTAGCAACCTTGTTGTAGTGCTTCATAATTATCCTGCCGTTCCAATATATTATGGGCTCTATGCATTATGTCAGCAAAGGCAATCAATGTGGGGCTAACACGATTGGATGTATTACAGTTATTTCAGGGGCTGGCTAGCTCACTGAGTAGAGTGGCAGGCGTATGGTCATAATTGCATTGGTTATATTTGTGAGTCAATACAAGCTGAGGGCAACTTAATTTAATTAGTGGCCTGTGATTAGGAGCTTTTCCCAGGAGTAGATGGATGAGGCCGTATGTCATAATCATAACAATGGTGTTAATGATGTACAGATCACTGTAATATCCACTCCGTGTGTGCGTGTGCGTGTGTGTGCGTGTGTGTGTGTGTGTGTCAAGTCATACTAATCATTATCCACAGCCTGCTATATTATTGAGTTCTGATTATTATCTGTTTCTCCTTACTTTTCTAGTTA
Organism: Oncorhynchus clarkii lewisi; assembly: GCF_045791955.1. Taxonomy (NCBI): domain Eukaryota; kingdom Metazoa; phylum Chordata; class Actinopteri; order Salmoniformes; family Salmonidae; genus Oncorhynchus; species Oncorhynchus clarkii. Next base: position 33,675,095 of record NC_092148.1, read on the forward strand.
TTGACTTTTGGGGGTAAGCTCATTTTGAATGTGTATTATTTTAGAAAGATTATTAAATTGAACAACGCCCCTGTATACATTTATTTTTTCCAAACTGAGCTCCTCTATAATTCATTGTTTTAGTTTAAAATTAAAAGGAGCTAAAACGTCCCATGCCATCAGACAAAATACTTTTTCCCACCATTTTTTTCAACTAATTTATTTATCAATCATATATTAGCTGTGGAGATGTTGTTGCTTTTATTTTATATAGGGCTGTTGACAGGTGGCAAACAGGAGGTTAGCAGAAGTGGGCCCGGGCTGCCTGAAGCTCCGATATTTATATCTTCAGAGTAGAAAAATGGGATGACTTGCCCTCTGTCACCGTACGACTTAATGAAATAACGCAATCACATCAGATTTTTGGCAAAGTTGGCAAATTCGTGTGAAAATGAGAGTGATGTTTTTGGTGACTTTTATATTGGGGGAATAAGCCATAAACCCAGCATGTACTACAAGGAAGCTAATTCATTTTCCCACATAAATTATTTTGATATTTACTTTTATTTATTTACTTTACTAGGCAAGTCAGTTAAGAACAATTTGTTATTTTCAAAGACGGCCTAGGAACAGTGGGTTATAACTGCCTTGTTCAGGGGCAGAACGACAGAAAGTCAGCTCGGGGATTCGAACTTGCAACCTTTCGGTTTCTAGCCCAATGCTCTAACCACTAGGCTACCCTGCCGCCCCAATTTACATATAAATGTGTTTTGTGTGGAAAATACATAAATAAGATAAATACAACGTTGTCGTCAATGACACCCTCAAGACTGCAATTTACAATTAAAATGTTAATGCAGCTGATTATATTCAAGTACAATTTCTTCTTGACCTTCTGACCTCAGGGAAGGTAAAAGAACAAGCCTGCTTGGGCTCCGATTCTGTTTATCTGTGGTTATTCACAGTCCTTTTCAAATCAAATCAAAGTTCATTTGTCGAAGCGCGGGGGTGTTAGTCGGGCTAATTGAAGTAGTATGTACATGAATGTGTAGTTATGTATAGTTAAAGTGACGATGCATACAGTGTATATGATAAACAGAGAGTAGCAGCAGCGTAAAGAAGGGGTCGGGGGGGGGCACACAATGCAAATAGTCTGGGTAGCCATTTGACTACCTGTTCAGGAGTCTTATGGCTTGGGGGTAAAAACTGTTGAGAAGCCTTTTGGTCCTAGACTTGGTGCTCCGGTACTGCTTGCCATGTGGTAGTAGAGAGAACAGTCTATGACTAGGGTGGCTGGGGTCTTTGACAATTTTTAGGGCCTTCCTCTGACACCGCCTGGTGTAGGGGTCCTGGATGGCAGGCAGCTTTGCCCCAGTGATGTACTGGGCCGTACGCACTACCCTCTGTAGTGCCTTGCGGTCGGAGGCCGAGCAGTTGCCGTAACAGGCAGTGATGCAACCAGTCATGCTCTCGATGTTGCAGTTGTAGAACCTTTTGAGGATCTGAGGACCCATGCCAAATCTTTTTAGTTTCCTGAGGGGGAATAGGCTTTTGTGATCTTTGTTCTGTCAACTAACGTCCTCTAACAATTCCCTTAAAAACCCGTACAGGAGCATATACTGTACAATATATAACATATCAAATGTCATAGAGCAAACTGTGTACTGTATTACTACTGCACCTATCAGTCTAATTCATGTTACACATACTTTAATTTAAAATATCCTGCATGTTGATGTTTGTTTCTATATTGCATGCCAGCCTTTGAACATGCAAGTATGAGTGTATACAGTGCCTCAAGAAAGTATTCACACTCCTTGACCTCTTTCCACATTTTGTTGTGCTACAGATTGAATTTAAAAGGGATTCAATTGAAATGTTCTATCACTGGCCTACACAGAATACCCCATCATGTCAAAGTGGAATTATGTTTTTTGAAATTTGGGGAAATGAAAAGCTGAAAAGACTTGAGTCAATAAGTATTCAACCCCTTTGTTATGGAAAGCCTAAATAACTTCAGAAGTAAAAAATATCCTTAATAACAAGTCACATAATTAGTTGCATGGACTCACTCTCTGTGCAATAATATTGAATGACTACCTCATCTCTGTACCCCACACACACAATTGTCTGTAAGGTCCCTCAGTCTAGCTGTGAATTATAAACCCAGGTTCAACCACAAATACCAGGGAGGTTTTACAAAGCCTCCCAAATAAGGGGACCTATTGATAGATGGATCTTAAAAAATAAAAAATTCAAGCAGATATTAAATATCCTTTTGAGCATGGTGAAGTTATGAATTACACTTTGGATGGTGTATCAATACACAGTCACTACTGTGCAGTTGGCTCAGAGCAGGGCAGCACGACTGGCCCCTAAAAGTACACGGAGAGCTAACATTAAAGACATGCATGTCAATCTCTCATGGTTCAAAGTGGAAGAGAGATCGACATCATCATGAATTGCTTTCGTAGGAGGTGTTGACAAGCTGAAGGTACCAAGCTGTCTGTTTAAAATACTGGCACACAGCTCGGACACCCATGCATACCCCACCAGACATGCCCCCAAAGGTCTCTTCACAGTCCGAGCTGTGAAGAGTCCAGAACAGACTATGGGAGGCGCACAGTACTACATAGAGCCATGACTACATGGAACTCTATTCCACATCGGATAACTGATGCAAGCAGTAGCATCAGATTTAAAAAGCAGGTAAAAATACACTTTATGGAACAGCGGGGACTATGAAGTAACACAAACATAGGCACAGACACATGCATACACACACACGTGACAACATACTCACTATACACACACACACATACACATGGATTTTGTGTTGTAGATATGTGGTAGTGAAGTATGGGCCTGAGGGCACACACTTATTGTAATGTTTTTAAAATTGTAGAACTGAAAAGTAGCTGCTACCACGCTTCATATTTTTAAGCATGGTGGTGGCTTCATCATGTTATGTGTATGCATGCCATTGGCAAGGACTAGGATAAAAATAAACAGAATAGAGCTAAGCATAGGAAAAATCATAGAATCAAATCAAATGTTATTTGTCACATGCGCCGAAAACTACAGGTGGGGTTAGAAGCTGTTTAGAAGCCTCTTGGACCTAGACTTGGCGTGCGGTAGCAGAGAGAACAGTCTAGGACTAAGGTGGCTGGAGTCTTTGACCATTTTTAGGGCCTTCCTCTGACACCGCCTAGTATATAGGTCCTGGATAGCAGGAAGCTTGACCCCAGTGATGTACTGAGCTGTACGCACTACCTTCTGTAGCCTCTTACGGTCGGATACCGAGCAGTTGACATACCAGGCGGTGATTCAACCAGTCAGGATGCTCTCGATGGTGCAGCTGTATAACTTTTTGAGGATCTGGGGACCCATGCCAAGTCTTTTCAGTCTCCTGAGGGGGAAAGGTGTTGTCGTGGCCTCTTCACGACAGTCTTGGTGTGTTTGGACCATGATAGTTTGTTGGTGATGTGGACACCAAGGAACTTTAAACTCTCGACCCACTCCACTGCAGCCCCGTCAATGTTAATAGGGACCTCTTCGCCCGTCGTTTTCCTGTAGTCAACGATCAGCTACTTTGTCTTGCTCACATTGAGGAAGAGGATGTTGTCCTGGTACCACACTGCCAGGTCTCTGACCTCCTTCGTATAGGCTGTCTCATTGCTGTCGGTGATCAGGCCTACCACTGTTGTGTCGTCAGCAAACTTAATGATGGTGTTGGAGTCGTGCTTGGCCACACAATAATGGTTGAACAGGGAGTACATGAGGGGACTAAGCATGCACCCCTGAGGGGCCCTAGTGTTGAGGATCAGCGTGGCAGATGTATTGTTGCCTACCCTTACCACCTGGGGGCGGCACATCAGGAAGTCCAATATCCAGTTGCAGAGGGAGGTGTTTCGTCCCAGGGTCCTTAGATTAGTGATTACCTTTGTGTGTAATATGGTGTTGAATGCTGAGCAATAGTCAATGAACAGCATTCTCAAATAGGTGTTCCTTTTATCCAGGTGGGAAAGGGAAGTGTGGAGTGCGTTTGAGATTGTGTCATATGTGGATCTGTTGGGGCGGTATGTGAATTGGACTGGGTCTAGTGTTTCCAGGATGATGATGTTGATGCGAGCCATGACCAACCTTTCATAGCCGTTCAGGAGTACACATGTTTTTGGTCATGTAGTGTAAATTGGCTTGAAAATATATGGCAATAATTGAAAATTACTATCTGGCAATATTCAACAACCATCTTGACAGAGCTTGAAGAATTAAAAGAAGAATAAGGTGCAAATATTGTACAATCCAGGTGTGCAAAGCACTTAGAGACTTAACCAGAAAGACTCAGAGCTGTAATCGCTGCAAAGGTGTGTCACGATCGTCGTAAAGAGGAGACCAAAGCACAGCGTGATTAGAATACATTCTTGTTTTAATGAATGAAGAACACTTAAACAAAAGTGACGCTATGACAATGAGTGCAGACACAGGCAACTACACATAGACAATAACCCACAAAATACCCAAAGAAGATGGCTGACTAAATATGGTTCCCAATCAGAGACAACGATAAACAGCTGCCTCTAATTGAGAACCAATCTAGGCAGACATAGACATACATAAACACCTAGATGTTAAACAACCCCATAAACCTACAAAACCCCTAGACAGTACAAAAACACATACATCACCCATGTCACACCCTGACCTAACCAAAATATATAAAGAAAACAAAGAATACTCAGGTCAGGGCGTGACAAGGTGATTCTAACATGTATTGACTCAGAGGTGTGAATACTTACGTATATGAGATATTTCTGTATTTCATTTTCAATACACTTGCAAAAATGTATACAAATATGTCATTATTTGTTAATGTGTGTAGATGGGTGCCAACAAATATACATTTTATTCGTTCAGGCTATAACACAACGCAATTTGAAATAATTCAAGGGGTATGAATAATTTCTCAAGGCCCTGAATGTGTATTGACCACATGCTCCTAGAACACAGCACATCTAAAGGAAGTGGCTATGTCCACAGATATCCACGTGGTGGCAGTGTTGTGACTGTCTGTCTGGTTTTGTCTGTGTGCATGTGCACATGTATGTTTGTGTGTGTGTGTGTGTGTGCTTGCGTGTGTTCGTGTATGTTTGTGTGTGTGTGTGTGTGTGTGCGTGCGTGTGTTTGTGTATGTGTGTGTGTGTGTGTGTGTGTGTGTGTGGTGTGTGTGTGTGTGTGTGTGTGCGTGCGTGCTTGTGTATGTTTGTGTGTGTGTGTGTGTGCGTGCGTGCGTGTGTGCGTGCGTGTGTTCGTGTATGTTTGTGTATGTTTGTGTGTGTGTGTGTGTGTGTGTGTGTGCGTGCGTGTGTGCGTGCGTGTGTTCGTGTATGTTTGTGTATGTTTGTGTGTGTGTGTGTGTGTGTGTGTGTGTGTGTGTGTGTGTGTATGCGTGCGTGCGTGTGTTCGTGTATGTTTGACACTGTTGATCTGTTGATTTGACCCAGTGCTAATCAGTGTCAGAGGGCCTAGTCATGCTGTCCTGTTCTGCGGCTGACACCGACTGACACTGGGCTGAGAGGTGGAGGGACGGGAAAAATACCCTCTTGTCCAAACGCCTTCATTTATGGCCCGAAAATATCCCCATGTAGACTGCATGTTTATTAGTCATGTATCAGACGTTTGGCTGATAGACACACATGCTCATTACCCGTTAGTGTTGCTTCACAAGAGACCAATGAGAGTCATCAACAGTCAGCACGCATCACAGATAAAGAACAATGGGGTAGGGACTCACTCAACTCATAGCAAGAGAAATCAAGAAAACATGTTATAATAACTTTCATGTATAAGCCATTCATAGATCACTTATAAAACGTACAACGACGACGTGGTAAGTTAAATATTTTGGACTGGAAATAGTGGGAAAAGACTGGAAATTTAAATGTGTACCCCAACCCTAAATTTGACATATGCATATCAATAGCAATAGCAGGTGTAAGTAATAAGCTGAGTTTGCTGTAATGTCTTATTAGATACAGCTGTCTGGATCGGGAAGAGAATCGGAAGTGTATAGATTGTGAGGTTCTGAGTAATGTGTGATTGAAATTAAACACATTAAATTTGTTCTATATGAAATTAAATAAATTGATATTTAATATGCAGAAACAACTAATAAATGATAGACAGAATCCCATGACTGGATAATGCATGCTATGATGTGCGCTTACTGCCCAACAAGGTAGATGCGCTGTCAGCGAACATTAAATTCCAACGGGACTTTCGAGATATGAGCTTTGTTTTGTTTCCCCCGAAACTTGGCTAAGGGAGGATACACGTGTTGAATCAATGACTTTTGATGGGGTTTTCTCTTGTGCTTTTGGATAGAGACAACAACAGTATGGGTAAAAAAGTGTGGGGCGGAGTATGTTTATATGTCAACAACAGTTGGTGTACTGCTGGACATATCACAATCAAACAGATGTACTCCGTATGAACTCCGTATGCTGACGTTTTAGCTGTGAGCTGTAGACCATAATACCATCATTATGAGTTCACAAATGTGATTGCCCTTGTCACTTAGATCCCTCCTTTAGAGAACGCAAAGTGTCCCATGGATAGTAAACAAACAATCATAGAGGACCATGGGCATGTCCAGATGGATTTATTTTCAACTCCACTGCTCTCTATCCTTTGTTCTCCCCAACTTCAGGTAATTTGTTAAATGCCCCACTCGCAATTATAAGACTATTGACTTGCTGTATGCTAATGTAAAATATGCATACTTATGCAGTGCTCTTCCCCCTTTGGGGCAATCTGACCAATACGATTCAACTCCTACTGAAGTGCAGATCAATTGTCCAGCGCCAGAAGCCCAAAACCATCATGGTATGAAAATGGTCACAGGACAGCTGTAAAACTCTGAGGGAATTGCTTTGAGAGTACACTTAGAAAAAAAGGGTTCCAAAATGGTTCTTCAATTGTCCCCATAGAAGAACACTTTTTGGTTCCAGGGAGAACCCTTTTTAGTTCCACCTAGAACACTTTTGGGTTCCATGTAGAACCCTCTGTGGAAAGAGTCCTACGTGGAACCCTATCTGGATTCTATGGCAGTGGTTAGACACCGGTCAATTGGTCGATCTTCAAGGCATTCCAAGTCGATCAGCAGACATTTCTGTAGAAAAGCCAACAATAAACGCTTGTGATCCTTTTTTCAAATGTATTATTATTTGTGTTACACTGTTGATTTGATTCAGAAGCCCTGCACACCGAGTAGGCAAAGTGTTCCCATTTTTAACAATTTAATATGTATGAAAGACAAACTCCACCTGCCAGGCAGAACATGTAAAATCATCGTTCCTACAGCTTTATCGAACTCGCCACAGCAAAGTTTGATACTGGCCTATATGCAATACCAGGGGGAGACTGTCAAAGAATAAAGCAAACACCTGCTGTTTTTATGAGTCTGTTCACTCATAAGAGGTTATTCAGCACTGTCAACATTGTTTTAATTCAACATTATTACAAAACATAAAACTTGCTTCTCCCTACTTCCACTTGGGCTGTAAGGATTGAGTAGCCAAGTGTATCGATAGCCCTGTGTTTTTATTATTGTTAGCAGCTCGTCGTGTCTATTTTAATATCAAGGAATATTTCACTTTCTCTGGTCATAGGAAAATTGTTTTGAACGGTCATCCAACTCGGAATTTCAAGTCGAAAACTCTGGCATTAAACTCTAGCATCTTTCTAGAGCTCCGACATTCTGAACTGAAGATCACTGACGTCATGATCTGACCTAATACGACCGCAGAAACCTACCCACCTCCTGGTTCACTCTCTCCACCTGCCCATTACTCTTGGGGTGATAACCGGAGGTCAGGCTGACCGAGATCCCCAGACGCTCCATAAACGCCCTCCATAACCGGGACGTGAACTGGGGACCTCGATCAGAGACGATGTCCTCCGCCACCCCGTAGTGCCGGAAGACGTGGGTAAATAGCGCCTTCGCAGAATGTAAGGCTGAAGGGAGACCGGGAGACCGGGAGACCGGGAGGAGACGGCAGGACTTACAAAACCACAACAACCAGGACCGTAGTGTTCCCCTGAGACGGGGGAAGATCGGTCAGGAGATCCACTGACAGGTGAGAACATGGCCATTGTGGAACGGGGAGGGGCTGTAACTTCCCTCTAGGAAGGTGCCTAGGAGCCTTACTCTGGGCGCACACCGAACAGGAAGAGACATAGAACCTAACGTCCCGAGCCAAGGTGGGCCACCAATACTTTCCCCTGAGACCCCGCACTGTCCTCGCCACACCAGGATGACCCAAAGAGGGTAGGGTATGAGCCCACCGAATCAGTTGATCACGAACACCAAGCGGCACGTACTTGCAACCAGTCGGACACTGAGGAGGCGCAAGTTCCGCCTGTAACGCCCGCTCGATGTCCGAGTCCACCTCCCATACCCCTGGTGCCACCAGCCTAGAGGCTGGAAGGATGGGAGTAGGATCGGTGGGCCGATCCTCCGTGTCATGGAGACGAGAAAGCGCGTCGGCCTTCGTGTTCAGGGAGCCTGGTCTATAAGACAGGGTGGACCTGAATCGGGTGAAGAACATGGCCCACCTTGCCTGATGCGGATTCAGTCTCCTAGCTGCCTGGATATACTCCAGATTCTGGTGGTCGGTCCAGATGAGAAAAGGGTGCCTAGCCCCCTCAAGCCAGTGTCTCCACACCCTCAGGGCCTTTACCACCGCTAACAACTCCTGGTCCCCCACGTCATAGTTACACTCCCCCGGACTGAGCTTCCTCGAAAAGAAAGCGCAGGGGCGGAGTTTTGGTGGCGTACCCGAGCGCTGTGATAGCATGGCACCCACCCCAGCCTCGGACGCGTCCACCTCCACTATGAAAGCTAAAGAGGGGTCCGGGTGCGCCAACACGGGGGCATCTGTGTACAGCGCCTTCAACCTATTGAAGGCTCTGTCAGCCTCTGCCGACCACCTCAAATGCACCGGTCCCCCCTTCAGCAGTGAGGTAATGGGTGCCGCTACCTGCCAAAAACCCCGGTAGTAATTGGTAAACCCTAAGAACTGCTGCACTTCCTTCACCGTGGTTGCAGTCGGCCAATTACGCACGGCCTTAACGCGGTCACACTCCATCACCACTCCCGAAGTGGAAATGTGATAACGCAGGAGGGAGACGGCTCGTTTGGAGAACACACACTTCTCAGCCTTGACGTATAGGTCATGCTCCAGCAGTCTACCAAGCACCTTGCGCACCAGAGACACATGCCGAATAGATCAGAATATCATCGATATAGACAACAACACCCTGCCCGTGCAGGTCCCTGAGAATCTTGTCTACAAAGGATTGAAAGACGGCTGGAGCATTCTTTAACCCATACGGCATTACGAGGTACTCATAATGGCCCGATGTGGTACTAAACGCGGTTTTCCACTCGTCTCCATCCCGGATATGCACCAGATTATACGCGCTCCTGAGGACCAGTTTTGTGAAAAACCGTGCTCCGTCAAATGATTCCACCGCCGTAGCGATGAGAGGTAGCGGGAAACTAAACCCCACCGTGATGGCATTTAGACCTCTATAACCCTTTCTTCACAAAAAAGAAACTCGAGGAGATGAGTGAAATGGAGGGCCGAATGTACCCCTGTCCCAGAGATTCCGTGATGCATGTCTCCATAGCCAACGTCTCCTCCTGTGACAATGGGTACACGTGACTCCTGGGAAGTGCACCGTTTACCTGGAGATTTATCGCACAATCCCCCTGTCGATGAGGTGGTAATTTAGTCGCCCTCTTCTTACAGAAAGTGAAAGCCAAATCGGCATATTCAGGGGGTATGCGCACAGTGGAACCCTGGTCTGGACTCTCCACCGATGGAAACTCCCATACATCTTCCTTGACAATCCTCTGACCACCCCACGAAATCCTAGCATTGTGACTAGCCAGTCAGGGAACCCCCAGCACCACTGGAAACGCAGGTGAATCGATAATGAAGAGACGAATCCGCTCCTTATGATTCCCCTGCGTTACCATGTCCAGTGAAACCGTGGCCACCCTGACCAACCCTGACCCTAATGGCCGGCTATCTATGGAGTGCACAGGGAAGGGGGGATTCATCGGCACTAGCGGAATACCCAGCTTGATGGCGAGTCCGTGATCCATAAAGTTCCCAGCTGCGCCTGAATCGACTTGCGCCTCATGCTGGGAAGTGGGAAAAAAATCAAGAAACAAAATAAATACAAACATGTGACCAAGAGGGGGTTCTGGGTGAGTTTGGTGCAGACTCACCTGGGGTGACCGAGAAGTGTTCCGCCTGCCCTCTCGACTCAAAGACGGGCTTCCCCAGCACCGGTCAGCCGTGTGTCAACTCCCACCAGGAGGAGTGCAGGAGGAGCCTCCTCCTCCGGTACCCCTCGGCACCCCCCCCCCCCTAACTCCATAGGAAGGGGAGCGGGAGTGCTAGGTGGTGGAACAGACAGGACCCTCTCCGAACGCCCAAGGCAGCCAGCAGATTGTCCAGCCAGATAGACATGTCAATTAGTTTGTCGAGGGAGAGAGCGGCGACCCAACACGCTAGTTCCCTGCAGACGTCCTCCCGGAGACTACACCGATAGTGGTCTATCAGGGCCCTGTCGTTCCACCCAGCCCCAGCAGCCAAGGTCCGGAACTCCAGCGCAAAATCCTGCGTGCTCCTCCTCTCCTGCCTAAGATGGAATAGTCGCTCCCCCACCGCTCAGCCATCTGGAGGGTGGTCAAATACGGCACGAAAGTGGCGGGTGAATTCTGGGTAGTGCTCCTTCGCCGAGTCTGGACCATTCCAGACCGCGTTGGCCCACTCCAGAGCACGACCCGTCAGGTTGGAGACGAGGACACTCACACTCTCCTCCCCCGAGGGAGTTGGTCTCACAGTAGCCAGGTACAGCTCGAGTTGGAGCAAAAAACCCTGGCACCCAGCCGCCCCAGCCGGATTCTGTAACGATCTGGGTGTAGTGGGTGCGAAGTCAGGCACAGGAAGCAGTGAGTTCAGGGGAGTGCTCTTTAATGCACTAACGGCGAACATAAGCCACCCCACGAAACACAGGGTGCACACAAACCAAATGCCCCAAACACAGGGACTTAAACAGTCCAGCAAAACCCCACGAATTGGGAAACACGTAAACCTCATTCGTGCACACCTGTCACACAAAACAATCCCGCACAAAGAGCAGGCGGGCCTGCTGGTAATTATAGCTGGACTAATCAACCTACACACAAAACAGGTGCAACCAATCAACAGAAAGGGGGAAAAGGATCAGTGGCAGCTAGTAGGCCGGTGACGACGACCGACGAGCGCCACCCAAACAAGAAGGGGAGCCACCTTCGGTAGGAGTCGTGACAACTACTACCTTATACACACAAGTGTAAAGGGAAAAAGAATATGTACATAAAGATATATGAATGAGTGATGGTACAGAACGGCATAGGCAAGATGCAGTAGATGTATCGAGTACAGTATATACATATGAGATGAGTAATGTAGGGCATGTAAACATAAAAGTGGCATAGTTTAAAGTGGCAAGTGATACATGTATTACATGAAGATGGCAAGATGGTATAGAGTACAGTATATACATTTGAGATGAGTAATGTAGGGTATGTAAACATTATATTAAGTGGCATTGTTTAAAGTGGCTAGTGATACATTTTTTACATCAATTTCCACTATTAAAGTGGCTGGAGTTGAGTCAGTATGTTGGCAGCAGCCACTCAATGTTAGTGGTGGCTGTTTAACAGTCTGATGGCCTTGAGATAGAAGCTGTTTTTCAGTCTCTCAGTCCCTGCTTTGATGCACCTGTACTGACCTCGCCTTCTTGATGAAAGCGGGGTGAACAGGCAGTGGCTGGGGTGGTTGTTGTCCTTGATGATCTTTATGGCCTTCCTGTGACATCGGGTGGTGTAGGTGTCCTGGGGGGCTGGTAGTTTGCCCCCGGTATGCAGACCTCACTACCCTCTGGAGAGCCTTGCGGTTGTGGGCGGAACAGTTGCGGTATCAGGCGGTCATACAGCCCGACAAGATGCTCTCGATTGTGCATCTGTAAAAGTTTGTGAGTGCTTTTGGTGACAAGCCGAATTTCTTCAGCCTCCTGAGGTTGAAGAGGCGCTGCTGCGCCTTCTTCACAACACTGTCCGTGTGGGTGGACCAATTCAGTTTGTCCGTGATGTGTACGCCGAGGATAGGGGGGGGGGGGGGGTGCTCCCTCTGCTGTTTCCTGAAGTCCACGATCACAGCATACTGTATACCAACTGAAACTCACAAGCAGTGCTCGACTTGGAGTGGAATAGGTTCCGGTATTCATTTTGGCTGCTGGTACTGTTTACGTTTACAGTAGGTGCAGGAGTTCCACATGACTTTTGAGCTAATATTCTATAAGAGGAACAGGAGTTCAAGCAGTAGAAAATGTGTAGTGCCGGTACTCGGCTCCTTTGAGCTCCTGCCCAAGTCAAGCAAGTTAATAAAAAATGCAAAAATGCTCCATATTATGTGTATCTCCGATAAGCTACAGTACCCAGGAAAGGGCTAAGAACAGCCCATATGAGTGTATGTAGCCTTAGAAATAAGGCCGATGCAATCAATAACTTGCCAACATCGGATAACATTCATGTACTGCCCATTTCTGAAAGTAGTATTATAATAATATGACATCTACACAAAAGACAGGAATGCCTATGGGGGAGGGGTTGCTGTGTATGTTCAGAGCCATATTCCTATAAGATTTCACGTCAAATGTACAGTAGTTCAAGAGATGTGGTTGCAAGTTCACCTGCCTCGTGTAAAGCTTCTTATTTTAGCATGCTGCTATGGGCCACCAAGTACTAACAGTCAGTATTTACAACTGTGACTAATGTCTGTATTATGACCCAGTTTATCACTCAACCAACTACAGTAGAGTGCATGCCAATAGCGTTGGATCTGTGACATCCACTTTTATTGATCATATTTTCACTAATGCTACAGTTCACATTGGCTGCGGTGATCATGGCAATAACAAGGGAAGCCAAAGCGTGGCAATAACAAGGAAAGCCAAAGTGCCAAAGGTTGGACCTAAAGTCATTCATAAAAGATTACACAAAATGTTCTTTCAGGAGTCTTTTGCTGAAGATATAAAAAATGTATGTTGGTCTGATGTGTGGAAGTGAATCCAAATGCAATGGAAGCATTTGTAGAGTTATTCACACCAGTTGTTGACAAGATTGCACCTGTTAAGAGACTGCGATTACTGTCAAAAAAGTGTATGGTTCAACAATATGATGCAACGGGCAGTATTGAACAGCCATGATCGTATGGAACTCCCTTCCATCTCCAATTACTCAAGCAAACAGCAAAAGGATCTATAAAAAGGTATAGAACAACAAATGGGGATTGTAAAATGACACACTATCACATTCTAACACACACAATCTACACACATATTACTATTTGGTTATATTGTTTGAATATTGTTGTATTTTACATTTGTGTGACTGTTCTTGTCTATCAGTGTATCAGTGTTGTATTACTCAACTTGTTTTATGTTTTTGTGTGACCCGAGGAAGATTAGCTGCTGCTTCGGCAAAAGCTAATGGGGAGCCGAATAAATCAAACCTAAACAATTCTGGCCTGTTGCACTCAGCTGGTGCGTAATCTCTAATATTAAGGAAGTCTCGAGGTTCTGCTCGCCTGAGTTAGAATACCTCATGATACGCTGTAGACCACGAAAAATACAGATGAAAAGATGAAAACTCTCTTGGTAAATATACCAAGAGAGTTTTCATCTTTTCATCTGTATTTTTCGTATCTGTCTATTTACCAACACAAACCAATGCTGGCACTAAGACCACACTCAACGAGCTGTATATAGGGCCAGAAGAAAATGCTGATCCAGAGGCGGCACTACTAGTGACCGATGATTTTAATGCAGGAAACCTGAACCATTTTACCTCATTTCTACCAGCATGTCACATGTGCAACTAGAGGGATAAAATGCTAGATCACCTTTAATTCCACACACAGAGATGCATACAAAGCTCTCCCTAGCCCTACATTTGGGAAATCGGACCATAACTCTATACTCCTGATTCCTGCTTACAAGCAAAAACTTGATGAGGATTTATTTTTATCCATTTTAGAATAAAGCTAACGAAACAAAATGTGGAAAAAGTCAAGGGATCTGAATATTTTCCGAATGCACAGTATGTGCATATCCCAACAGAAGACATGGATTACAGGCAAGATCTGCACTGAGCTAAAGGCTAGAGCATATAAGAAATTCCGCCACGCCCTTTGGCGAACCATCAAAAAGACAAAGGGTCAATACAGGACTAAGATTGAATCCTACTAAACTGGCTTTGACATTCGACGGCTGTGGCAGGGCTTGCAAACTATTACGGATTACAAAGGGAAACCCAGCCGAGGAATGCCCAGTGACACGAACCTACCAAACTAGCTAAATGCCTTCTATGCTCGCTTCAAGGCAAGCAACGCTGAACCATACATGAGAGCACAAGCTGTTCCGGACGACTTCATGATCACGCTCTTTGTAGCCGATGTGAATAAGACCTTTTAACAGGTTAATATTCAGAGCATGCGCTGACCAGAAGGCAAGTGTCTTCACTGACATTTTCAACCTCTCTCTGACCCAGTCTGTAATACCTACAGGTTTCAAACAAACCACCATAGTCCCTGTGTCTAAGAATGCCAAGGTAACCTATCTAAATGACTACCGTCCCTTAGTACTCACATCTGTAGCCATGAAATGTTTGAAAGGCTTGTCATGGCTCACATCAACACCATCATCCCAGAAACCCAAAGGTTGCATGTTCGAATGTCATCACGGACAACTTTAGCATTTTAGATAACTTGCAACTACTTAGCATGTTAGCTAACCCTTCCCCTAACCCTAACCTTTTAGCTAACCCTTCCCTTAGCCTTAACCCTTTAACCTAACTTCTAACTTTAACCCCTAACGTTAGCCAGCTAGCTAAAATTAGTTTTAGCCACCTAGTCACATACAGTAGATTACATTAGCCACAACAAATTCATACCACATCATACGTTTTGCGAATTCATAACATATTTTACATTTTGCAGATTCATAACATGTTCTATGAATTGTAATTCGTAACAGGGTTTGCATACTGCCCCAACAGATCCCCAGAGGACGCAATCTCTATTGCACTCCACAAGAACACCGAGGTGAGAATGCTGTTAATTGACTACAGCTCAGCGTTCAACACTATAGTGCCCTCCAAACTCATCACTAAGCTAAGGACCCTGGGACTGAACACCTCCCTCTTCAACTGGATCCTGGACTTCCTGCCTGGCCGCCCCCAGGTGGTGAGGGTGGGCAACAACACGTCCACCACACGGACCCTCAACACAGGGGCCACTCAGGGGTGCGTGCTCAATCTCCTCCTGTACTCCCTGTTCACCCATGACTATTCACTATAAAGTCTACACGTTGTATTTGGTGCATGTGACCCATAAAATGTGTTTTGACCCTATGAGCACAAGACGTTGAAAATACATATTTGGGGTAAAAATATGTTTAACCGATTTTGCTCACTGGGAAGGCTAAATCCAACTGTCGTCGAAAACATTGTGTTCCTCGTCAACTCAGAAAGGGAAAGATTCCACGGCAGGTTACTAACAAACTCCGCTCAGGATTTTGAGCTCTTTCAAATGTCTCCATCAGTCTTCCTTCCCTCAACCACTGCTCCCCATGCGTTTCTCAGTAGGTTAGGTTACCCAATGTCTGCATAAGTAGCACACTTCTCTTTGTTGGCGGGGTAAATTGATATTTCACTCTTTTATGCAAACTGACACAACTCTCAAAAGTATCCCTGGTCCCCATCTACGCATGACATCACCACGTCTGCCTTGAATTAAAAAACAAAATGGCAGGATGAGAAATATGAGCGGATATTTGAATTTCAGTCACTATCGCATTTCCCTTATTTCACAGTCTGCGTCCTTGGAATGTGTCATACATGTGAATATACAATGATGTGATCAGTCAGAGAGCGTTAGAGCCAGGGCAGTGGGGAGAGGAAAGTGCTGTGAATGGAGACTGCTGTGAATGAGAGACCATGGAAATACAGTAGTCTTTCTTACCCAGGTGGATTTCACAAGGAGGCCCAGCGCACATTAAGGCAGGCATTTTCAACTCATCCGTCATGTAGCCTAAGACTTATTCATACACACACGTACGCGTGTGAGCACGCACGCACGCACGCACACACACACACATACAAACACACATGCAACAAAAGAATGAAGAGAGGTCATCCACGGGGTAAAAATCGGTCCTCTCAATGAAAGAAGAAAACTGAAGAGACAGAGGACAACTGTCATGGAAATGTTTTACACATGCTGTACACTCTTAGAAAAAAGGGTTCTATAAAAGGGTTCTGAGGTTGTCCCCATAGGATAACCCCTTTTGGTTCCAGGTAGAACTACTTTGGGTTCCAAAAGAACCAAAAGGGAGGGGTTCTTCAAGGGGTTCTCCTATTGGGACAGTCGAAAAACACTTTTTGGTTCTGGATAGCACCTTTTTTCCCAGAGAGTGTACAGTAGAGGCCTAAAGACATTTAAAAGCATAAATACAGATCAGAATTGAGTAACACATAGATATGAATGGAGTGACAATAGATCTGGGGAGGGTAAGGATGGATAAAGTTCAATGGGAGGAACATTTAGTTGTTCATTCCTTCTCACAACCTTTGAAGCCTGAGTGTACAAAACATTAGCTCTTTCCATGACAGACTGGCCAGGTGAATCCAGGTGAAATCTATGATTCCCTATTGATGTCACCTGGTAAATCCACTTCAATCAGTGTAAATGAAGGGGAGGAGACAGGTTAAATAAGGATATTTTAAGCCTTGAGACAATTGAGACATGGATTATGTATGTGTGCCATTTAGAGGGTGAATGGGCAAGACGAAAGATGTAAGTGCCTTTAAAGGGGGTAGTAGGTGCCAGGCACACCGGTTAGAGTGTGTCAGGAACTGCAATGCTGCAGGGTTTTTCACGCTCAACAGTTTCCCGTGTGTATCAAGAATGGTCCACCACCTAAAGCACATCCGGCAAACTTGACACCACTGTGGGAATCATTGGAGTCAACATGGGCCAGCATTCCTGTGGAACGCTTTCGACACCTTTTACAGTCCACGCCCAAACGAATTGAGGCAGTTCTGAGGACAAAGGGGGGTTCAATTCAATATTAGGAAGGTGTTCCTAATGTTTTGTACACTCAGTGTGTCTAGGTCCATCCACTGATTCAACACTGGATGAATAGTAGTTTATTGGCTATGGCATAGCTTCTCTTCCCATATCCCTTACTACTACACAATAATTGCATGCTTACCAAAGAACAACTGTACAGTGCACTATCCCTGAATTTCACTCATCACTGCAGTGGACGAAACAACAAAAGGGCTGTCCGTGTCCATTGATTGAATGTCCACCAGGAGGTGTAATGAAAGACATTGGAATGACACATTTTTCATGCAGTACTTATAATGACCAGTAGATTGCGCCAATGGCACATGAATCAAGGATGCAGCTTTTTTTGGTTCACCACACTCCATTTCAAAATTGACCTGTATTTGACTTCTTGTGCTGTGTGACCATATACAGTGTGAGCTATCCATAAAATAACTGGTACCAAAGTGACTTTACATCCCTAGATCATCTTAGGAACTGTCAATCAACAA
Source organism: Oncorhynchus clarkii lewisi (assembly GCF_045791955.1). Lineage (NCBI taxonomy): Eukaryota > Metazoa > Chordata > Actinopteri > Salmoniformes > Salmonidae > Oncorhynchus > Oncorhynchus clarkii. The sequence continues at coordinate 33,692,817 of NC_092148.1, forward strand.
GAGCCATTCAGGCTATAAAAGTGTGGTTATCCAGCACTGAGTGCTGTCATGTCCACTATTCTAAAACTCTTAAATCCAGATGCATTCTCAGTGACAGTTGGCAGCACAGTACATCTGCTTGGTGCCATCTGTCGGTGGCCTGTGGGTGTCTGGACGTGCCAAGGTTAAGGACCCTCTACCCCATGTGGCAGGCAGCTGAAGGGACATCCTTCCATATCACCCCCCTCCACCCCCCAGCCCCTCAGACCAGGGTGAGTTATATCAAACACTTCTCCAACCTGACTGATGGTATTTTAATTACTCTTGTCTGATTCCAGTCAGCGATCCAGACACCCACAACTTTCCATCTGCTCATATCCAATGTTCTTTCCTTCAAGCCCTTGTCTGATTGCTTCACACATCTCTACGATGCCATGATGCAGTATTGTCACGATTGTTCCTGTGATTAAAAGTTTGTGGTCTCGCTCTGTCATGAGATGTGTAACGCGATATCCTTGAGACTGAGATATTAAAGCACATCTTTATCTGCTAATGTCTGTTCCTATAGTTTACTAGCTCCTTTGGTCTCTGGTCAAAAATATACTCTAGATAGCCTCTGTGAATTTGTAAGTGCCTTCATATGGGAATCTATTCAAAGGAAGACATTGTTTCTCGTTATCTGCGATATTACAAATGGAAAGTTATGATGAATAAACCTATGAGCAATATAACTGTGGCTGACTGAGCAAAGACATCAGAACAACTTCCAATTTTGATAGTTTATTCAACGTGAAATAATTTGTTGGAAGCCACAACGTCGATTTATGGTTGTAATCTGGGTTATTATGAGACGAAATTAAGAGTAACCGCAAACTTGACTAAATTGATAAATGGAGTTGAATTAACAATAAAACAATGTTTAGCCAACCAATCGACCTTGCATCACGTGTTATTTTAAGGTAGCATACAAATGATCATTGATGCTATATACAGTATGTGTGTAATTTTGTGCACATAAATTGGACTGTGTGTCCACAGTCCACCAACACAATGAATGTAGGAAAAAGAGAGGACCTCAGCTTGGGCACACAGAACAATGCAGTGTTTTCCTAGTGGAGAGTCCAACTATTTTGCCAGTCAAATCTGCATACCTAGAATGCAGTGAGGGTGGGTGGCGTGGTGAATGTGGCACACTACTAACACTGTTCTGCCTGTTTAACCTGCCGCGGTTCACCCTCAAAAACACACATCTGGACATATGCTCATGTGCTCATGCTCAAACATACAATATGTGTACATATGAGTCACAGCTCAAAATGACAGTGTGATTAAAGTAGATCAGAATAACATACTGTAATCCAAGGAAGCCAATCATACTCTATATTTTTTTGTTTAACACACAACAAGTACAGAACACAAGTGTACATGAAGTATCAGGATATGCCAGGGGATACAACAACACATTACACCCATATTTGACTGTCAATCTTGGGTCCAGGGGACCTCCATGGCCTAGCCTCAGTCCCGGAGAAATGCCCAGACACACTTTACCATTCTGGGCAATGAGCAAGTGGTGGGAGACAACGAGGATCTCCCTCTAAAATAGAGCTTGGTGCCAGTTTCCCTCCAAAACCACATCACGGAGGCATAACTGGGTTATAATAATGCGTTTGGTGAGCGAGTTTCATAACCGTCTAGACATTGGGCCAGCGCCGCCATGCCAGTCTAGCAGCCTTAATATGAGACCACCTCTCCACTCCAGCCAGCCAGCCAGTTCACATCCATGATGAGATGTAATGGATTTCAGAGGCCATTTTCCACCTCCAGCTCAATTCAGGGTCTGAGGAGCTTTTAGAAGTAAACACGCACATGCAAACTCCAAACACTAATGTGTCCCAACAGAGGACCCAGGGCATAAATTGGAAGTCTCAGCCGTCTGGAGACCTCTCTAACCAGACCCTGGTATTTCTTTCTGGGAAGTGTGGAAAGCGAGCCACACTGAGTCACTCGACTTTGAGTCAGAGCCGGTAAAGACTTTTAGAGGGGGAGTAGTGAGTCGGTGGAGGCCAGTTGGGAGCATGTCTATTCTCAGTCCGGCTAGCAGGGATTCCCTCTGACAAGACCTAAAGCCTTGCTAATCAGGACTTCTGTAGAGGGAGGGGTGAACAGGAAGTTTGCATGAAAGGTGTGTGTGTGTGTGTGTGTGTGTGTGTGTGTGTGTGTGTGTGTGTGTGTGTGTGTGTGTGTGTGTGTGTGTGTGTGTGTGTGTGTGTGTGTGTGTGTGTGTGTGGGTGGGTGGGTGTGTGTGTGTGTGTGTGTGTGTGAGAGAGAGAGAGAGAGAGAGAGAGTGATTGAGAGAGCGAGAGAGCAAGAGAGAAAATGAGTGACCGAGTGAGTGTGACAAATCTTAAGTGTGCTCGGCCAGCTACACAATTTAATGTCTGCGTGTGTATTACTAAGACATAAGAATGGCAAATACGTCATCTAACCCCCATTCCGCACAAGCTGTTAAAAAGAGCAGTATAAACAAACCAACAACTATGACACTCTTCAATCTTCCCAAATGCAAAAGTCTGACTTGATAACTCATTACAGCGTTGAGTGTATGTCTGAATGTGTGTGCATGTTTGCATTTGCATGTGTCTGTGTGTGTGTGTTTGTATGTGCTTGTGTGTGTGTGTGTGTTAGTATTTTTGTATGTTAGTCTGTCTGCATATTTGTCTGGCAGCATTGCTCTCCTCAATCTCTCTACAAGAGAATGATTAAGGGCCCAGACGGTTTCCCAGAAGCCCCAGGGTTACGTAGGTAACAGCCGTGAGCAGTGACACACACACATTCAGACATACAGCCAGCGGTGTCTTGACACATGGGAGCTGCTGAGTAACAGTGCCTCCTGCTGCCAGATAGGCCAAGCTAACAAACCGTGAAGGCATGCAGACTTCCACAACCTCTTACCCAACCTGGAACGCACTGGGGAGAGATGTGTCGTCTCAAATGGATGTAGTATACAGTAAGGCATTATAATGCCAGCGCTCCCGTGAAAATACTCCATCCTTCAGCTAGCGCACTAATTGTTCTCTTAATGTGTTAAATAATGGATAGCATACGTGGATGAGGAATTTAACCAGGGGCGCAACTTTGGTTTTAGAAGTGGGGGGGAAGGGGCATTACCTGGTGGGTGGGGGGTCTGAAGGTCCTCCCTCAGAACGTTTTGGGCATCTAAAGCTAATTTTCTGCATTTCTACACAGTCTAATATGACCCTTTTTGGGTCATTTTGGGGAAACTTTTATTGTAAATAAGAATAGAACATGTTTCTAAACACTTGTAAATGAATGTGGATGCTACCATGATTATGGATAATCCTGAATGAATTGTGAATAAGGATGAGTGAGAAAGCTATGGATGCAAAAATAACATACCCTCCCCCCAAAAAAATACTAACCTCCCATGTTATTGTGTTGGTGTGAGGTTAGAATGTCTTGGGGGTATGATATTTGTGCGTCTGTAATGTTCTCACTCATCACTAATCACTATTTACTCAGGATTATCTGTTAAGTGTTTAGAAACATATTTTAATGTTATTTACAATAAAGTGACTCCAAAATGACACAATACATTATTTAACATTAATTTCTATTGGGAAATAAAATTATCTGAAACTCAGATAGAAAACAGCAAATGCATCAAATATCCAGCTTGATATAGTCATTGCGTGCTATGAATATGGGCCCGAATACTTCACTTTTTGCTAATTTAATACACACATAAGGGAATATGTCCCAATACTTTTGCTCACCTAAAATGGGGGGACTATGTACACAAAGTGCTGTAATTTCTAAAAGGTTCACCTGTTACTGATGAAAACATCCTCAATTGAAAGCTGACCATCAACACTTTAACTTTCTAGTCATTTTTTAAATTTTAATTCCAAACTTTTATATATAGAGCCAACAGAAGAAAAAAATGCTTCACTGTCCCAATAAGTACGGAGGGCACTGTAATTCATATCATAGGCCTAAAAGTACTGTAGAGGTGAGAGGTGGAAAAAGTATTCAATAGTCATACTTGAGTAAAAGTAAAGATACCTTAATATAAAAGGATTCACGTAGCCCAGTAAAATACTACTTGAGTAAAAGTCTAAAAGTATCAGATTTAAAATATACTTACTGTAAGTACAGTGGAAAAGTACTCAATTGTCATACTTGAGTTAAAGTCCAAAGTAAAAGTAAATGCTATACATTAAATTCCTTAAATTTAGCAAACCGGATGGCACAATTTCCTTTTTTATGACTTTTATGTTGACAGCTAGGGGCACACTCCAACACTCAGACATAATTTACAAAGGAAGCATTTACAGTGCCTTGCGAAAGTATTCGGCCCCTTTGAACTTTGCGACCTTTTGCCACATTTCAGGCTTCAAACATAAAGATATAAAACTGTATTTTTTTGTGAAGAATCAACAACAAGTGGGACACAATCATGAAGTGGAACGACATTTATTGGATATTTCAAACTTTTTTAACAAATCAAAAACTGAAAAATTGGGCGTGCAAAATTATTCAGCCCCCTTAAGTTAATACTTTGTAGCGCCACCTTTTGCTGCGATTACAGCTGTAAGTCGCTTGGGGTATGTCTCTATCAGTTTTGCACATCGAGAGACTGAAATTGTTTCCCATTCCTCCTTGCAAAACAGCTCGAGCTCAGTGAGGTTGGATGGAGAGCATTTGTGAACAGCAGTTTTCAGTTCTTTCCACAAATTCTCGATTGGATTCAGGTCTGGACTTTGACTTGGCCATTCTAACACCTGGATATGTTTATTTTTGAACCATTCCATTATAGATTTTGCTTTATGTTTTGGATCATTGTCTTGTTGGAAGACAAATCTCTGTCCCAGTCTCAGGTCTTTTACAGACTCCATCAGGTTTTCTTCCAGAATGGTCCTGTGTTTGGCTCCATCCATCTTCCCATCAATTTTAACCATCTTCCCTGTCCCTGCTGAAGAAAAGCAGGCCCAAACCATGATGCTGCCACCACCATGTTCGACAGTGGGGAGGGTGTGTTCAGGGTGATGAGCTGTGTTGCTTTTACGCCAAACATCACGTCTTGCATTGTTGCCAAAAAGTTCAATTTTGGTTTCATCTGACCAGAGCACCTTCTTCCACATGTTTGGTGTGTCTCCCAGGTGGCTTGTGGCAAACTTTAAACAACACTTTTTATGGATATCTTTAAGAAATGGCTTTCTTCTTGCCACTCTTCCATAAAGGCCAGATTTGTGCAATATACGACTGATTGTTGTCCTATGGACAGAGTCTCCCACCTCAGCTGTAGATCTCTGCAGTTCATCCAGAGTGATCATGGGCCTCTTGGCTGCATCTCTGATCAGTCTTCTCCTTGTATGAGCTGAAAGTTTAGAGGGACGGCCAGGTCTTGGTAGATTTGCAGTGGTCTGATACTCCTTCCATTTCAATATTATCGCTTGCACAGTGCTCCTTGGGATGTTTAAATCTTGGGAAATATTTTTGTATCCAAATCCGGCTTTAAACTTCTTCACAACAGTATCTCGGACCTGCCTGGTGTGTTCCTTGTTCTTCATGATGCTCTCTGCGCTTTTAACGGACCTCTGAGACTATCACAGTGCAGGTGCATTTATACGGAGACTTGATTACACACAGGTGGATTGTATTTATCATCATTAGTCATTTAGGTCAACATTGGATCATTCAGAGATCCTCACTGAACTTCTGGAGAGAGTTTGCTGCACTGAAAGTAAAGGGGCTGAATAATTTTGCACGCCCAATTTTTTAGTTTTTGATTTGTTAAAAAAGTTTTGAATATCCAATAAATGTCGTTCCACTTCATGATTGTGTCCCACTTGTTGTTGATTCTTCACAAAAAAATACAGTTTTATATCTTTATGTTTGAAGCCTGAAATGTGGCAAAAGGTCGCAAAGTTCAAGGGGGCCGAATACTTTCGCAAGGCACTGTATGTCCCCTACTGTGTTTTACACCTCCAGCCGAGGAATTAGATTTCTGAATGCATGATATTCAGTTTCACCTGTATATAGTATGTTCTATGAATGGTCTTAAGTTGCAGTAATTTATGTCTGAGACTACATGAACATGGCTGGGCATTTAAACATATCTGTATCATCATCAGTAGTGTGTCCAAGGTCTTCCTCACATTTTTGTTTTACATGTTTGGTGTAATCGGGAAAACCCTCTATCAACTCTAGATACCATTTGGAAATCAACTTTAGAGGTTTGACAGACTGCCTTAATAAATCTTCTTAGGGCTGAAAGTATAGAGCACCAAATTCAAACAACAGAAATCTCATAATTAAAATTCCTCAAACATCTTATACCATTTTAAAGGTAATCTTGCTGTTAATCCCACCACAGTGTCTGATTTCAATGGGCTTTACAGCGAATGCGCCAGAAACGATTATGTTAAGTCACCGCCAAGTCACAGGAGAATTCAGCCATTTTCCAGACAAAGATAGGAGTCACAAAAAGCACAAATAGAGATAAAATTAATCACTAACCTTTGATGATCTTCATCAGATGACACTTATAGGACTTCATGTTACACAATACATGTATATTTTGTTCGATAAAGTGCATATTTTTTAACAATCTTAGGAGCTGTCATTTTATTGTAAGGAACTGCAGTTTTACCAGACATTTTCTGTTTTGGCCTCTGTTGTGTGTATGTATGTATTTAGGATGTATCCAAAAATCTCAGTTTACATTGGCGTGTTATGTTCAGTAGTTCCAAAACATGCGGTGATTTTGCAGAGAGCCACATCAATTCACAGAAATACTCATAATAAACATTGATGAAAGATACAACTATTATACATGGAACTTTAGATAAACTTCTCCTTAATGCAACCGCTATGTCAGATTTCAAAAAAACTTTCTGGAAAAAGCATACCATGCAATAATCTGAGTTCGGTGCTCAGAGACCAAACAGCCAAAGAAATATCATCCATGTTGGGTAGTCAACATTAGTCAGAAATAGCATTATAAATATTCACTTACCTTTGATGATCTTCATCAGAATGCACTCCCAGGAATCCCAGTTCCATATTAAATGTTTGTTTTTTTTTCGATATTGTCCATCATTTATGTCCAAATTCCTCCTTGTTAGCGCGTTCAGCCCAGTAATCCAAATTCATGACGCGCGAGCAGACGAGAAGTCGAAAAGTTCCGTTACAGTCTGTAGAAACATGTCAAACGATATATAGAATCAATCTTTAGGATGTTTTTAACATAAATCTTTGATAATGTTCCAACCGAAGAATTCCTTTGTCTGTAGAAATGCAATGGAAACCAAGCTAACTTTCACATGACCGTGCATGGTCAGCTCGTGGGACTCAGGCAGACCTCTGACTCATTCCCCTCTCATTCGGCCCCACTTCACAGTAGAAGCATCAAGCAAGGTTCCAGAGACCGTTGACATCTAGTGGAAGCCTTAGGAAGTGCAAGATGACCAATATCACACTGTATCTTCAATAGGGGCTGATTTGAAAAACTATAAGCCTCAGATTTCCCACTTCCTGTTTGAAATTTTTCTCAGGTTTTTGCCTGCCATATGAGTTCTGTTATAGTCACAGACATCATTCAAACTGTTTTAGAAACTTCAGAGTGTTTTCCATCCAAATATACTAATAATATGCATGTATTAGCAACTGGGACTGAGGAGCAGGCAGTTTACTCTGGCCACCTCTGGGCACCTTATTAATCCAAGCTACTCAATACTGCCCCCAGCCATAAGAAGTTAAAATAATTTCAATCTTTGAAGCTTCTGTATCTGCAGAAGTTCACCGCAGCGCAGTCAGACTGGTCTTTCCTGGTTGCCTGACCCTGCTGAGACCTATGATCCTGGTTAGATGACAAATGACAAATAATGACAAATAACTATCTTAGTGTACATGTATACATTATATTATCTTATAATAGAATTAATGGTTCAATAATTGAAATGATCATTATTCCCAGATCCCAGATTGTAGAATGCATTCCAACTTAAGATGGAACTTTGTATCCATTCACTGATTGTTATAATATGCTGCAAAATTCACCTTCACCTGGAAGACACTGGTCTTCCCTGTCTGTCTGATGCCTGCTGGGACACCTGTCACCATCTGATCCTGCAAAGACAGGATGAGTATATTGTTGTGTACTGACTGTGCACCATGACAGTGAACCTGTAGAGCTGTATTGCGTCAGTGTAAAAAGCAGGGAATTAGTTAGGGAAACTGACAGATCAATAACGTTACATTGCTATACTGACTGTGATTGGGGCAAAAATGATATCTAACGTTAGCCAACTTTTGGCTAGCTCTAATGGTACATCAACTGTCAAAATGGAGCCAAGTTAATTTACTTCTGTTGAAACGCGACAAAACAACGGCTACAAAACATTTGCATGAACACAATAGCTATTAGATACTGCTAACTGACAAATAGCTAGAGCCTACAGCTGAACTGGTATTGCAGCTACTAGCTAGCAAGTTCATTCACTTCAAACAGAACTTCAGTACACATAGTCCTAAACCACACATTTGCATTTTTTGTATCACCAATGCAATGATAATACTGGGGGAGACAAAAATGCAATTTCAGAATGTGGGGGGGTGTCTCCCCTGTCCCCAGTGAAAGTTGCGCTTCTGAATTTAACCAAGGGAAAAAGCGTTCTGCATCAAACGTCTACAACCTCATTCAGAGAGCAAGTGTTTAACAGTGCTTAAACTAGAAAGGAGGCCGTGTCAACAATTTTATGCTGTAGAGTCTACACAGCAAATCAAACAAGACACTGTCATTCACTTGAAGTGTTACTGTAAAGTTCCTGAAAGGAAAGTTATGTTTTCCATATCCGTAATCAATTCAAATCCAGCCATGTCTCAAGAAGTGTCACGTATTAACAAGGTAGGTGGAATCAAGCGCAGAGAGCAGGTGCAGTGAGTCGATAGTTTATTCTCCGGAACAAACACTGAAAACCCGAAAACAGGGTGAAATAATCCAACACAGGATTAAGATATATCGGAGCAAATAACACAATACGTATTCACTAAAATACATGAAACCAAAACAATCCCGCACGAAACAAGGGCGGGACAACCTACTATAAATAAGGACGTCAATAAACTAAAATACACACAGGTGAAACTAATAAGACAAAACCAACAGACAAACGAAAAAGGGATCGATGGTGGCTAGTAGGACGGTGACGACGACCGCCGAGCACCGCCCGAACAGGCAGGGGAGCCAACTTCGGCGGAAGTCGTGACAGTACCCCCCCCCTGACGCGCGGCCCCCGCAGCGCGCCGCCACCGTCCTCGAGGACGACCCGGAGGACGAGGTGCTGGGCGATCCGGGTGGAGGCGGTGGAAATCACTCAGGAGAGAAGGGTCCAAAATGTCCCTCACCGGAACCCAGCATCTCTCCTCCGGACCGTACCCCTCCCAGTCCACGAGGTACTGTAGGCCCCCCACCCGGCGTCTCGAATCCAGAATGCCCCGAACTGTGTACGCCGGGGACCCCTCGATGTCCAGGGGGGGCGGAGGGACCTCAGGCACCTCACCTTCTTGCAGGGGACCAGCCACCACCGGCCTGAGGAGAGACACATGAAACGAGGGGTTAATACGGTAATACCTAGGAAGTTGTAACCTGTAACACACCTCATTTATTCTCCTCAGGACTTTAAACGGCCCCACACACTGCGGCCCCAGCTTCCGACAGGGCAGGCGGAGGGGCAGGTTCCGGGTCGAGAGCCAGACCCTGTCCCCCGGTGCAAACACGGGGGCCTCACTGCGGTGTTGGTCAGCGCTCCTCTTCTGCCGTTCGCCCGCTAACCGTAGTGAGTCCTGAACGGCTTTCCATGTGTCCTTGGAGCGCTGTACCCATTCCTCCACCGCAGGAGCCTCGGTCTGGCTCTGATGCCATGGAGCCAGGACCGGCTGGTAACCTAACACACACTCAAAAGGAGACAAGTTAGTTGAGGAGTGGCGTAGGGAGTTCTGAGCTAGTTCAGCCCAGGGAACATACCTTGCCCACTCACCAGGCCGGTCCCGGCAATAGGACCGCAGAAACCTGCCCACCTCTTGATTTACGCGCTCCACCTGCCCATTACTCTCGGGGTGAAAACCTGAGGTTAAGCTGACCGAGACCCCCAGTCTCTCCATAAACGCCCTCCATACTCTGGACGTGAATTGGGGACCCCGATCAGAAACGATGTCCTCAGGCACCCCATAGTGCCGGAAGACATGGGTAAACAAGGCCTCAGCAGTCTGCAGGGCCGTAGGGAGACCGGGCAACGGGATGAGACGACAGGACTTAGAAAACCGATCCACAACGACCAGGATTGTAGTACTTCCCTGGGACGGGGGAAGGTCGGTAAGAAAGTCCACCGATAAGTGTGTCCACGGCCGTTGTGGAACGGGGAGGGGTTGTAATTTCCCTCTAGGCAAGTGCCGAGGAGCCTTGCTCTGAGCACACACGGAGCAGGAGGAGACATAAAATCTCACGTCTTTAGCTAGCGTGGGCCACCAGTATCTCCCTCTCAGACTCCGCACTGTCCTCTCGATGCCCGGATGACCCGAGGAGGGGAGAGTATGAGCCCACCGAATCAGCTTGTCCCGGACCCCCCTCGGTACGTACTGGGTTCCTACTGGACAGTTGGGGGGGGCCGGCTCTGACCGTGAGGCCCCCTCTATCTCTGCGTCCACCTCCCATACCACCGGTGCCACGAGACATGACGGTGAAATGATGGGAGTTAGCTCAACGGGCCGCTCCTCGGTATCATAGAGGCGGGACAGCGCGTCGGCCTTGGTGTTTTGGGAGCCGGGCCGGTATGAGAGGGTAAACCGGAATCTGGTAAAAAACATGGCCCATCTAGCCTGACGTGGATTCATTCTCTTCGCTGCCCGGATATACTCGAGATTACGATGGTCAGTCCAGATGAGAAAGGGGTGTTTAGCCCCCTCAAGCCAATGTCTCCACACCTTCAGAGCCTTGACTACAGCTAACAACTCCCGGTCCCCCACATCATAGTTTCGCTCCGCTGGGCTGAGCTTGCTCGAAAAAAAGGCACAAGGGCGAAGTTTGGGTGGCACGCCCGAGCGTTGGGACAGCACGGCTCCGACCCCAGCCTCGGACGCATCCACCTCCACTATGAACGCTAAAGAGGGGTCCGGATGCGCCAACACGGGTGCATTGGTGAACAGCTCCTTCAAACGAGTGAATGCTCTGCCCGCCTCTGCTGACCAGCGCAAGCGCACCGGTCCTCCCTTCAGCAGCGAGGTGATGGGAGCAGCTACCTGACCAAAACCCCGGATAAACCTCCGGTAGTAATTGGCAAACCCTAAAAACCGCTGCACCTCTTTCACCGTGGTCGGAGTCGGCCAATTACGCACGGCTGTAACGCGGTCATCCTCCATCACCACCCCAGAGGTGGAAATACGATATCCCAGGAAGGAAACGGACTGTTTGAAAAACTCACATTTCTCCGCCTTGCAATACAGATCATGTCCAGCAGTCGCCCAAGTACCTTACGCACCAGAGACACATGCGCCGCGCGTGTGGCAGAATAGATCAAGATGTCATCGATGTACACTACCACTCCCTGCCCGAGCAGGTCTCGGAGAATCTCGTCTACGAAGGATTGGAAAACGGCTGGAGCATTCTTCAACCCGTATGGCATGACGCGGTACTCATAATGACCAGATGTAGTACTGAATGCAGTTTTCCACTCATCCCCTCCCCGGATACGCACCAGATTATACGCGCTCCTCAGGTCCAGTTTTGTGAAGAAGCGCGCCCCGTGAAATGATTCCACCGCCGTGGCGATGAGAGGTAGTGGGTAACTAAACCCCACTGTGATGGAATTTAGACCTCTATAATCAATGCACGGACGCAGACCTCCATCCTTCTTCTTCACAAAAAAGAAGCTCGAGGAGACGGGTGATGCGGAGGGCCGAATGTACCCCTGTCTCAGTGATTCAGTAACGTATGTTTCCATCGCTACCGTCTCCTCCTGGGACAATGGATACACGTGACTCCTAGGAAGTGCAGCGTTCTCCAGAAGGTTTATCACGCAGTCCTCTCGACGATGAGGTGGTAATTGGGTCGCCTTCTTTTTACTGAAGGCGATAGCCAAATCGGCATATTCAGAGGGAATGCGCACGGTGGAAACTTGGTCTGGACTCTCCACCGTAGTCGCACCAACGGCAACTCCTCTACACCTACCTGAACACTCCTCTGACCACCCCTTAAGAGCCCCCTGTCGCCAGGAAATCACCGGGTTGTGTTGAGCTAACCAGGGAACCCCCAACACCACCGGAAACGCAGGTGAATCTATAAGGAACAGACTAATCTGCTCCTTATGATCCCCCTGCGTTACCATGTCCAGTGGCACCGTAGCCTCCCTAATCACTCCTGACCCTAATGGTCGGCTATCTAATGAGTGCACGGGGAAAGGTTGATCTACCGACACCAGGGGAATCCCTAGCCTTAACGCAAGCCCACGATCCATGAAATTCCCAGCTGCGCCTGAATCGACTAGCGCCTTATGCTGTAGAGAGGGAAAAAACCCAGGGAAAGAAATCAAAACATACACATGACCGACAGGAGGCTCTGGGTGAGTCTGGTGCTTACTCACCTGGGGTGATCGAGCAGTGCTCCGCCTGCCCTCCCGACTCCCAGACGAGTTCCTCCAGCACCGGTCTGACGTGTGCCCTCGTCGACCACAACTGGTGCAGGAGGACACTCCTCCTCCGGTCTCCCTCGAAGCTGCCCCTCCTAATTCCATAGGGATAGGGGCAGGAGGGCTGGGAAGTGGAAACGACAGGGCCTGATCCGAACGCCCGCGAGCAGCCAGCAGATTGTCGAGACGGATAGCCAAGTCAATGAGCTCATCCAGTGTGCAGGTGGTGTCCCGACATGCCAGCTCCCTGCGGACGTCCTCCCTGAGACTGCATCTGAAATGGTCGACCAAGGCCCTGTCGTTCCATCCTGCTCCTGCGGCCAAGGTCCTGAACTCCAGAGCAAAGTCCTGAGCGCTCCTCGTCTCCTGCCGCAGGTGGAACAGCCGTTCACCCGCCGCCCGACCCTCTGGTGGATGGTCAAAAACAGCTCGGAATCGGCGGGTGAACTCTAGGTAATTATCCCTCGCCGAGTCCGGGCCATTCCATACTGCGTTGGCCCACTCGAGGGCTCGCCCAGTCAAGCAGGAGACGAGGGCGCTCACGCTCTCCTCTCCAGAGGGAGCAGGACGCACGGTAGCCAGGTATAGCTCCAGTTGAAGGAGGAAACCCTGGCACCCAGCCGCCGTTCCGTCATACTCCCGTGGGAGTGTCAACCGCAGAGCCCCGGAGCCAGATGTGGTCGCAGGAACAGGAGGTGCTGGAGAAGGGGGTGCTAGCGATGATGTGGGAAGACCACTCCTCTCCCATCGATCCATCCTCTCCATCATTTGGTCCATGGCAGAACCAATCCGATGGAGCACGCTGGTGTGGTGGAGGACTCTCTCCTCCATCGATGGGAGAGGAGACGCGGCTACTCCTGCTGATTCCATGGGTGGTGCGGGATTCTGTCACGTATTAACAAGGTAGGTGGAATCAAGCGCAGAGAGCAGGTGCAGTGAGTCGATAGTTTATTCTCCGGAACAAACACTGAAAACCCGAAAACAGGGTGAAATAATCCAACACAGGATTAAGATATATCGGAGCAAATAACACAATACGTATTCACTAAAATACATGAAACCAAAACAATCCCGCACGAAACAAGGGCGGGACAACCTACTATAAATAAGGACGTCAATAAACTAAAATACACACAGGTGAAACTAATAAGACAAAACCAACAGACAAACGAAAAAGGGATCGATGGTGGCTAGTAGGACGGTGACGACGACCGCCGAGCACCGCCCGAACAGGCAGGGGAGCCAACTTCGGCGGAAGTCGTGACAAGAAGAAACATTAGGATGCCTTTTGTTTGTAGAGGACTGAGTTGCCATTGCTTAAACACACATCTCCTGCATGTCTGTCAATAAACCCGCCCTGAGCCGGATGCACAGTTCCTCTCTGCTTAGCTACTGAAGGTCAGTCCGTCTGGGCTAATCCTGGAAAGAGGAGAGGACAAGGAGAGGAAAGGGGATGAGAGGGGACGAGAGGAGGCGATATACAATGTGTCCTGTTTTCTCTCTGTACTGAAACTTGTCCTAGACTCACCACAAGTCTTCCCAGGGCATCCCGATTCAGTCGTCTGTTTGTCTGAGTGTTTTCTTGTTGTCAAACGACATTGTTTACTCTGATTGTGTATTCAAGGCTATATACAAGGTTAGACTAAAGCTCATGCAAATCCAACAGTAGCATCAGTCAATAGATCTGCCAAAACAAAGATTTAACATGACAATATAACAGTGTGTGAACTGTTTTTAATTGAATGCAAGTTCTTAAAACGCCAACTTAGTTTCATATTTAATGTGAAATATTCATTATCCATTACAAATGTTGGATGTTTTGGTACCACCGTTGTATACCAAGCTCACTGGGATAGACCAAGAGAGACATACTAAGTTATCTGCAGTAGTAGTGGTAGGATTTTCCAATGTTTTCCATGGAGGAATGCCACTCATTATACCATTATACTATTTGGTTTCAGTGTAGAGGGAGCAAACTGCAGCATCAGTGGTATTCCACTTGATTGGGATCATTGTCTGGGCTTAGGAGCACTGCTCTCAAAAAGGGAAAAACACACCATAGCTTTTGGCTGCAAGGTGGATATAACTTCAAATGTATTCACAAAGATTTGACCTATATTCCCAATGGAGGGATATCTTTCAGCAGACAATAATTGTTGTCCTTTGATTTGGTAAGCTGATCTACAGATGTAGGATATTCATTTGATCACCCTGTTGCAGAATACCTTGTAGTATATTTTAGGTTTATAAAGGCTTCCATTTCCACTTGGAAATTTCAGAATAGTTTTTCCCTTACGAAACATGTATTAACACATAATAATTAACATCTCCTGATGCTGCAGGATTATTTTCCTGCTGTAGCAAACTACCTCAAATTAAGATCCTACATCTGTACTGTAAGCCTATCATGTAGAAATGACTGAATGGAAATAAGAGCCCAATTTGTTTTATACTACACCACCACCACAGCTGTGTGTGTGTGTGTGTGTGTGTGTGTGTGTGTGTGTGTGTGTGTGTGTGTGTGTGTGTGTGTGTGTGTGTGTGTGTGTGTGTGTGTGTGTGTGTGTGTGTGTGTGTGTGTGTGTGTGTGTGTGTGTGTGTGTGTCAGTGTCTGTATCTGTATCTGTGTGTCCGTGCCTGCGTGCACATATGTGTTTGTGAGATTGACTAAATGGAACGCATGCCCTCTGAGTCACAATGTCTTGATGATAAGTTTATCCTGATGCAGAGATGTTCTCACACTCACACTGTGCGCTCGTGGGTATGTGTGTGTGTCTCTTCCATTGTACTGTACCTCGCTTACTATCTACAAGTGGAGCTAAGGTAAAATAAGTTCAGTTCTGGGGTGATATGTGCTCTGATAAATCAAGTCATTTGTAATTACAATCTAAAGTGAAATTGAAATCCTCTTGTTATTTAATGGCAAGAAAGGACACTCCAACAGTACAAGTACTGTGTGTAAGCCTAATGGGCCAATCATGTGTGTGCACACATCTGTTGTACTGTGCATAAATAAACCTTACACTGTGGTCCAATGGTCCTCGCCGAAGGCATGTATTTGCATAATTTAGCAGAAACTCTTGTGCAAGCAGCAATTGGGGGTTAAGTGCCTTGCTCAAAGATTTTTCACCTAGTTGTCTCAGGGATTTGAACCAGCAACCTTTCAGTTACCGGCCCAACGCACTTAACCTTTGGGTTACCTGCTGCCTACAGGGTTTCTATAGTCTCTCTAAGGCTGTTGAACCTTTGAGGATCATACAGTAAATTCCTCATGTGATACTGGCTCATGTCATATCAAAACCAGATAGAAGTGAATCAAACAAAGGGCTGTCTATAAATATAGTGTGAATCACAACGCTATATTTCTAACAGGGTCTGGAGCATATTTTGGTCATTTTGTCCTCTTAGTAAAAGAGCAGTAGTTAAATGACTTTGGTTAACACGAGAGACACCCATTACTATTAGACAATTATTTATCCTATCCTCTTCTGACAACATCAAGAATGTATATCGGGTGTATTCCTCTTTTTCTGTACCAAAGAAAAATGAAACACAATCAAAAATTCCCATAATCAAACTCCCCTCACACACACACACCTGACCCGCTAACCCCACAGCCCCCACGTGACTTCAGAAAACACACTCCAATCTGGACAGCTGCCACGGTTTCCCAGCAACCCTCTCAAACAGCAGGAAGCAGACGAGGGATTCCGTCCCAGGGCCTGCGAGAAAGAGAAAGCCTTGACTAGAAACAGGAAAACAGAGGGCAGCCTTGTATTCTCATCCTCCACGCACAAATATCTACCCTATGTTTTAGAGACCACTTCATAGTGCCAAGTTCTGCTCCTATACAACCTGACCAGATATACCCTTTTCACTGAGCCAAGAGGAGCCAAGCTGTACTGATCCATACTGAAATAGAGAATGTCGAATTAAGTTGTGGAAAGAAAATATCCAAGCCAGCACAAATTGGTTCGGGTAGGCACGATAGTGTGACAAGCTCTTAGAGGCTTAACAAGAATATGACTTACTACTACAAAACCAGCCATGGCAAGGGTATTTTTACTATTTCTACTGCAAGTCACAAGAGACAGCAAAGGACAGGTCATGGAATCACAGTCACATGTGCACACATGTCCAAGTCTCCTTGTAAACAAAGTACAACACACACAACAGAAATAGCTCAGTGTACACCATATTCTGGTTCATAGTCATTGTTCTGTACTCCAAACTATGTGTGAAATTCAGATTCGGAAACATATCGCTCCATCTAATCTAACTACATAGTTGAAGTGAAGTTCCCTGTACAATAGAGAGCAGGATAAGGTCCTGTTTAGGCTTGTCTCTGTACAAGTGCCCTACTCTGCCTGAGCAGGATGGTACTCACTACTCATTCATTCAACAAGGGAAGCAGAGATGAAAACATAAACATAACATACCGTGTAGAGCATGAGTTTATGACCTGAACGGATCATAAAGTATTCAGACAGTCATATATTTTGGAAGTGGAGGCAAATGCAACAAACTCAGCAGAGGGTGTCCTATATATTGACCAGCAAGAACAACCTACAGAGAAAAAATACAATATATCAAGTGGAAAAAAAGAAGAAGGACGGAAAGCGCCAGAAGGATACAGTAGTAGATCATCAACAATCTAATTGAAGGTGCTCTTTGTGGGGTTATTGGTCACCCGAAAAACAAAAGTGTACCAAGGCGCTCTTCATGACGTTGCCTTCAGCAGTGGTATGTTCAACAAAACAAAATCTGGAGCAATAGAAAAACAGATCTATGCAATGTCTCTGCATTCAGCATTGAGCCAGAACTGCTCGATCATTCTGACAATGCTGTGATGTAGGCTACATACAGTGCAGTGTTTTTCACATCTCCTCACCTGTTGTACACTTAATGGAAACTATGGTTCGAAAATAGCCATGAAAACCTGGCTGTATGTGACAACTAGTCAACCCCAATGTCAAAGGAGAGAGTGCAGCTTGATTCAATGAGTGACCTACACGCGCCACTTCAGGATTCGGAGATTGAACCTGAATTTGTGAGTGACCCTTTACATCGGCATAGCCAGGGCTCTCACTGCACTGGACTCTATAAAGGCATTTAAATGCACTTCAGAAAGCCTGGAGAACCCCGTCATAAAAATGGCCTTGGCATATGTCCCTGGGTTTAAATCATCGTAATAGAGCCTGATGTGACAGTCATAGCCCAAGGAAAATGAAACCATCCACGCTCATAATCCCATATCATTACTGGATTTGCAACAAAACTAAACTAATACACATTTTTTGAGGGAAAACGTGTATTTATATAATATCATCTTGTCTGAAACTGACATTATGGTCTTTCTCGTCCGGCTCGCCAAATGATTCTCCATGTTAAATCTCCTGTTGGAAAATTGGGTCTATATGACTTGACATAGCATGTTATTGGCTACAGGTTTGGATAAAACACACATGCATACATGTTGCTTTGGTTATCCACAGTATATTTTACAACACAACAGACTGTCCCAGTCACGAAAGATCAAGATGGTACAATACAACAGAATCTAACTTACTTCACATCTGGTGATACAGACGTGTTACAGACTAAAGTTAAAAAATACAGTGGGGCAAAAAAATATTTAGTCAGCCACCAATTGTGCAAGTTCTCCCACTTAAAAAGATGAGAGAGGCCTGTAATTTTTATCTAGCTAACAATAATCTAATTGCAGCATAAACCATAAATACCTTCAACAAAATACAGTTTGTATAAGGACTGATCTTTTAAACAGGATTTGAGAATAGTATGCAAATTCTTATGAATCAAGTCGTTCCATCGCCTTGCCAACACACCAGCACAGTAACCTGGTCCTATTTCTGACAGGTCTATAGATTAAATTTTAGTCAATGGCTGTGTAACAATGACCATCCTGTTCTCTGAGTGTACAAACCAGACAAACACAGCACTTCACTTCATACCCAAATGAGGAATCTTAAAAAAAGGGGGAAAAAGTCTGTTGCTAAACATACTGTGATGTCCAGACATGCCTAAGATAGCTTACAGCAGTTCTTCATTGTGAGCTGTAAGACAGTGAATTTTGCAGCTCCATAAATAGTAACAGAGGAAAAAGAGTGTGAGGTTTGTAGCTACAGGCCCTGGGTTGTCAATGAGTAGGCGCTGCAGGCACCATTAACAGCGACAGAACAAACCACAATCATTCACACTTTGTTTTCTGTATCAACAACAGAATTCTACTGTCTTCCGAGCCACTCTGCTAGATACCCTCGGAGAGGACATAAGGAAGTGAGACAAAAAGGGGTCTTCCCGTTGTTACAACGGTAGCCTAAATAACAAGTGTCACAAGACAGAACCATGTGATGCTTGTGGAATTGATCGTCCTGTCCTTTCCACAAACTATCAGCAATGCACATTTTTGCAAAATAGATCTACACACTACTCAAATATATATTGGCATGTACAGCTACTGTAGAATAAGTTTATTGATGTTACGGACTGAAATAAGTCTTTGCTTATTTGAGGTGATAAAATGTATGTAGAGTTATGTTGAGTTCCTACAACTGCCATGTACAGTGCCTTCATATTCATACCACTTGACTTATTCCACATTTTGTTGTGTTAAAACCTTAATTAAAAATGGTTTAAATATATATTTTTCACTCATCTACACACAATACCCAATAATGACAAAGTGAAAACATTTTATCTAATGTTTTTTATGTATTGAAAATGAAATACAGAAATATCTCATTTATATAAGTATTCACACCCCTAGTCAATACATGTTAGAATCACTGTTGGCAGTGAATACAGCTGTGAGTTTTTCTGGTTAAGTGTCTAAGAGCTTTGCACACCTGGATTGTACAATATTTGCACATTATTATTTAAAAAAATATTCTAGCTCTATTAAGTTGGTTGTTGATCATTGCTAGACAGCCATTTTCAAGTCCTCCCATAGATTTTCAAGCCAATTTATGTCCAAATTGTAACTAGGCCACTCAGGAATATTCAATGTCATCTTGGTAAGCAGCTCCAGCATATATTTTACCTTGTGTTTTATGTTATTATCCTGCTAGAAGGTGAATTTGTCTCCCAGTGTCTGTTGGAAAGCAGACTGAACCAGGTTTTCCTCTAGGATTTTGCCTGTGCTTAGCTCTACTCAGTTTCTGTTTATCCTTTTAAAAACTCCCTGATCCTTGCCAATGGCAAAATACCCATAACATGATGCAGCCACCACCATGCTCTGAAGAGTGGTACTCAGTGATGTGTTGTGTTGGATTTTCCCAAAATATAATGCTTTGTATTCAGGACATGAAGTTAATTTCTTTGTCACATTTTCTGCAGTTTTACTTTAGTGCCTTATTGCAAACAGGATGCATGCTTTGGAATAGTGTTATTATGTACAGGCTTCCTTCTTTTCACTCTGTCATTTATGTTAGTATTGTGGAATAGCAACAATGTTGTTGATCCATCCTAAGTTTTCTCCTATCACAGTCATTAAACGCTGTAAATGTTTTAAAGTCACCATTGGCCTCATGGTGAAATCCTTGAGCAGTTTCCTTCCTCTCCAGCAACTGAGTTTGTGACTGGATTTATTGATACATCACCCAAAGTGTAGTTAATAACTTCACCATGCTCAAAGAGATAAGCATGGTCAATTATGTTATTGTTTTACCCATCTACAAATATTGCGAGGCATTGGAAAACCTTCCTGGCCTTTATGGTTAACTCTGTATTTGAAATTCACTGCTTGACTGCTTTTAGAGATAATTGTATGTGTGGGGTATGGAGATGTGGTTGTCATTCAAAAATGATGTTAAACACAAATCCATAGCTCAATCTCCCCAGACTATCTTTAATTTGAGTATTTAATACACCTCTCAGGACAGTTGTTTATCACATTTGTTTACTCTGTTTTGGAGTGTGCTCTCTCAGTCACAATCCAGTCTCCACTGCACAAGTGAGTGTGACCATTATTGTAGGAGGTACCAGCCAGCATCGAGTAAAATGGTTTGTACCAATTTATCTTATGGCACATAAATGACCAAGTATTTACTTAGAAAGTACATAATAAAATGGTAACACAGCAATACAAAATATGATTATTCTGTTATTCTCAAGTGAATGCCATTACATTTCCATCTTTCATCAACTGGATGGACCCCAGTAAGGTATGAATGCTTGGCATGTATTTTAGATTTGATTAGAGACAAGAGGAGCTGAAGAGCACAAACTGGCATCAATAGGTGTCATGGCCTTTCTCTCCTCTGATTCAGCTGGTGTCAGACACCGATGTTTCAATTTGCGGTCAGTTGATATTGTCTGTTGGAGTGTGTTTGAGTGAGTCTGTCTCTTGGAGAGTTTTAGAGGTTCGGATGTTTAGTGCTGCGTACTACAGACATGTAGCACGAAACATCTGAACATCTAAAACCCTCCAACAGACAGAACTCACTCGGACACACTTCAGAAGTCTTTAGCCAAGATCAACTGGCCGCTATTCACGAGTGTGCACTTGAACCGTTAAGCTTGCATCCAGAAATGACCATAGGAAGAGTACCAGTAAAACCAACCGCAGCAGCAGTCTTCAATGCGTAAATGTTGAGGGAGTGAATGTCTGTTTACAAGACAGAGCAATAATCATTTTGCATGAAAACACAAGCGAGGAGCAGACTGCTCGTAAATCTCAGCGCAAGACATTCCATGTGGTTGCTCTTTGCGCTGTGCTATGTGTGTGTGTGTGTGTGTGGGATGCCATTGGGCCAGATGTAGAAGCGTTATAAATTATGACGTCTTCCCAGGAAGTGTATCATTAAAACTATGTGCGCTGTGCTGTGTGTGTGTGTGTGTGTGTGTGTGTGGGGGGGGGTGGGGGGGGGGGATGCCATTGGGCCAGATGTAGAAGCGTTATAAATGATGACGTCTTCCCAGGAAGTGTATCATTAAAACTATGTAAAAACACAATTATTAATTATTTTAATGACACTTTGAGAGGAGAATGATATACAGGAATAAATACAGGCTGGGAAACTGAAACTGTCGGGGCATCAATAGGTGTCATGGCACCGATGTTATAATTACAATCAATAGCACATTCACAAGAATGAAGTTCCAATTCGACTTGCCAGGGTGCAATGATTCCTGGTGTGACAACCGATAACGGACCCCCGTCATTGAGCTTTTCCCCAATTGTCTACAGCTCCTTTTTTCCCTACCAATGGTTAATACCATCATTTATCTTCTAAAGTATGTGATGTGGCTTTTCACCCAGAAGCTCCGAGAAAGAGAAACAGCCAAGCCACAGTCGAAACCAGAAATCCACTGTAGGCAAAGAAAACACTGCATATACTTTCCCCTCTAGCAGAGTGCTTACGCTGCCCCAACCCTACACCGCCCGTCCCACAATGCTCGGGATGTCTGCTGGTGATTATGTGTGATGATCCTCTTTGCTTAACTTGCCAGCTAGTTTTTCAGGTTAAGGGGGAATCCAGGGTTTTTCAGGACTGGCTCCGGTTCAAGATGAATTACTCTGTAGATTATTCAAACTGTCACTAATTATGGAGTCCTGGGAGTAGTAGCACCGATAGCAATATTTCTGATCTCCGTCAGTAGGAGTGCTAACATGGGGAGCCAGGGAGAGAAGAGCACAGGGTGTCCTGCCAATCCTTTTATTATGGACAGGTTTTATGATTGAAATGGGGGAGAGCAGGGATTGGTGTATTCACACAGTTTCTCCTACAATCTATGTTGCTTTGTGGAAAGTAACTAGGCAAGTCAGTTAAGAACAAAATCTTATTTTCAATGACATCCTAGGAACAGTGGGTTAACTGCCTTGTTCTTATATTTCTCCTGTCTTATCCGGTGTCCTGTGTGAATTTAAGTATGTTCTCTCTAATTCTCTCTCCCTTTCTCTCTCTCTTTCTTTCTCTCTTTCTTTTCTTCTCTCTCTCTGAGAACCTGAGACCTAGGACCATGCCTCAGGACTACCTGGCCTGATGACTCCTTGCTGTCCCCAGTCCACCTGGCCGTGCTGCTGCTCCAGTTTCAACTGTTCTGCCTGCGGCAATGGAACCCTGACCTGTTCACCGGACATGCTACATGTCCCAGACCTGCTGTTTTCAACTCTCTAGAGACAGCACGAGCGGTAGAGATACTCTGAAAGATTGGCTATGAAAAGCCAACTGACATTTACTCCTGAGGTGCTGACCTGTTGCATCCTCGACAACCACTCTGATTATTATTATTTCACCCCGCTGGTCATCTATGAACATTTGAACATCTTGGCCATGTTCTGTTATAATCTCCACCCGGGCACAACCAGAAGAGGACTGGCCACCCCTCATAGCCTGGTTCCTCTCTAGGTTTCTTCCTAGGTTCTGGCCTTTCTAGGGAGTTTTTCCAAGCCACCGTGCTTCTACATTGCTTGCTGTTTGGGGTTTTAGGCTGGGTTTCTGTGCAGTACTTTGTGACATCAGCTGATGTAAGAAGGGCTTTATAAATACATTTGATTAATTGATTGATTTGATTACAGGTCCTACCATGTGGGCAATATCATGCTACAGTGCCTGGTGTGGGTGCAGGCTTTTGTTTTAGCCATGCAGCAGCATACTATGTTCTACTAATCAAAGACCTTGGTTAAAAACTACATAATTTTTTTTTGTTGCTTGGCATGAATGAAAGTCTCCCAATGGCCCATGCAAGGTAAGATGACCCAGCCTTGGCCCCTGGTCTCAATAAATGGAGTTACACAGGGCCATGCACAGACCTTTCAGGGGGAACAGACCTTTCACATAATTCATATCTCGAAATTCATAACATACAAACGGCCTCTGTAGCCATTTTTTTCTCTCAATGTTTTAGCATAGGCCTATATATTTATGCAACAACGCATTCATCACATATTGTAAGCAAGCTAGTTGGAGTGCCTCCTAAACACATGACACCGGAAAAGAGGGTGGGCTGTCAGCTGATCACTGATGTTGATTGATGTACATCTGCTAGTTAGCTAGCTCCAAAAATGTTCTGATTGTGATTTATCTTAAATGCTCTTACATTCTTAAATAATAGCTTTATAGTATATTAGTAATAATCTTCTAACTCTTGATATATGCCTGGCTAGTGGCTTGTGTAGATAGTTTTCTATATATATATATACAAATATGGTGGTTAGCTAGAGTCTAGACCACCTGTGTTGCTACATGAGCAACTCCTGACTGAAAAAGGGAGGGAGTTGAGTAGGAGGGGGCTGCTCTTCTCTATGTCTTCGCTTACTGCCTCTCTCTTCTGTGCATATCGGGCAGCCAGACCGAATATTGATGGTGATGCAAATCAAGTGGTATCAGTTGTTAATCAAATGTCGTGCTGCTGTGCCAGTACTGTTGATACTTAAACTAGGTAACGCCGTACAGGGCAGACCAACAGGCGCAACCAACCAACGGACGGACGGGGTGAGGGTGACGAACTTGAAGACGTCACGATGACTTGTTGATATTTATCATGTGTTACCTGAATGTGTGTAAAGTGTTATATAAATATTCATACACATAGCTCATATAAACAAAGACATTCCGTCGTAAGAACACATACACCCAGCCATAAGACTGACCCCCTCTTCCTTGTAGAAACACACATCTCATCTCCCTCTACTGGCCGGTCCCAAGAGCAAAGGACTTTTGCTGTGCACCAATGGGGCCCGCTCTGGCTAGAGCAAGGCCCGCCTCCAACCCTCCGACCAGTCAAGAAGACCGAAACGACAAGACTCCACCTACTTTATTCTATGTATAAAAATGAATGTAACCGTAGTATAAGGCCTCTTTTTCACCTGGCTCCTTGCCGAGTTATGTGAACTAGGTCCGTGCACGTAAAACTGCGGGACAAGATATCTCTGACTCATTAAAACTGTCTTTTGTTACAACTGAAATCCACTCTGTCCAGCGTCCGTGATTTGGTCTCAACTCTCCAGTATTTAAACACTAACAAAAGCCTTTTTTTTTCTTCTTTTGCCTGTATGAAGTGTTGCTAATAGGCAAGCGGTAGCCTATGTAAAGTCCCCACGGTACATAGGCTACCGCTAGGTTTAAACACATCCAAGTAACACATGTTGAATGTCAACAGAAGTGATTGAATCATGATTTAAACACACATAGATAGCTCAGGGATACAGACATGTCCTCCCCCTGGGAATTGGTAACCTTTGCACTCATACTGGCAAAACAGGATAAACCTTGCGCTCCAGAATGCACCGCTGTTTGACTGTCAACCTCTGACCAGGAACCGGACAGAAAACTCTCTTCAATAATGAGGCAAATCGTGGTAAATACTTTACATTTTCGGCTAAATGATTGGCTACAACATTGATTGGCATTGCTGTTATGACTTTAGTTGTCCTTGATGTCCTTTGTTTTAAATGTATTATTTTGTTGTATAAATTTTTTTGCGTTGTTGTTTGCCGTTTTCTTCAGTCTTTCCCTTTTAAGTTCATTCTTTTGGTTGTTGGTGCATTGGGGGGTTCTTGGGGGGGAGAGGAAATCAATTGTATTTTTTATTTTTCTTCTTGGGGAGGTGGGGCTGTGGCATGGGTCTCGAATGGTTGAAGGACAGGTATTGGGGAACTGTGGGGGGGATCTTGGAAGGTTCGGGTTCACGTTTTTTAGCCTGGTGGTAGATTTGTCAAATTTGTCGAGGTAGGGTAGGGGTAAAGTGACATAGATAATGCATAGATAATAAACAGCGAGTAGCAGCAGTTTAAAAACAAGGGGGGGGGGGGGGGGTCAATGTAAATAGTCCGGGTGGCCATGTGATTAATTGTTTAGCAGTCTTAAAGTTTGCGGGTAGAAGCTGTTAAGGAGCCTTTTGGACCTAGACTTGGAGCTCCGGTACCTCTTGTAATGCGGTAGCAGAGCGAACAGTCTATGACTTGGGTTGCTGGAGTCTTTGACCATTTTTGAGGAACTTGGGGGGCTGTCATACATGTCGATCCAGAGCATCGCAAACATGGTCAATAGGTGACATGTCTGGTGAGTATGCAGGCCGTGGAAAAACTGGGACATTTTCAGCTTCATGATCTCTGTGCATTAAAATTCGTAGCTTATGCCTACCCATACCAGAACCTCACCGCAACCATGGGGCACTCTGTTCACAACATTGACATCAGCAAACCGCTCGCCCACATGATGACATCTGTCATCTGCCCAGTACAGTTGAAAACCAGATTCATCCATGAAGAGCACACTTCTCCAGTGTGCCAGTAACCATCGAAGTTGAGCATTTGCCCACTAAGGTTGGTTACAACGCCTAACTGCAGTCAGGTCAAGACCCTGGTGAGGACGACGAGCATGCAGATGAGCTTGCCTGAGACGGTTTCTGACAGTTTGTGCAGAAATTCTTCTGTTGTGTAAACCCAGAGTTTCATCAGCTGTCTGGGTGGCTGGTCTCCAACATTCCCTCAGGTGAAGAAGCCGGATGTGGAGGTCCTGAGCTGGCGTGGTTACACGTGGTCTGCGGTTGTGAGGTTGGTTGGGTGTACTGCCAAATTCTCTAAAACGATATTGGAGGTGGCGTATGATAGCGAAATTAACATTCAATTCTCTGGCAACAGCTCTGGTGGACATTCCTGCAGTCAGCAGGCCAATTGCACGCTCCCTCAAAACTTGAGACATCTGTTGCCTTGTGTTGTGTTACAAAACTGCACATTTCAGAGTGACCTTTTATTGTCCCCAGCACAAGGGGCACCTGTGTAATGATCGTGCGGTTTAATCAGCTTCTTGGTATGTCACACCTGTCAGATGGATGGATTACCTTGGCAAAGGAGAAATGCTTACTAACAGGGATGTAAACAAATGTGTGCATACAATTTGAAAGAAATACAGTACACGTTGCATTTATATTTCTGTTGAGTACAATTTCAAGAGCTTTGTAATGTATATGGTAGGTTAGGCTAGCCTAATTTTGGTATTTTTGAGGTGAGCATATTATCACATTTTTTTACCCAGGTCATTATTATTTGCATTCACCTGGCTATTATGTTGTAATACAATTCTAATGAGGTCATACACTTGTAACTGTGGCTATGGATGTTCAAGTTATTTATGAACTAGGCCAGGGGTCGGCAACCTTTTCTTGGCCAGGGATCCCACTCATACATTAGAATATATTTGTATTATTATTAATATGTTTATTGTACTTTTTTTTACCCCTTTTCATGATATCCAATTGGTAGTTTACAGTCTTGTCCCATCGCTGCAACTCCCTTACGGACTCATGTGTCCCCCGAGAGCCATGCGTCCCCCGAAATACGATCCTGCCAAGCCGCACTGCCTCTTGACAAACCCGGGAAGCCAGCCACACCAATGTCAGCGTGCATGCAGCTGCCACCACAAGGAGTTGATATAGAGCGATGGGACAAGGACATCCCAGTCGGCCAAACCCTCCCCTAACCCGGACGACGCTGGGCCAATTGTGCGCTGCCTCCTGTATCTCCCGGTCGCGGCCGGCTACGACACAGCCCGGGATCGAACCGGTATCTGTAGTGATGCCTTAGACTGCTGCGCCACTCAGGAGGCCCGGAATGTTTTGTTTTAATTCATGTCTTGTCTTATCATCAGGTAAATGATCATGGAAAGTAGAAGTAATCAACATCTTCAAATAAATAGGTTGAGTTGATCATTTTTCATTATTTTGACCTTCCCACATTATTTTGACATCCCCACATTGTTTTTTTTTAACCTTTATTTAACTAGGCAAGTCAGTAAAGAAAAAAATCTTATTTACAATGACAGCCTACCAGGGAACAGTGGGTTAGGGGGTGGAACATTTTTTACCTTGTCAGCTCAGGGATTTAACCATTATATTTATAATTGGAAGAGGAAGTGTAAACTAACATAGCCAATTAGCTAGAAAGGTCACACCGAACACATTTTCACTAAGAGCAGCTGTTTAGCTGGTTAAACAACGGTTAGTGTGTTGGCAAAAATGTATGTCCAAGTCAAGAAAGCTTAACAGCAGCCAGCGACAAAGCCTATTTCCTCAATATTAGTAGTTGAGAAATAGAAAGTTAGAAAGAAGACATTATCTTATTTTCTACTGTAGGTATGTAATAACACATGTATTATTTATGTTGTTGCTAGCAATATTCATAACAACATTGAAATAAAAAAAGATTTGTTCCATTTTCTTTTGTTTTTATATTTTTGCGGACCCCTTGCAGTGCATCAGCGGACCTCTAGGGGGCCTCGGACCCCCGGTTGAATACTCCTGAACTAGGCTATCTGCATTCAAACTGCCCAAACTGACCTGAAAGGTGAGCAATGTAAGACACAAATAAATAGTCGAGGTTTTTCAAAACACCTCCAGACTCCCTCCCACGTATACAACAATGGAATCTCTTGGCGGACTCGATCAAGCACCGTCAGTCCTCCAGAAAGGAGCTTGTAGGCAGCGATAACGTCATTCCTAGAGGGGCGGCGCGCTGAACAGGAGGTGTTTTCCAGCTTTAAAAGGGATGGAGCCAGCCCCTTCTGACATGCCCTGTGTCACAGCTACCAGGAGTCTCAGGAAATCTTAATTAGGCTAAAGCATAACAAAACGACAGCAAAACTCATCTAACCATCAGACCAACCCCGAGTGTGTGAGAAGTGCTGTGAAGATAACCCTTTCGCATACTCTACTCTCTTTTCCATCTCAGTTTCTCTTGGAGTGCTGTCACGTAGATGAAAGTGTTTGAATTAATCTCAAATCAGCATTCGAGTTTACTTTTTTATTGACAAATAATGCGTTTATTTTTGTTTTGATTAATGCACATTTCTACAGCCTGAAATCGTTTTTTTCTCGCAGTTTTCATATGATACTGCCTGTGATATTATTGTCAACCGTCACCACCACAAAAGTAGACCAATCGCAAGTTGAATGCAGGATATCAGCTGTTTGAGATTCAGCTCCAAATTCAACTTTGGACCAGTCCTCCCAGCGGCTTTGGGAAAGGAACGAGGATTGCAGTTTCTCAACTCTCTCGCTACCGAGATGAAGTCTGCAGAAGAAGGTAACCGGCTTCACTGTCTAGCCTATATTTTCCGTTAATTTGACGTGGCAATGTTCAAATGTTATTATCTGACTGGAGTGCTTGTGTCATGTTTACTTTAATGATTCTCAAATCGTGAGTTGCTATCAATGAAATCATGCTTATTATTATTAAGGTATACACTACAATAGTTGCAACCGTCTGGGAAGGTTTCTTCAGCTACCAATCGGTGTCGGTGTTTTCAATACAGGAGTCTCCTAAGTGCGCAATTGATGCTGTGCGTATCGCGCTATACCTGACGCGGTGAGGGGCATCCATATGATAACCAGAGCCCGAAGTGCGCGAGTAACACTTTTATAGCAATGTGTAGGCGACATTTGAGTGCAGGGAACGCTGTTTTTGGTAGGATACACTCATTTGTATGTTTTTTCCCCAGGCTTCACAATGCCCTATATGTCAATAATCAATCATTCACAGCCCACATTTTGCTCTATTTATTTGACCATGTTAATTGAAAATATTCCTGTATGTTTTCATGGTTGTGCTTTTCCACCTTGACAAATCTACATCATGCATGCACACATATTTGGACCATCCACTTCACTGACGGTGCTCTATCTGCCATGACACTTAATTCAGGAAGTAGCTGAGGCTATTCCAGTGCTGATGTCATGGACTTTTTGTGGTTTGGGGATTTAATTTGTCTTTGAGGTTTCTAGATGTGGACGGGTGGGGGCTGTGTTATTTATTCATTTCAGTCCCTCCTAAGACTCATAATTAATAGCAGACACATGTGCGTTTGTGTGTGTGTGTGTGTGTGTGTGTGTGTGTGTGTGTGTGTGTGTGTGTGTGTGTGTGTGTGTGTGTGTGTGTGTGTGTGTGTGTGTGTGTGTGTGTGTGTTTCTATGTGTAGCTTGCTTGGCTGGGGTATATGCATAACCACTCTGCTTCACCAGTCTGCTGACAACTGCAGTATTGCAGACATACAGTCAGACTCCTTTCCCTGTGACCCTGTATGGTAGCCTGTACCACCATACACACACACACACACACACACACACACACACACACACACATGCAGCCCCTCTCTCTACGGTGACTTAGCCACAACAAAAAAAGGTGCTCGTGATAACTGACTGCAAGCCACGAAGCCGCTGATTTTCTGAGCCTACAGAGGACTTTATCTGTGACCACCTAGCTCTTCCTGAGGTTCACTCTGTCTGGGCCGAGCAGAGCCCCACCATCTGTGTGAATGAAACCAGATTCTATTTAGAGACATGCAGATTGACTTGGTCCCATGTTCTGGGGGAAAGGATTTATGGATGGTAATAACAAAACCAGAGTGAAAACATTTTGGAATATGGTGACGAGAGAGAAAAGCAAGCCATGCGAGTCACTTTAAACTGCATGATTTTGTGCCATGATTTTGCAGATGTGATTACTTACTGTCATAAGAAATTCCTGAAAGCAAGTCACCGAAACAGAGCATCAGTGATTGTTTTCCTTGGATTTTTAGATACCATTATTCCGCAGAGCTCTCACCCTCAATTTGCTTTCTGTCACTTTGTTAGTTCAGCGTTCAGCAGACGCAACCTGGAAATGCAAAGCTCAAGATCGGCAGCGATAACACAAATGAGTGAAAGTCCCGATGTGTGTGGGTGGATGTAGCTCATGTGTTAGAAACAGAGAGTGTGCTGAGGCATAGTGTGCGCCACACACGCACGCACGCACACACACACACACACACAGAAACAGAAGAGGGAAAAACAACTTGCAGTCAGCCCTGTAGTCAGTAGGTGTGTACCACCCCTCCTCTAAGTCACATTAGGTGGAGTGAGAAAGAGATCTGCATCCTCAGCACTAGTGGAGGGTCTGTCAGGAACGAGCACCAGAAAAGAACAGCATCTCTAAAGACAAAAGGAGAAGACAAAACAGACAGACAGACAACAGTTAGAGCTGAGGTGTTGGAGGCTGTTCTCATCACCCTTAAGCTGAGGCTAAGATGAGCTCCCTTCGTGAAGAACCGGAGTTTGACTTCGACTTTTTGTTTGAGTACAGCCAAGGGGGAGAGTGTGGCCACAGGCCTGACAGAGGTTGGTGGTGACGGATCTCTGGATAGGGGCTGGTGTCTGTTCCTGAACTTGTGGTTGCTCAAACTGTTTTGGTGATTTATTTTGCTCTGTTGTGTATGTTTTACCTTATGCAGTTGAGCCTAGTGTGATTATTTTCATCTGCTTGTCAGAGCTGACTTATTCCCATGCTTTTTGTAATGTTTCTGGTGTGTAATTAATAATACATAGGCTACTTAGACCATAATAAGTATAGGACAATACACGTTTTGTTGTCCTATCTTGCTTAGCAGAATCATTTACGTAGAGGCATTTAGGCTTGTCATTTATTATGATTACACATTATTAGAAAATCTAATAATGTAGTTAGTTATGTTTGCTTCCCTTATTATTGCAAGCTTTGTTCGTGCCCTTTGGCCCTTTTGCTAAGAACATTTCACATTTGCATTCCCTTCCTTTGCTTTCTCCACCATAATGTGCTTTAATGTAAGTTTGTGTGCCTATAAGGTTTCATACTACTGTTAATTGCTTCATTGAGCAAAAAAAAACTTTATGAACTACTAAATACAATTCGAATTTGACCTGCCACTGTTTCTGGAAATAGTCTGTCGTGAACTAATTTTAGACAGTCTACCCACGTATTCTGTGGTGCATGACAGGTTCATCATTTCATGTGACGTGCTGTTTGCGTAGCGTTGTGGTTAACAAATATAGCACACAAGCTGGAAGGGGATTGCCTTACTCTAGTACACTGCACAACATTTGGTTGGTATTCATTTGAGATTGTAAAATAAAATTACCCTTATCAGACAGAAATCATTATATTGTAACAATTGTGTGAATTGTTAAAGTAAATGTTTCTGTGTTTGTGTGTGTGTGTGTGTTGTGTGGCAGATAATGTGTGTATGTATCTGTTGTGTGTGTGTGTGTGTGTGTGTGTGTGTGTGTGTGTGTGTCCAACCATTTGTGTCTGAGCATGTATTCTGTATGTGTGTGATGCCTCAGCAGCTGTAAACTTTCTGACTTAATCACGAGCTCAAAGCATAGCAGAGTGCTGTTAGCGTTCAACATGGGCGAGCCCTAATTCACTCAGTGAGTGAAGCCATCAATCAAATAAGGTCTCCATCACTGCTTCGCTGGAGGAGGTCCTATAGTCTAGAGAGCACACGTGGATCTCTGCACAGCTCCAGACGGACTGTTAACAATCTGCTGATATCTCACACATTTCATTGGACCTTAATCAGTTCAATAGATGTAGGGTTTAAGAGATCATTTTGGGATTTTCGGCAATGCAGCCCATTATCTACTCCCCCAGAGTCAGGTGAACTCGTGGATACCATGTTTATGTCTCTGTGTCAGGTATGAAGGAAGTTAGAGGTACTTTTGAGAGCTAATGCTAACTAGCATTAGCACAATGACTGGACGTCTATGGGTATCTGCTAGCCTGCTATGTTTTGTAACCTGTAATATCGCTTTTATAAAGGCGTTATGAATGCATAGGTGACCTAAAGTTAAAAAAAATCCTAAACTTCATGAAAAATACTGTTTGTGATGTCTTGGATGGTGGCCTATACTTACAGTGCCCTTGTGTGTTTGTATTTTCCAGATGCATATAGCTACACTCCAAATGTCAGCCTGTCCCTGCCACTGGGCATGGGAAATCCCTGTCTGGCCACCCAGTACCACACACTGCAGTCCAGCCCCATTATCTCCGTGTCCTCCTGCCACCAGACAGGCTACGGTCTCCACGATCACAACAACCACAACCCAGCCCAGGGCTACTACATGTCCCACGGCCTGAGGCCTAACGGGGCCCCGGCCCTGGAGAGTCCTCGCATCGAGATCACAGCCTACCACCAGTACCCTGAGGAGGAGGTGGAAGAGAGCAGCAGCATGGACCACATCGTCCACCACAAGCGGGGGGTCAACTCCATTGTGACCCTGACGCTGCCAAACGGCGATGGCTACCGCGACCCCAGTTGCCTGAGCCCGGCCAGCAGCGTGTCATCACGTAGCTGCAACTCGGATGCGTCGTCCTACGAGTCTGGCTTTTACAACTATGACAACTCATCCCAGAACTCGCCATGGCAGTCTCCTTGTGTCTCTCCGAAAGGCTCGTCCTCTCTCCTCTCCTGCCCACACGCTCCTCTCGGCCCCCCCTCAACCTCCCCGCGCCACTCGCCATCCACCTCCCCCCTGATCGGGGCTCAAGCCGAAGAGGGCTGGGTGGGACAGGGCCCCTGTGGAAGCTCCAGACCCAACTCCCCGGCTTGCAGCGGAGGAGGTGGCAGTGTTGGCGTGGGGAAGAGAAAATACAGCTTCAACGGCACCACCTACAGACAGCCAACCTACTCGCCCAACCAGTCGTCCACTCCTTCCCCGCGCGGTTCGCCCAGGGTCAGTGTCACAGACGACAGCTGGCTGGCCAACACCAACCAGTACACCAACTCTGCCATCGTGGCAGCCATCAACGCCCTCACCACCGACGGACTGGTCGACATGGGCGAGGGTGTCCCCGTCAAGGCCCGCAAGACCAACCTAGACCACAGCCCCACCATGAGCCTGAAGACGGAGCCGGGAGGAGAGGAGATGGGCCTTGGGAGCGAGCTCCTCCAGGAGGACTACATCTCCCGCCTGCCTTTCAAGAAGGAGAGCTACTGTGGGGGCTTCCTAGACGTGCCCCAGCACCCCTACTCCTGGTCCAAGCCAAAGCCCTACCTCAGGTAGGTGGAAATATTGCTGGACTGGGAAGGCTTGGGTCAATTAATTGTGCTGTATAATCATGTATTATCAACAGTTTAAAACAAAGTAATTTTGACGTCAGCAGGGAATTCACTTAGAACATAAGGCAGCATTGTTAAGCGTTATTAGGCCTTGAAAAAGACAATGACGCTCATGGAGCTGTTGACTTATTTCAAAAGATTTATGGACTAACATCCACACCACACGAAAAACAGTTCCTCCACTTGCACCGCTATTTTGCCATCCCAGGTTTTGTCTTGTCTTTTTCCAAAAATAGACATGTTTGTTTATTGCAAGTGCCAAATTGTTTTTGTCTTCATAGACCGCAGAGAAAGGCAGCAGTCGAAACGTAGTCGCTGTATCGCGTCCAAGAGGGCTTCTCTTTGAAGATACAAAACATTTCGTAAATCATATTTCGCAGGGAGGAGTAGTGTAGCACATGTGCCCTGTTACCATAGAAACCCCCGCACAAACAATACACACGGATAGACATACACACACATACACACACACACACAGACAGACTCCCTTCTTAACAAGGCAACCTTTTCAGTTCACGGCGACCCTTTCTCTGTTTTCTCTTTCCTGCCCTGGCACACTTTCCTGTTGGAAATCAAATGTTTGATTAAGATAATGCAGAGACAGGAAGTGATGGTGACAAGCTTGCTCAAGGAAACAGTTGGTGGGGTAATCACACAACCGGCTTCCCTGTGCTGTCATGTGCCCCCTCTCTTCTTTGGCCACTAAACATGATGTAATGTTCGGCCAGAACAGATAAAGCCTGAGAGGGGGGAAATCAGTTAGTTTTGGGTCAACAAACACCCTGAAAGTTCCAAGAGGATGCCAGAGATTGCTTTTCATGGCCAGCCTTTAGGTCAGGGGTTTTATGCTTCACAGGCATCCGGCGCAGTGAAATATTGTCTCGCAAATGTTTGTTTTGGTTCAATATCTCTGCGGTCTTCACATGGGAAGATAGGCTAATTCCCTGGCGACATCTGAACAATGATATTATGAGTGGCCAGCTGTGACACTTTCTGAGATACCATGGTCTTTCGGGTTGCCAGACAGTTGTCTGGTTACTTGGTGAGTTTGTTTATTTAAAATTAAAGGACTATGTGGGATTCAATGATTTTTGATGATAGCTCTACTTCTATTATTGATACCATCAATGCACTTAGGTTATCTATGTTAAGCCTTTAGGCATGTTGTATCATTGTGCTGCTGAAATGACTATGCCCCCTCCACAAAAAAATATGCTATCTAAAACCTGAACGGGGTCTTTGGCTGTCCCCATAGGAGAAACCTTTGTTGGAACATGGAACCCAAAATGGTTCTACCTGGAACCAAATTGGGTTCTCCTATGGGGACAGCTGAAGAACCCTTTTGGAACCCTTTTTTTTTCTAAGAGTCCGCTTCTCGACACCTGTCACAGCAATATAAAAAACAAAAAACACAGCAGACTAACCAGACCACATGCTTCTTTCATTTAGTTTCATTTAGTTTTCATCAAAAGAGCCGTTATTGCCCAGGCTTTAGGAATTACATACGTCAGGCTAGGACTTCAATTGATTAGATTAGAGCCAATGATGAAATGGAAAGGATCAGGACATTATTTAACAAGGGAAACATAGATCTGGATTTAAGTGAAATGGATCCGTCTTTGTGCATGCGTGCGTGCTTGTAGGTAGCCTGGTGGTCCTGTCTGTTTGTGTTTTATCCAACTCCTTTCTGGTTTCGTTCATTGTCATGCCATGCATATGTTTCCATGTATTGCATGATGTCTATAGAAGAGTTGGCTACGGCTCATACAGCTGGGACCAAGCTATTCTGTAGATTCTTATTTATATTATTATATTATAAATACTATCTATATGTTCCACACAATACCAAGCACGGCCTCTCTTCCTCATAGCTCCCTGCCCGCCCTGGATTGGCAGCTGCCATCTTGCTCTGGCCCGTACAGTCTGCAGATCGAGGTGCAGCCCAAGTCCCACCACCGTGCCCACTACGAGACAGAGGGCAGCCGCGGGGCAGTCAAAGCTCCGTCCGGAGGTCATCCAGTCGTACAGGTACCTTTCTCAATAATGTGTGTGTGTGTGTAGGTGTGTGTGTGTGTGTGTGTGTGTGTGCACCTGTGCGTGCATACATCCGTGCGTGTGTTCTCTATTATTAATGTCCCTTGAAGCCGGGAGTCAACCTACTGCAGTAAGAGGTCACTGTGGCTAGCAGTTGCACATATTGACACAATTAGCATGGAGCAGGACCATCACCTCTCGGTATTGTGCTTGGCAATGCTTCTAGAGCTCACGTCACTCTCACCACAGCGGCCCAACACAGAGCTCCTTTCTCTCTAAGGCCGTCACGCTGATTTACTCAAGGTGGGGACCCTGGTAAGCTACTAAGACAGTAGTGTGTGAATGGGGGGGGGGGGGTGTCTCATTATATATGTACTGTGAATAAATATAACAACACATATACAACTTATATATAAATACATAGCAAATACAGTATAGCGTAGCACATTGCCTATTAGAAGGGCTGAGCAAACCCTCTTCTCTTGGTCCAGCTTGATGGTTCCTACTTCTCTCCAAAACACTCAACATGTGTTGTTAGCACTGCACCCCGTTTTCCAAATAGATCTTTTCAACACAACTTAACGTGCTGAGTTTCAAGTCTGACAACAGCTGTTGCGCCCAACAAGGTGTCGTAGACATAGCCTGTCAAGTTTCAGTTTCTCTCTCTAAATTTAAAGTAATGACACCCCTTCATTAAAACCCTTTCTGTAACGACATACAAGTGCACTGTTGACCAACATTCAGTGTTTTGGCAGGTGAAACTGAACTTGATTTAGTTTAGTTTATACCACTTTGTGACTCAGGCTGTATGTCAGTCTTTAAGGGGGTCTAAGGAGTGAGTCAGGAGGAGGGAATTAGCATCCTGTGTGTGTTTGTGGGAGAAACTTTTCACAGGTGGGTGATGGTAATGGTGAGTTGCTGTCTTACGACACGGATATTTCAGTGAAGTGAATTGAAAAGGAAGTCCAACACACTACACGCCTGAATAAACCCTGACGAATGTCTACTGAAAGCGTCAAGCATCGAGGCCCTTTTTCCACCGAGGCCCGTTTTTGATTCCTCAGAACCTTATCTCCTCGCCTCCTTCTCAGCTGTATTGGAGAAGGTCCAAGGTCCCTCCCCTCAGGTCTTCTACTCCAATGCCTTTTGTGGAGGAGGAAAAGAGAGAGTATGTGAGGAATCGAGGAAAGATTCATTGAAAGAGCCAATATCACTGGGGTGCTGGGGTCCCAAAAAAATTCAGTGTAGAGTACTCGATTGAAAATGTGTTTTATTAAAGAGGTATCAACAGCTGTGTGTCAGCCTATGGTGGCAATATTGCAATGGTTCAGCTAAACATAATGACAGCTGCTCTAGTGACACACATATTCTCACCCACTCACATTGTTTTTTACTTTTACTTTTACGGAACAATGATATTGGAGGTGATTCAACACCTCTAATATTACATTTGGAGAGAATTAGAATCTCTGGGGAATTTCACAAGAATCAAGCCTCTGACTGGACGTTTGTTGGCAGAGAACGATTAATGCAGAAGGTCAGGTAAATACTTGATACACACGCACAACATTAGCAAAATGAAGACAGAATTTCATCATATCTTTCCCCGTGTGTAGGATGTGGAGGCACATATCTCTTTCTCTCTTTCTCTCCTTTCTTTCTTTCTTTCTTTCTTTCTTTCTTTCTTTCTTTCTTTCTTTCTTTCTTTCTTTCTTTCTTTCATTCTCTTTCTTCACTCATCCTGTGCAGTCCCCAGGGAGGCTTGATAGGGGTGATAGGGCATGTTGTAGTCCCTGGGGTGCCCTGCTGTTATGAGCAATGAGTGGCAGGCGGGTGGTGCAATCATGGAGAATGGGTGAGTGTTTAGTGATGTGGGAGGGGGGACAAGGAAGACAGGAAGAGAGGGAGATGGAGAGAGAGAGAGCACATGCAGAGACATATGTGATGAGGGCAGACGGAGAGAGTGAGGCGGTGGAAGGGTGTAGGGAGGGCAGAGGGAGGCGTAGGGAGCGGCGCAGAGGAAAGAGGGAGAGAGGGAGGGCACAGGGAGTCACCAGGCAGGCAGGCAGCTGGGTCTCGGCTGTGTTACCCCCAGAGAGATTCTGCTTCCTGCTGATTAGGGCCCGGGTGGCCCTGGGGCTGGGTGGAGGGAGAGGAAGAGGGGTAGGGTGAGGTGAGACTAGTCCCAGAGCCCATCCGATGCCTCCTCCCCCACCACCATCCTGGCCCAGTGGGCCTCCGCATCACTGCCGATGTTGCTCCTCGTGAGCCGCTCATTCCTCAAACCTCTCTCCCACACCGACATTCCCAGTGCTGGCTAAACCTGCACAAACACCAGCACTGGGGTTTTGGCTCAGGGTTGGACAGGCACAACACCTATGAGTGATTGTGACATATCCCATTGCTGTGCGCAACAGTTTAAAAATAACATGTTGAAAAACATGATGAGACACCGTGTATCTAAGCTATCAGTCAATAAAGCATTGCAGTACACGCTATGACCCCAAGAGCACTGACTGACAAACATCTGGCTGAAAAACAGTTACTCAAAACAATGTTTGCTACCTTTACAGCGCCACTGTTTCTGTCTTCATGACCGCTCAATTTGCTATCACGGAAGTCCTCCTGTTGCTCCTACTTAATGAACGGAGGTGTTTTTCTAATCCAAGCACACAGGCTCCCCTTTGTTCAGGAAACGTCCCTTTGTAACAGTGACATCATGCTCAGCTCCTAGCTCCGTCTCCTCCACCAGCCCCTCTTGCAGGATGAAGACTTAAATCTGGGGAGGCCCACTGCCGCAGCCGCACACTCGCGGTAACCTCCAGATTACGGGGTACACTGACTGCACTCTGCTGTCCGTATCCCCTCACACCCCACCGGTTTGGATGGAATATCCTCGATCAGATATTCCATCATTTGTTTTTGGAGATCGCTACAGTGCAGACCTCCTCCCACAGGCCTCTCAGCCACTTCTCATGGTGATGTACCACGTCCTGACCCCCGCGGCCACTTTTCCACTTTACTTACTGGCTGCAGACCACAGCGCCCATTAACGGGATGGAGGGTCCTCTGCTCTACCCCAACTAGCCTCCAATTTCTCCCCCTGATGATTCACCAGGCTCCCCTCCTCTCACCACAGTTATGTCCAACGTCTACAACATGGTTTCTAAAGGCATGCTCAGGAAAAATCAAAACCTGATCTTCTACCTTCCTTTACACCAAAGACCACCACGTCATGATGGGATGTTTTTTTTCTCCAAAGAAACCGATATTATGATGGAATTGAATGATTGCCAAAGTGGAATTACATGGAATTATATTTGCATTGAGGGGTAGCGACCTGGGACGTGACCCTCTCGGGGAATTTCATTCAGGTATACATTCAGACAGGAAACCACAGGAAACACGTAGACACGCACAGGGCACACAGTGTTAGACGACACCTGTAGAATATTAGACCCATCACACAGTGTTATAGTAAGTACTACATATGGATAGAGTATATCTAGAATGACATGAAGAACCTTAGCATATGTGCTGCTGGTTGAACATGTGCTGTTTCCCCTTGACATCTATGCTGGCTGTGTAATGTCTTCGGCAACAGCTACAGTAAATGTACGTTCGCTGCGAAGACTGTCATTTATTGTGTTTTAAACCTGGTGCCGCCTCTTGTTTAAAACATGAAAGATGCCTTTTGTTCTTCCGTGCAGACTTCTGGGTTGTGTTCATCGACGAACATCGTAGTGAAACGTTCCGCAACACATATGAAAATGAGCCCTTCTTATTGGACAAGTTCTGATAGTGCCTCCCTGTTTCATTTCACTTCGAGAGCGTTTTTTCTTTTTTCGTTTTGCCCCTACTGAACACGACCATGTACTGCTCTACAAGAGGCAGTCATGGCTGTTCATCTGTGCCCCGAGGAGCAGTTAGGCTCCCATGAAACTGTGTTTTAGGCCTCCAAGGGGCTTCCCTTACTCACAGCCTTGGTATATTGGGCAACCACTAATTACCATTGAACAGCAACTGGAAAGAATTGGACTAAATGACTGCATTTTCACTAGTTTGAGGTGAGGACCAGAAGCCGCCAGATTTACGAGGCAAAACACTGGTTGCCAGCCTATATATCAGGGGTAGACTGAAATCATTTACACATCACTCTGCCCAAATGTAATACCCTGTACCTGGGCTAAAACGTAATGCCTAGACATTTTGGTAACAAGTCGTCCTTTTATTTGGAATTTGGACTTTGCTGGTCTAGACATGGGCCAGGACTTGAAACGTTGCCCTTGATTACATGACATTGGGGAATACGCTTAAATACACACTTTGAGGAATATAGCCCCTTTGTCGCTTGTATAAAGAAGTGCCATTTGGAACCAGGGAAACCCAATACATT
Source organism: Oncorhynchus clarkii lewisi (assembly GCF_045791955.1). Lineage (NCBI taxonomy): Eukaryota > Metazoa > Chordata > Actinopteri > Salmoniformes > Salmonidae > Oncorhynchus > Oncorhynchus clarkii. The sequence continues at coordinate 33,732,809 of NC_092148.1, forward strand.
AACAATTCACATGTAGATATATGCATACTCTATGACTATGAGGCACCGGAGAAAGAGGAGGAGGAAGGGGATAATGAAGACAGTATGGGGGGAGAGAGAGAGAACTTGGGATGAGTGTTTGAATTGGGTACAGCGAAGTCTCGCCGTGTGACTGTCAGCACTTGAGAGAGGGAGCGCGAAAATGGGGGAAACCTGAGCTGCCCTCCCTTCTCCCCTGCTTCCAGTCTTCTCTCCCCTCCACTGCATGCGCCACGTGGAATACGAGTCATGACATTTCTCCAGGCGGTGATGAAATCTCTGGGAGCTGGAAAGAGAGGGAAAGAGAGTGTTCCTGTGCAGGCCCATATTCACACTCTCCCCACAGGCCAGACTGTGCTGCTACTCACCAGCAAGTCACATTCTTAAACAAACATGTGCAAATCTTTTCTCTGCCATTTTTCAACCCGGTCTGTCTCTAGATCTTGAGCATAACACTTACAAGTGTGAAGTTGACTTTTTATGTAAACAGTAAGTAAACCAAGCAATAAATAAATAAACCAAGCAGTAATAAAGCAACAGCTACAAAAAAAAAAATCAACAAAAAAAAAACTTAATTAAGCTATCACTGACAAGGACACATGATTCTCATTAAGAGGACAAAGCAAACATGGTTTGAAAGCCCATAGGAAAAACCTCTTCAGAGCACCATCATCTCAGGGCTGAATTTTAGCAGCTATGATGATGGATCTGTAATGGTTCATGTCAAATGAATGGTGGAAAAGGACTCTGGTTCTGAGCTCAACACCCTCAGAGTTACACATCATCAAAACCCAATCTGACCTAGGCAACCCAGCTGTGTACAACAATTAACGCTTCAGCTGACATATATAACCTGTTTAATTTGAGATTTCGGTCTATCCTGCATGGCATGTGTTGGAAGAGGAGATGCTGTCTAACTTGCCAATAGATGGGGGTTAGAGGTGTAAATTAATTTGGCACATGCAGTGGCAGAAGCTGGTGTAGTGTGACAGCAGCAAATTGGGCTTCGATTCAAATTTGGTTGAAGATGAATATACGTAGCCCAGCTTGACTACATTCATAGCTTAGCTAAACTCATCTGGTCAAGATTAGGCTGTGCATCAAGACTCATAGATGGCTAGAGACGCAAATGTGAATTAGGATTCACAGGTGTGCGAAGCCTCTCTCGTTGAACCACACTTAAGCTTTACGACGGTTCCTCAACTTTGTCTTTTCTTATTGCCCTTGTGAGGATTTAAAATGAAGAAGTACATTTTGCGCTCAGTTTGTGGTTGGTGTGTGTGGACTAGGGAACGTCACAGGAGCAGAGAGGGAAAGAGGTAGAGGAGATATGGAAGAGGAGAGCTGAGGGCTGAGGGAGCACATATGGTAAATTTATTGAGGGAGGTCGCCCAGGGGGGATCACAACCTAGTTCATTTGCTGTTGGGAAGACCAGCATCACTTGGAGGGTTGCTTGAACTCATGAATCACTTCCCGACCCCACCGGAGGACGCCACCGTCATCGTGCGCTACCGCAGCAATGCCGAGTGAAGGGATAAAGACTACCCCCAACACACGCACTCTTGTGGTTTATCCATATGCAGACACGTGAAGGCTGAGGCTAAGGTAATGGTTGGAGGTCACAAAGAAATTCAATAGCAAAGTCTACCGAGGAGCAAAGCTCAAAAGGGACAGAGGCCACAGAGTGGCAGCCTGCCTTTTATTAAATCATAAAGAAATTATGCCATTTTTAACAGACCGTTTTGCGTTTTCAAATTGGTACCTCGTGCCCGGTTCCATCGGTTCCGTTGTAGCATGATGGTACAACTTTTTCCTTCCTTCTCGGTCGACTTGTCTATGTGTAAGTAACTGGTAGCATGTGGCGGCTAAGCGTAATTACCACTGGTGACACCGAAAGTAAAATATAACAAGGCGAGCAGAGAGAGAGGGGTCTGCTGGTGAGATCACTGCCTAGATGAAGTGCTCTCTGGAGACACAGAGACTTCAAGAAGCGCCTGACCCCAGCGTAACTCACTGATGACTAGCATGTGTGACTAGCACACAGCTCAGGACAGCTGCTGGAGACACTGTGTGGAGCTGTGAAGACGAAAAAAGGGGAAAGTGAATGAGGAAAGGAGAGTATAGCCTGCTTAACTAGTTCCCTTGATATCTGAATCAAACAAGTGATGATATCAAGTCGAGAACTAGAAAACCAGATCGTTTTGTAATGATTGCTGCTGGTTTGTCCATTATTGAGACCCTTGGATTGCATACGTCTAGTACTGTGCTGTACTGTACTGTGTTGAGAATCACCAACAGAGAGCTACTGCATGAGCAGGCATGACTCAATATGTCGCACCAGCCAAATGATGCCTTCAGTTTGTAGATCACCTCACCTCACCTCACTTGTTTTCACAGTCACCTGGCAAGTTTATCGTCAGTTTGTCTCACCAGAGCAAAATGAGCTCAGTCGTTCTTCACTGTCTTCATAGATGCGTGCTGATTGTGTCTTCGGTTGGTCGTTCCCCTTTGTACTTGGCAGAGTGGGGTCCTAATTATTGGTTGTTACCAAGTGTCAACATGTCCAACAAGGCAGACGAATTACTGTGGACACAAGATTCCAATTACGTATTTCTCTACCTTCACGTACTCCCCAATCCCTGACCCCTCGCAAAGGTAATTATAAATCCATTAATCAGATGATGTCATAGGTTACATGTGGTCTGTGTTTTGTTCTATGACTCAATCCGTTAAATAAACACGGAGTCGCTTATTCCGTTTGACTCGCTGTTTTCAGTCGGACACAGCCGCGCTGAACTTTCATAAGACTGAACTTTAAGAAGGGGTTTTTGAAATGATATACACTTTTATTGGGGAGATAATTGAGCAATTTGTGGGATTTTTTTCAGATGGACGTTGTTTGTGGAAGTGATTTTTTTTGTGACGGTCTCTGATGTGGTCAAGGACCTAGCTGTGTGAAGCATTGGAGGTCTGTCCATCGTTACCCAGTGTGAGATTTGCCTGTTGACTGTTTGGAACGGGTCCCCAATTTTTGGAGGGTTTCTAGGTTTGGAGATTCTTCCAAGTCCACATTAAATGCACACACACACACGCACACACACACACACACACACACACACACACACACACACACACACACACACACGCACACACACACACACACACACACACACTTGAACAAACGTTGCCTGGGAGCTGGGAGGTCTAAAAATTTGGTTGCACCAGAAGTGGTCCATTGGGTTAGCAAATGGGCCTGGGTCAGGATTCTTACCCAATAATATCTGGTAACATTCACCACATTGAGGAATGTGCACCTCTGCCAATTTCTCCTGAGGTTGAAGTATTTTCCCCCTCTCCAAATGGGTTTCAACCATCCCCCATGCTGCTTTCTGCAGACAGTGTTGTTGTAGATGGTTGCAGTTGTTCTAGATCAGGGCTCTCCAACCCTGTTCCTGGAGAAATACCCTCCGCTAAGGTTTTCACTCCAACCCCAGTTGTAACTAACCTGGTTCAGCTTATCAACCAGCTAATTATTAGAACTAGATGCGCTAGAATAGGGTTGTAGTGAAAACCTACAGGATGGTAGATCTCCATGAACAGGGTTGTAAGAGCTCTCTTCCAGATGGTTGTCCTGGTTGTTTTATGGTTGTTCTAGGTGTTTTTGTTGCTGTTCTAGATGGTTGTCCTGGTTGGTCTATGGTTGTTTTAGATGATTCTAGTTGTTCCAAGGTTGGCTAAATGTTCAATGAACTGACAGGCATCGCCTTCTCACATATCTCTTGTTTGGCTATTGGGGCCATTGGAGATCACACTGAGCAACGCTGTCTACTAAGTCTACTGCACTATCTAGAAGATGTAGTAACCATCCCTGGTTTTTTGTTGGTGCACTTGCTTTTATTGGGGAATCAGTAGCAGCTTAAGGTGGTCCGTGAGAGGAAGAGGGGAAGTGTAAAACTGTTTGAAGTGGCGGTTCCGATACAGGGGCCTCCTTTCATCTCTGTGTGACACCGTCTCTGGTTCCGCTCCAGAGCTTCATAGGCCTTAATGGAAATCATAATGCAGGTTCATAAATGCCCAGAGGCCAAGGGGTTGTATGCTGGCAGCATGCAAGGCACAAGTATGTGAATGTTTTTAACGGGAGTGATCTACTCGTAGAGAATAAGCTAGCCTTGCTTCACTGTGATCTGGTGTTTTCTTTGTGTGAAAGTCAAGCTATCCGTGTAAATGTGGCTAGCGGTTTTTCTTCTGTATTTTGCAACCAAAAAGTAAGTGGCTGGAGCCTATCTCCTGCTTCTGTAGTGTGAGGCAGCTTAATATGACAGGACACTAGTCTATCGCAGGGCCTTATCCTCAATCGATCTCCCAAGGGCCAAGCAGAGATGCATCGGGACCCATTTTTACAGTCTTTGGTGTGACTCGGCCAGGGATCGAACTCCCACATTCCAATCTCAGGGCGGCACTATAACCACAAGGCCACTAAGTTTATGATTTCTTGGGGCCAAACGCGGAAGAATGTAGTCAACAATGTAGAACAAACAGACGACCTAAGAAATAGGAACAAATCGATATAGAGTCATGAAATTTTGTTTCAACCGAGTGTGCGTGACTTTTGTCCAGAATTGATATTTTCTCATAAACATTAGTATTTTGATATTGTGAGTACTAGACATTTATTGAGCACATGTGTGGAGCTACTAATCATCTAGGATTTATTGTTCCTTAGATATTGCGGATCACATTAAAAAGCAATTCTATAAAGGATTGCATTTAAAATACTTAATACGTATGGTGCACCAGCAGAAATATTCAACGTAGATTGCCAAAATACTGTTTATGATTACCCCTTATGAATTCAACTCCATTTCTGACATGGAAATTAATGTTTACTAACGTTAGTCCATTGCTGAGGGGATCAAATCCTCATAAACATTGTGCATTCTGCTCAGAGGCAGACTTTTAAATTATCATCTTGGTTTTCTATTTGGTCTCCAAAATGGTCACTTTCCATTGAGTCACTGTCGACTGCTATCCTCTCATTGGGCACTTTTTTATGGTGCCTGTGAGGTTTTAATGAACAGTGAAGTGATGGGAAGCCAACCTCTCCATCAGCACTCGTGTCTGGCTGCCCAGAAGATCTCTACCCCAGACAGACTACCTCCAAAATATCAAAACCCTCTTTAACCCTCCCCTAAAGGGATGTACATTAACAAACCGCTCCCAAATTCAAAAAACAGAAGACACCAAGAATCTGGAAACGGGTCTCCAACCCAACCGAAAAACAAATCCGACCAAAGGGCCTATTTTCTGAAACCTCCCCCCTAAAAACCTTTCATTAAAGGGCTTCTTAACTATCAGTAGCTGATGTGATGTTCAATCTCTAGTTCCCCAAAATGACGGGTTGTTTATGAGGTGCTTTAAAACCTGACGTTGGGTCTCACCTGGATCTGTTTGTTCTCCCGCCAGCTCTACGGTTACATGGAGAGCGAGCCCCTTACCCTGCAGCTGTTCATCGGGACCGCAGACGACCGCCTCCTGCGACCGCACGCCTTCTACCAGGTCCACCGCATCACGGGCAAGACTGTCTCTACCGCCAGCCACGAGGCCCTGCAGTCCAACACCAAGGTGCTGGAGATCCCTCTGCTGCCCGAGAACAACATGAGAGCCATGTGAGTGCTTGTCCTTTCACTCTCCTGTCACTCGCTCTTAACACTAGGAAAGCTAGGCCTTGAAGGGACCCCACTTTGAAGCAACGAGCAAGCATTTTGACTGCAATATTCTAACAGTGTAATAAATGCATTTCATATTTAATTATAATTTGGTTGTGTTTATGAAGGTCTTGGATAACATTAAAACACAATAGCATTTTCATTTGTTTGTGTTACTGTAGGCCAGGGATACTCAACTAGATTTAGCCACAGGCAGATATTTCCTTGAGCGGATGATCAGGGGACAGGTACATAATTACAAATAATATGTAGACTGCAAATTGACCGCAAGAAGCCCAAACAGATATAATATTTGACATAAACAGAATAATTTCAAACCTGGCTTACGTGTATATACGATCGTGTCTTTCTATTGTGTGTGGGAACACTCGGGAACAGACTTCCAAAATTAAAATAACTTGGAGCTGATTATCTGGTATTTTATTTTACCTTTTTTTTTACCTTTTTTTTTACCTTTTCTTTTGCTCGCAAAACTTGGGCGAGGGCAAATAAAATCACCGGCGGGCTGCCCGTTGGGTAACCCTGCAGTAAGCTATCTGCTGCTGCACGCTCACACGTGGAGCGCATGAAACAGCGGTTGTTCTTGGAGAGATATATATTTTGAGCTTATCTCTTCAATTTTGAGAGTTTTCTGACAAAAGTGTTTTGGAAACCTCAGAATCTGCTCTTTCTGATATTATATTGGATTCAAAACGTCTTCCCTGCCAAAAACAAAACAAGGCATGTCCTCTTAAAACGGCTTATAACAGAAATTCTGTTTGCGACATCGAAATTCTAACAAAACAACGGACTTATTTAGGAGGGGGGCCATGACTAACAATGGCAGAGATGTTTCTATTTTAAATTAATATGCAGTCAAAAGGACTGCCTCTGCGCTTCTAGTGTTAAAAATGGTACCCTTGCAGTATTTGCAATGATCACCAACTGTGTGTGTTGGAATTCAGGAAGAAAGACAACCAAAGCATGCCTAATACAGTGCTGTACATAATGTAGAGTCTAAAAGGAATAATGCCCAGGAAATCCAATAGGCCCTATTTCTGTTGGTTTTCTCCCCATTGCACCCAATCTGCCGTGTGCATAAAAAATATACAATTCCTGAAATCACTGTGCAGTTTTAAACCACTCTCCAACTCCGGATCTCCAGCAGGTCAGAAGGTTGTTCTCCGCAGGGTACCCAGGCAGCAGCTCCTGCCCTGGGGCTCTGTTCACGCCACAATTGGTCTGCTGTCCCGAGGCCCAGGACTTTCTCTGATGGAGAAGGCAGCTAAATCTCAACTCAACCCCGGTTATATGAGCTCCATCACCACCTACTGAACTGTAGCTTTATTCTCCTCTGTGTTTCATTGGTATAACGTACCTTTTAGAAGACCTGATGTAGATTGACTGGGTTTATATTAAGTTCAAGCGGATTTTAGTATTTGTTTGGATATTGTGGGAGGTTACAAAGATATTTGGCAAGCACCATGAGATATCAGATCTCTTTGACTAGAAAATGAACTTTGTTGGTTTAACATGGTTGAACCTAACATGCCTTTTGATTTCCAACAATGCTATGCTGACCTTTTTTGAATGTATCAAATCCAGACAGCGGATACTTTGTGGAGCTTCAGCCATTACACTTTAAAGGGCACCACGGATAAATCTGATATTCGAGAAAACTATTCAGATGACGTCAGCTTTTCCCTTTTGTCGTCACCGTATAAGCTAGAGGGAGAGAGGCAGTGAACGTATATAGTAAAAACTGAGCCTCAGGGTTGGGGGTAGAACAGTGTAGGCCAGGTTAGTGTCCATTAGGTCACATCACTGAAAACGTTTTAAAGTGTATCGCAGCAGAACAAGTAAATGAGCATTTCTTGGTCCAGGTAGTCATTCCATGTTTCAGTCTGTTTTCATCTCTTTGGTGTCTAATGAACACAGCCCGTGTTTTCTCTCTCTTCTGGCTGGAAGGGCCAGGGTCTGTCTGAGGAGGGTTGGTCGCTGACGGAGTCTTTCCATTGAGCTGTTAACAGTCAGCCTGATAACACTCCGGCTAGCCCTTTGCTCTCAAGCCAGCTCTCTCTCGCTCACTCACTGTGTGGGACGTTACATAGACGGCACTGTAGACAACCGATGTCAGACTCCAGACACATATCAATCTATCTCTTTCTTCCCGTATTGTTGCCGATAAAGTTTTATCTGTTGTTTGGTATCCACCCATTGAAATGGATAGTAGCCAGTAGCTTCTGCTTTATTACACAGCATGTTGTCTCTGAGAATCTAGACAATTCTGGGCTACTTCTATACTATGCTTTCGAATCATGTGACATTCACTGAACAAGTAGAGTTGGTGTTGGAAACAAAAGAAAATTCCACTCAACTAGTCCAAATGTGTCCGTTCAAATGTAGATTTAACCGTCAACATGCAAATATTTTTTGGGGGTTTGGTAACCCTTTCCTGCCACCTTTCCTGTGCAACTGACTAGGTTTCCCCCTTTCCCTTTCCACCATCGCAGTCAGTGACTTCATTCTTTGCTGACACTGTTCCACCACAAGTGTAGGATACATCTTGGAGTGTTTTTTTTATGACCAACAGTCGCCATTGCTGTCCCTACAGATCTTGACTTTGAGCTGACTTCACCATATCACTTCTGCAAGCCGTGATTGGCTGCTCCACACCATAGTTCATGAGGAGAGACACTAATGTTCATTCCAACAGTCGTTTGACAGTCAAATAGAGCATGGCACACTACCTCTAATGTGTTTGTTTTAAAACCATAACCGCATGACTGAACACTTTCATCAGGCATGAGCCACTGAAGAAACTTGTTGAAATTTTTCTTAAAAAAAATAAAAAATAATCACATTCAGATAGACCAAAATGAAGGGGAAAATGGATTTGTGTAAAACTTGACATTTAACATGTTCCAAGAATTCCACCCAAAAAAGCTTCAGTGTAAAAATAATTGAAATGCCAAGCCATATCCCATATGTCATTTCCTGACTTTTTTTTACCAGCAACATTTTGGTTTTAGTTTAATTTCTTGAAAGGCCAGTCTGAAAAGTGATGCCTTTTTTTCCCCTAAGGTAAATCCTCCCGCAAAAAAAAATATATTCAATAAAATAAAATAAAATAAATAAAGACAACATAGGAAAAGCTCAATGTGACATCGGTTAGTAAGGTTGAAACCGTAAATGTTTGAAATTATAAAGGTATGAACAGTGTAGAGGGAGCATGTTTTTTGGAGGAAAGGTAGAGGGTTATGAAGTGGTTGTGAGAATGCAAGCGGCAGCCAATGGGCTTTTCCTCTGGAGGAGACAGTGGAGAGACCAATGGCCTGGGCCGTGTTCATTAGGCACCAAGTAGACGATAAACTGAGTGAAACAGTTGCAAATCGTTTTAAAGCGTGTTCTGTTACTTGCCCTAATGAACACTGCCCTGAAGATTGCTCCAGAGAGCTGTATTCTGGGGCACCAGGAACATTATAAGTCACATCAAAAAAATGTAATGTTGTTCTAAGAAGAACCTAGCTACAGATGGGGTAGCGACTAGTAGTGTTCTTACGGGACTTCCGATATCTGTGACCCGGAACTTTAGACGAGACGTCTCAGAGTAGGGAGTGTTGATCTAGGGTCAGTTTTGCCTTTTAGATCATAATTAATCATATTATATGCACTCTTACCTTGGGAGAGGCTTTGCGGATCTGGCGCCAGTCTCTTTGATCAAATAGAGCTCCAGGACTTGTTCGTGACAGTGAACATATTGTACATCTGCATTATAGATAGTCTCTGTGGTCTAATGATGATGTCCTAATAATAACAGACTGTACTTGTTATGTTTATGTTATATGATGATACAGTATGATGCAGTATATTCCATCTGTAATGTATGTCTCGATATAGTCTCATGATCGTGGCCTGTAATAAACTCAGGATTCTTGAGACAAGATGTAGCATAGTGCTCCTACAGACAGTATATTGCTTAGTACCAGTATGCTGATGCTAAAATGGATCCTCTCCCCTGTGCGACAGCATTGACTGTGCAGGGATTCTGAAGTTGCGGAACTCCGACATCGAGCTGCGCAAGGGCGAGACGGACATCGGGCGCAAAAACACGCGCGTGAGGATGGTGTTCCGTGTGCACATCAACCAGCCCAATGGCAGGACCATCTCCCTACAGGCCTCCTCCAACCCCATCGAGTGCTGTGAGTATACACGCACATGTGCACACATACACACATATACACACACACATGGACTCACCATCGCACACACACACACACACATACACCCCCACACACAAACACAGCCACAAACAGACACACACACACACACACAGCCACACACACACACACACACACACACACACACACACACACACACACACACACACACACACACACACACACACACACACACAGCCACACACACACACACACACACACACACACAAAATGACTGTTCCTTATGAACACACATCCACAGGTGCACACACACAAACCCAATAACACTCTCTTAGCACGGAAATCAGTATGAGGTGGCCTTTTGGACCCAATTCAAATCTTTATATGATGAAAGCTATTTGCCAAGTCATTGAATGCATTGTACTTTAATTGATAACTGTGAGGTCAGGCACATATGTTATTTATCCCTCAGTGCATTTTATGACTTTATGCCTAACTTATTGTGGTGAGGCTACCCTATTATCACAGGTTTATGAAGGGTCATTTCCCAGCCCTAGATCTGGCGGGGTTGGAAGAGTGTATGGAAACCGCTAACTATGTCAATCAGTCGAGTGTGTGTGTGTGTGTGTGTGTGTGTGCGTGCGCGCGCGCGCGCGTGGTCATGTCCATCCTGAGGAGATAGACTGTGTGTGGTAGATGGTAGGAATGTGCCAGTCTTGTAGTTTATAGTCCAAGGTTGATGATGGCACATTTTTGATTGGTGACTACATTTTGTATTTTTTTTTACAATGTTCTGATGGATCATTATTACAGATGAATGAATCAAGTACATTTCACAGTGATGTAATGACGGAGCATTGTGTGTCTGGCTGTGAACATGGTCTTGATAACCAAGAACCCCGAGGTACATTGATAAAAGCAGAGACAGGTGGTGGTTAATGCATGACCAAAGTATGACTCGTTATTTGGCTTGTTCCTCCCTGAGTGAATATGAAAAATAATGAATCTAGAAAGTAGAAAAGCTGATTGTTTTCATCCCATTTTTATATATTTGACAGTAAAAACAATAAAACATCTGTTGTCTGAAAATCAGAAAATGGCCAGTGGTGTTTAAAAGCCATTTGTAAACTGATAAGGCGGTTGCTAACCAACTCCTGCTGTGACATGGCAGAGTTGGGGAGGTAGGGGATCTGGAGGACCGGGGGCGGATGGGGAGTGGGTAAGGAAAGTCTCAGCAGTATAGAGTGCTGTTGTATATGTAGTATAAAGTGTATGTCCGCTCGCTGTTTTGTTTTTTTGTCCAGCTATTGTGCCAAGTTGGATGTGAATTAACACTCTCTCCTCGTGTCTGTCTGTCTGCCTGCCTGCCTGTCTGTTTCTCTGTCTGTCCCTCCTCCAGCCCAGCGCTCGGCCCAGGAGCTTCCCCTGATTGAGAAGCAGAGCCTGGACAGCTACCCCGCCACGGGGGGAAAGAAGATCCTCCTGAGTGGACACAACTTTCTGCCAGACTCCAAGGTGGTGTTCGTGGAGAAGGCCCAAGGTGAGTTAGGACGCAACCAGAGCAGCTACACACTCTATCACTATCTCTCTCTATCGCTCTCTATATATCTGTCTTTCTCTCACACTTTTCCTTGATATCTCACTTTTAATTTATCCCTCTGTCTGCCTCTCTCTCTCTCTCTCTCTCTCTCTCTCCCTTCATTGCGTTCCCTCGGTCTCCTCCCGTCAAAATAGAGCAGGGTCTGCCAGAGAGCCACATGTGGTGTGCATTAAGGAGCTATATTTTTTAACCGAACCGTATTTACATTTGTAGAAGTTTCCATTGCCTGTATAGTGGCGCTCGCCACAAGTTAAGGAAGGAATCACAAGCGGGGCATGTGCAACCTCTCTTTCTTTCTTTGCTTCTCTCTCTCTCTCTTTCACGTATTTCAAGTTACCTTCGTACAGATGTAGGATCTTAATTTGAGACCGTTTGCTACAACAGGAAAATAATCCTGCAGCAACAGGATTATAATTCATTGACATTTTAGTAGGGGTTGATAGGAAATGACAAACTCCTGCAACAACAGCATGATCAAATTAAGACATGGCATCTGTACCTCTGTCCCACCATTTATCCTGTATTCTCTCTCTCTCTCTCTCTCTCCCTCTCTCTCTGTCTCTCCATCTCACACTCATCTCTCTCTCATGCTGCCACATACACATGCACACACACACACTGTCTCCCCCCTCCTGCTGTGTGATTTGTTATTACTTATTACTTGCATTTCACATTTTTCCCATTCATTTCCTCTTTGTGTGGGAGGGAGAGGAGAGATGACTATGTGAAGACACTGGTGATCAAGTTTACAAACAGTCATTTCCTTGATTGGGTCCAGTGAATCAAAGGCAACTGTACTGGCCAAGTATGGCCTGTGTAAACACATGTGATGACGATGATGATGATGATCATGAGGAGATAGTGGATAGTGGTAGACATTTTCCAAGGAAAGAGGAAAATCCTACCTTTTCTTCATTATAGGTTTATATAGATATACTGTCTGTGGTGTTTCTTGGCATTTGTCAACTGATATTTACTGCTCATGTTTGAAGACGTTTGTTCTGTAAGAAGAGAGAGTTATATTTGAGAGGTTTTCGTAATATCTTCATTTACCCTCGTAGGAATGATTTGGAGTTGCTAGACAAGCTATAGAGGAGGGGCTATTCAGAAAGACGACTATAGGTACATTCAAACTCCAGGATAACTCAGTAGACTGGTACAAGACTTGAAGCATCAGCCCTGACACGTCATTATGTCCTGAGAGGGTGTCTGTCTTCTATTGGGTGAAGGTGGCAGGCTCTAGGACTCTGCAGCTGCTTTATCAGCTCTGAGCGAGGTATTTGCTTCTGTTCTTTTGGAGAGGATTTCCCCACGCCTGGTATTATTGGCCTTGGAGTCTCCCTGTCATGAACACCCCTGCTGCCAAGAGTAACCTCTCCCCCATCCCCATATCCTCCCACTCCCGAAACCCCTTTATCAACCCCTTACCCTTCCACAGCTGTGTCATTGTGTCTCTCTCACCCTGATGGCTGGCTGGCTCACCCCTCAGCCCCTTAGAGCCCACCGGGGTGAGGGGGGGGGATTGACTTGTTAATATGCCGGGACTAACTTCTCATGAAGGTGAATCCCTGAAGAGAGGGAAAGAGAGGGAAGAGAGGGGAAGAGAGGGAAGAGAGGGAAGAGAGGGGAAGAGAGGGGAAGAGAGGGAAGAGAGGGAAAGAGAGGGGAAGAGAGGGAAGAGGGGAAGAGAGGGGAGAAAGGGAAGAGAGGGAAGAGAGGGGAAGAGAGGGAAGAGAGGAGAAGAGAGGGAAGAGGGAAGAGAGGGGAAGAGAGGGAAGAGAGGGGAAGAGAGGGAAGCCCTGTCTAGTCCAGAACCCCCTTTAACCCCTTCACCTTTCATCCCCCATGCCTTTTCCCCCCTCCTACTCCTTCTGCTCTCTCGTTCTCTCTTGCTCTCTCCCAGCCCTGTCCTCACTATCTTTCTCTCTACTCGTCGGCCCGTTAAAGCAATTAGCCAATGTGGTTTGGAGTTCTGTGCTCCAGGGATCCCCACACGGCTGCCTGCTATCGACAATTTTAGTGGCTTGTTTTCCTTCTCAGTGGTGTCAAGGGAGTGAGACTTCTGAGAAGGTGCACAAAGTGAGGGATTTCTTTTCATGCCCCCCTCCTTTCTCCCTGACCCTGTCTCAGTGTCTTGTCTGCTTTGTCTGCTCTTATGTAAACAATAAAGGACCCAGTACTTCCAAGGGTCTCCCAGCTCAAAGCTCATTATCACAGTACGACACGCACACTGACACTGACACACACACACACACACACACACACACACACACACACACACACACACACACACACACACACACACACACACACACACACACACACACACACACACAAACACACACACACACACACAAACAAACAGAAACCTTTGTATAATAGTCACTTCACCGGAGTTGATACATCTGTAGAAATGTTCTTATGCTCTATTTAAATATTTTATGTAGAATGAAAACTTGGCATCTTGATCACATAATATTGCAGTTTGAGAAGCGTTTTTGAGTTTGGAAAATCTCTTATTGTTGATTTAGGTCGGGAAGACTAAAGAGGAAAAAAATGGAAAAGCTATCCAATGAAATATATTCATATTAAAGTTGTATGCCGTGAATCGGGTTTTATATTACACTGGAAAAAGTTCATGAGTCAAATTCATAGCCTTACACTAATTACACACACGCGCACAGACACACACACACACACACTATAGCCATCACTGCTTGTGTTCCAGTGGTGACATCCATTACGGCTGAAGTGATTAAAGGTGAGGAGAGCTGCTCATTTTCTAGAATGTGCTCCAATAAGCACCTCCCGGAAAATTCCAAAGAGCTATTCTTCAAGCGCTACAGAAGAGCAATAGACAGGACTTAACTTGACCTAACTTGAGCTTTCTATGCCAAACTATGGAATGGTACTGTTTTCCATTGCTGCACAGAGAGGCCACCTCCTTCATGCTGTATATCAATGCCCATATTTGATATTTTGCCATTTCCTTTGGTTGTGGCGGTCTAACTGGTGCTCTCCAGTCTTTATCGGTAGGATGTTCAATAGATGGGGTAAAGAGGTCAATGGAACTCGACCAAAACAATGGAATTGCCATGGTAACGCGCGGGGTTGGGAAAGATGCCGTGGGAGAAAGATCCCGAATCTCCATATTGCCTCCCCAGCAAAATGAGTCGTATGTGTATTGTAAATCAAATCAAATCTAGGTTTATTGTTGTATTTCACAATAGGTTAAGGTTAGAATCGGAGTAAAATACTTGGATGGATGTCAAACCCAATATATGTTCATGTCATCGTCCCCAATCAAGTGCGTTACAGTTAAACCACGACTACTACCACCGATTTCTGTACGCTAGCTATGCTACCAGCTCATATGAACTTGAGTTAGCAGCCACTTCTTCTCAACCTGAAACGGGACCACTGTGAAATGTTATGCAGCGAAAAACAGCCAAATATATCCAAATCGGATATATCACAGAATCCTGCGTGCCATTGACCTTTCTACACCGCATCTATTGTTCAAACTAAAACGTACAGAGACAGAGTTTGATTTGGCGATAAACATATAGAAGCTTGTTTTCAACTAGATAACGAATTGTCCGTTTTCTAACAAAAAGGGATTGATTTGTTGTCACAATAACAGTGGTTAAGATGTGTAGTCGACCAGTATCCATTTCAGAGGCTCATAAAGGACTGTCTTTCTGTTCCTCTCCCTCTGTCCCTCTCTCTCCCTCTCTCTTCCTCTCTCGTGTGTTGTTTTGCTTGTTTCTCGATCCCCCTGAGACTCCCTCTCTGTAAAAAAAAGAGCAAAGCTCAAGGATGGTGGCACTGCGGGAGGGTTTAATGTGCCCAGGAATATAATTATTTCTACTTTTCAAATGCTAAGGCCGTCCCAATTGCTCTGTATCAAGGACCCGCAGGATGACTGATGCAAACAGCATATGCATGTGCGTGTGTGTGCATGTGTGTGCTGCCGCTGAGGGGTAGGGTAGCTAGCCTACGGGCCTGTTTGTGTGTTCAGTAGGAAGTGTTTTCAGTGACTCATCTGCGAAGGATTCCCTGAAGAAAGGCGAAGCGGAACAGACGAGAACAGAGGGGGAGGAGGGAGGGAGGGAGGAGGAGTAGAGGGGAGAGAGCACAGGCAGGGTGAGACAAAGTGCTGTTCGGGAAAGCCAGGGGCAGGAGAGACGGATATTGTCCAGTAGTGGATGTCCTGCATCCGTTCCTTGGGTGTGTTTCACATTGTCGACTCTCACTGTCGACTCTCACTGCTGACTCTCTGCTTAGTGAGTGAGTTCCAACAAGGTTTTGGTGATGGCTATTATCTTTCAACTCCAAGCTCTGAGACCGATCTGTGATATTTCACCCACGTTTTGTTGAGAGAACTTTTGAAGTTACCAGTTGCTTCATAAGTATGATGTTACCCTCTGCATGCCCCATGTGGGTTGAGAGTGATCATAGTGGATGTGTTAACGGAGATTTATTTTGCTGTGTTTGAGACTGTGTGTACCAGTAAGTACTGCTTTATAGGCTTTCGGAGTGATTATATTTATTTTCCATATCTCAGAGACTTTCCATTTCGTTTTGTGTTGCTGATCAGTTGGATTAGCTATGATGTCTCTGTTATTTTTATTACAGTGGTGTGTGTGTGTGTAGGGGGGGGGGCGTGTTTGTATGTTTTGACTTCGCTCAACCCTCTCGTTTTGGCACAGGAGCAGGAAGGCATACCTGGTGCACCTTATCGACTGTGTGTTCTGGCTTGCCCTGATTTCCATGCATGGAGGGAGTTGGAGAAGTAGGAGAGGAGAGGAGGGAGTGCTGGGGAAAGCCTACACTCTGACTCAGAGGGGAGGGAGGGAATTCCCTTGTGAGCAGGATAGCTTTTACATCTGGTGTGATTGGAGCTGTGCCTGGAGGTCTGGAGCATACAGCACAGATATAGCTCCACAGCAGGGAAAGAGAAGTCAGGTCTGCCCCTAGCCCAGCACCTCTACCCTGGATCCCACTTCTAACTTTCCCACCCTACCACCGCTGTTGATAGATTTGTCAGGTTTCACCGGTATAAGGACTGGCAGGTACTGTACCAGGTGTCTTAGAGACGCAGAGGCCAACCCCTGGTCTGGTGTGTGATGGACCCTGTTTGGCCTGCCATTTTGCCTGCTATTTTGGCTCCAAATTTACTGACAGTTTTTGCCAGACAGGTGGCAACAGAATTTTTGACAAATTTGATAACTGACTGTATTATAGAAACAGGAAAGAGGGATAGAGAGAGATAAAAGACACCCCCAAAATTATCTCTGGGAGGGACAAAAGTCGAAAAATAAGGCTGGCTTGTTTCACAAGTGCCTCTGCAATTAAGACGGGGTGAATCAGATTTTCCATTCCCAAAACCACCAAAGTGAACATTCTTTGGCCAGTGGAAGTTGATGAGATAGATGAGAGAGATGTCTCTCTCTCTCTCTCTCTCTCTCTCTCTCTCTCTCTCTCTCTCTCTCTCTCTCTCTCTCTCTCTCTCTCTCTCTCTTTCTCTCTCTCTCTCTCTCTCTCTCTCTCTCTCTCTCTCTCTCTCTCTCTGTATCTCTCTGTGTTTGGGTGTAAACCAACCACAGGTCAGTGCAGGCACAAGTGTAAGAGAGGCCTGTTAAGAAAGTTTCTTCAATAAATACCAGAGTGGTTCCACCATCCTGTCTTGCGTTCCACATGGTGTCTCCTGTCATTAACCAAATCTCCAAGCAATTACCGTAGAGAAAGAAAACAAGTGGGAGGTTATTGTTATTGCAGTCATGTGGGAGCATGTACTGTATTATATGTTGTTGCTTAGAAATACTTAGTCCTGGGAGTTGAGTTGTGGTTAGACGGTTTAAACCTCTCTAGGGTATGTGGGACGCTAGCGTCCCATCTGGCCAATATCCAGTGAGATTGCAGAGCGCCAAATTCAAATACAGAAATACTCATTATAAAAATTCAGAAAACAAAACATATTTTAGATAGGTTTAAAGATTAACTTCTTGTGAATCCAACCACGATGTCAGATTTAAAAACGCTTTACGACGAAAGCATACCTTACAATTATTTGAGAACATTTGAGAACAGTTGACAAATGATTACAAACAGTAACCAGCCAAGCAGAAGCATTACAAAACTCAGAAATAGAGATAAAATGAATCCCTTACCTTTGATGATCTTCATATGTTTGCACTCAGAAGACAGTTCTCTGCTGCCTGTGACTGGAACGAATTGCAAAAATCTCTGAAGTTGGAGACTTTTATCTCCCTCACCAACTTCAAACGTCTGCTATCTGAGCAGCTAACCGATCGCTGCAGCTGTACATAGTCTATCGGTAAATAGCCCACCCATTTTTACCTACCTCATCCCCATACTGTTTTTATTTATTTACTTTTATGCTCTTTTGCACACCAATATCTCTACCTGTACATGACCATCTGATCATTTATCACTCCAGTGTTAATCTGCAAAATTGTAATTATTCGCCTACCTCCTCATGCCTTTTGCACACAATGTATATAGACTCTCCTTTTGTCTACTGTGTTATTGACTTGTTAATTGTTTACTCCATGTGTAACTCTGTGTTGTCTGTTCACACTGCTATGCTTTATCTTGGCCAGGTCGCAGTTGCAAATTAGAACTTGTTCTCAACTAGCCTACCTGGTTAAATAAAGGTGAAATAAATAAATAAAAATAAAATAAATTAATTTACTCAATAAATGTTTATTTTGTTTGATAAAGTCTCTTTATATCCAAAAACCCGTTCGCGCGTTTTCTTCAGTAATCCACAGGCTCAAACGCATTCAAAACAGGCAGACAAAAAAATCCAAATTGTATCCGTAAAGTTCATAGAAACATGTCAAACGATGTTTATATTCAATCCTCAGGTTGTTTTTGTAACGCTCAATGAGTGAATGGGTGTGGAGTCAGGCGCAGAGAGCAAAGGATGCGGGAAAAAACACACTTTAATGTCCAAAAATTCACAGGAACAAAATAGTATACCCAACACAGGTGTAACTACAAAACAAAATAGCACCCTACTGTGAAATACTAGGACAGCGAGAAAAACCCAACAATACACTAACCACTCTCACAAATACAGAAGAACAAGCCCGCACAAACAGAAGCGGGCTAAACAAACTTAAATAACCCCACCCTAACAACCAAACAAGGAACAGGTGAAACCAATTAGACAAAACCAAACGAACACAGAACAAAGGATCGGTGGCAGCTAGTAGACCAGCGACGACGACCACCGTGCGCCACCCGAACAAGAAGGGGAGCCACCTTCGGTAATATTCGTGATAGTTTTTAGCCTAAATGATCTATAATATTTAAACCGGACAATAATGTCGTCAATATAAAAGATAAACAAGAAATGCACTCTCTCGGGATTGCGCATGAAAAAGCTCTGTTACACGTCAGGGTCCACTCATTCAGACTGGTCTTACTCCCTCATTTATAAGAATACAAGCCTGAAACAATTTCTATAGACAAATTGAGTCCTAAGTCAATGGATACTGTAATGGCATTGAATAGAAAACTACAAAACACCCCCAAAAATACTTCCTGAATGGATTTTTCTCAGGTTTTCGCTTGCCAAATCAGTTCTGTTATACTCACAGACACTATTCTAACATTTTTGGAAACGTTAGAGTGTTATCTATCCAAATCTACGAGTTATATGCATATCATATCTTCTGGGCCCGAGTAGCAGGCCATTTAATTTTAAAATTCCGAATGCTGCCCCCTACCCTAGAGAAGTTAAACCTCTTCGTCAACTGTGTCCTGATGATGCTTCCTTCGTCAGTAGGTCCTTTGGTGTGTTACTGTGCAATGTGAGTCTTTTAGACACGTTAAAAGGCAGCTGGCTGATCTTTCCCCAAAGGACTTTACTTGAGACAATGGTGTGTGTGTGTGTGTCTGTGTGTGTAAATCTTTTGATGTAAATGTGTTGAGTGCAATTGTTATTGACCCATATAGGGAGTTGCTATGCCTCCTACTACCACTGCCCTGTGTTATGACCAGTCTGATAGAGGGAGAGTTTAGGAGGAGGCCGAGGTATAGATGGAGGGAGGGGTTGTGTGTGGGTGGGGGCTCTGCGAAGTAGGGAGGGGCGGTTCCGTTGACGGAACAGAAGCGTTTTACAGATGTTGCACAGAGAGAGAGAGAGAGAGAGAGCATAACATTTTGCGGTTCAGTCCTACGGCACTCTCTGTCTTGAAAAGGTTTGCATGCCACATATGTGGCTGTCTCCCGATTCAGCGAAGGTGAAGGAGAGAGAAGAGGGGGAAATGACTGCTTTTACTCTTTTTGTTTCCTCTTGTTTCATCTATTTGAAAAGAGTAGGAGGGTCTGTTTAATGGCTGCTTCTGTAGATGACAAACAGACAGAGGGTGAAAGTGAGGTGAATCGAAAGAGAATGTCAATGGGATTGAGAGGAGTAAGATCGGGAAAGAGAGGGAGATGAAGACAGATGGGGAAAGAAAATGAGAGCGCGAGACAAATAGAGAAAAAGAGAAAGAGAGAGAGAGAGAGAGAAGCCTGAAAAACATGTTTACTTGTGGAGGGTTGACGTCTAAGGTTTCCCCTCTTGGAGGGAGTCCCAGTGCGGGGGTGGGCGAGATTCCCTCTTGGTTCCCCAGATGTAATTTGAGGAATGAGCATTCCCTATCATCTCTCTCTCTCTCTCTCTCTCTCTCTCTCTCTCTCTCTCTCTCTCTCTCTCTCTCTCTCTCTCTTCCCATCTCACAGCCTGACGAGCATATCAGCTCCATGGCACATCATGATCACCTGCACAAAGCATCACACGGTCATATAGGTGTACTCGTCACCCTACTGAAATATCACAGTTTATTTACTCACTTCATCTTTCTCTTCTGTCTTCATTTCTCTCACTTCTGCCTGAACTCAAAATAAAGAAATCTGTCTGTGATCTTTCTCAATGTCTGGCCTTCTCTTTTCCTCACTTTTAATATTGCTTTTTGGAAACAGATACATGGTGACTTCCATCCTCCTAAGCTCTCTCCCAACACCAGCTCCACCCTTCTTCACGAGGGATAGCAGGCCAAGCATGACTGGGATCTTTTCCTTCTCTTTTTGCGTTGTGAAAAATAACACTTTGGGAGAACAATTTGGTGTAGAGACCACATCTTATTACTTGGTCTTTAGTTATACTAGTACAGCTGCCCAATGGCCATAACATATTTGGTGTTTGTTACTTCACACATATCTCACAGTCCTTATAAAATTAGGACCACAAGCATAATGATATAGTCAGCCAGTGCCATAGACATCAGGGCAGTGCCACAGACACACTTTGGCACAACTGTATTGCCAGCCAACACTGCATGGTAGTGCCACAGACAAAACTATATTGCCAGCCAGCATGGCAGTGCCATACACACACACACACACACACACAGGCACTGCCAGACATTGCGACACAGACACACAAAGGCTGGATATTGTCATTTCTATTTCTGACAGCCACTAACGAGTCATAGGCTGTAAGAAAATGTGCTGTGGTTTGGGCCTGATTGAATAAACAGAGCATAGAGTGTCTGTTCGCGAAGGTGTGGCATGAAATCCCGGAGAGACCCAAAGAATGTGAGAGAACTGCTACAGCTACAGATTCCCGGCAGCTGCTGCAGATCCCTGGGCTTTTATTGCATGACAGGGAGGCCTCGACACCACAACACACTCTCAAGATGAAACGAACAAAAGGCGTTTATGAAGCAGAGTTAAAGCTGCAATATGTAACTTTTTTGGCCGATCCGACCATATTCACATAGAAATGGGAGTTATAGGTCTGTCATTCTCACCGAAAGCAAGTCTAAGAAGCAGCAGATCTGTTCTATGTGCGCTATTTCTATGCTTCCTGCTCGTAACTTTAGTTTTTGCAATTATATTGTGTGTGATTATGTAGTGTTTCATATTTTCTGTTGTCCTTTTTTATAGATGGACACCACCTATGGGAGACAGAAGCCAAAGTTGACAAGGACTCCTTCAAGTCTGTAAGTATTCCTCAGTGTTTTCAGTAAAACACAGTACTGTATTAGTTGTAGTCCTGTTGTTAAGATTGAAAGTGTAAATTGACTCAGTCATACATTCCATGCATCTTTCTCTTCCATTATATTACCCACCTCCCTCTCTCTCTCTCTCTCTCTCTCTCTCTCTCTCTCTCTCTCTCTCTCGCACTCTCTCTCGCCCTCGCTCGCTCTCTCTCTGTCGCTCGCTCTCTCTCTCTCTCTCTCTGGCTCTCTCTCTCTCTCTCTTCCCCCCCCCCTCTCTCCCCCTGTATTTCCTTCCCTCACCTCCCTCACTTCCCCTTACTCACTTTGCTGATGTAACCTTTGCTAAGACATTACCAAGGAGAGAGATTAGGCATGTTGATTAGTCCATGCAATCCTGAATGGAATTTTCACACATTTTTCTCTCTCACAGTAAACAGAGTGATTGCACCTAGAGTATCTTGCTTCATCGTCAACAAGCACCCCTCAGTAAACACACACGTTCACACGTGCACGCAAACACACACACACACCACCACCTTCTCTCTACTACTGTCGGTCATATTCATTAGGGCACACCATAGCAAACCATTTTGTAATGGGAAACGAAAAATAATGTTTCTCATTGGACAAGTTTAGGTAGTCCCTCCCAGTTTCAGTGCATTTTCTTCAGTTTGTTGCCTAATGAATACTGATGCAAGCCCAGTTGCCCTACCAAACACCTCAGCCAGCGTAGCCAGACATTTAGGTCACTGTTCAACTTCTGGTTCAGGGAGGAGGAGCGCTTGAACCACTTTGTCTGAGCTCGGCCTGGCCTCGGGTGGATTATCCCCTTCCCTTTTTACCTGCTGTTTTCACGAGAGAAGTAATGAGAAAATAAACCTGTGCACCTTTCTACTGATGCCCAGTCACACATTTAGGCCTACATTCTGTTCAGAAAATACAAGGCAAAGGGGATTCGTCAGAGGGGACGGTAAATGTTGTACGTGTCCCAGAAAAGCTACATGTGCTTCTGGAGTTAATTAAGGGACTCGTAAAGACTCGTAAAGGTCTGTGGGTGCGTCTGTGTCTTCGGGCGCACGTCAGGTTGTGTGATGACAATACGTTTCAAATCATCCATGCCCCCTCCCTTTCTCTTCTCTTTCGCCAGCTGGGTCTCACCGTTCCTCTGTTTCCCTGTAAACGAACTGCTGTCATTGACAGTTGCAGGGGGTCTCGAGAGAATCATCGCCCATGGAACAGGGGTCGAAATACGGCGGCATTTCAATTGATGATGATGATGTTTTTTGTTGTCATGTGTTTTCACGTTCAGGTGGCTGGCTTTGTCGCGTCAGGAGTGTTGAATGCGGCCTCCTCCTCTCTCATGCTTCAATGTTTAAATGGCCTTAAGGGCTGGCTGATGTTAAGGCTAGTCCCACATGTTGGAAAATTACAGTGAGGGGTTGGGTTAGGTCGGTGAAAGACAAATAGTACCGTGTGCTTATTTGGCGTACCGACAAACAAGCCACAGTGTTGCTGACCTTTTCTCCCCTGCTGCCCCCGGCCACCGTTAGGTCACCCATGCTCTGCCTGCCATATGTTTTCATTATTCCTGTTTTTGATCGCTCTGCTCACTGGGTGGGAGGATGGGAGGGGAGGGGGATGGAGGGGGTGTTAGGTCATCGACACCTGTGTCTGTGCTGTCTTTGACCCCGTCAGTCCGGGGTAGACCTGGCCTATAAACAGACACACAGACATGTAGACAGACCCCACAAAATATGCTGAGCAACAGGGAATGGCTTCCTGCTCTGCTCCACCACCCCATATGGCCTAAGCTGGCCCCCAGAGAGAGAGAGAGAGAGAGAGAGGGGGAGAGAGAGGGAGAGAGAGACAAAGACAGACAGGCTCTAGACAGGCAGACACTCAGTCATGTCCCAATGGCACCTTTGTCATGCACCTCAATCCCTGCTCTGCAGCCTCCAAAGTTCACGTTCATTACAGAGGTTTCACCCTGGGCCAGGAGCGACACGCTGGTCAGGGGCTGTGGAAACAAGGCCAAAGGCCTCACATCTCTCCGCTGTAGTAGTCCAGGGATAGGGTTCGAACCCCAGGCCCTCAGGGCTTCAGGCAGACACAAACAGGGGCGTGGTACACACTCTGGGGTTCCTGCTGAGCCCATCCAGATTGGGCCCAAGACCCAGCTCAGAAAACTTGTTCAGAACACTCCTCCAGGGTTCCCTGAAAGCAAAACAAGCATACATACCTGCAAATTAATGAGTTGACACTCAGTACAGTTGGAGTTCTGTTTGTGTCTTAAGAAGAGCATTGAAAGGGGTTGTAGGCCTAAACTAGGGATGGAAGTTCAAACTAAAATCTTCACCATGCCGTCTTAGTCTGATCTCATAATGTTTAGGTAATGCATGTTTTTTTGACAGCTTTTTGAAAATCTGCTCCGCTCACTCAAATACACTGTGCACTGATCTACAGTGCGTCTGGAGGGTTCGTACTGTACGTGTATCCATTCTGTGCCGTTGCTGTGTGTTGTAGACCGCGCTGGTGGTGGAGATCCCCCCCTACAGGAACCAGAGGATATCCAGCCCAGTGCAGGTCAACTTCTACGTCTGCAATGGCAAGAGAAAGAGGAGCCAGTACCAGCGCTTCACCTATCTCTCACCAAATGGTAACCCCAACAACCTTCAGGTTTACCGCCTCCCTTACACATGGTTTGGGGGTTTATGTGTCCTACTAGTGTTGCTTGGTAAATTATGAAGGGGTCATACATGCTCATGCGTTATACCTGCAATGTTACCCAATTGTACATTTCGGTGTTTCCTCCTAAATCATTTTCGCTCCACAAAAACACACGCAATCTGTTGTGGCTTCGGTAGGGCCTGACACCGCTGCATCACTGGCTCTGTCGAGCGAGGGCAGAAGTGAAGCTTGTGAGTTGTGTTTATTTGGTTTGCGAGCTTGCGTTCTCCGGTGATGAGGTGTGAAGGGTTGACTGACAGAGCCTCTGGGCAATGTCGACGTTAAATTTCAGAAGTCAATCCCTGGACCGTCGACCTCACACACAACTCATGGGAACATCCGTCACACACAACTCACGTTCTGCACTGCACACTCACGTGCCCCCTGGTCTCCCCATTTATAGTTGGCTTGACACATTGGAATGTGAACAAGATATTGGGATTAGTAGTCCTTTCACCATCTTACATCACCAACTAAATACCTCTCATTCTGGGCTCAGAGTAAATTGGCCAAATCCAAGTTTCATGCACAGACACATTGATATTGATTGAAATCCATTGATGCTGCTAGAAACAACATTGTTAATTATTCACAGCTTGCTGCATCTCTCTCTCTCTCTCTCTCTCTCTCTCTCTCTCTCTCTCTCTGTTAATTCAATGTAAGGGCGTTATTGGCATGGGAAACATACGTTAACATTGCCAAAGCAAGTGAAGTAGTTAATAAACAAAAGTGAAATTAACAATAGAAATTGACAGTAAACATTACACTCACAGAAGTTCCAAAAGAATAGGCATTTCAAATGTCTCTCTCTCTTTATAT
Source organism: Oncorhynchus clarkii lewisi (assembly GCF_045791955.1). Lineage (NCBI taxonomy): Eukaryota > Metazoa > Chordata > Actinopteri > Salmoniformes > Salmonidae > Oncorhynchus > Oncorhynchus clarkii. The sequence continues at coordinate 33,757,882 of NC_092148.1, forward strand.
CCCATATCAAATTAAGAATCAGGTCCAATAGTGCTTTAAGGCAGCCTTCACCTTTAAACTGACAAAATGTGATTCTTAGACTCCCTAAACAATTCAATGATCACCGGCCGCTATTGTAGCCTGGAAGAGATAAGAAGCAATGATTCAGGCTTTTGGACGGGACTATGAGAGAGAGACCGCATCACCGCCTTGACAACGAACAGAGGGCCCTATTTGGAGACGGTTGATGGGAGCAAGAGAGTGAACGAGAGAGTGAGTGAGAAAGAGATTGAGAAAGGGAGAGGTGAGGAGGGGGGAGTAGAGAGAGAGGGGGGAAGGGAGAGAGAGGGCGAGATGAGACAGGACATTTTGGGGTAACTGACCTTAGCAGAGCGAGCGAGCGAGCGTTGGTGGGAGGACAGACAAACTCTGTCCATATTTGGCAGGCCCATACGAAGCAGGGAGACAGACAAGGAGATAAGCTGTACAAGGAGAAGACTTATCACGCTTTGACCAATTGCATCTTCAAGTCATTTTCACAGAGAGTCAACATGGTCCAATTAACAGATGAATGGGGTGTGCTCTCTGTTACGATGCCAAGTAAACCTCAGTGGGGACCACACAAGCAGGGGCAGTGTCTTTATGACAGAATACAATGTACCACTAGAGTCACAGTCAAAGGCACTTGCTGTGGTTCACCAGATCTTCTTATTTCTTATTTTGATATTTATTCATCTATTATAAACTGGATGGGTTGGTAACACTTTTCTAATAGCAATAAGGTATTATAAACTTAGCCGTGGTATATTGGCTGTATACCACACCTCCTCGGGCCTTAACACTTAAATATAATTTATTCAACACAATAGTCAACAAGCAATAATAAACAACTCAGACAATACTGAGTAGCGATAGTGGCGCATTTTGCTACAGAGCTCATTTCCATCCGTAGTCCCTGAAAGTCCCTGAGTTTGCCACTCATCAAGTTTGACTCCATGTCTGTCTGCCCATGGGCACGTGTCTGGGTGAAGTGGCCTCTACTGTATATGACTTCAGCAAACAGTGCCGTTTTCAACTGTGCCGAGGTCGAAGAGATTATATCTGTCCAAGATAAGATGCAGGATGGCATCAAAGCAAACAGATCTCTTAAGTCACAATGAGGGTAATTATAACAGTGGATATATAAATAGCAGAGGAGAGGAAAACCTGGTTGTTTGCTTTTGAGGCTTTCACTGTGTGAGTGTTTGAACACTGTGACCAGGTAAGGGGGGGGGGGGGGTGCTACATAGAGTTCGTTCTCATCACTTCCTCCTTCACCCATCTGAGTGGGGCTTCCGGCGCTCTGCTCCACTTTAATCACTGTTGTGGTCGTCAATGATGCTTTCTAAAAAATAACTTTTTGTTCACGCTCGGGTGTGTGCTCTTCTCTGTGCTCATCTAGAAACCGCCCCTTAAAAGTAGCCCCGCTTGTTTGAAAAAAGTGAGAAGGCGAAAACAAACGATCTGCGGTCCTCCGATCGCTATGGAAAACAACGTGTATATTTCACTGTAGTCACGGGATGTTTTCTCTGCTCATTCATGTCACAACATTATCAGACAAGTGTGTGAAAAGGTTTATTGAATGTGTTGACAGCCCAAAGCTTTCACTGTAGAACCTCAAACCTGTACGGAGCAGCTAAATGCCCAAGTAAGGAAACAAGAGATAATATGTATTTGAATCGTTTCCTCTTCATCCTCTAAATAGCTCAGTCATATCTCACGGGAGAGGCATTGTTTCTGTCGTGTAAACATCATCTGATTCTTATCTCCCCTTTAGTTTAGTCACGCCTCAGAGCGAGTACGGATATTATTATCAGATGCCGTCTGGAGGATTGGAAACGATTGAGTCTTTGCCAGGTTTGACAGGTGAAGATACGCTTGAATGACAAGGCTGTCGCAGGCCTGTTTCGTCCTACACAAGCAAGAAAGGAGTAGCGGATTTGAACCGTTACTTTTTCCAGATGTTATCGGTAAATATTCTTCCCGGATTTCGTACAGGGAGTTTTTCAAATTGGCAATTAGCATGGTAATCATGCCGTTGCATATTGATGCCAAACAACAGAATGTAGATTGTCTTGTGAAACGTTTATTTTTATTTGTCTTTGTGTCTCTCAAAATGCTCTTCATTGTCCTCGCTTTCCTTTACAATGTCACGTCAGTCCAATGAATTTGATGATGAAAGCTCAGTAAGCTTGTCCGGAAAGTGCATTGTCATGAGTTACAATTTCAGAGGAGAAAGATCCAAGAATCTAAGCAATATGTCACTCTGAAGTTACTTTTTTTTTGTCGACTCTAAAATGAGCTGCTGGCAGCCGTTCTGGTTTGTATAAATCACCACATATCCGATGTTGCGACGAACATGCAGCACAAGTGTCCTTGTCTACCTCCTAGTGTGTGTGTGTGTGTGTGTGTGAGTGAGCGTTACTTTTCTTTTCCGAGCTCATTTCCAATCATTCTTGCGTTGAGTAAAGACGTGACACGCCGCCCTTTTTCTTCTCTTTAAAGAAGAGAAAGTTTCACAGAACCACATAAAACAACAAACGCCAAAAGTGCTGGCGCTGACGAAAGCCCAACCAAAGTCAGTTCTCGGAATGGCTTTCATTTCACAAGTCGTTTTTGGAGGTTCCTCGTGTAGATCGGGTTCTATTATTAACACCAACGGGGGGGGGGGGCTGCTGATTCCTGGCTGTAGGTTTGTGGTCTGAGACATGGGAGGGAGGAGAGAGAGGGGTATGTTCAGAAGAAACAAGAGAGACACATACATGAAAACTTAACGAACCGCACGCCGTGAACGTCTCCCCAAAGATGTGTCATGCTAACCAAACTGGAGACTGAGACGTTTCCTTGTTTCCAAGTTAGGGCAGTGACAGACACACACACGCGCGTAAACACAAGCAGACACACTCACACGCACCTTTACATGGCACACGTAGACTAGGACAGCCAGATTGCGACCACAGTGGGACGTGGTGAATTAGACACCTGCGAGTTGATGACTACCACCATGAAGCACCGCCTGGTCGCTAAAACTAGGGCCTAGTCAGGTCACGTGGTCAGGAAAAACTCAGGGCCCTAGGTATAATGCATTGTGCACACTCTTTCCACAGTGCAATCAAAACAGCTATTTTATGGAGACAGTAGGTCATCCACTCCATAGTTCCACTCTGAGAGCAGAGCAGCCAATCGTAATGAGAATCAGAGTGCATCCCAGAAAACCCTCTTGCCCGGCTGTCTCTTCCCTTCACACGACAACTTACCGGGCCTAGGCCCTCTGTGCTCAACACCCCGCAAACCCGTCCTCGAACCCTCACCCCCATCCCTGGGAGGAAACCAGTTCCTAATAAATACTCAGATCAGGCCTGATCACTTTAATGCGAGCAGACAGACACAGACAGGCAGAGATGTGGAGAAAAACATGTGGGCCATAACCCGCAGGTTGGGAGGAAATAGAAGCCAGCTGGAGATGGGACTCACAGGGTGAATCTGCTTTCATGGAACTGGGAAGGGGAAGGTTGTGTGTTTGGAGGGGGACACACACGCAGATGGCTGGAAGGAGTGGTCAGAGAGACGGGGGGGGGGGAGACATATTGAGGAATGATCGGTTAGAGTGGGGGAGACAAATAGAGCTGGGTGGAGGAGAGGCAAGCTCGAAGGATCCCTCAAAGGATCTCATTCCGCAGATAATGTAGGAGAGGGGGAATGTGTGACAGAGCGTTTGGGAGACTATGCAGCTTTACAGAATAAATCAGATTGCTAAGTATTCCATGTATTGCTATGTATGTAGGGTTTACACTTTTGGGACTATTCCATTGGTTCCATTGCAATAGGCAAGCTCAATCAAATGCAGCTAAAATACTAGACCTAGTGTAAACCCGGGTCTGTACTATGGAGAGCCTGTTACAAGGCCTAGTATGATGTTCCCTAGTAAGTGTATGGAGGTGTCATCCTGGGACCTTCTTAAGGATACAGACCATACCTAGGGAGCCTCTAAGACAGATGGACCGGCCCCGTGGCTATGACAAGACTGACGTAAATGAGCTTCCCACTGGGTAATCACACCAGCTCATCTCTCCCCAAAGGAGACTGGGGGTGTGAAAGTGAATCTCTCAGTTATGTCCTGTCCCAACAATAATAACATCATAACATCACGATAGGGCTGTTTTTCATCTAATCACAACACTCATTTATTCAGACAATGGAAGTAGAAGTGCTTATTAGTATTATTACGACCTACATCAGGATTGACTTATTCTTACTTTGTTAGTAAAACGTAACTATTACAAGAAATACACTTATGATGGCCTGTTTGTAGGCTGAATAGAGTGTCAGAAGAGATTTAGTAGGCTGAATAGAGTGTCAGAAGACTTTGCCAAAACACTTATGATTGGCATCAAACACTAACCGCACCCATTAACACATTTCACTGTGTGCAGAAAGAGCAACAGACAGTGCATGTATTGTGACTCAGAAGCGTTTTGTTATTCATCTGGGTGTCTTAATTCAAGCCTACAGTAGTTGTGTCACAGTACTCGTGGCAGAATCGGAGCACGTGGGGGTTTATAAAGGGTTTTCTCAAAGAAACTGGGTCTTTTCATCTTTTCCTTAGGGTTTGGCTCTGGTGTATGTGTGTGTGTGTGTGTGTGTGTGTGTGTGTGTGTGTGTGTGTGTGTGTGTGTGTGTGTGTGTGTGTGTGTGTGTGTGTGTGTGTGTGTGTGTGTGTGTGTGTGCGTGCGTGCGTGCGTGCGTGCGTGCGTGCGCAACTGGAGGATATGTTTACATATCCAATAAATAGTGCACACGTCATGGTCAGTCTCCGAAAGATGAACACGGATCTTGATCACACATCCAGGAAACCTACTGTACAATGATTGTCAGTCCAAACTAATCAGGAAATGGCGGAAACATCTCCCAAATGGACTCTGAGTGAGTTGGAAGACGGCGGCATGAGCAAGTGGGGTCATAGCACTCTCCTCCTGCCATTAGCTGAAGTCAGAGCTCCTGAAACCGCAGGCATACCATACTCTCTTAAGGAGCACGGACCACCCCAATCAAATCATCCTTTTTTTCTCTCTCTCTCTCTCTCTCTCTCTCTCTCTCTCTCTCTCTCTCTCTCTCTCTCTCTCTCTCTCTCTCTCTCTCTCTCTCTCTTTTTGTCCTGAGAGCAACAATTGCTTTTGGAGCACGGAAGAGGCCTAGGGGTCCCGGGCTCCTGCAGCAGCAGTCCATACTCTTTAAAGCACTCTTTCATAGGATATCAGAGCTGAAGGAGAGTCCAAAGAAAATAGCGCCGTTTCATGATTAGAGCCAGCTGTGGCTTTCTGCTCTGATGACTCATCTATTTTTTTGGGATGGAGGGGGGGTGGGGGGGTTCTGAGCTGGCGTTTGAGAGGCCAAGCAAATGACACAGTGTCTCTTTTAATCGCTGGTTGTTTGTTTGGTTTTGGAGGGTATCCTTCCCACAATCAATCTCACTACAACTCCTTTACTCATACACTCAGTTGCTCGTTCAGCCACGTGGACCTACGCAACATTTCTAATCTGTCTTTTTTCTCTCTCTCTCTCTTTCTTTCTCTCTCTCTCTCTATCTCTCTCTCTCTCTCTCTCTCTCTCTCTCCCTCTCTTTTTCCAGTCCCGATAATAAAGTCAGAACCGAATGATGAGTATGAGCCTCTGGGGGCTCAGGGGCTGTCTGTTCATTCCAAGCTCTACTATGGCCAACCCAGGCTCACTCCTATCATACCTGTGGGGGACGCTGACACATGCCTGGTCGGGGTTTATTCTCCCTGCCCGCCTTGCCATGGCAGCATTGGCAGCATGCCCCCCTCCTCCCCCAGGTCCAGCCCAACACTGCACGACCTGTCCCCCGTGTCTTACCCCAAGTGCCTCTCCACCAGCCCTACGCACGCCCACAATGGCCCCTTGGCGTCCGCCATCCAAGAGACGCCAGGGCTGCGCCCAGTGCCGCTGGTCTGCCCTTCCTCACCCGACCAAGCTCCACTGGGCATGCTTCACTCCCAGGGCAACAGCCCGCATCACCTTGGTAATCCCAGTCCCCATGGCTTCCACCCGCTCTACCACAGCAGCAGCCCCTCCACCTCCCCAGGGTCCCACCCCTCCACTCCAGAGGGGGCAGCAGAGAGCCCGTTCGCCCAGGCACCAGATTACAGCCCCACCCAGGGACAGAGCCAGACTCAGGCCAGGAGCAGCCCTCCCAGCCTGCTGCCGGTGGACGCCAGCCCCCGCGACCTAGCCGTCACTGTCAAGCGGGAACCCCAGGATCTGGACCAGATGTACCTGGACGATGGTGAGTCACAAGAACAAGGTTTATCTACCTAGACCTGTCAATTAAAGCTCTCTATTAGCTAGTGACATCACATCATCATTGCCATTATCACATTGGTGTGATAATTTGTGTTTTTTTTCCTTATGAAAACACAGGGCCATAAAAAACACAATTCTCGTTTCTCTCTAGAATGTTCCATTTACAGTGCACATGACGTTAACTCTACACCTTTGCTTATCTACACACCCACACCCACCCACACCCTTTCCCCCGCTATCAACCATGGGCTTACGTCAGATTTGTTCATTTTAGACATTACAGATTCTTTTTGTTTTCGCAACTACCGTGTATGTTGTCTGAGTTAGTAACAGCTTTATTTTAACAGTCAATTGGGCCTTGATGGGATTTGCGAAACAATCTGTCAAAACATCAGAAGCAACGAGGTCAGGCAGGGAGCAAGAGAACAAAAACAGTGGCGCGCGCGTGCCGGCCCCGACTGTTGACACAAGTACTAATGAAGGAAGCAAAACAATAGGTAGGGGTTTCCTGAGCTGCAACGCTTCTCTCCCCCCCCCCCCCCCCCCCCCCCCCTCGGTGCGAGGTATGTCAGGAGGCAGGAGGCGCTTTGTTTTCCCGTGTTTTCCCTGCGGAGGGTGTAGTGTTGGAGCTGACGTCATCGAGGGAGGCTGGGGAGGCTGGGGGTCACTAGAGCCCCACTGGATGTGAGCCCAGGCACAGCCAGGGGAATGGGGGAATGCAGCATTTGTGTGTAGACCCCCTATTAACTCTCCATGTGTTCCCCCCCTCCCTCCTCACAATCGTCCCTCCCTCTGGTCACTCCCAGCCTGTTATGGCCCTGTCTGGGTTGCTCATCACATTATTGTTATGCTCTGGTTGTGCGGTATGCAGCATACGTGGCGGTATGCCAGAAGAGATAAAGTCCCCTTGCATCCAAACAGGGTGAACAATGCGATTCCCCACTCAACTCAGGAACATCCCTCTTCCTGTGCACCTTTTGTTTCACTCCTACTGTAAACAGCAGTAGACCTACAGCACTGTGTGTGTGTGTGTGTGTGTGTGTGTGTGTGTGTGTGTGTGTGTGTGTGTGTGTGTGTGTGTGTGTGTGTGTGTGTGTGTGTGTGTGTGTGTGTGTGTGTGTGTGTGTGTGTGTGTGTGTGTGTGTGTGTGTGTGTGTGCGCGTGTGTGTGTGTGTGTTTGCATGCGTGCTCCAGAGCCAAGGGAGCACAGGGGTGATGGGCATTGGGGGCAGTGCTGTAATTGAGTTGAGACATGGCTGTCAGCAAATCTGTCCAGCCTGATGAGTCCCGTTTGTCCTTGCCTCGTAAACAGACAATAGCGAGAAGTGAGGACGTCTGTCTGTTATCGACTCCATAAAATGAGCACAACACAACACTCGAGTAGGACATTCTACAAGTCTTTGTCACTTCACACATCCAGAGCTTGCATTTATCTTCTGACTCCACGCCAGCTCCTGGCATGTTTCCCTCTACTGTACATTGAAACAAGAGAACACTGGCGCTAAATCCAAAAGGAAATACAATTAGCATTGTCATGTACATGTCTAATTCCTTTTCAAACTTCTTAGTAGTTATGGGCAGGCAAAGGAGCCAGAGTATGAGAATTAATCAAATAAGAGTGAAACTCAAGCTTTATTTTGCGCTAGGTAAAAGGTTGTTAGGGGGTCATTTGCCCTCTGCTAAAGTTATAACCCTTAAGTAGTAACCATGTCTTCATAATCCACCACCGCCAACACCACCCAATCAACTGTCACTTTAGCGGAGCCCATATCTCTGGACCAAGTGACCAAATGTTATTGGGCCTGTGATTACAGATGCATTAGAGACTCACAGGAATGCGTATTGATTGGCAGAGGCCTACCAAGGCGTCCCTGGTAAAAACCTTGGCCCGCTGCAATCTCGCCTCATCTAATGTCTTGAATGAGCATCTGTGGTGGGCTAACTGTGCTCCTGGAGTACCGGTAAGTGTGTGGTGGTAACAGCATACTCCAAAGGCCTCTGCACGCTGGACCGGTCAGGTCCACCGGCCCCATTCCGGACTATTCCAGACCCCTCGAATGAGCCTGAGATAAAATTTAAAAAATTAGAGCTGGGAGAAGTCGGTGAGTGGCGAGCTCCCTTTCCACAGTCATTACCTTCCATTATTATCATATGTTAGCGAGTTGCTCCATTAAAAGGGTGACGGTAGGGGATGACCTCACCAGGCGGTTGGGCGGGCGGTGGTGATTTAGCGTTAGCCGCGTAGCATAGAGTCCCAGTCTGGCCGGTTTGGAGCCAGTGATTTGAGCTCTGCAGCGAGACGACACTTGAGCTTCCCCAGAGTGGAGCGCCTCCCACGCTCAGGCCTTGGGCTCTCATCAGCCAGAGGAAATATCTCTCACTGGCCTTCGGCTCGCACTGCTAACCCAGCCCCCGAGAAATCACTCAACCTATCAACAGGCTGAGCTACTGTACCGCAAGGAGCTCTGTTGTCAGTGTGGGGTAGATATATACGAGATCTAGAGGGGGAGGGGATGACAAGTTGAACATAAGCCCCTCTAACTGCCCTTCAACCCCCTAACCCACTACCCCCTCCCAGCTAGCACCACTTCATCCACTACTTCTGTGATGGAGCATTGGAGCCTCGAGGCTAGCTAACTGCAGGACATTACGCACTGTCTGTCTGTAAAAGGGTGCCCCAAGGCTTTTTGGGTAATGTCCAGGAGCTGCGATTGTGTTTAAATTGATGAATGATCTGTTGGCTAGTGCTGGGGATGTATTTAGGACTGCTGGCCTGCGGCTGCCATTGGTTCACTGCAGCAGGGGTCTGTCTGTCTCACGATAGCCAGAAGAGTTGAGTGAGCGAATAAACCTGGACCAAGGTCCATGGATTGATGCTTAGGGGGAATGGAAGCAAGATGTATGTTAAAGTGAATTTTCAAAAGCTAGCCCTAGAGGTCTTTGTATTGTTTCTGGCCCATTGTCATACGCCAAACGCAATATATACATATCTAATGTGAGGTTTACATTAAACAGAAGTTTCTCAAGTAAAAAAAAAATACCTTTCACGTTGAGTCATACCCCTCGCTCCCTCTAATCCGGGGCGATTTACAGTACATATGGCATTGAGCACAATGTCATGCAAACGACATCAATAAAAACAATAGAAGTGATGAAGAATGAGGAGGGCAGTATATTTACGCTCGCCTTGTTAGCCTGGCTAATTAGCCCATAAAACAGGGGCCTGTGATGACGCCACGTTTTTGTCACACGTCCTAGCCTGAGCTGCAGTTGCGGTGACATCATTACCCCCTCCTGTCACACGCACACACATAGCCGCTTTGATCCTAGACTTGGCTGCTGTTTACACATCACATTTGAAGGCTTTGAGCCACATTGCGCACCATGAAGGCCTCTTTGTGCCTGTGTGTGTGTGTGTGTGTGTGTGTGTGTGTGTGTGTGTGTGTGTGTGTGTGTGTGTGTGTGTGTGTGTGTGTGTGTGTGTACGTGCACGTGCACGCATGTGTGTAATGCAGTCATAGTATTCCCGACTTGGACATCTGTCTGATCCAGCGAGGCGGCCGCTCTGTGTCTTCTCTCATTAGCTTCTGGTGTGATGGTTGATATAATGAAGCGCAGCTGAACTAGCACAGGGCTAACGCTAATCAGCCAGCCAGACTCTTACCATCTGGTTACAGCCGAATACAGAGGGGCCTTATTCACCCACATGAGAAAAACACAACCAAATGTACACTGCTGATTTCTGACACTTGACATGTGTATTCTGATTGCCTTATATTTGAAGGTCAGCTTTCCAGTAGTTGTTTCCTCCTCAACTCAAATTTTGTACAATTGAAACGTTTTTTTTTTCTAAACTGAAAACAGACCTGGTGTTGCATGAGGCAGAGTGGCAGACGTCAGTGGCAACAGGTTTCTAGACAGACCTCGTCTTACCTCCCTCTCTTTCTCTCTCCCTCTCTCACTCCCTCAATCCATTCCCCAACAACAATACAGAATTCTAACATTTCTAAGGATCCTCGTCCGCGACCGTTCCCCTCCAACGGCAACTCAAGCTTTTCTCATGGAAACTTTTACACATCCTGGATAGGTGCCCAGACCCCAGGACTCTGCAAAACCCCTAATGATGATTGAGAGCGTGTCCGCACCACTCTGAAAACATGCTGAGTCTCTAACATCGGAGTGTGTGTCGCGAGACTGGCGCGGAGTTGGGGTGAGGGGGTTCATTAAAGAAGCTGCGGTTGGGGTGAGGGGTGTCTAATGGGACGGACTCTATGAGCTGCTGTTATTGAGTTGCTCCCGTGTGTGTGTGTCTGTGTCTGCGAGCCCGTGCGTGTGTGTGTGTGTGTGTGTGCTTGCACACGTGCGTCCTGTCTGCGTGTGTCTGTGTCTGCGAGCCCGTGTGTGTGTGTGAGGAGGAAAGGTAGACCATCTGACGGTCAGCCGTTAGCGGTTAGAGCCTGTGCTTTCACAACACTCACCCTTTGACCCCCAGCTCTGCTGGGAGGGGGCGGAGCCTGGGCTAATAGAGGCGGGAGAGCAATACTCTCTGTTGGTTAAGTGCAGTGTCAAGACCTCCTATCCCCACGGCTTATGCTTCGTGTTATTGACAGGTATAATAGAAGGGGGATGGCTTCTTTATTATTTATGACTTCAGAGAGGATGTGGACTTTTTAATATTGTTGTTATTGCTGCGTTTTCGTGTTAGGAATCTTGTTTTCCTGGCAGGACCTTGAACTGATGGTGGATAAAGGAGGGTGTAGGCTTTTGGGACGTTTTATAATGGTAGGAAAAAAGAATACAAGGATGTAGGATAGGCCTATGAGAGACGTTGATGCCTTAGGAGATGGTTAGAGAGACGATGAAGATCACTAGGACATTGTGTCAACTGCAGAGTTCTCCTAGTGGATTCAAAACCATGTCTTGTACCCTGCGATTTAAACAATTATTTTTCTCGTTTTACTATTGTTATCATAGACTGGCCCAATGTACTATTAGTCACGATTAATATCCTTTCTTTGCTTTTCACATTATTTATGCATATACAGTGCCTTGCGAAAGTATTCGACCCCCTTGAACTTTGCGACCTTTTGCCACATTTCAGGCTTCAAACATAAAGATATAAAACTGTATTTTTTTGTGAAGAATCAACAACAAGTGGGACACAATCATGAAGTGGAACGACATTTATTGGATATTTCAAACTTTTTTAACAAATCAAAAACTAAAAAAATGGGCGTGCAAAATTATTCAGCCCCTTTACTTTCAGTGCAGCAAACTCTCTCCAGAAGTTCAGTGAGGATCTCTGAATGATCCAATGTTGACCTAAATGACTAATGATGATAAATACAATCCACCTGTGTGTAATCAAGTCTCCGTATAAATGCACCTGCACTGTGATAGTCTCAGAGGTCCGTTAAAAGCGCAGAGAGCATCATGAAGAACAAGGAACACACCAGGCAGGTCCGAGATACTGTTGTGAAGAAGTTTAAAGCCGGATTTGGATACAAAAAGATTTCCCAAGCTTTAAACATCCCAAGTAGCACTGTGCAAGCGATAATATTGAAATGGAAGGAGTATCAGACCACTGCAAATCTACCAAGACCTGGCCGTCCCTCTAAACTTTCAGCTCATACAAGGAGAAGACTGATCAGAGATGCAGCCAAGAGGCCCATGATCACTCTGGATGAACTGCAGAGATCTACAGCTGAGGTGGGAGACTCTGTCCATAGGACAACAATCAGTTGTATATTGCACAAATCTGGCCTTTATGGAAGAGTGGCAAGAAGAAAGCCATTTCTTAAAGATATCCATAAAAAGTGTTGTTTAAAGTTTGCCACAAGCCACCTGGGAGACACACCAAACATGTGGAAGAAGGTGCTCTGGTCAGATGAAACCAAAATGGAACTTTTTGGCAACAATGCAAAATGTTATGTTTGGCGTAAAAGCAACACAGCTGAACACACCATCCCCACTGTCAAACATGGTGGTGGCAGCATCATGGTTTGGGCCTGCTTTTCTTCAGCAGGGACAGGGAAGATGGTTAAAATTGATGGGAAGATGGATGGAGCCAAATACAGGACCATTCTGGAAGAAAACCTGATGGAGTCTGCAAAAGACCTGAGACTGGGACGGAGATTTGTCTTCCAACAAGACAATGATCCAAAACATAAAGCAAAATCTACAATGGAATGGCTCAAAAATAAACATATCCAGGTGTTAGAATGGCCAAATCAAAGTCCAGACCTGAATCCAATCGAGAATCTGTGGAAAGAACTGAAAACTGCTGTTCACAAATGCTCTCCATCCAACCTCACTGAGCTCGAGCTGTTTTGCAAGGAGGAATGGGAAAAAAATTCAGTCTCTCGATGTGCAAAACTGATAGAGACATACCCCAAGCGACTTACAGCTGTAATCGCAGCAAAAGGTGGCGCTACAAAGTATTAACTTAAGGGGGCTGAATAATTTTGCACGCCCAATTTTTCAGTTTTTGATTTGTTAAAAAAGTTTGAAATATCCAATAAATGTCGTTCCACTTCATGATTGTGTCCTACTTGTTGTTGATTCTTCACAAAAAAATACAGTTTTATATCTTTATGTTTGAAGCCTGAAATGTGGCAAAAGGTCGCAAAGTTCAAGGGGGCCGAATACTTTCGCAAGGCACTGTAGTAGGATGTGATATGCAATGTCTTAGAAATAGGATTAAGTCCAAAGCAAGGAAAGCCTTCAGAGCGATCGCTTCACTCCTTACACTTTTAATTGAACTATTTGATGTTCTGTAATATAATAAATGCATGCTGGACTCAATGAAACCCTGAAATCAGAATATACTATGATCTCATGGTCATAGCGAGATCCCATCGAGCTCTGAGGAATAGGTTACCTTTGCACTGTGCGTGTGTGCGCGTGTGTGTGTGCGTGTGTGTGTGTGTGTGCGTGCGTGTGCGTGTGTGTGTGTGTGTGTGTGTGTGAAGCACTTTGGATTACCTTTAGCACCGGGTTCTGTTTCCTCTCAGTGTGCTTTTATCTCTGTCCTCTTGGCCAGGCTTGAGAAGCTCTCTGGTTGCTGTTTGGGACCAGCTGCTTTCTACACGGTTCCCCCTATTATGACATGTCATGGTGTTATAGGCTCTCTGGTCCAAGATAATGAGGAATGAGGAAATAGTCCTATTTAAGTGGTTACATATAATGGTGAAAGTTTGATAGGCTGTCACCATCAGGCTTTGAATTGCAGTATCCTTGTCGTAAACTCATAAGGAAGGTGATTGGCGGGATGAGCTGTATGAAGACTCTAACTTTAAACATACTACATGGAATATATATATATTTTTGTTGTATTCATTAATATAGCATTCATCCATTTTTTTTTCATAAAACCACACAATCCTTAGTTGTAAGCTAACAATGTATGCTTTTGCTCAATATGTGTATATGGAATATGGAATATGTGTCCCTTTCTGTCCAATTAGGTCATTTCTGGGCAATATCTATATTTAGGGGACCTCTTTTGTCTCAAGAGCACCCCCAAAAGACAAAAGTTCTGTATATTCTCTTTAAATGTCAACCTATTAAGTTCCATTGGACTTTTGTTTTTTCAAATGTGTTCCTACAGGCCCAGCAGCTTAACCGCAGTAGTCTGCTGTGCTTTCGGTCTGCTCCTTCATAATATCCACAGTCGCTGTGAAAGAATCCGTCTACCACGTAACTGCAGCTCTACATCGAAACAAATTGGGTCTCTCCATGTCAGAGGCCTGATGTAATTAGATGCGGGACCAGATTTCCTTTTTAATGGGTTTTGTGTTTATGAAAGAATGCTCAGATGTCAGGAATTCTTCTAGACGATTTGCTACTGTGAGAGTGTCTGATTTTTGTCTAATTATTCCATGCTGTGCGCACATGGTTAGGTACAGTGGATGAACTGATTTAGGTAGAAGCCAATCTATGGCGTCACAAATGCCACTTCTTTGAAGAGTGGCCAATTGACACGGTGGCTAGCTGTGCTCTCTCATCATTGATCTAATGAAAGTAAGGTGTGTGTGTCGTGTGCGGATGCGCGTGAGCGTGTGTGTGTGTATGTGTGTCGGTAGGACTTTTCATTACTCTGTTATTTGTACTTGCCTGGATGGGCGTGTGATGTGTGTTTATGCAGATTCTCCTGACGCAGCTGTTTAGATGGCTGGTTTCTGTGGCTTGCATTCCGAGGCTCCGAGAGTACACATCCAGAAGCCACGGAGCCACGCGATTCGCAGCGGGTCAAGCCCCAAAGAGAGGCCTGTGGCTTGGCCTGGGATGGGCCATGCATCTGGGTGAGGTGGTGGTGGTGGTGGTGGTACCTTTGCGCCCCATAGCCCCATGCATTCTCTCCACAGCATCTAAAGATGATTGATGTGCATGTGGTTTACAACACTGACAGGGTGATCTATATTGTTCTCCACAGGCTTTGATTGACTCCCATTTGACTCCCTTTTGGCCTGTGAGCCGTTGAGGTTATCTGTAGCCTGGCAAAGACATTATACTAGATATGATTGTAGCTTCCTCTTCTCCAGACCACTGACATATTGGCTTCTGAATGGTTTCACGGTAAATCTTTTCTCACTGCTGTGATTGTCTGCTGGCACACACACAACACACAATCTAAGCCCACGCGTAGATACACACACACACACACAGGCAGACAAACACACATTCCTGTGTTAAGTCCCCCTTTACAAAGCGGGTCTGCCACTGCCACACTGTAAGTCCTCACTCTCACACTCTTCATACCGGTGGTTTTTTGTTGCTGTTAGTTTGTTGGGGAATGTAAATACCTGTGGCATCGGTAAACAGAAGCAGATCTCTCATTTCTGACTCGTTAATAATAGGCCCCATCTGAAATGTATTCGCTCAGTGGTATAGGATCCTGTAGTGACGGATGTCAACATAAGAGGCCAGGCAGGATGGGGAATGACGTGGGGTTTGCTGCTCTTGGAAAAGCACCCTGTCTCCATTGTGTTCTGTTAAAGAGAGAGATGGGGAGAGAGAGAGAGAAGAGGGAGAGAGTAGAGGGAGCGAGCGAGCGGAAGATGGGGACAGAGAGGAGAGAGAGAGTGGGGAAGAACGAGTAGTCCCCCAGTAGCTTCTGTCACTGGCCTATAAACTAACTGCACATCAGCCCCTGTTTCAATGGTGCAGGCCATTACACAAATCATCCTCTCCAGATATGTTTCAACAGAGAGAAAAGGAGTTCTCGTATACACATTTATAATTTTACAGTTATTTATCGATTTCGTCTGTATTTCTTTCTGTAATCATGTCTAGTTTTAGCGTCAGGATCACGGGAGATATTTTCTACTTTAGAGTATATATTCCTCCTTTATAGTATATAGGTCCTCCGAGAGAAAGAGAGAATTAGAGAGAGCATACTTAAATTCACACAGGACACCAGATAAGACAGGAGAAGTACTCCAGATATAACAATAGGTAGGAGCAAGCCCATGTAATGCTTTTTAGGTTAGCAGTAAAATCTTGAAATCAGCCCTTGCCACAGGAAGCCAGTGTAGGGAGGCTAGCACTGGAGTAATATGATACATTTTTGGGGTTCTAGTCAGGATTCTAGCAGCTGTATTTAGGACTAACTGAAGTTTATTTAGTGCTTTATCCGGGTCGCCGGAAAGTAGAGCATTGCAGTAGTCTAACCTAGAAGTAACAAAAGCATGGATTAATTTTTCTGCATCATTTTTGGACAGAAAGTTTCTGATTTTTGCAATGTTACGTAGATGGAAAAAAGCTGTCCTTGAAACAGTCTTGATATGTTCGTCAAAAGAGAGATCAGGGTCCAGAGTAACGCCGAGGTCCTTCACAGTTTTATTTGAGACGACTGTACAACCATCAAGATTAATTGTCAGATTCAACAGAAGATCTCTTTTTTTCTTGGGACCTAGAACAAGCATCTCTGTTTTGTCCGAGTTTAAAAGTAGAAAGTTTGCAGCC
This sequence comes from Oncorhynchus clarkii lewisi, assembly GCF_045791955.1. NCBI lineage: Eukaryota > Metazoa > Chordata > Actinopteri > Salmoniformes > Salmonidae > Oncorhynchus > Oncorhynchus clarkii. Next base: position 33,774,187 of record NC_092148.1, read on the forward strand.
ATCCACTTCCTTATGTCTGAAACACAGGCTTCTAGCGAGGGCAATTTTGGGGCTTCACCATGTTTCATTGAAATGTACAGCTGTGTGTCATCCACATAGCAGTGAAAGTTAACATTATGTTTTCGAAAGACATCCCCAAGAGGTAAAATATATAGTGAAAACAATAGTGGTCCTAAAACGGAACCTTGAGGAACACCGAAATTTGCAATGGATTTGTCAGAGGACAAACCATTCACAGAGACAAACTGATATCTTTCCGACAGATAAGATCTAAACCAGGCCAGAACTTGTCCGTGTAGACCAATTTGGGTTTCCAATCTCTCCAAAAGAGAGCGCTTAAAATAGCCTTACGTTGATTACTTTTTCAAATCCAATCAGTTTCCCATGTTGATTTAACATCATCACATTGATTTCTTGGGCCTCCTAAAGTGTCTACTAAATGGCATACTCATATATTTATATATATCTATCTATTCCGAGAGAGAGATAGGAAGCAATGGGGCAGAAGCTGCTATGAGAATGGCTATGGGGGGGGGGGGGGGGGGGGGGGGGGGTTGCAGGCACCCTCAACACCTGCTTAGATCCAGGGATATTCAGTCAGACACACACAGGACAGACTCACAAGGAGGCTGACAGACATACTGAGAGTGAGAGGGGAAAATGTGAGAGTGAAGCAAGCAGCATGCAATCTCTGGTTAGATTCCCTGGCCGTTTCTCCCAATGCCCCTGTACTTCACACACAGACAGAACATACTTGCTTCTGACTGGGCTGAAGCTGTTTTTAACTGAATCGATAGAAGTCTAAGAAAGAAAAACACGGCTCAGAGTGGAGGAGTGTATTTCTCTCTCTTTTTTCTAATTTTCCTACTGAGCACCTGTAGAGCAGAGAATTACCACGCTGAGGTTGAATGGGTTTGCTTTTAAGGATCGTTCAGAAGCGGTGAGCGTTCAGTGTCCCATTGCTGGCTTATGAACCGTGGAGGATATAAATCTCAATTAGTCCCTAGACTCCCCAGACTGACCTCTTTTTCTCACACTACAATTTTAAGTTCTCGTCTATTAACATGTATAGAAGGTGGAAGCTAAGCCGGTCCTGTCTACTGCCATACCTCACTAAGAGGTAAGACCTCTGAGAGCTAGTCAGGGGAGTCCAGGTTGAAACTCGGAGGTGATGTGAGATTGCAAAACTGCACTCTTGAAAACTTTTGTTTATTTCTCTTTAGATGGGGTAAATTGAGATTCTCTCTCTGTTCGGTATTCTGAATCACTCATGTCAAATCTGCCCGCACGTTCCTCGTGTCAGGTAAGGTCAGTTGTTAACGCTCCAGGTGAGCGGCGATGTCACATAGGTTTTAATTGAATCAGTAAGATTTACTGTATTTAGGAAAATGAGCGGGACTCCCTCTCTGCTAAGACGTTCACATGGCGAACTCCCCGAGCGATGGCAAGCATTAAATCTACAGGTGAGGAAGTCGTATAGGCCATAATCAGGTGAAACCGCCACCTATGATTTACCAATGACGGCTCAGATAGGTTTTTTGTTTGTATGTGTGTGTGTGTGTGTGTGTGCGTTCGTGTGTGTGTCTGTCTGTGTGTGTGTTAGTTTGCATGTGTGCGCAGGGTTGCTGTGATGTGTGTAGGAAGAAGTTGGAACAGATATCCTGGGATCCCTATAGATGTTATAGGATCCAGGATGGCTGGATCAGAACCTCCAGATGTAGAAAGGTTGTCTTTCTGCACACTAGGTAAATCAAAAAAGAGGTTGACGTGAGGAGAGGACTTGCCAAGCCAGCCAGCCCACCCCCTTCCCTTTAACCCTAGCCCAGGTAAGTAAGTCCATCAGTCACCCTAAGTTGACCCTTTTGCCTCTCAGTCTACCAATCATAGCAGGTGGACGAAGATTTAAAACAGTGTAGACTCAGATTCCAGGTCAGTGGACTGAGAGTGAATCAGATCTGAGACTTACAGTAAATATAAGTCTGACCTTGTAGGTCAGCTGCGGAGCAGCAGCAGGAGTGTTGGAGACAGGAGAAAGGAGGAGTTTCTCTGCAACTGCTTGAGCCTTTTGTGGATTTAGTGTTTTAGTGCTGCGCTGTGACTCCTGGAAGTTCCTCATGGCAAGATCTTCGCTGTATATCCAACATTGCGAGGCAGATTGAGACCGTATCCCTGCTGGCATTGGGATGGGTCGCTCCAGGAGTATATTGTCAAGTTCAAAGGCTCCCTTTTGTAAATGCATGAAAGAGAATGCAAAAGAACAAGAGCTCCTACCTCTTCACCGGGATGGAAAGAGTAACGGTCCAGTCGAAGGCCAAGCGCCAGGAGCTCTACACACACACATACACACACACACACACACACACACATACACTCAAACGATAAGGTACCGCTCTAAGCCTCATGTCTATGATAGATAGGATCTAATAAAACTTGTACCGAGGTATGCCTTTTTGGATGCAGGGAATGTGGTTTTCTATATAAAACGTGGATTCCAAAATCTCACTTTACAACTGACAGGGAACAGGTGATTTAAAGAGGTAGAATACAAATGCTGATGTCATAAATCCCATTATATGCAGGTGTACGGCCAAATTCTCACTCAGGTGGCTGTAATCTCGCAAAGTATGATGGCTTCAATATGTCAATGCTTTTTCTGCCATATTCAAAAGGGGAGATCTCAATCCATGTGCATTAGCCACTGTTGCCTCATTCATGCCTTTCCAATTCGGTATCAATCCGACCGGGCGTGTCTGATGGCCATCGTTATTTTAGCACGAAACTTTAGGTCAATGAGGCATGCTGAACTTTTCAAATCCGACTCCTTTCATACCTCCACCATGCAGGCGTGTGTTTCACTCACTCTCTCACTCAGATATGTGTAGACGTTGTGGTTGGTTGGGCTTTGCGCTTTATTGCAGCTTTATACGTAAAGAAATATACTATCAAATATATCATGGAATCTTGGTGCCGCTGCGTTACTTTGTACTGTTAGTAGTCGAGAAACTGGGGGAGGACACAGTGAAGACGATCAAGTGACTAATTTCAGTCCATCAATGATGAGCTCACAGGAGAGCAGCCCTAACCATGTAAACACCTCCCTGGCCTCGTCCCCGGAGAAGGGCCCCAGCGAACACACCCACCGCCCCCAGGGCCTTAGAGGAAGTGAGAGGAGGAGAGGAACGGGCGGCGGCGGCATCTCACAAAGAAGTAAGATAGGGCGGAGAGGCAGCAGTAGCAACACACCATGGAAGATCAGAGAGAAAGTGCCTTGCCAAAACAAGCAAATCAGTGTCGGGTGGTTCTCAGTGAAAAAGCTGTTGTTTTTAGATTGGCTGTGTAATTTTGGGGTGGCTGGCTATTGTTTTTCAGCCTGTTTCGGTCTGTGAGGCGGCGGTTGCAGCCCTCTAGCTACGGCCTGGTGTTTTCCGTCTGGGCTGAGCACAGAGCAGACGCTCGCTAGCTCTCTAGGGGTCCACCCGTTTAGCCTGGCAACGAGCAGGCTTCATCTGACGCCGGAGACCAATAAAGCAAGCTGTCTGAGACGAGGAGCACATCAGAGACTCACGTAGGAAGACACAGGTGGAGATGAGAGCAGCACTTCACTTTATCTCCCTGTCTCCCCACTCCTTGCTCTCCACCGTGGAGCAATACTCGGAGGTCCTGCAAGCAGTAGCAGCCATCAGAGGAAAGTATTCCAAGGACTCCCTCTCTCCCTCTCTCCGCCAGCGTGGCTCAGCCTCTGTTAACCATTACTCCTCTCCCCCCCTTACCATTGGTGTGCACCTTGGCAGTGGAGGAAGCGGATTGGCCGAGGCCCAGGGCACACAGCAACGTCTGCGCAGCAGCCCAGCTGCTGCCGGAAGGGTTGTAAAACTCGAGCAGAGACCCTCACAGTCGACTCCAGCTACACCCCCCCCCCCCCCCCCCCTCTCTCCCACACAATTTAACTTTTTCTTTCGTCTCCTCCGGTCAGTCGTGAGGCTGAGTGCTTCCACATGGGGAAAGGCAGGCTTCACACATTAGCAGAGTTGTGGGGATGATATATCCCCATCTGCACATATAATCACATCATTACACCCACAGGGCTTCCCAGGGTATCAGTCTCTGTTGTCTACCTGCCAGTCTGAGATGAATTTATGAAGTGTTCGATCACGATGAAGAATTAGCTTAGTGTAATTCCTCTGTGTCCAACTGCGTTTATCTATAGGGATGAGTTTGTATATGCGTGTGCGTGAGTGTGCTGCATGTGTGTGTGTGTGTGTGTGCTACGAGTGCACGTGTCTGTCTGTCTGTCTGTGTGTGTGTTCGTGCGTGCATGGCTATGTGTGTACCTGTTTGCATGCTCTGACCCTTTCACAACAGGGGTTCTGACAGATTCGTAGGAGAAGAGGAGTGAGTGACGTGCATCCAGCCTCTCCCTCTAGCTGTTGCAGACCTGCGTGGGAGGCTGCAAATGGTCCATTAAGCGTTTCTGCTGAAACCGAGAGCAGATTTGATATTGTAGGGAAACAAAAGTAATATGTAGCAGGAAATTCAATTGTCTCTCTTTAGCAGCTTCATACTCCAGTTCAGCTTCCTCACCAAATCAATTTCACATACACGTTGAGTTCAAACGAGGTTGAGCATTTGTTTTGTGGATGTCCAAACGGCTGTACTCCCCTCTTCTGCCTATTACAGTATTTTGAAATAGAGAAGGGATTGTTTTGTTTGCATTACGCTATTGTTCCTAAATCATCTGGATTTTCATGCCACGGTTTGCATGTGTGTCTGCCTGCGTGCTCCTTTGCGTGTGCCTGTTTGTGTCTGTGTGCGTGCGTGCATTCATGGATGCTGTCTGTATGTGTTGGTGCGCTTGTGGGCCTGCGTGCCGGTGTGTGTCCATGTTGATATGAATGACCATTATGATTCAGATCAGCTTCTTCATGTGGAGCCAGAACACAATAGGTGGAAGCTGTGCTTGTCTTTCTGACAAGGCATGATGGGGCACTCGAGGGCCCGGGGAAGAGGAAGAGTACGCCTATGTACAGCACCGAGGTCTCTAACCCTAACACCACTGGAGTTAATGTAGTTTATCCACCCTGTGAAAGTGTTTCAGGATGTTAGCTATGCCTTCCTTCATGGGCAGCCGGAGGCCGGAGAGAATAGAAACTCCCAAGCAGAGGATGCCTCTCTTACAACGCTTACAACTCAGAGTTCAAAGGGTATGTTTAGAAAGTTGAGCAGGAAGAAGGTGAAGCGAAGTCAGCGCTGCTGCCAGGTCATTGCCAGTCGTTGATTGGGTAAAGGGGGAATCGGGTTACGCTTGCAGGGACCACCAAGTGTTTTTGCGGCCTGGGAGGCTCTCCTCTCCGTCTCCTCTAACCGCATGGCTATCCTCTGTTCTCAGAGGATAGCCTGGATGTTATCGAACCCCGACGCCAACGCTATCTGCTAACCTCGGCTAACTCAATCCGCCGCGCGGGTCAGGTTTGGCTGGAGGAGCTCGGGTGGCGCGCTCTCCTCGCCCAAATGAAGTCATAATGCTTCTGCCTGGATAACTCAATCAAAATAGGGCCAAATTGCTCCACTTGCTGCTCTGATGGACTTCACTGTTGGTCTCGGATCAGTCTTTATCAGAATTGAACAATGACAAGCTCTTTAACCTTTTGAGTGCTTACTGCCTTGGCGTCCATTTCAGGCACATTACGGTAGCTTAACCTAACAGAAGGTTCACTTGGTGCTGTGTTCTAATTTCATGTACAACTGACAAACATGGTTTAGTCAAAGCTTGAAATTTAATTACATGGCATTGCAGTCCCTCTGCTGTGCACTTTGGGCCCTTTCAGAGGTGCCTGGTAGCTCCTCCTTGAGATGAGGGAAGTCTTTTTAATGACTGTTTATGCCGACAGAGAGAGTACCTTGGAGAGCTCTCTCTATACACTTGTTCAGTAGGGCCACACCCCGGAGGGAAAGCTGCTTCTTTCCCTGATGTACTGTAGCAGAGAGATTAGAGAGCCCAACCCAAGCCAATCCCATAGATACATCCATCTATTGCCTGTCCGCCCGTAGAAACATGGTTCGACGTGTACTCCCCACCGCACAAACACATAGAAAGTACTGCAGCAGGATAATTATAGAGGTGGGTAGGAGCGATGGCTGCTTCATTGTCACACTGTATTTCCATACTACTTTCTCTCCTTTCTCCAAACATTGAGTACGTCTACATGCACAGTAAATCATTTGAATATAAAGCGGATTATGGCAGTAGGCTGATCTTCGTGCTTACCTTCCTCCAAATCGAAGTAAGCACACGCCGATTAAAACACCTGGTTTTCTGCGTAATCTTTTGAATTGTTAGGACATGGAAGCAGCTTAATCGGGGTTCCAGACTGTGTATTTGTGACTGTGTATTTGAGACTGTGTATTTGAGACTGTGTATTTGATCTGCACGTGCCAGCAGCAGTAGCGCCAGCCTCTCTCTTTTGCGCGAGTGGAGTGAGTTTGGATAAACTGAAAGTATGAAACTTAGAAGTTTAAGTTTTCACAAAACTTTATATGTCGGGAAACTTAATCAAAAAAATAAAAAAAGGCTTCTCTGTGGTATAAAGGTTTATTTTGATTTGCCAATTGTCTACACTGTGTCCCAATCGGGTAGCCTAAATTCAGATGTGTCCATGTAAACAGGATTATTAGGGAAATCGTTATTCTTGCAAAATGTGTCAATGTTTTAAAAAAACGATTATATTAATCTGACTAGCCACAGTAATCAGGTTATTGTGTGCATGTAACCATACTGATTGTAGGAGAAAGAAAGAGGCGAGGAGAGAGGAGGTGAGAAATCAAAGCATCACAATTGAGATTCAGCCCTCTGTCACTCTCACGACTTCCAAATGACAGCTCTGGCTGTGGTTTGGACGCGATTAGAGGTACTTAAGGTAATAAAGGATGCTGCTTTTAATCGGGGGTTTTTGCCGAGGATTGTGCTGTTTTGCATGAGTGGAATATGTTCAGTTGAATTTTCCACTGTTTTTGTTTATTCAACAAAGGACTTCTCACACTTATAGCTTTCCATACATGAGAAACCGGAACCGGAAAAAAACCAAAAAGATTCCGATGCTGTTGAGAAGCTTGTCAAGCAGGTTGGAATGACAATAGTAGTGTTATCATCGATCAAAGTTTGATCCAAGGAGAGTCGCACATTGACATCTGTAGTGGTTGCAATAATATTTTCAGAACCTAAATTAATTTGACTTATATACATTTGACTTATACATTTGATACTGACTGCCTTTCTTCCAAAGATTCACATTATCATCTGCATGAAGTGTCATCTTTTTTCTATTTTGTCAGTTGGGCATATTTGACAGGGTCTTACTCAGTCTGCGAGGAGACATTGCAGTCTTGCACCAACTCACAAGGCCGTGTGACACCTTGAACTGCCTTGATTTATAGCAAAATTCCATTTCGAACACAATGTTCGCCACTCAAATAGGACTTCTCACCATTTTACTGTGTCCTCATGCTTGCCTCCTTCATATGAGAGAGAGTGAGGTGGATGGGGGGGGGGGGGGGGGGGGTGAAGTGAGTAAAGCACTGTCATCCGGGTTAGTGTTGAGTCATGGAAGAAGAACGCAATGAGAGGACCTAGGCTGACCTCTGACCCCGTTTCCCTTCTTTCCTCGCCTCAGAAGACTGTGTTTCACCTCAAGGACTAGACAGGGTGGCCTAGGGTACAGTAATACAACTGGGTCATGTCCATTCGGTAAGGTACCACATGGAAGAAAACTGCCTGAAATAGGGAAGGACTACCTTTACTTGTCCAATGAGAAACGTAGATTTCTATTTGATTTGAAACCATTTCCATCACCATTTCCAAAGCTATTTCCATGAACAAGATCCAGGGCTTGACGCCTTAACCTTGATACTAGCCTACAACTTAGGACAGCCCCTACCTAGCAACACGGGTATATAATTAGAGACAGACTTCATAATAGGGTGGACCTTGAATACTGCAATAAAGTTTCACATGACATCTTATGGGGAGCTCTAAGCACAGTAAAACACCAAACACGAATACAAACTAATTTGTCCCTGGTCAGTCAATTATTTTGAGGCCTACCTAAGAATGATTATTTTCCCCTTGAGATACAGATAGCTGATGGCATTAGCTAGCTCAAAAATAACTCTTTGTGATAGTTGTGTGGTGTAACAGTTGGCCACATCCTGTTTCGGTGGCTTTCTGAACGTCAACAGGGCTCAGACAGGAGGCTGTCAAGGGCCGTTCAGTTGAACTACCTGTACAATTTTTCTTTTTTTCCCCTGCACCTCGAAAGTGGAAAATATTAGTTGATAAAGCGTAGAAAAACAACACTGTGGTTAATACGTGGGTGTTGAGATGTCAGTGTTTTTATCCTGACTGACAAGAAGCGAGGAAGCTACTGCTTTTCTCTCAGAGAAAAAGTACATTTGTGGCATATGCTGCTGAGATGTTGGATTTTCCCTCCCTCACAATTCTTCTCTGCCCCAAGCTATTTTCTTGTTTCTCTCACAACCATGGAATTGAAGACTGGCATTAAAGTTTGATCATTTAATTGTAACACGCTTGTGTGCCTTTTTTTTGTTGTCCCGAGGAGGCGTAACTAAAAATAACCCCAACGTGTAAAAGCCTGTTTAGCCCGGAGCGGAATCACTGGTAAAAACAGCTAGCGGTGTTGGCTCAGGTTGACTTTTTCCAGTGGGAGTTGAAAGGGAGGTGAGCCCCAACTCTGTGTGTGTGTGTGTGTGTGTGTGTGTGTGTGTGTGTGTGTGTGTGTGTGTGTGTGTGTGTGTGTGTGTGTGTGTGTGTGTGCACGTGCGCGCGTGCATCCGTGCATTCATATTCAGAATTATTTCATTATTTTTACCTCTACCAAGCTGTTTCAGTCAATCATATTTCAAACACTGAACTTATTTATCATAAGTCATATCCATTGACAGGCATATTCATAGAAACACCAGGAGAATACAGTATTTAATCATGTCAACACTTCTACTGCCACAATAAATGAAAGGGTGCCCTCTTTTGGTCCCCCCCCCTCCTCTCTTCCTGTGTGTAGGGTGGTGATGTCTGTGTCTGTGTGTTTGGGGGGGGGGGGTTGCGATATCTGTGTGGGTAGGTTGTCTCCACTGTATGCCTGTTTGTCCAGTGGGCCAGGAGCTGATAAAGTAGGCCTAGTCTGCCCAGTCTGCCCTGGTCTGTGGGTGCAGAGTGGATATGAGGAGGGTGCTGACTTCCGTTCCCGCCTCCAGTGATGTGGATGGTGACCTCACTGAGTTCCAGACTGAGTGGCCCTTCTCTCTTTCTCTATCTCTGTCTCTGTCTTTGTATCTATCTCTCTTTCTCTCTCTCTGTTCCTCTGCTTTACATTAGAGTGCCTCTAGTTTGCTCCCAGTCCTAGGGCCCGGGTCAGTCACTTCCCCCTCCAATGTGCCAAAGCACACAGCAGATAAAGAGAGGGGACTGCTCTCTGTCTGCCTGACTGTGGGAAACATGAGGGCACAGGATCTAGAACAGGAAAGACAAGAAAGAGAATAAGGGTGTGTGTGAGTGTGTAATTGTGTCTAAATCCCACAGTGGTGATTCACTGAAAATTCTTAAAGAAAAGCAATTTTATTGCTGTGTTTCAAAAGAGATTAAGAATGAGGTATATATTTTTCACTTTGCTATTGAGAAAGTGGAGATATTACTCTTACATGAATCCGCAGAAATCACAGTGACAAACTTTTAACCACCAAAATATCATGCGTACAGCTGCAGAAAATGGTGGTGATGATGGTGAAGATGACGAAGATGAATAATGTAACAATGATGATGTTATAATGAGAGGTATATTTTGGATGGGTTTTCGAGTAACGATATCTCTCCTTTTGTCTCCACAGTCAATGAGATCATCCGAAACGACCTGTCCAGCATCTCAGTGCATCTCAGTACATAAACTCTCTGCAGATACAAAAAGGGACAGAGGCAAAGGAACCACAAACCAAAGCTCCTATATCCACATGAGGAACCCCTTAACAGAGAGCTTTCACATTACCACTTCCTCATTGCTACATTTCCCAGATGCCTGATTCGCTTGCCCCTCGTGACGCTGCAGAACGATTGGTCGACTGGTGGTCATTGACAGGAAACTGCAAAGCTCCATATGAACGAATGTTATAATATAATGTGAGACGGCCTTTGATATAATGGGAGGGACTGTGACAATTACTACACTTGCCTTAAATGACAACTCTTGCTCTTCCATGGACCAAACAGCTCAGTAAGACTGAATTACGTGTTTCTTTACTGATTGCCTCTTCTTTATGTGAGGACTCTAATATACGGACAAGCCAATGGGTGTGTCATATGTTGGTCAGAGCGTCCTGGCAAACCACAGCAACCCAGGCGGTGCCTTACAACATCACTCACTGACTAGAATGCAGTGTCACTTCGATCACGTCAATCATTTGTTTACAGGGAAACTAAAAATAGCTGGAAAATAAGTAGGGACGTGTATAGGTTAGTTTTGTGTATCAGTTTTTTTATTTTTATTATGTCCTTGTCCATTTATACCGAATGTTGTGTATGATATTCTTTGTATAAACATGTATTTGAAATGTACTTTGTGTATGCCTTAAATCTATTATGCAGTTTCGCGGTTTAGCTCCTCGTTGTTTTGTTTTTTTCAGCGTCTTCCTTTTTCTGATGATCCAATGTGTACCACCTCGTTGCTAGCGTCTGTCTTGACACCTAGTGCCTCTTCTATCCTTCCGCTCTGGCCTACCTCTCCCTCTTCCCTTTAAAAAAGAAATACAAAATATTCAGAACTGCTTAGACCATCAGGAGAGAGCCTCCTACACATATCGAAGGAGAACAACTGGGTTGGCATGTACATACCATAGGATGATAAGGACAATCTAAGACTTCATCTTTATTCCCCTTGCCTGTATAATACAGCTGGAGAAGGGTTGGGCCTTCAGCCTTCAGCTTGGCAATAATTGGTTTCCTCATATCAAAGGATTTCTTACCTAATTATTGTTCGAGCTTCTTCTTTCTTTACTGTTAGAGACAGTGGCTCAGTAGGCTTCAGTCAGTATGTAATCTACTTTACCATAGTAGCAGCACGGCTTTCTCTTCCGTCACGACCAAATGTTATAGGATCTAGATTCACATGCTTAGTATGATAGGACAGACAGCCCTTACTGAGCCACGGGGTCTCTTCTTATAAAGGATGACAGATCCGCCATCGTTTTCTACGTCGTCTAGTGCAATGTCTTTCTTCAGCATGCAGAGAACACTAATGAGATATATGATTTAGCTTTACAATACCATTAAGTAGCTTCACGAATACATGTGGACTATATGATAGCATGGCTCTATGTAACAGATTGACGTATTGTGCCTTATTCTCTATTGTCTCTCTGCTACAACATGATTGTAACTCTTACTCATTTTCTATCCAGGCACAAAGGTGAAACATATTTCCTCTTTAATATGAAATATTTATGGAAATTGAAATGGTGTTTTATGTACACTCAATGTGTTCTATAAAAAATACAAAAAATGAATCAATAAATGACATAACGATGACAATACTGACATGTGCATTGCTGTTATTCGGATTTTAATTAGATTTTTACCTCGAGCGTTTTACACACGCACGCACACGCGCACACACACACACATGCAGTGATACTCTAGCTGTTTCCTATTGCAGTCTTTACCAGATGGCATTGTCCATGAATCTATGCGTGTGCTATAAAAACCCCTTCCTTTTGGCACAAATCAGTACCAGGAATCCTATATGGTGTTTTATCCCTCCGACTGTCTGGAATGACATAACATTTTTACATATCTAATTTACCCTCAACACTGAAACAGTATTTTCCGTACAGCGATGCAGAATCAATTACTTACGAAATGCATCTCTTCGAAGCACACGGAACTCGTTCTCTGCATTATCCATCCATGCTCCATATGGCTATGCTTTAGTTTAAGACTTTCTCTATAACTCAACAGCTTTTGGTTTTTCTTGTGTTATAGTATTTGACCATGGTAAATCTTGGATGGTTCCTACCTGTTCCCGTATGCCTAATAAAGCTTGAAATGGACACAGCAGGACCTTGATGTGTATGGGCCAAATTCAATTATCTTACCATTGCTTTATGCAAACTCTGATGATGCATTCATTTCCTCTAAGGTCTCTTGCAAGAAACAATACAGTCGTCTACAGATTTGGCCTATCTATTAACAAAATGTTGAAATACAATTCAAACATATGGAATATATTTTAGAATTTTTAGATAGGCAGTTATTTTTTTTGGGGGGGGGGGTGGAGATGCAACAAGGTATTTACATAAATGAACTGCAAATAGCAGGCATTGTTTGGTCATAATTCTTCTTCTTATGCAATTCAAGCCATTGATCCAAGCCTTTACCTTAATTCAGATTGACCTGACGAGCATGACTAGCTGCTATACTCGATTAAACATGCACTTCCTTCAGGTGTATGTCTTTGCAAGGACGTGTGTAGCCTACAGGACGGTTTTGCATGTGTGGAGTGGGTGGTTATGGGAGTGGCATAGTGTTTCTCGCCAAGGGAGCTGTACCACGCTCCTGTGTACCACCTGCCAGTCCTCCAGACTTTTTCCATCTCGCAGCAAAGTTCCGAATGGCCCATCGTCATAGTGACAGAAGTCAGGCGGGCAGGCCTGGGCGGTGCTCCCCTGTACACCCACGGCAGTCCCAAAATAGCCCCTCTATTTACAGACGCAGTCACGCCTCTTTTTCCTGGCGCCCGCTCTCACCTAGGTCTTCCTCTGCCGGAGACAGCTACCCTTTGACACAGTTGAGAAATCATTGAAACCGCTATCATTTTATTAGAGGACCCATATAGTTGATTTAGAAGAACAATCGAACTGACAAACAAATAGCAATGGTCCTATTCATGTTCATGCTATAGGGGCATTTATTTGATGAAGTGGCCTAAGACAGCGTGAGATACATCGACAGATTTAACAGGTGTACCTACATGGCTTGATTCTATGCGCTTCCTTTGTAAGTGACAAAAGATCCCAGTGATCCCAGTGAATGGTAATGATTCCAGCTCGTACCATTTGGTCCCTGGGGGGCGCTCGTGCACCCTTCACCTGGCACGGGGCACCGCTAAGACGTTTCAGAGGGTAGATTTACAGGTTCTTTATGGCTCCGCTTCCTCTCTCGTTGTATTCCCACTGAGCCCTTGATTTCTGCTTTTATAAAGTGAATGCATAGCTAGGCACAGTGGTTCGGCTCTTGCCCTCTCTTCTCCTCTCCTCCAGTTCAGCCATCTGCAGATCGTAAATCCGGGATATAACTTACCTCTGTTATGAAGGGCATGTTGAGAGAGCCATGGGGGCGACTTTAAGAGATGCTTTAAGAGATGATTGCTTGACCATGCATACAGTTGGACTTTGATATTCTGTCATTCTAAGCAATAGAGATGTTTTAGATGTTTTTCTATTTTGGGTAAAGGAGAAAACTGCATGGATATTTTTGTTCATGATCACAGAGACATATGTCGTTATGCAAATTTAGCAGGATAGTGGCGATATTAATGCTGGTCTCAGATCAGCATCTACTGCCCGTGAAGATAATTAATGATTATATTGCCCTCATTAGGGAGCGGGGAAGGAGGGTTGATAGGGTCTGTGTGTGTGTGTGCGTGCGTGCGTGCGTGTGTGTGTGTGTGTGTGTTTTTGTGTTTGTGTGTGTTTGCGTGCGTGCGTGCGCGCGCGCGCGCGTGTGCGTACGTGCATCAGTGTGTCTGGGGGTTCCACAGGTGCACTCTCTCTCCACATGGGCCCTCTGGATATGTGACAAGCCCAACAGATGACCCACTGACATGGTCACATCACTGCGGTCACAAAGACGAATCCCCTTTTAAAAGTGACTTTAAGAGACACTCAAAAAGACAGAGCCAGATGGACTGGAAAAACTGTGTGCGTATCTTTTCTTCATCTGCAATCATTCAACTTGATTCACTATATCTCTCTTTTGTGATGCATGAAATGTCATGCAAGGATTCAAACAATTCTGACGAGGACATACTGTTGTGCTTGAGGAGACTTGAATTGAAAAAATAATTCAAAAATAGTCCATTTATTGATATCATCATAAGGTTTCAGTGTGTCAATCGATCCAATGCATTTAATTACGACATCCCCTTCTGATTCCTTTTTAGTGCTCTAAATTCATGCGAAAACCCCTGAAACACACACATACTGTACAGTCATCGACCCTACTATTTGCACTCAAGCTTGTCTACCATACAGTTCTGTATACGCTATGTAGTTGTGTTGATGTTACAGTAGCAGCAGACACGTGGGCTGCTCTTAATGGGCTAAAAGCAGGGCTAGTCAGAGTTCAGGTGGGTGCTTAGTACTCTCTCTCTCTCTCTCAGCCATGGGCTCTCGGCTTAAGATGACTTCATGATAATCACTGGAGGCTTTTAGACGCCTTCTCTCGGCTCAATCTTCATATCCCCTGACACTGATTTCACAATGAGGATCCGGAGAAAAGGGGAGTGTCCAGCTATTCATTTTAATGATCCCTCTGTATTGATTGTTAGCAGGGTGGGGGCGGGACGAGGGGGTAATGATTCTTTGCCTTAACAGGCCGATCCCTCCTCTTAAAGGAGCAATCCACTAAATGAGCACTCTAATGGATGCCCGGCGTGACCTCGGGGTGACCTGCTGGCACACCCCTGGTGGATTGGCTTCCTGACAGAGAGGAGACTATAGGACTTCTCAACAGGAGGTTTAAGTCTGGTTCACTGTCCGAATGCAGTAAATGAGATGGACAGGACACCAGAAAAGAATCTTCACTGAATCCAAATTGCTCTGCACGGACACGTTTCGGGCCGCAGCCTTATTCAGCGTGTAGAGAATCAGCATAGCCAGACTAGCTAAAGATGTGTGTTAGACGTGGAAATAAAATGCTTAGTGAACATCTAGAGCTCTATTCAATCTGTATCGCTGAAGCAATAGAAATGTGAAGGTCATTTCTGATTGAGCCAACGTATGCAGTGTTTACAGTGAATGCAGTCTCGGCTAACGCGGGAACATTGCCTTTAAATGTCAATCCCGGTGAAGCGCTGAACTTCGGCGATACGGATTGAATAGAGCCCCCCCCCAGTCTTACCTTCATGAAAATATATCACATAGAGCAAAACAATGAAGTAACTTAAGAAAATAGTGTCTTACATCACAACTAACCTTTATCATTAATAACTGTTTACTTTTCCTCACATTCTGTGGTCCAACAGGGTTTTCCTCACCTGATACCATTTGGGATCCAGAAATTCCCCTCACATGAGAACTTTTGTGATCCATCTCAAATCAGTTTTGAATGCCCTGCTTTGAGGCCTTCAGCAGATGACTCGCAGAGGACTCACAAGGAAGTGCCTCCACGTTTTAGAGAGCCAGTAAACACAGAGGTATTTCCTTCTCTGACCGCAGCTTGGACATTCTGTTTCATAGTCCCTACTGTGTGCATTGTAGCACAGAAAACTCATAACAGCCGAGTATTATGTTAACAGAAGCCCCTGCACTCTCTGTGATGTGTGTGTGTGTGTGTGTGTGTGTGTGTGTGTGTGTGTGTGTGTGTGTGTGTGTGTGTGTGTGTGTGTGTGTGTGTGTGTGTGTGTGTGTGTGTGTGTGTGTGGCCTCATGGTTCACGAAGTGTAGAGCAGTAAAGCTTGCCACTCATAGAGTACCTAACTCATTCATTTCATTCATCTCACAAATGTAATTTATTTGATGAAGTATTGCAGAAAATAGATATAGTAAACTCTGGTAGTACACTCCTGATGTAGGTCAGTCAGCT
Organism: Oncorhynchus clarkii lewisi; assembly: GCF_045791955.1. Lineage (NCBI taxonomy): Eukaryota > Metazoa > Chordata > Actinopteri > Salmoniformes > Salmonidae > Oncorhynchus > Oncorhynchus clarkii. Next base: position 33,790,049 of record NC_092148.1, read on the forward strand.
ACAATTGGTTGACAAGGGGTGGGAGAAGGATGATATTAGAAGTAGCCATCTACTTTGTAAACCCATACTGGACTTAACCGCAAGGCAACCCTGTCATCTCCAATGATTTCCTGCCTGATATATAATATAGCCCATATGAATGTTTTATCAGAAAATGTTTGCTTTTTTTGCTAGGTGCCTACCTTGTGTTGCTTTTAACTTTTGATTACTTTGTGCATGGTCGCACAAAAGGAGTAGACAAGGTCAAGACAACTCTGTAATGGGCTAAACGGAAAACAAAAGTCTCTAGCCTTCCCCAAAGGGCCCAAAATGATAGTATGAAGTTGCAATAAAAGTGTTTTGATGAGTTTGGACAAAGTGGTAATTTTAAGGCCTGGAGTAAGCCGGCCTTTGCTCAATAAGACTTTCAAATGCAGCCAAGCAGGTGGAAAGAGTAGAACGAAAACAGACATGACATAATCATATAAATAATAGTGCCTAGCAGGATTCCTATAGGAACCATATGTTTCCGTCCGTCAGGAAATATAGTGTGTCAAGCATCACAGTGTAATTTTTTTTTTAAGCAATATTAAAAGCAGTCGCCTCCAGAGTCTCTGCATTTGAAGTGGTGAATCAAATCTCATTTGGCTCCTCTGATCGCTCAGCATTCCTTTAGTATTGCCTTGAATCATTTAGAGAAATCCCTTTTAGGTCTGGTCCAGACGTCGGGCTTTCCATCCCTCCCTCTCTGGCTTTTACCAGACGTCGCGTTGTGAGGGGAGAATGGTCGATTGCATAACGCCAGGCGAGACCTGATCGTTCCTGGCCTTAACACAAAATTCAATCATTCTCAGCATTCTCCAATCCCACATCGGCCCGTTAAAGAGCAGCGGGAGCTAGGATTTCCCCTCATATGTTTTCAATTCAAATTAGGATCACAACGTATGCTGTACGCATAATCAAAGGGAGCCAAGAGAGGGAAACGGACAGTTTGAGATATGAGTCAAGAGGGAGAGACTGAGCGAGATAATTGGTTCGAGAGACAATAGGAGAGAGAGAGAGAGAGAGAGAGCGAGAGAGAGAGAGATGGCCATTGCTACTCCAAAGCACCCACCTTCACGTAGGTCAGGGCAGTCCACCTGCATTTCAATTTGCACATTCACAGAAGTAATAGCGTTCACAGAAGAAGCATCCTAATTGGCCAGGGCTCTCTCGACAAATAGAGGATAAGTCAAAGAAATCCCTGCATATATATTACTCAGCACCTAAAAGTTCTCTAACCTCTGTTATTGATGGGCCCCTGCACACTTCAACCATTAAAGCCACAAATAGACATAAGAGCATATGTATGATATGAGACGACAGGAGATGACGAATCCACTGGGGCCTGAATCAGGCTATGACTTTGTTCCTCAGTGCTCTCTATCTGTAGGGGGTCTGTAGAGAAAAGGAGCACACACCTGCACCCATCAACTGCTCTCACTCTAAGTTACTGTGAGTGGGTGAGACTCAGGAAATGATCGAGACATGACTCTAGTGGCATGGGGCAATACTCAAGAGACATGCACAACTCCTACAGTAATTTGAGCAATCTCAGGAAGCATTCAAAAAGCAGGAAGGGCAAAAAAAAAAAAGAAGGCCTCCTAAAAATATAGAAACAATTACCCTTCATCATTATCAATGTGATAGTGATATTTATAAAATGATCTTGAATATATAAAAGGGCTATATTCATGGTAACATTAATGTGAGTAAATGTGTTCCTAAATCCTAAACCATACTGTAAGTCTACACCGATGATCTAGCTACTGTACAGGACTTAAATTTAAATAAATAACAGGAACATGCCTACACAAAATGAACTATACACGCTTGTTAAGAAAGCAGTGTTAAGGGGGAATAAAATAAAATTTAAAAAGTTGTATTCATAACTAAATACTTTTCCATTAGATCTTGCAGTCAGATTGAAGGCATATGTGGTATCCATAGGTCTGAGCTGTATGCCAAGATGTGGACCCCTGCTCTGTTCAGATCTCACTCAGCTCGTGTTACCATTATCCTAGCCTGACACCTACTGGTCAAATTCTGGAAGCGAAGGATCTAAGTATGATTACGATTACAGTGATGCTTTATACCCATGCTAGTGATAAATAAACTACAGAAAGTTGATAATGAAGTAAGCAATTAGTAGAGAAATACAAAACATATATTCTTTTTTATGTATACATTTTAATTGACTCGAGCCATACATAATTGCAGTGCATTACATTATGACTGCAGTAAGGTCGTAGTCGTATACAAAGCATGTAAGACAAATTTTGGTTTTGGAAAAAAAATACATTAAACATAGACTGGTAAAGAATAAACATAAATTACCTTTTGGTTGACATTTGCAGTACTAGTAACTCCAAAATGAAGGTACTGTTTTGTCCCTGTAACATACTCCAAGGCATTCAGCTTCTTTTAAAGAAGAATTGCAAAAAGCTTAGCAATTAAATATTATCATCTTTGTGGTCTTTGTAACAATAAAAGTTGGCCTCCCACACTTCACAGATTTCAGATCTTAATTTGAGCCAGTTTGCAACAGCAGGAAAATAATCCTGCAGCAACAGGAAATGTAAATTATTATGTGGATTATAATTCATGGAACATTTTATAGGGAATGAAACATTTTTCACAAGGGAAAATTAAGTCTGAAATGTCAAAGTGGAAATTGCAAACTTCAGAAGCCTTAAACCTCAAATACACTACACGTTTTATAGCTCCTGCATTGCAGAAAAAGCTATCTTGCAACAAGGTGATTCAATTAAGACCCTATGTTTTTCAACTTTATTCAACAGAAAACAAACACAAATGGTTTGGTGCCATTTAGTTTCTAATCTGAGGATGTGCTTCAAAGAGATCCTTCCGCAACCATAGGGAGATATTTAATTGCTTTGGCAACAGACTAGATACGTCAAAATCAGTTTAAAGAGACAAACTCACATGAAGAAATATAAATTTCCAGTGTCAACTATTTTTGTTTTCTACAGTGAGTTTCAACAGTAAGCCACATCTTGATCCCTACTTTGTGCACATGGTGTTACAAGGGTCCCCTGATTTGAAGAGTCCATAGACACTGACCAAGGGAAACATGGACAGGGCACCCAGCATGGAGCCAAGCTGTACTACTGCTCCACACCACACGAGGGCACTGTGGCCCTCATCCCGAAGGATCACCCCAATGATCACCTTCACATAGGAGAGGGTCAGGACAAACAACATCCAGGCGATCACCTACAACAGAGAGTAGATAGACATTACAAACAAAATACTAGCATTGTGTCAATATTCACGGTACATTAGAGGATCATTAACTACATACCGAATAGCATGGACATGAGTTTGATTGTTTACTGTTGTTTAGAAAGACTTTGCTTGACCTCAAAACATCTAATTTTCACTCAGAAACATGTCGTTTTCAATGGCCCAATGAAATCAAATTGACAGTCATGCAGTGTTCAGGTGTTATCAGCAATCTTACAACGTAACACATGTATTTTCTCTATTCCATGACGTAATAACAGAAAGAGCCTTACTATGAGTGCGGTGCCTGAGACGCTGTGGACCAGTAGAGGACAGGGGCTCAGTGCAGCCATGGCCATGATGTAAGTACCAAACCCTGTCCCAACTATTGTCAGAAGTCCAATCAGCACCAACGACCTGAAAAAAAAAGAACAAGGACAAGCTAGAAGGTGACTTGAGGAAGTGGGTGGGAAAATTCAAGGTGTTTGGATTATTTAAATGATCCGTTGAAGTACTGTATGTTTCAGGATGAGACAGTACAATGTTACTTAATGCTGTTTATTCTGTATTTTGTTATAGCTGTCAACTTGATTCAGTGACTGACAGTCATTCTATTCCAGCCATTACAATGACTCCTCCCCATGTCTACCTGCAACAGCCTTCACTGGTGACTGCATAGATCTGAAAGAGTCTATGTTCAGTAAATTATTGATCAGTCAGTTATGCTAATCCAGAGTTGGGTTTACCTTAAGGGCAGGAACATGGCGATGAAGCAGGCCACGGGGTTGGCCACGGCTGCCATGGTGGCCGCCAGATGGTAGGCCTGGTTCCCGTAAGGCAGACAGGAGTAAGACTGCACTGAGGGCAGCACTGCGTTGGTCAGGGCATTGACCCAGGCCAGAACCACAAAGATGAACGTCACCTCCGGCCCACTGTAGAAGCCCGTCCCAAAGGAGCTCTGCCGGGCTCTCCGGTGGCCATCCGGAGAACTGATCATGGGCTTCTCCTCTTGAGGTCTGTGAGACAGGGACAGGGCTTGGTCACTCTTCTCCTCTGCCAGGCCTCTGTTGAAGTAGTGCTCGCGCTTCCTCTCCCTGGCCACGGCCGGGTGGTGGTTGAGCAAGAGGAAGGCAGCCAGACACACCACCATCATGGCACTGAGGAAGAGGAAGAAGACCTGGGCAGAGAAGTTAGCGGGCTGGTATTGAGCCTGGAGCTCTCCACTGGCCCCTACTGTGGAGTTAATCCCTAAGGTCCCATTGGCTAAGCTAGCCACTGTAGCATTCCGACAGTGAACCACCCCCACCCCCTGCACCAGAGCCACTATGGCAGGCACCAAGCCACTAACGCCCTCCCCTACAAAGTACGTAGTGAGGTACTGGGGCCCGAGGCGCATCATGAAGGGCAGGAAGGTGACCGAGGAGGTGCAGTCCACCACAGAGAGTAGGAAACAGAGCACTAGGAGGGGGACACTATGCGTAGCGCCCGCTAGGGACACCGTGTGCTTCCAGAAGAAGGCCAGGAGGAAGGTGGCGACCACGCCCAGACCCACTATGGAGTAGATGACGGGTCGCTCGTCCAGCTTGCCCGGGCGGAAGCGGTGCATGAGGGTGACGAAAAGGGGCCCCACGTTGGCCATCTGGATGAGCACAGTGAGGTAAGAGGGCAGGTACCAACCCTCTGGGATTTCGGGCACTATGAGGGGCAGCTCCACCCACATCCCGTTGATGGCCACCCAGGAGCCCATGCCAAAGAGACATGCCAGCACGTGGGTTAGGAGAGTCATGGTGAAGGTCAGGGGCACAGCCAGTAAACAACTTGCATAAAGGACCTGAAACACACAAACAATGCACAATTTCATGATTAAAATGCAACAACATACGTTGTCATAATACTGATCATGTACTGATATTTTATTTTTTATTGGGGGGGGGGGGGGTATAAATCAGCATTAATATTGCAGATAGATTGTAGCTTCCATCAATGCAATTGTCTGCATCATTTCCAATCCCACATATATTTTTTTGCAAATTCATACATATCTTTAAATATATATATTTCCTTCATTACCCTCCAACCCAACCACCACTCCCCCTTTTGGAGCAAACTAGTGAACAACATGAACTGACATTTGTTGGGGTGCTGAAAGGCATAATTACCAAAAACTATTCATTGTACAGAACTAAATCAAAATACCCATTCTCAGCTCTGCAACATCATCACAATGACAACATTATATGAACACATTTCCTTAGTTCCCTTGGTTCTCCTCAAGGTTAGCCTATGTGTAAGTATTGGTGGGGGTATCCTCTCACCCACGTTGTCATTGGTTACCAAAGCCAGCCTGTCTGCTACACAGTATGTGACCATAAGACTCAGCAGCCTTCCCTCCCCCGTCCACCCCGAATGTTGAGTCTGGCACAGAGTACCTGACCTTTCACACACAAACTCACTAGTCTCGGGAACAGCCCCATATACACAGGCTGAACCTACACTTCATCCTTTTCTGTGCAAGTACAACGTGGTAAGAGGGTGTTACTGTGACTTCTGCTGATTCATAGTTGCCTGTAATTCAACGTCTGAAACTGAATAGTTGATGAGTCACCTCACTCAGTGTATGAATGGAGAGAAACACTGTTCTTGTTTACATACGTACTGATACACACATACCCACACACACATAACCTTAAGAGTTTACAGAACTACTGTATGCTCACAGTAACTCAGTTCCTCTTCCTGGTTTTTCTTCTGTTTGAATCCATCCTACACGGAAGACATCATAAATCCATCTGCTCCACACTGTAGCTGAGACAATTTGTTAATTCGGCAACATGGGATGTGAGTGATGAGGAAATAGTCAAACCAATAATACTATTGGTTAGACTATTTCTCTATCCCATGTTGCCTAATTAACAAACAGGCTCAGCTTCAGTGTGGAGCAGATGGATTTACTTGTGGCTTGTGGAATTATTTTCTAATTCCCCTTAGACTCAGACGAATGATAATCTTACCTTGTGATGGAGTGGGACTGCCTATTATATCTCCTTCTCTCTTGGGTAACTTCTCACTCCACTGTGATCAGAGCATTATTACATTATCCGGCAAGTGTGTACATTCAGTTCATATTCCCTCCCCCCTCGTTATCGCTATTACATACACACGCACACACTCACGAATTCCGTGTATCCCATTCAATTGACAGAACAGGAAGTACACAGGCTCCTCTTGTCTATGACACCGTAATCCCCCGGATTTAAAGGAGCCTCGTTCGAAAAAATAATTTCGCCATGTGCTCTGCAGCTCTGCCTCCCCGCAGCCCCTAGAGCACTAGAGAAAGTTGCAGTAGCAGAAGGGGGTGGGGTCAACTACGTACCCTCCCCCTCTCCTCCAACCCTAGAAAATATGACCTTGGCTCTGCCCCGCTAAACAGAAAACGTTGGCTGTAGCGTGAGAGAAACAGGGAGAGCGAGAGAGAGAGAGAGAGAGAGAGAGAGAGAGAGAGGCAGCTGCCAAGTACTCTACTACACACCAGTCATAAGAAGCTGTGTATTTATAACAGAATGTCAGAGGGCAGTTCTGACTACTCCAGATTGTTTTTTTTAGGAGACTAACCTGAGACCGTGACACTACTAACAGTGTCACTGCTCCTAGTTTCCAGTACAGGTTTCCTTTTGCACTGACCTGAAAGACTGATGATGAAACAAGTTGTTACTGTGCCCCTGAGTAACCTACTCAAAGGAAATGCAGTATATGCTACTTTGACCACTCTGTGTATCTGTAATGTCTAAATCAAATCAAATCAAATTTTATTTGTCACATACACATGGTTAGCAGATGTTAATGCGAGTGTAGCGAAATGCTTGTGCTTCTAGTTCCGACAATGCAGTAATAACAAGTATCTAACTAACAATTCCAAAACTACTGTCTTGTACACAGTGTAAGGGGATAAAGAATATGTACATAAGGATATATGAATGAGTGATGGTACAGAGCAGCATAGGCAAGATACAGTAGATGGTATCGAGTACAGTATGTACAAATGAGATGAGTATGTAAACAAAGTGGCATAGTCTATGACTTGACTGTAAGACAACACACCCAAAACACATGAAAAGCAGGATTGACTTGTTTGCTCAATCTTCTTCCTGTCCCATATTCTCAGCACGTCTCTCCAACAGCCTTGAATCCTTGGAGAGTCATTAAATGTGTTTACCCCATAGAGATTGCTACATGTGTTTATCTCTATGTTCTACCCTCTAGTATGGCGCCTACAGATGTTGTCAAAGTCATATTGTGCTGTTGATCTTTTCTAATTGTTAATTTGACATGACACAATTTTGGCTGGGTTCAATCCATAACCGGATTACAGCTCGCTTGACATTAAAAGGTAATTTCCAATTGAGTTGGCATCGGCAGCGTTTACCTGGAATGTTGTCGACAATCCTCTGTTTGGAGTACATCATGCCTCTACCCTTTTCTCACATACGGATTCAGTCAGCTAACATTTTCTTTAGTTTGCTCTGGTCTAATGATTGTCTCCTGATTCAGATGAATGTTGGGCTGCGGAATTGGATCCAACACTGCATTATGTAGCTGGAGCATATGAACCAGTCTAATGAGAAAAAAGTTACCCATGTTAGCATACAATTTAAAGCATGCAATAACAAAAACTCCACAATACTAAAGGATTATTACCTAATTGTTTTTCTATTTTCCCCAAGAGAAACAGCAGGTGATTCCTCAAGCTCTTACAACTTGCTTTGTTTTTGCCAACAAAAAAAAAACAGATGGATGCAGCCTAGAGTGAACATATGTTTCTTCACAGTGAAGAATTGACTGTGAAGTGCACTTTCGGCAAAAATACATACATTTATAAAATCACACGTCAACGTGGCAAACTCTGTTTGATGAAACAAGTATTTGAACTATGCCATTTTTGTTTGACTTGTTCACAACAAATCTTCAGTAGAAATCAACAGGAGTATTAAGTAGACCTACGGGTCCTACTTAAACGCTATTGAATATACGGTACATCGCCTGTTGACCAGTAGATGGTGCTAAAAGCATCTGATTTCGTTTTTTTCCTTCGCCTCTTTATGAAAGGTCTCCCAGAACAGTTATACAAGAGAAAGACAGAGTGATATGAGGACTGATGAGAAAGTGCATTAATCTGCATTTGACAATTAACATGCAATGCAATGGCTATTGCATTTCAACTACCCCATGTAATTTCAAGGAAAAACTCTAACATCATCCATACTGTATTTCACGCATTTCAACTAGTTTGGTATTGTATAGCTGTAACCAATCTCCAGCCATTATTTCTACTTTACATGAATAATCATTGTGACAAAAAGACCATTCCTATTTGTTCTTCCTTGTGCAACCCTTGGTAAAGGTTTCAGTATGTTGTTGACTGTAAAATAAGACGTGGAAATAATTGCAATCAAATTAGTTTCACACAGATTACTTGCTAGAAGAAGAGAAACTAATTGGATATACTGTACTGTATCACTAATTGCTATAAAAGGGGATATGCAACTTAACGTGAATTGACATTTTAAATCCTATGAGGTATGTCGTCTTAGGTAAGATGTAAAGTAAGAAAAATACAAAGTTCCTCAATTATCTTTGAAGAGACCTGATGAACTTTGTTGCATCTCTCAATCCAAAATGTTATGTCATTTCTTTTCCAAATACAGTCAAATATGCTTCTGTTAGTCCATCCCAATTACCGTGTAAACTTGATAAATGATAGTTATGCACACCTGAAAAGTAATTGTCATGTGTCAAATCAAATCTATAAAAAGACAGTAAAATAAAAGTGATGATTTTATAACTCATTAAGCAACCAGGAAAAATACCACCCCATTATATAACTATACCAATGATCCTCAACCTCAGATGGCCATGTAACATGATGGTATTCAACCCCTAACGCAACTCTTCTCAAAACACGATATAGTAGTTCTTCATCTACTAATGACAAATTTCCAATCCTGACCAAAACACCTGACAGGAAGCGCCTACCTGACTCTGTAAGCTTCCTCTCAGTCAGACAGAGTTAGATGCAGTTGATGGATATTGGCTGCCGGTGTTTGAGTCCCACAGCACAATGTGATGGTCCTCTGACAGAGTATGTTTGTGTGAGGCTGCCGTGATGATACGCTACGCTCTGGAGCGACCTTGTGCAGGTTGCTGATGTGTCTGTCTGTTAAATAACAGTGGGATGGTGCTGTGTGTGTATAACTACTGTACCAGACAATCACGTGACTCGGGGGGGCTTTGCTGCACTTTGGTTCACAGGGGTCCATTCAGGGAGCCAATGTCCTGGGCTACAGAGGCTGGAGAGGGGGAGAGGAGCTGGGTGGCTGTGGAAGTGAGGTAGGGTGGGGTAGTAGGGTTGTGCCCTCCCTGCTGGTTGGAAGGGTTGGTGTGTAGCCCAGCCTAGCCAACCATACGACAGCTTTGGACAGCAGCTTGTGATTTTTGACTTCAGAGGGGGGGGCTGCATGGTAGCTTTTGTTCAGCATAAATTCCATGATGTCAAATGAATGGACCTGATTGGCCTGGAGCTTGATTAGATGGGAGTTGATTTGCGTGCAGAGAACGAGCACCCCTCCGCCTTCTATCTCAACCCCCCCCTCTACTCAATTAAGGCCAGATATTTATTTGGGCCAGATATTAATTTCCTCAAATTATTTTCACCCTGATTTGATGCTTATTCCTTAAAACTTGAGCATGCTTACAGTACAGTAGATGCAGTTTACTGAGCATCTGTCATCTGAACATGCTACCAAAGAGAAAACATTTCTAGCAATCATTTCTAGCAAACACCCACACTACCAAGCTTATCACATGTTTTGGTGCTGGGAGTTACTGAGCCCAAAATCAACATTGTAGAAAACATAAATAATAATCCTATACAGATCCTCTGCACATTTGTTGTCAGCATCCTTTGTCACATTTATGTTTCACAAGATTTTAATGCAAGGCGTATACTTTTATTGTTTGCTGCTGATAAAGTTACGAAAACACATTGTTTATTATTTTTGAAGTTTTTAGCATTCTTTTTTAAAAATTTTAGCTGCTCCGAATACCACAAAACATTTTTTTTACTAATAAACAAACAACTCCCTGATTGTTCCCTGAGCCCTCCCCATCCCTCCCAACATACCGTCCCATGTGCCCACCCATCTCCAACTATGCCCACCCGCCACCCTTGCTTAACCTTTCCTATCATGCAGGGCTTCTACTTTTTGTCTGATAAAGTTCTAGAGTTACGAATTTTTTTTCTCAGATTTACTTTTTGTAATCCAGGATGGTTTGTCAGATTCATGCGCTCTATAGCCATGGGCTTAAGTTGGATGTCAGGCAGCGTTTGGCTGTGAATCGCGAACCATCCTCAGTAACACAGTTCACATTGGTCTCTCATTAAATGAGCTCTTTCCTGTCTTTGGGAAGGGATCCAAGCTGTAAGGCATTGTTCTGACTATTCTTTCCTTCATTATCAGCACAGTGAGAGTGTTGAGTCTGCCATGTAGGACAAAATAACTCACACTCGACTGTGCAGTTGAAGGAGCCCATGGTCTGCCTGGAGGGATTTCTTTTCAATTGCTCTCATTGGGCACGTTCACTCAAAAGTATAGTCAGCGAAGTCAATTGCCTAGGATGCTGAGGTACTGAGTAGCGTAACTAAATAGGTACAGTGCCTTGCGAAAGTATTCGGCCCCCTTGAACTTTGCGACCTTTTGCCACATTTCAGGCTTCAAACATAAAGATATAAAACTGTTTTTTTTTGTGAAGAATCAACAACAAGTGGGACACAATCATGAAGTGGAACGTCATTTATTGGATATTTCAAACTTTTTTAACAAATCAAAAACGGAAAAATTGGGCGTGCAAAATTATTCAGCCCCCTTAAGTTAATACTTTGTAGCGCCACCTTTTGCTGCGATTACAGCTGTAAGTCGCTTGGGGTATGTCTCTATCAGTTTTGCACATCGAGAGACTGAAATTTTTTCCCATTCCTCCTTGCAAAACAGCTCGAGCTCAGTGAGGTTGGATGGAGAGCATTTGTGAACAGCAGTTTTCAGTTCTTTCCACAGATTCTCGATTGGATTCAGGTCTGGACTTTGACTTGGCCATTCTAACACCTGGATATGTTTATTTTTGAACCATTCCATTGTAGATGTTGCTTTATGTTTTGGATCATTGTCTTGTTGGAAGACAAATCTCCGTCCCAGTCTCAGGTCTTTTGCAGACTCCATCAGGTTTTCTTCCAGAATGGTCCTGTATTTGGCTCCATCCATCTTCCCATCAATTTTAACCATCTTCCCTGTCCCTGCTGAAGAAAAGCAGGCCCAAACCATGATGCTGCCACCACCATGTTTGACAGTGGGGATGGTGTGTTCAGGGTGATGAGCTGTGTTGCTTTTATGCCAAACATAACGTTTTGCATTGTTGCCAAAAAGTTAAATTTTGGTTTCATCTGACCAGAGCACCTTTTTCCACATGTTTGGTGTGTCTCCCAGGTGGCTTGTGGCAAACTTTAAACAACACTTTTTATGGATATCTTTAAGAAATGGCTTTCTTCTTGCCACTCTTCCATAAAGGCCATATTTGTGCAATATACGACTGATTGTTGTCCTATGGACAGAGTCTCCCACCTCAGCTGTAGATCTCTGCAGTTCATCCAGAGTGATCATGGGCCTCTTGGCTGCATCTCTGATCAGTCTTCTCCTTGTATGAGCTGAAAGTTTAGAGGGACGGCCAGGTCTTGGTAGATTTGCAGTGGTCTGATACTCCTTCCATTTCAATATTATCGCTTGCACAGTGCTCCTTGGGATGTTTAAAGTTTGGGAAATATTTTTGTATCCAAATCCGGCTTTAAACTTCTTCACAACAGTATCTCGGACCTGCCTGGTGTGTTCCTTGTTCTTCATGATGCTCTCTGCGCTTTTAACGGACCTCTGAGACTATCACAGTGCAGGTGCATTTATACGGAGACTTGATTACACACAGGTGGATTGTATTTATCATCATTAGTCATTTAGGTCAACATTGGATCATTCAGAGATCCTCACTGAACTTCTGGAGAGAGTTTGCTGCACTGAAAGTAAAGGGGCTGAATAATTTTGCACGCCCAATTTTTCAGTTTTTGATTTGTTAAAAAAGTTTGAAATATCCAATAAATGTCGTTCCACTTCATGATTGTGTCCCACTTGTTGTTGATTCTTCACAAAAAAATACAGTTTTATATCTTTATGTTTGAAGCCTGAAATGTGGCAAAAGGTCGCAAAGTTCAAGGGGGCCGAATACTTTCGCAAGGCACTGTATACAGCCTAATGTGGCAAACATGTTTCCCAGCATTACAGTAAGTAGAGCAGTACAGTAAATTACCAACTCTCATCTGATTTTGTTTTGCAACTCCCTCTGGTCCTTCTGCAGGGCATTCTACATCATGTGTTATCCTGACTGAGACACCCTCTGTCCAGAGGTGAAGGGTTAACGACTAGGGAGAACAGAACATTGGTCTATTTTGAGGCATGGATAGTGTATCATAACTGTCCTGATGTTTTTTTGTTAGACAATGTCAGGCTTCAACACACATGGAACATCATTTTTAATGTGGCATTTTGATGTGTGCGTGCGAAGCAGACCTGTGTTGAGATTGCATTGTGTCTTCATTCAAATACTTTTCGCTGCACTTGATTGAGCTTGCCTGGCGGAATGGAATCAACAAGGAAATATAGTCCTAAAACTGCAAACGCCACCCTTTCAGCACTCCAAGCAGGCTCAATCGAACACAACTCGGGGCTCTATTCACTCCGCACCGCAGAAGTTCAGCTTTACAGCGGGATTGAAATTTAAAAAGGCAACGTTCCCGCTTCGGCGGAGTCTGCATTCACGGTGACCGCATTCACAATGACCTTTACATTTCTATTGTGGATTCTGGAACGCTTCAGCTGTACAGATTGAATAGAGCCCTAGATCAAAGTATTTGAGAGAAAGCAAACACTATTTGAACCCAGGTCTGGTGGGAACTCGTGAATTGGACACAAGTCCAGTCATAGGACACTATGGTGGTTTCACTTCAGGCCAAGCCGGTCAAGCAGGTCACTCTCATGACCTGAGTTGGTGCTGGCTGTGTGTGTGGAAACACAATTGACTGTTTTCTTCCCCTTCTCTCTTTCTGCTGGGTCTTGTGGCTCCATTTTAAACAATACACATTTGTGTGTTTTGGGTGACATGTATTAACAGGAAGTTGGACATTTATGAAGGGTCTTAGTGTGGAGAAAGCAGAAGCAAAGATTACAGAGTAAGACGACCACCTGGGAATGATGTTAGATCTTTTTCTTTCCATACTCTTATTAGGTACAAGAACAAAATACATGGTCATTTGAGACTAGGAATAGATTCTTCCCTGATTTTATGTTCCATCATCCTTCAGCACCCTGGTCGTGCTAGCTGATGCTATCAGGATGATTTCCTGTCTCTAATTTATTTCACAGAGTACTAACATAGAGTATACTATACAATTCATTATTAGCATACGTGTCACTTCTCTGTAACAATTAACTATGAGAACCCTGTGTGTTTAAATGGAGCAGAGATGATGTCTGAAGGTCAGAAATAAATGATAGGAAATTAAAGCTAAAAAAAAGTGTGTAATAAAATATGAAAAATGTTCTTCATTTCATTACAAATGGTTTATCTTTACAATAATAGACTTAAAACATTATTAGTGACATGATTCTACAGTGTTCCTAAATTAGATACCAGAACAAGTGCTGGATATAGAAATTGACATATGCAGTACAGAAAGATAGGGGTGCATAGCAGTAGAATAATCTGGCTATTGTGTTTTACAGTACATTGAGATCTGTACTGCCCAATGTTCTAACACTGAAGCGTAAAATAACAGTGGAATGAATCGTTTTTTTGTTTTTCTTCATCAGAACTGCATAAGCCCAAACCTTGTTGTGTACACACATGTAAAGTACACACTCCACTGCTTTTGTCATATAAGATTTAACCCTTCTTCGACCAGTCTCAATAAAATCGAAAACCCACACTTAACACATACCCACACACACACACACTTGCTTACAGAGGTAAGCATACAGTAAACCATAGAGAAGGCAAGCACTATACAAGACTGAGCAGGGACAAGTCCAGATGCCACCTACAGACAAAAAAAATGTACAGTGTCATTTTTAGGACATCGTCAGCCTCAAGCCTCATCTGTCTGAGGTAGAGTTGAGGGTGTAGACTTTCACAAGCATGTCACCTGATAAACAGTTTTCTTTGGGTTTGTAATATTGATCGGAATTGTAGCACAGTCATGGTGAGTGAATCAATCCTTTGTCTGATAGTTGTTGTATGCGGAGGTGTAATTGTTTTGAGAGAAGCATGTGAGGAACGTTTGCTATAGGTGGGACCGTTTGCTTATATGCCTAGGCTCAAAAGGAAGAAAGGGACATACAGTAGGAAGTCAGAAGTTTACATACACCTTAGCCAAATACATTTAAACTCAGTTTTTCACAATTCCTGACATTTAATCCAAGTAGAAATTCCCTGTTTTAGGTCAGTTAGGATCACCATTTTATTTGAAGAACATGAAATGTCAGAATAATAGTAGAGAGAAATAATTATTTCAGATTTTATTTCTTTCATCACATTCCCAGTGGGTCAGAAGTTTACATACACTCAATTAGTATTTGGTAGCATTGCCTTTAAATTGTTTAAATTGGGTCAAACGTTTCGGGTAGCCTTCCACAAGCTTCCCACAATAAGTTGGGTGAATTTTGGCCCATTCCTCCTGACAAAGCTGGTGTAGCTGAGTCAGGTTTGTAGGCCCCCTTGCTCGCACAAGCTTTTTCAGTTCTGCCCACAAATTTTCTATGGGATTGAGGTCAGGGATTTGTGATGGCCACTCCAATACCTTGACTTTGTTGTCCTTATTAAGACATTCTGCCACAACTTTGGAAGTATGCTTGGGGTACTTGTCCATTTGGAAGACCCATTTGCAACCAAGCTTGAACTTCCTGATTGATGTCTTGAGATGTTGCTTCAATATATCCACATAATTCTCCTCCTCATGATGCATCTATTTTGTGAAGTGCACCAGTCCCTCCTGCAGCAAAACACCCCACAACATGATGCTGCCACCCCTGTGCGTCACGGTTGGGATGGTGTTCTTCAACTTGCAAGCCTCCCCCTTTTTCCTCCAAACATAACGATGGTCATTATGGCCAAACATTTCTATTTTTGTTTCGCCAGACCAGGGGATAATCTTTGTCCCCATGTGCAGTTGCAAACCGTAGTCAGGCTTTTTATGGTGGATTTGGAGCAGAGGCTTCTTTCTTGCTGAGTGGCCTTTCAGGTTATGTCGATATAGGACTTGTTTTACTGTGGATATAGATACTTTTGTACCGGTTTCCTCCAGCATCTTCACAAGGTCATTTGCTGTTGTTTTGGGATTCATTTTCACTTTGCG
Organism: Oncorhynchus clarkii lewisi; assembly: GCF_045791955.1. NCBI lineage: Eukaryota > Metazoa > Chordata > Actinopteri > Salmoniformes > Salmonidae > Oncorhynchus > Oncorhynchus clarkii. The sequence goes on from NC_092148.1 coordinate 33,805,815, forward strand.
CACCAAAGTACGTTCATCTCTACGAGACAGAATGCGTCTCCTTCTTGAGCGGTATGACGGCTGCGTGGTCCCATGTGGTTTAAACTTGCGTATTGTTTGTACAGAGGAGTGTGGTACCGTACCTTCAGGCATTTGGAAATTGCTCCCAAGGATGAACCAGACTTGTGGAGGTCTACAAATTTTTACTGAAGCTGATTTATTTTGATTTTCCCATGATTTCAAGCGAAGAGGCACTGAGTTTGCAGATAGGCCTTGAAATACATTAGCCAATTAGATTCTTCTAAAGCCATGACATCATTTTCGGGAATTTTCCAAGCTGTTTAAAGGCACAGTCAACTTAGTGTATGCAAACTTCTGGAATTGTAATACAGTGAATAAGTGAAATAATCTGTCTGTAAACAATTGTTGGAAAAATGACTTGTGTCATGCACAAAGTCGATGACCTAACCGACTTGCCAAAACTATAGTTTGTTTACAATACATTTTTGGAGTGGTTGAAAAACGAGTTTATGTAAACTTCCGACTTCAACTGTAAATTAATATGTTGGTTTGCATAAAATTGTCCGTATTAAGACCCGAATGGAAGAAAGAAAGTCAAGAGCTCATTGAGAACTACACTTTTGTATTTTGGGAGGGTCACACCCCGTGAAACCCTGTAGAAATACAGTTGTTCATCGTAAATAAAATAAACATCAGTCTATTTCTCTAGTCCTAAACACTGAAGCTAAGTGAATGAAATCAGAAAATGTGTCACCACACACACACACATACAGAACCAAACCGATGCACTGACTGTAGTTCAGTAAATAAAAAGTGCATTTCATGGGGAGAAGTTAATGTGTGAAGAACATAACTTGCCATATAAAACCTCCAGTAACTATACAGCAGTAACATAAAAAGTACATCTACAATATCACAGTAATGTTCCACTTAAACATTGAACCCTTTAACATCAAAAGGCAAAACCAAACCTGAGAAAATAATCTCAACAAAATAATGACGCATCTTCATACATTTTTTGATCTTAAAATGTAGCATTTAAAACAATACTTGAACAGGACGTCAAAAATACATCTTTAACAGTGTAGCATCAGTTCAGGTTAAAGTGAAAACATGAAATGGTAATGTGGGCCCTGCCAGCAGTGTTTCCTTAGCCTGGCCCCAGATCTGTTTGTGCTGGCTTGCCAACTACTATGGACGTTGTTGGCGAAACAGTACAAGCAGATCTGGGACCAAGCTAGTGTTTCCTATTATGTCGTGGAAAAAGAATTACCCCGGTGAAAGATGATGGAACCATTCATTGGCTGTGTAGGTTTGTTGGAGTCATCTTTTGGACGGCCTGTGTCTTGTTACTAAATACAGCGTCTACTAGCACACCTTCACGTATTTGCATGTGAGCGCATTTTACAGACACACTTATTTAAAAGGAGAAATGCACTACACACAGTAACATAAAGGAACTAATTATGACAGTCGCTGATGAAATCCTGACTTTATATAGCTTCGAAAATGAAAACCCAGTTTCTGCTAATACACGTGTTTGTTCTTGTGGAGTTTCGTGATTTAGCTTCAGGCCACATCGTTGCTTGATCGCAGCTTGCCCTGACATCATTATAAGGGCACAGGGTAAAACAAATATTGAAGCTAGATTGTAATCTATACTGATAACCGTCATGCAATGTGTATCCATGCAGACTGTTCCAGTATCTCTATCCTCGGACTCTGTCATATTCGGAAAACCAGTGTTGAAGTTGCATATTGATATAGATGATCGAAATGACGACTATATCAATACAATGACTCAGAGAGGAGTGTAGTGGGATATGTCCAGGTTTAGGTCAGAGGTCATGTCCATATCCCTAGCTGAACAATCAGAGGCTCTTCACAGAGCCTACAAACACAGTGTCCAATAGAGAATCAGGCCCTTTTGTATCACTTCTGAAGATTGTGGAGTTCCCCTTAGTGGCAGTCTATGGGCTTGTGACTGAGGCCTTGTCTTGTTGGTCTCTCTCTCTCTCTCTCTGGACCCCAAGGCTGTAGTGGAGCTCATCACTGCAGCGTTCACATGATGCGCATTGTGGACATACCTTCCTCATCATGTGGGCAGTCTTTCAGCTTCCTCTTAAAATACAAAAAAAACGCCATTATGTCAATGGAGTGGCTATCATGTTGAACTCATCTGAACTGTACTATAATTGCAAGTCCAATTCCGTTCATAGAGGGTTGATTTACTGTACACACCTGATTGCGAAAGAGAATCCTCATCCGCAGTGGAGAACTGTAGATCTGACCCCAGAGCAGCTATGGAGCTCCTGGGCCGGATGCAGCGGTCGCCTGAGAGACTCCTCCGCAGTAAGGCCTGGAACATGGAATAGAGATGATCAAATCATGATACTAGCCACCTCAATGACATGAATAGATGATCTTAACTTATTGCTTTGAGGACTACCATACTTCTACAAAGGAGAGTGTGTTGGTTTGGGGCTAGTACTAAAGTTATAGTGGTAAGCTTACCTTGTTGGTTTGTAGGCTTATACACAGGTAGTGATAATAGTGTTTTGGGGTTTGGTAGTATACTACGATAGACGTGATCTTACTTTGCGTGTTAGGGGGCTGCTTGGAGCCGAGGCGCTGCTGTAGAGACTCAGGCTGGAGTTGGACCTGCTGACCGTCAGGGTTTTAGACGAGCCTCCTTTCTGGGAGTTGTCGAATAAATACTTCTCCTTTATCTTTAGGTTCGTCCGACCTTTCACTGTGAAATAAATAACAGACATCAATGGTCATTGTGAATCTGGCTTCATTAAAGCAAGCATTTTGGGAGGATGTAGTGGATGCAATGCAAGTGGAAATGGACTGTAATTAAAGGCATGCGGAAAGAGCTTTACAGTGCTTCTCAGGTCACCACGGGCGCTGTCCACATGCTTTCGAATGCACTGCTAAAAACTGATACAAGCTTTCCAACTAGCATTGCTAAAAAAAAAAATGCTAGCCAAGAGATTATGGATGTTGCTAAATGACCAGCTAACAAACTTCAAAATGGTTCGGATGAAATGTCAACATTTAACTAAAAGTTAAAACCTTATATTTGAGAATTATTCATCAATCAATGCGGTCCTACTTTAAGTCTCCACTAACCTCTACAAGGGTCATTCTTGACCAGGAATTCATCAAGTGCTGTCCAACCTCCTCCCACTCGTACCATCAGGGTACTGCGCAGGATACGCACCATCCGCAACTGTTGGGAATCCCCAAACTACAGCAGAGGCCAACGAAAAACATAACTGGGTTCAATAGTCTGGCATTAACAACCCTATGACCAAAGTTTTCTCTGGGTTCAGTTCAACACATGTTCATTGTTACAATGACCGACATGCAATCAAAAGGTTTACGGTCCCTCACCCTGTAGCGGTTGGCACTGATCTGCTCCACCTGGAACCTCTTGGGACAGTTGCACTGAGACACCTGTCGACTCACCTGAGGGAGATACGGGAGTCAGTGAGTCAGATAACGTTCATCAAACACAGCTGTGTTCAGGTGTAATACGTGGAACTGTATGCTGTTACACCGTTGGAGATCCTGGGCATGAAAACAACTCTGGGAGACATTTCACCTCCTCGTTGATCTGATCTGCATCTAGCGTCCTCCTGTAGGGATCCCGGCTGGGATGGAGGGCACTCACAAACTCATAGTAGTCAATGAAGCCGTCCCCATTCATGTCAAAGATATTGGCCACTGCATTCATCTCCAGGGAGTTGGTGGGGAATTCTAAAAAGGTCATATGTGGATTTGTTTTAGACTTTTAGACTTTGAATCAGTGATGGGAGATGACATTTAAATACGATTTTAATAACAGACTGATCAAAGGTTTCTGCTGATTCAATAATAATAAGTTACAATAACAATGACAATAACAATAAGTTCTATCCAGGACATTAGTACCAAGTGGCAGTTTTATACACAAATAAAATCAATAATGGATGGGCGTTTATATTGATTAAATGGATATAGGGTTTGAGTGACCGACGCTGAGAGGCTAGGAGCGGGTATGAGGGCAGGGCTTACTGGATGCCAGGACATTGTCGATTAACTCCTTCTTGCTGATTCGTCCGTCCTGGTCCCTGTCGATGTTTCGGAACACATCTAGGATTCGAGACTTGAGGTGGCTGATCCACTGCATGTAGCGCTTTCGCCAGACGTTGAAGTCAAAGTTCGCAAATTCCTCCATCTGTTTGTTGAAAATCAATAACATTAGTGACAAATGACATTAACACTGTACATAGAGTCATTTAGATCCAGATTTGAAGCTATTGAAAGGGAAACTCGGTAACACTTCCAATGAATACCCTCTTAATAATGCATTTTTACTATGTCTTATTAACTAATGCACTTTAATGCACCAAAAGCTGCTCACAAACGTTCACAACTAACGTTCATAAAGCATGTACGGGAACGCAGCATACCGCTGTGAAGCAAATAGTTAACATATAGCTGGCAGTATGTTGTGGCAGTCACCTCTTGGAGTCTCTGCTCGTGCTGCTCTAGGCGGCCCTGTCTGGCCAGAGCCAGGAGCCAGAGTTTCTGCCAGTGGCTGACCAGCTGACTCAGCTGAGGGGTCTGAGGGTTCAGGTTCTCTAGGGGGAGAGGGATGACTGTAGGCTGGAGTTTCAGAGTGCTCCTCCTCTCTGGAGCAAACACAGGAAGATGGATACCTCAATTAGCTTAGTATCTACAAACTTCCTTTTACATAAAAAAAAAAAACATATTTTATTTGAATATCAAATCATTTCCGGGGAAACCTTACTGTGGTCAAAAATGTACAAAAACAGCAAAGAGCAATTTCTCAAGCAAGAATTTAGCAAGGACTGTCTGGGAGTGGTCTGATTGGGTGGAGGAGGGACTGACAACGAGCAGTTATTGGCAGAGAGGTTTGGAACTCTCTTTAGTCTTTTAAGTAATTTACCGCCTGGTGATGTCGATAGGCAGGCCAAAACTCAATCCCATCAAAATAGGCAGAACTTTCAGGTGGTCTTTTCAAACAGCTCTTACACTAAAAAGGCATTATCAACATTTTCACAATTTCACACCATTATTCCAACTTCATAGTGTGAAAATATATACAGTATAAAACACAGGACAATTACTTACGTGTTTGACTACATTGGGCCTTTAGTGTAAAATTTGTCCATGTTTGACATAATCCCTCAAAAAATGTGCACGTCAACATTTTAATATGGCTCAGATTAGTGCTGTAAGTGAAACAGGCATTCAATAAAATACAAAGTCCCTAAGCCAACAGGTTGCAAACCCTAACCCTTCACTTACTTGTCAGTGCCTTGCGGCACGGCGAAGCCTGCTGTTTGGGGATCAGCTTCTGTTTGCAGGATTTTGTGGCATGTTCTACATCTGGTAGTTTTCGGTTCAGCTCCTCCATGAATACCTGGAGAGAGGAATGGTGAGTTATTATTCGAGTCTTAACTAAAAAGAAATTGAGTCTGTAAAGAACAAAATAGATAGCATTTTGTGAACTAATACTCACACTTGACTTTTCCCCCCCTTAATAGCTCTGATTTTGCTGATAGCTACTTTATTGAGGGACAATGTCCTTACTATGTGATATGTGGTTGTCCCACAAAGCTATCTTAAAATGAATGCACTAACTTTAAGTCATCTCTGGATAAGAGAGTCTGCTAATGACTAAAATGTCAAATGTAAATGTATTTGGTTATTGTATACTGTGTGGATTGCAACTGTTTAGCTGTGTTTGTTAGTCCTGTGCTCTGTATGGTTTGTAGCTCGTAGAGACTCTATGGTTTGTGACTGTGAAACTCTGTGTTCATGTACTATACCATGTGTTGGACGATGAGTTCCTGGTTGTGTTCTATGCTCTCAGCCGGTGGCTCCTGGTCTCTGAGGTCGAGGGCCTCCTCGGCGGATGAGATCCAGTCCAGTAGGCGCTGCAGATTCTCCCGCTCATCCTCCAGAGCAGACAGGCTGGCCTGGATCCTCTGGCCCTGCTGCTGGGCCCAAGTCTGCACCTGAATCGGAGAGAGAGAGAGAGGGAACCACAGCAAAAAATTACTTCTGAATTCTGTGTTGTCTACAGGGAATCAGCAAGACCACCTAACAGAAAATGACTAACTGCAGACTGACTGACGCAAATTGACTGACAAGCTGTCTGGCTGGCCAAGTCACTCATTCCCTTTGCACCGGCTAGCACATCATAGGCAGCAACAAAAACCTAATTTATCTTCAAAATGGATCAAACATTCACAGTTTCTTTGGTGGGGGAGGGGCAATGTAAATATAACCTAGCGTAGCAGGTGTAAAAAGACGCCTGAGCAGAGATCCCACTTCAGTTTTTAGGGGAAGCAGAAGTTTGGCTGTAAAATACTGTAGCCCTGAAAACCGGATGTTAGTGTTTTCTGGTGGCTCCGCAAAGGCTAATTTAAATACCTCAAAGAAATAAGGCTACACTGACACAATGCTTAAGTCATTATCATTACATTTTTGTCCTACGTAAAATCCTAAGTAGGTAAGAGTGGTCTTACCTCTTCGTAGCGGGTCTTGGTGACGCTGATCCAGGACTTGAGTGTGATGATGGAGTCTGGGTGACAGGAGGACAGGATTTCCTCACTCAGACACTGGATGCTCTCTAGCTCCATCTCCTGGAAGCTCAGGGAAGTGATTGACTCCTGGACACAGGGCACAAACACAGAGCTCATTACACCCCCTGTCTACTGGGTAATGCCATCAAACTATAAAACTATGAGTAAATACAAAATGATCTGAAGCGTGGTATCTTGAAAGTCAGTAAAGCTGAAAAGGCAACCACAAAACTGAAACTACCTCCCTCCAGCCATCTGAGTCCATCACCATCTTTCAGTCGAGCCCTACCTCTTCATCATGGCCTGCCCTTAACCCCACTATCCTCACACACTCTTCTCAAGCACCCATTATGTTCCACTTACTCACAGACACACACAACACCTGCTCACTCAGTCATGCACTGACATATCACACCTTTTCCCTTCATTGAGCCCAGACCCTACTCTTTGTTTCGTGTTTTTGTCCTTTTGTTTGGTTTGGCGTTGTTTTGTTTTGATTTCATTTTCTTGTTTTTCATTTCTACAATTTTAAAGCAACTTTGGGTACTTGAAAAGCGCTTTATAAATACCATGAACTATTAGTATTATTATAATGATTATTATTATTATTATTATCAAAAGCTAGATAAAGCATCAGGCTTTTATAACTTGTATCTCACAACCTCTACAAGCCCTGATATGAATTGTTATTATGCTATTTATACACCTTAATAATGGAGGCTACAGTGATATTAGGCCTAAATGTCTACCTACCTCATGTTGTTTGCGAAAGGCCAGCAGAGCTTCCTCCTCCTCGGGGATGACCCCGTACTTCAGCACCCTCTCTGCCTCCGCCAGATGCTCCAGGAAGGAGTGGACCAGCCTGTCAAACTTCTCAGCCTGACAGAGACACACATATGAAAGGACAATGAGATAAACCGTCCTTAATAGAAAAACATAACAAGGCATTATAAAGCCTCATGCGTGTTTATAACAAGTCATAAATCATTATGCCTGCAGGCTTTGAGTAAAGTGTTTAGGAAGGATACACTTTGTTGTCCAAGACGGGGGAAACTTTCTTGAACAATTTCTGGGTATACCCCGTCCATACTATACAAGTACATTACATAACACTGAAGACGAGTCAAATGTGATCGTAAAATGTGAATAAGACAGTATGGTGAGTTACCTGTTGAAGGGCTGCCTCCAGCCTGGCCTGCTTGGATACGGACAGTTTACACACATCCTCCCAGCGTCCCTCCAATTCGTCCATCTGCTCCTGCAACCAATGGGCATCAGCAGTGCTGCTCCTGGTCAGGTCCCTCACCGAGCGCTTCAGGGTCCTAATGCACCCGGCTCGCTTCCCCAACTCCTTCTGGAACACCTGAGAAACAAAAGAGTCCAAGAGAATGTCAGCGTGAGAGGAATTTCATACCCTGTATTGCTGTCAAACAGCTTTCAGGTGACGCCTCAAGAAAGGTATTGTTATGGTGTCCATAGAAAAGCCTCAATATCTTATCGAATCACATACACAGAATGTATGAATAATGACCTTGTGCTTGTCGATCAGATTGTTGACCATGTCTTTTTCCCCACAGACAGGTACGTCTTCAGCCAGCTGTGGCTCTGCTCTGTATAACCAGTCATTCAAGGCTTGAAGGGCGTCTGTGAATCTGCCTGAAAACAGCAGTGCCTCCTCCAGTTTGTGTTGCCTGAGGAAAATTTTACTGGATCATAAACTCTGTCAAAGTTGGCCAACCGTGTTGCCCAAATTGATTCCGGCCACAATCCACTCCCTACCCCTATCCTTGGCTTTGATGTTTGCAGATCCCTTCAATGTGTGCAGATCTGTAAGGTGGAAGCAAAATTGTGGATAGTCCACAACTATTTGGATTGAACCTATCCTATCCCTTCAGGTCTACAGATATTGAGGGCCTAGGGGAACAGGTAGGGAGTGAATTGGGACCAGTATTTTAAATAATTTTAGCTGTGTGGAAATGCCATTTCCCTCAGCAGCGCATTGTGTCCCTCACCTTTCCATGGATTTGCCACTGATGGTATCCCATGAGTCCCGGAGCTCAGAGAGCAGGTTCTCTAGGTGCTGTCTGTCCTGGGCGCTCTGAGACCTCTCATGGAGGCCCCGCCCACTTTTTAGAGTGGCCTCGTACATAGGTCGCTTCGAGCGCAGAAGCTTCTGGAAGTCCTAGGAGCACACATACAGAAAAATACAGGAATAAAAGGTAAATATGTAATTTTGCTGAACAAAAACAATGGACAAAAACAACAGATTTAAATTATACATTCTAAGCTAGAATAATATTCACAAGAGCTACAATTATTTCTATAATTTCTTTAGGCCTACCTTCTGTTCGGTGAGCTGCAGTTTAATTTCCTCGTGGTCCGCAGCGATCTCTTTATGTGTGTCCAGCGTCTGCTCCACCTCAGTCATCCAGTCCACTAGAAGGCGCCAAGATTCACTGAACTGAAATATTAGAGGATAACGTGTGCTTGTTATCACGAGAGCCCTTCTAAATTGGACTATTGAAACTGAGGCATTAAGACTGTTTTGGAGGGTTACTATGAGTTAATAGATAGAGGATGTCGGGGGAAAAAAAATATTATGTGGGGTGGAAAATACAGAATAGTTCATAATTACCAAAAAAACTATATTTCAGAGATGGTTCTGTATCTAAACCTGTTTTGCATTCTTCTTGACGTCCTCTAGTGTTCGGCCCCTCTCTGTGGTGCACTGGTGAAGTTTCCTGTAGCGGTCCTGTATGGTCATGATCAGGTTGTGAACCACGTCACAGTCCTCCTTCCTGCTCAGCTCGGTCAGCCTGGAGCCTGCAGTCTCCACCACTGTCTTCTTCTCACCGTAGCAGTTCACCTCACTCACCAGAGTCTGTAGGGAGGAAATACACTAGGATTTATCATATACACACACAGACATCATTCGCACATGCACAGACATATGCACAAACACATACTCTCACACCCATAGACACACAAATGCATGTGCACATGCATGCTAATACACACAAACACAAACTCACACACAGGCACAGACAGACACACACACACACACACACACACACACACACACACACACACACACACACACACACACACACACACACACACACACACACACACACACACACACACACACACACACACACACACACACACCCGGTGTTCTTGAAGCTGGCCACAGACTGTGTCCAGGACGAAGCTGGGGGCAGGCAGGTCTCCTATGGCCTCCTCATACTTGGTCATCCTGGTCAGCAGCTCCTGGACATTACAGTGGAACTCCTTTGCCAGGCTCAACCCTTCGGTTAGCTTAGCCTAGGAACAGAACAGATATCACACTTTTACCCAGGTCATTCACAAATATACTGTAGTTAATCATCATATTCTTAGGCCCCTCATCAGTGTCACTTAGCCTGGTCCCAGATCTGGGTTGGAAGAAAACTGACTGAAAAAGGGAGGGACTACCTGAACTTATCCAGTAAGAAATGCTCCTTTTCGTTTTCTGTAGCTAAAACATTGTTGCATGCCCTAATCAACACAACCCTGTATGTAAGGTTGACAATGGTCAGAGGGGTTGGCTAAAGCACATAGATCTGGGAGCAGCCTAAGTATCACTCTCACCTTGCGGTCCTGTACTTTCCCGTAGACGGTAGTCCACTTCTGCTCCAGGATACAGAGGCTGTGTTCCGTGCTGGAGCCCCGGGTCACGTTGCCGCTCTCCAACATCCTGCGGATGGCGTTCCTCACGTCTGTGTAGGCATGGAGCTTGGAGTCCATCTCGTTACACAGCTCCTGGGGCGGTACAGAGAGGGAAGCTCAGCATCCACTATGTCCACTTATATACAGCAAGTCTCCCACTTTCCTTTCAAACTGATATGTATATATATATTTTTTTTTTATGGACAAAATATTATTCTTTATGTATGCAGTCAAATGTCCATCTGCTAACTAGTTACTGTCCACCGTAACTGGGTAGAACAGGAGAGAAATAGCCTATTGACTAATTGTCATCTTTTTGCAAATCGGTTGATATACCTTCTGTCTCTCCAGTGTCTGTGCAGCAGGAAGGAGCTCTACAGCACAGTGGCATTGTGACATTGAACAAAGATGATTAGGGCATTTTGGGACTGGCACTGAGCACTAGCACCCGGTCCTCTCTCAGGACCCTCTGGGGAGTGCCAGTGTTGTAGTACTCCACTTTAGCAACTTGATTACAGCACTAGGCCCAGCACACTGACACTGTGCTGTCAGCTCAAGAGGAAGAGATTATTCTGGGACAGGCACTGGGCTCTAGCACCCTCTCCTGTTCCCAGGACCCCTGGGGAAGTGCACAACACACTAGCACTCTGTACTGTCAGCTCCGTTACACCCTGAGAGTGGTGTGAGACTGGTGGAGTGGTCTTGATGCTCTCTAGAAGGCATCCGTCACTGAGACTAGTCCCAGGGATAACAGTAAGAGAGAACACTATGTCAAACTGCCTAAACTCATTAGACCCTAGGGGGATTGACAGCCATCCTCAGCCCCAATAAGGCTCCTAGCTACCTGGGAGGGAGAACATTGGACAGTGTGAGATAAATAATGAATCACTAAGCCTGGGTCCATCGCATTGCCTGCCTGCCTGCCACTCCATCTTAAAGAAAGAGAGATGGCAGACAATGACATTTAGTAGAAGCTCTTGGAACTGCTTGCTAAAAAGATTAAAGCATACCTTGGGACAGGTTGACCCTGAATGGAATTCACTGTGACTTTTTCCACCAGAATTTAAAGGTAAAATATTACATACTGGATTACAACAGTTTCATGGGGTGACCGTGTAAATAAGCAATACCTTCATAATTTCCATGTCTTCACCATTAACAACCATTGCTTTTTTGCAATGTCTGGGTACTTACTGACATCCAGTGGTAAAGAGGTGTGCTCACATAGGTAAAAGTCCTCACAAAATGGTCGTTTTTGTTGTTTTGTGTCCCTCTAGTATGAATTCATGAGTAACATTTTATTTTCACGTCAAATCGCCATTTGGCAACTCATCCCTTATGGGATTATATTATTGGCACATAAACAAACATTACAATAATTCACTGTGGTAATTCAATGATAGTTCTTCTTCTGGTGTTCTCTGCATTACGCATCGCATAAAGAGTGAATAATGTAAGGTAAAAAATCAATACATAATAGTAAATAAGGTTATCCAAACATTTCAAAAAATATATACATACATAAATACATACACACTGTATATGTACACACATACGTACATACATACATACATACATAACATATACAGATAAATACATACAGAAGAAACAGAAGGCATTTGAACCCAGTCTGGCACAAAGAGAAGTTGTATGTGTGAGACAAGCCTATGCGCAATCTATATGCACACGTACCATTTACCACATAGAAGCTAAATATATGTACAATTTAATTATAGGTAGCCTATTTTCTTTATTCCAGGCTTTTAACTAAATATTCCGCAAACGGAAATACACAATGGACAAAAAAACAGTAGTTCGTACAATATTTTGTCTATGATAATTGTTTACCATATAGCTATAATAATAAACAGTAACTGTTGACATTGTCGGTAGGTACTATACTGTACATACGTCCAAGCCTGAGTTTCTGCACCGAGGCAGAGTGAGTTTAGTTTCTGTTTTGTTTCTTGGTAACTTGTGGGTGAGGTCCATTTCAACCAATGAGGAAAGAATAGCACAGACGATCCCTGTGTGTGAAAAAGAATGGCTGCCAGTTTGTCTCTCTTGGAGGAGCACCTCTCTTGTCCCGTTTGCGGTGACATCTTCAGGAACCCGGTGGTCCTCAAATGCAGCCACAGCTTCTGTGAGGAGTGTCTGCAGAAATACTGGAAGGAAATGGAGAATCCGCTGTGTCCCGTATGCAAAAAAGAGTGTTCACCTGAGGAGCAGAGTTTAAGCCTCGCCTTAAAGAGTCTCTGTGATTCCTTACAGAACGGGGGTGAAAACATCAGATCTGATAACAACTGCCAGCTGCATGGGGAGAAACTTAAAATCTTCTGTTTCGACGATAAACAGCTCATCTGTGTTGTCTGCTACACGTCAAAAAAACATAAAGGTCATGACTGTTATCCCGTTGAGGAGGCTGTGCCGGATTTGAAGGTGAGACCATTTTGTAAACTTTTTGTTTACTTTGCTTGCATTTAACTGGCAATGTACCTCTCTGTGACAAAACCAGTTGATTAATCAGCATAATTGTGTAAATTGAGTGGACTTAAAAAAAAATAAACGTAGCTGAATTTGAAAAAGCTCGTTGCGTAAAATTAGAAGTTCATGTTTGCTTGTGGAAGGCGATGGCAAAAGACACTGCACACACGCACTTTATTTTATTGACATTGATGAGGATGAAAACCACTATCTACTGTCTTTGAGAGCACAGTTTCCGTTGCTCTTGTCCTATGAGGAGTATATCTGTCTGTAATAAAACACTTGTGGGGGAAAAACTCCTTCTGATTAGCTGGGCGTGGCTCCCAAGTGGGTAGGCCTAATGCATTTATTTCAATTGACTGATTTATATGAACTGTAACTCAGTAAAATCGTTAATTGTTGCATGTTGCTTTTATATTTTTATTGAGTTTAAATTATACACCGGATAGGTGCAGTGAAATGTGTTTTTTTACGGGATCAGCCATAGTAGTACGGCGCTCCTGGAGCAAATGAGGGATTAAAGTCCCTCGCTCAAGGACACATCGACAGATTTTTCTCACCTCGTCGGCTCGGGTATTCGAACCAGCGTCTTTTCAGCGTCTTTTCGTATATGTGCATGGTAACATCCCGGCTCCATGCACATATACTGTACCCTGCAGGGTTCAATCCCTGACATAATCTTTCCAATTTTTTATCCCACTCTTATTTAGCACCAAAAAAAAGAGATTAGAGGGCTTCAGATGATTCAATACAAAAACCCAAGGCAACCAACCAGCTGCAATACGATTTTTAGTTACATTTGGCATGTTGAATTGTATTTTCAATCAACCTAAAAAATTCAAGCAAATTTGTGATTGTTGGTTGAGCTAATACGCCCGAATGTTGCGCAAACAAAGAATGGTATTGCATCTGGTTGCTTTGGTTTTTGAAGCTGAATAGACACACATTATTTTTACAGCGTTGGTAACAAAAGCAGATGTTTGACAATTATCACTTCCAATCTAGAGTGAAATCCAGGCTGTCGTTTCCACTTTGAAGAACAAACTAGAAAACAAGAACACAGCCAAGATGTGTCATCAAAGCTGGGTGGAGCACATAAAGGTAGCTATTATAATGCATTTTAAGTAACATGAATATTTGAGTGAGTGTTTGAGCAATGTTCAAAGTTGAGTTGAATGTTCTATTGTAGGGCCAGGCCCAATTTGCAGAGGAGCAGATCAGCAGGGAGTTTCAGAAACTCCACCAGTTCCTAGACGAGGAAGAGACGGCCAGGATCGCTACCCTGAGAGAGGAAGAACGGCAGAAATCTGAAGTGATGCAAGAAAAAGCTGAGGCATTGACCAGAGAGCTCACAACCCTTTCAGAGACGATTGTAGTACTAGATAAGGAAATGGAAGTTGACAATATCACATTCCTGCAGGTAAGGGGTCTGTCAAAATGTTAAAAATCCCATTGCTGTGAAACTGTTTCTCTCACAGTCGCCTGATATTAAGTGACGTTTGTCCTCGTTCTTTTTTCATAGAACTACAAGGCCATACTTAACAGGTAAATCACTTTAAAAAAAAAAAATAAGTGTCTAAATTATTATAATTCTTTCCATTCCACTGACGCCATCCATTTTTATTTTTTTACCATAGAGCCAATTGCACATTCCCAGATACTGAAGATACTCAGGTAGTGTCAGGAGCACTGATTGATGTGGCCAAACATGTGGGATCTCTCAAGTTCAAAGTCTGGGAGAAGATGCATGAGTTTGTTGACTACAGTGAGTGCACCCCCCCCCCCCCCCCCCTCAAAAAAAAATTGGTTTCTCTACTGTATGTCTCCCAACAATATAGTTCAATATTAATATACAACATCTCTGCACACATCCCTATAGCTCCTGTGACCATGGATCCGAACACAATGTCCACTAAGTTCACACTCTCTGATGACCTCACCACTATGACATACTGTGACGAGAGGCAGAATCTCCCAGACAATCCCGAAAGGTTTCTTAACGTAGGAGTGTTGGGTTCTGAAGGGTACAGTAAAGGCATCCATTACTGGGATGTGGAGGTAGGAGATAATGATAACTGGATCTTAGGAGTAGCCAAAGAGTCCATTCCACGCAAGAAGCAAGTCAAAATGGAGCCTCAGAGTGGATTGTGGATCATCAAACACATCAGTGGCAAATACAAAGCATGTATAAAATCGCATGTTCAGATCAAAGTAGATGAGAGCCCACAAGTGATCCGAGTTCGACTGGACTGTGACAAAGGGGAGGTGACATTCTGCGACATCACCAAGAACACGACTCTCTACACCTTCAAAGACAAATTCACTGAAAAGGTGTTCCCGTACTTTAATAGTGGAAGTAAGATTTGCCCACTGCGCCTTTTTGTAGCGGGAAAGGCGAAAACTAGCTAATTGCCAGGGTCAAGTGAGGACAAACATATGCAATTATGTAATGACTTTATGTACTGACATTAGCTGGAAGGTTGTGAAAATTGTTTGACTAAAACTCCATGTAATTAAGACTTTCCTTTAATATTTTGTATTTATTTTATTTATTCGTTATTTTACCAGGTAAGTTGACTGAGAACACATTCTCATTTACAGCAATGACCTGGGGAATGGTTACAGGGGAGAGGAGGGGGATGAATGAGCCAATTTGTAAACTGGGGATTATTAGGTGACTGTGATGGTTTGAGGGCCAGATTGGGAATTTAGCCAGGACACCGGGGTTTCTACTCTTACGATAAGTGCCATGGGATCTTTAAATGACCTCAGAGAGTCAGCACACCCGTTTAACGTCCCATCCGAAAGACGGCACCCTACACAGGGTAGTGTAATCACTGCCCTGGGGCATTGGGATAGTTTTTAGACCAGAGGAAAGAATAAGACACTGCCATCTCAGAAGTAATGGACAAGTGTTTTAAGCAGTTGATACAGTATATAAAAAATGTAATCAAAATAAATGAAATGTAAGTTTCAATTGCACCTTCCTAGTCATTCAATTAACACTTGCATTTACACATTCACATAAAAAGTTTGAATGTACTGTCATTAAAGACATCAACCACTAGATGGGGATATCCAGCTATATAGACATCCCTATTGCTCAATGCCACACTGTAAAATGTGCGTACAGTCAGAGTAGGTTCCTCTGAGCTGAGATAAAACCTTGTAAAAAAAAAAAATCATACAATGACAATACATATTAGATTTCAATGAGATCTAGGTGGATGGGTAAAGGGCTCTCATCCTATAGTACTATGAATCTCTGAACTTGGATTTCAGTTTTTGATCAGGGCACAGGACCGTTTGTGGGCAGCTACTAGATAGGTCCAGTGGCGACCCATCATTCAGGGCAGTTGAGTTTTTTTTGTTTTGTTGCCTGTTTGCATGTTATTTTGGCATTAATACAGTATGTGTCATCAGTTTGCAAACAATGTAAATTAAAAATGTCATACATTGAGTCAGTAAAGCTGCATACAAACATGGTCTCTTTTTTTTTTTGCATTCTTGAGTGAGGCAGCTTCAAAATGCAGGTGTTTCAGCCTAGCTCAGCACTTTCTGTGGTGGTGGGGCAGCCAGCGGAATATATGGAACGTAGGAGTTGGTAATGTTCTCTCGTTGCACTGTAATTGGCTCAATGTTCTTTCACTCATGGGGACACTACGTCACCGCAAAATATACAGGTAGAGCTAAAAAAAAAATGCATGCCCCTTTGGTGCTGCCATAGTTACATTAGAAGTGCCCATCCAAGAAGGCTCAAGGTCATTGGCCACAGATAAAATGACATCAAATCACATATCTACAGTAGCTTTGATTGGATTGATCATGTCAACATCATACTTTCAAAAGTAGCAAGCTAGCAGTCATCATCATGAATCACGTGACAATCTACTGGCAAATCCTTGTCATATGAAGAGAAATAATGAGACATTATAGATAAAATATATTGGTGCTCATCGGCCATTGGATATAAACGTTACACAGCAAGTTGGAAATCGCAAATTCAACAATGAGTGGTTTGGAAGGAATCAGTGGCTAAGTGCAAAGTGTGTGGTCCAAGTTTGGGTTTAAGGGTCTCTTTTCCAAGCTTAAAAGGATAAACATTTAACATTGGTCATGTTGTCAATCCAGCATAACTTCTGCTGCGATCAAAACAACTGGAAACTCGGAACTGGGAAATCTCAGACTTCAGTGAGTTCAAGACAACTCGGAACTCTGAAAAATAATAGCTCTGACTCGGTCATCCAACTCAGAATTGCAAGTCGGGAACTCGGGCCTCTTTCTAGAGCTTCAACCTGAAGATCACTGACGTCATCATGTTTCAACCTTGTTTTTATCAGAGTTCACAGTTGTCTTGAAAGCACCATAAATCCAGAGAGTGCCAGACTTTGATGACAAAATTTGCCCACGAAGGACCGCCGCACCACCTTCCTGTTCAAGTAAGCACAGCACAACAAGGCGAGTCCAAAATGTATTGTATGCTGCTGCATGAACAATGTAATATGCCAGGGAGATATATACGGTAGCTAAGAAAGTAATACTAAGTGTACAGTATGTTGTGTCGTAAACTGTTAGTAGCCCATGTGCCTCACCCTAACAATGTGGTCCATTTCCCCCTCATAATTTAGCCTAGTGTTCTAACTTGGTGGTGCACATATAGCCTATAGCCTGTTTTAGAGAAATGTAATCATTGAATATTGTAAGAGCTGTCATTGTCTGCTTATACACCCCCTTTATATATCCTACAGTTCTGACTTGGTGTTACATGGAGAATACCGTAATAACGGCCCATGTCCTGAATTCTGTCTGTACATTTCAAAAGTGTTGAACAAATAGTTACAGTGAATTCAGAAAGCATTCAGACCCCTTGACTTTTTCCACATTTTATGTTACAGCCTTATTGCAAAATGTATTCAATCGTTTGTGTTTTCTTAACAATCTTCACACAATAATGACACAGAAAAAAACGATTTTTTTTACATTTTTGTTAATTTATTTTTTTATATATTTAAAAAAAATGGAAATATCACATTTACATAAGTATTCAGACCCTTTACTCAGTACTTTGTTGAAGCACCTTTGGCAGCAATTACAGCCTTTTGTCTTCTTGGCTATAAAAGCTACAAGCTTGGCACACCTGTATTTGGGGAGTTTCTCCCATTCTTCTCTGCAGATCCTCTCAAAATCTGTCAGGTTGAATGGGGAGTGTCAATGCACAGCTATTTTCAGGTCTCTCCAGAGATGCTTGATCAGGTTAACGGCTGCCACCGTAGGGATGGTACCAGCTTTCCTCCAGACGTGACACGTGGAATTCAGGCCAAAGGGTTCTATCTTGGTTTCATCAGACCAGAGAATCTCGTTTCTCATGGTCTGAAAGTCTTTTAGGTGCCTTTTGGCAAACTCCAAGCAGGCTGTCATGTGCCAATTACTGAGGAGTGGCTTCCATCTGGCCACTCTACCATAAAGACCTGATTGGTGGAGTGCTGCAGAGATGGTTGTCCTTCTGGAAGGTTCTCCCATCTTCACAGAGGAACTCTGGTGTTCTGTCAGTGTAACCATCAGGTTCTTGGTCACCTCCCTGACCAAGGCCCTTCTTCCCCGATTGCTCATTTTGGCAGGGCGGCCAGCTCTAGGAAGAGTTTTGGTGGTTGCAAACTTCCAAAGGTTACTGTGTCCTTGGGGACCTTCAATGCTTCAGAAATGTTTTGGTACCCTTCCCCAGATCTGTGCCTCGACACAATCCTGTCTCTGAGCTCTATGGGCAATTCCTTTGACCTCATAGCTTGGTTTTTGCTCTGACATGCACTGTCAACTGTGGGACCATATATAGAAAGGTGTGTGCCTTTCCAAATCATGTACAATCAATTAAATTTGCCAGAGGTGGACTCCAAGTTGTAGAAACATCTCAAGGATGATCAATGGAAACAGGATGCACCTGAGCTTAATTTCAAGTCTCATAGAAAATAAAATACTTAAGGTATTTCTGTTTTTTAAATTTTTTTTATAAATGTGCAAAAATGTTTTTAAAAACTTTTCACTTTGTCATTATGTGGTATTGTGTATAGGTTTATGAGGAAAATGTTTTATTTAATACATTTTAGAATAAGGCTTAAAAGTAACAAAATGTGGGAAAAGGGAAGGGGTCTGAATACTTTCCGAATGACTATGTCCATCCTAGCTCTCTCATTAATGCCTTAATCAAAATACAGATTGCCTCTTATCTGCTCGTCGTCCCCTCATGCCATAGTTCGTACATCTCAATGGTCAGTTGAAACCATATTTGTTTAAGCAAGTCAGCCATATCAGCTATGTTTTTTTCAAAGGCAATAAATGAAGCTAAATTAACTGCTTTGCTGCCAGACAAGGCTCCGCTGATATCAGTGGTAAGGCGTTGGGACTGCTGTTAGGACAGCTTTATGTAGGCCCTAACAGTTTGTTGGCACCGTTTGTCACCGTTATAGTGCTTGTTTAATGTATTGTTTAGAGTTGTGTTTTGTAGTTGTGTGGCTTTGCTAGCATGCATTAAAAAACTGAGGGGGGGGGGGTTGCCTCACCAGGATGTACATGCTAAAATCGCCACTCGCTAGGTCAGTTATTGATTTGGTGTAGAGTTGGTGTTAGGTGTTGGGTTGGCCTTACCAGATGTGCGTTGAGCCTCTCGCTGGCAAAGTCAGGCATCCCCCACACTGTCTTACTGGAGGACAGCCTCAGGTCTGTGTTCTCCAACCACTGAAGAAGATCCTGGATCTCCATTGTAACATCTTGGACCTAGGGTAGAAAAAAATCATAAATACACCTCTGAAAACCATATTTAATTATCAATTACTAATCTGTTATGATTGCAATATTTTAGATTTGACTAAGTCTGATTCACCCCTAGAGGGCACCACAAAGCAGATAATCATTCAGTACTAGTGATATTGCAATGTTGGGAGAAACCTAATAAGTAGTTTGTCCTAAGATTTCTAATAAGTTTGGCATCTCTTTGCATATGTGATAGTGAATAAGACAAAGAGATGGAGTGATCATGAAAAATAACTTGCCACTTGGTCTATTCCCAATCTCTCCTCACCTGACTGAGGTTGTTCTCCAGCTCGAGCTGTCTGCGCTCTGTCTCACAGCGGACAAACTCCCAGCGTTCATTCAGCTGCTCCAGCTGTGGGTGCAGACCGTGGGGGCTGTCCCCAGTCCCCACCTCCAATAGGCCCCGTCCCGCCTGGTTCAAAGACTCCACCGTACGCACGTGGGACATGACGTCATTACGCAGCACCTAGAGTGGAGAGGAACATAGCAGCACACTTGATGACAATACTGTAATACACATGATATTTGCATACAAACATCTTATGCTCAGAGAAATTATCCAATAGTATCATCCTTCCTCAAACACACACATACCCATAGGTGTCAGAAGCTTAAAAATGGCATTGATCCCAATACATTGTGTTGATTCATTTAAGTCACAAACCTTGTGTTTGGCCAGCTCTATCTCGCATGCCTGCAGGTCGATGCTGATTGGCCGACTGCCCTGGAGGAGGTCGGCTGTGTGGGAAAGCCAGGTGTGCAGCTCATCCAGAGTGTTCTGGAACTGACCCAGACCCAGCAGGGAACACTCCAGCTGATGCTGCAACCACAAGTAGTGAAAACACATTGCATTGTCCGACCTCTTCAATACCATAACCCAAGCCATTAAAAAAAAATACTGAACAGGTGTCGGTTTCCTGAACACAGGTTAAGCATTATCCTAGACTAAAAAAACATCCTCAATGGAATTTCTTAATCCAGTACTAGGATTAATCTGTGTCTGGGGAAACCAGTCCCAGCCAATTGAATTGCACATATTGATAAGTGATTGAGTGGAGTCTAACCTGTCTGCTGACAGTCTCTGCCTCCAGGCTGTCCCAGCGCTGTCTGAAGTCACACAGGGGAGAGACAGATCCGGGACGCTCAGAGCCTGGAGACAGCCTGCACACAAAGCGGTGGTTCAGGCTCTCCATCTCGATCTTCTTCTGGTATAGCTCCCGTTTAAACTCCTGAGGAGAAACAGCACATGTTTCATATACACTTTACAGAGCTGGCAATGTAGAAAGAACTGTCAGATTCAGCAAAAGTGAAAGTGACAATTATGGAATGTCTTGCTTATTGCTACTATGATATTTTATTGGTTTGAATTTAGGAAAGAGTGGGAGCTCTTCAGTGGGTTCTGTTTGTGTAGAGTAGACTCACCTTGAGATCACACAGCTGCTCTTTGACTGACTCCAGGTCAGTTCCTACCAAGAACTCCTCTGTGGATCTCAGCTCTGCTGACTTGAGCCACTCGAAAAGCCCCTGTGGAAAAACAAGAAATGTATTGTTTGTATATGTTTAAAAACATAATTCCTTCATATACACACAAGTTTGTGTCACAAGAAACTATGAATAGTTGCTACAGTTGAAGTTGGAAGTTTACATACACCTTAGGCAAATACATTTAAACTCAGTTTTTCACAATTCCTGAATTTTAATCCAAGTAAAAATGCCATTAGGATCACCACTTTATTTGAAGAATGTGAAATGTCAGAATAATAGTAGAGAATTATTTATTTCAGCTTTTATTTGTTTCATCACATTCCCAGTGGGTCAGAAGTTTACATACACTCAATTAGTATTTGGTATCATTGCCTTTAAATTGTTTAACCTGGGTCAAACTTTTCAGGTAGCCTTCCACAAGCTTCCCACAATAAGTTGGGTGAATTTTGGCCCATTCCTCCTGACAGAGCTGGTGTAACTGAGTCAGGTTTGTAGGCCTCCTTGCTCGCACAAGCTTTTTCAGTTCTGCCCACAAATATTCTATGGGATTGAGGTCAGGGATTGGTGATGGCCACTCAAATATCTTGACTTTGTTGTCCTTAAGCCATTTTTCCACAATTTTGGAAATATGCTTGGGGTCATTGTCCATTTGGAAGACCCATTTGTGACCAAGCTTTAACTTCCTGACTGATGTCTTGCGATGTTGCTTCAATATATCCATATAATTATCCTATCTCATGATGCCATCTATTTTGTGAAGTGCACCAGTCCCTCCTGCAGCAAAGCACCCCCACAACATGATGCTGCCACCCCCGTGCTTCACGGTTGGGATGGTGTTCTTCGGCTTGCAAGCCTCCCCCTTTTTCCTCCAAACATAACGATAGTCATTATGGCCAAACAGTTCTATTGTTGTTTCATCAGACCAGAGGACATTTCTCCAAAAAGTATGATCTTTGTCCCCATGTGCAGTCGCAAACCGTAGTCAGGCTTTTTTATGCCGGTTTTGGAGCAGTGGCTTCTTTCTTGCTGGGTGGCCTTTCAGGTTATGTCGATATACGACTCGTTAACTGTGGATATAGATAGTTGTGTGCCTGTTTCCTCCAGCATCTTCACAAGGTCCTTTGCTGATGTTTTGGGATTGATTTGCACTTTTCGCACCAAAGTACATTCATCTCTAGGAGACAGAACGCATCTCCTTCCTGAGCGGTATGACAGCTGTGTGGTCCCATGGTGTTTATACTTGTGTACTATTGTTTGTACAGATGAATGTGGTACCTTCAGGCATTTGGAAATTGCTCCCAAGGATGAACCAGACTTGTGGAGGTCTACAATTTTTTCTGAGGTCTTGGCTGATTTCTTTTGATTTTCCCATGATGTCAAGCAAATACGCACTGAGTTGAAAGGTAGGCCTTGAAATACATCCCCAGGTACACCTCCAATTGATTCAAATGATGTCAATTAGCCTATCAGAAGCTTCTAAAGCCAAGACAATTTTCTGGAACTTTCCAAGCTGTTTAAAGGCACAGTCAACTTAGTGTATGTAAACTTCTGACCCACTGGAATTGTGATACAGTGAATAATCAGTCTGTAAACAATTGTTGGAAAAATTACTTGTGTCATGCACAAAGTAGATGTCCTAACCGACTTGCCAAAACTATAGTTTGTTAACAAGAAATGTGTGGAGTGGTTGAATGACTCCAACCTAAGTGTATGTAAACTTCCGACTTTTGAAGTGGTGAAATAACTTCCATATTGAACAATGAAACATGCGATCCTGCTGACTTGTACAAGTGGCGACACTGAGGCTGGCTTCCCAGACCTCGGGCATAGACTGTGTCTCTCGCAGTTAACACCATTTGTTTCCCATTGGCAGGGAAGTGCACAGTCTGTCAGTCACTCATCACCAACACTACAGGGAGCTAGAGTCTGGTTTCTGCCATTGCAATGGACATAAAAGACTAGTGGAGTTTATTGTTGGCTGGTTGCCACTGCACTGGGGGAGTTAAGAGGAGAAGCGGCAGCCAAGCAAAGCTAAGTGACAATACGGATATATTAGTGACCGGCTCCCACACACAGACACACTCACGAATGCACGCATGCACTACACATGCATACACGCACACATACTGTACACACGTACCTGCATGGTGTCCTGGTAATGTAGAGCCATCTGTAAAGATTCCTCCAGTGTTTTGTGACACTCACTCCAGAGTTTACTCAGGTTGTTCCATGTGCAGTAGAGCTATGGAGTCAGTGATGTAGTTGTTTAGAAACGCATTGGAAAATGATTGTCTTATGGAGAATGAATATTAACATAAATGTTACCTCCTCTCACTCCTCACCTCATCTAAGCTCTTGGTGACATCAGGTTTGTCTGTATCCCCACATGCTGACATCAGGTCCATTCCCAGAATGCCAAGCGTGTCCAGGTCCCCCTGTAGACTGTCGATGTCCTCCCTGAGTGTCTGTAAGGCGATATTGTCAGGGGTGAGAGACCTCACAATGGAATCAGTAAGAAGGGAGATAAATTGAAGCAGACAGCGTAAAGTACATTCGTTGAAATAGATCGTCTTGGATCATCTTAGTACCTGACAGAGGATGGGAAAAAAACACATTCACTGGAAATTGTACTGAACTATTTCATTCATCTTAAAGCAGCTAAGATCAAACCAACAGCTCCACTGTCCACAGTTACCTGCATAGTCTCCAGGCTCTGGCGGATGGTCTCTGAGTCTGTCCTGCTGGCGTTCAGGTCCAGGACAGCCTGTTGGGCATCGTTCAGGCCGGCCGTCACATCACTAACATCGCTCCAGAACTTGAGAGCCAGGTCCAGCAGGTTGAGCAGCCAGCCATCTCTTTCCTGAGCCTGCCTCTGAGCCTCCTCCCACAGCTGAGTCAGGCTGGACACCCGCTCCTGGATTGCTAGGGAGAAGACAGAATACAGTCATTATAATACATTGCATTTTAGTAATTTAGCAGACACTCATACACATGTTAACCACATATCACAATCATTGCAAGTCACAGTGACATCTGCATTTTCTCTCAAATTACTTTCTCTAACCCATTGTAGGTAACCTAGGCAGCATCTCTGTCCAAAGTTGTTTCAAGATAAATCCAAGATTCCCCCTCTCCAGATGTGTGCTGCTAAACAGAAAACTCCAAATTGATTTAAACAACTCGCATGAAAGAAAGTTACACACCCTTTATACTCCTGACAATTGAATGCAAAGAACCAACATTTCGGGCACTTTGTGGTGAGTGTACCTGTACCGATGGAGGCGTCCCCAGCTGCCTGTGTGTTGGCCAGGAGCTCGTCAGCCTGGGTCCCTATACTCCCTAGGCCCAGTTCCAGCTTGGAGAGCTCAGCCAGAGTGTGCTTGTTGTCCTGTAGCTGCTCCTGGATGCGTGGGGTCTGACCCTGCAGAGAGGCCGGGGACTGCATGTGACCAAGCAGACCATCCAGACTCTCTCTAATCAGCGTCATCCTCTCATTCAACTACAGAGACAAGACACCATTGTGTCACTGTGTATGTGACGGTCAAATGTTTACATGTGTATAGTCTATTCTCAAGGTATACAGAGTCTGGCGAGACTGCTATATGTACTGTATTTACAGTAAGTATACAGTACATTCACCATGTGTATGTCTTCATGTGTGTGTCTTTATGTGTGTGTGTGTGTGTGTGGGTGTGTGCGTGAGTGCGCTTTGGGTGTGTGTGTCTGTGATATATGTGTGTCTTCATGCATGCGTTCATGCAGCAGTGTGTGCATACTGTCACCTGTGTGTATCTGGGCAGGGACTCTTCCAGTAGATTGGCAGCCTCTCTGACCCTGTCCCTGATGGCCCTGTGCTGCTCCTTAAGCTCTGTGGCGCTATGACATAACTCCTTCCCCTGGGCGGGACTAAGCTCTGACAGACGTTTCCCCAGCGAGCACAGCCGTGCTATCAGAGGTCTATGCTCTGCTATGGACTCCCTTAGGCCCTAGGTGAGAAATGGTTAGGGGTTATAGAAATAGATCCTTAGACATATAGATCTGGGTTGTAGTCATTAGGGCACACAGTAGTAAAAAGGACAGTTTCTTATTGGACAAGTTCAGGTAGTTCCTCCACATTTTCTTCCATTTGGTACCTAATGTTTACGACCCAGATGATATTTTGGGCATGGTAAAGGAATTGTTGAGTGCACGTAAATGGCTATGTTTGAAAAGCGAGGGGTCTCATTTCTATCCCTGAGAACTGTTGAAGAGGAAAGGTAACACGGGTCACCTTGTCTCCCTTTCCATTAACTACCTAGGAGAATAGAGATGTCTTTATGTACCTGTGGGAATGTTCAATGGTTTCCTTTCAAGTAGATTAAAGTACTCTAATGAACGGAGCTGAATAATCTACAAGGGAAGAACAGTAGAACAGCACATTTGAGCAGAAAACGGGGGGGGGGGGAGCTATGAAATCTAAAAGGGCATCATTGTTGAACGGGGGGGGGGGGGGGGGGGGGAACGTTTTAAAGAATTGGCACTCCACTCAAAGGCAGGTCTCTGCTACCTGTAACAGGTCCTGTTGTTCTCGGAACGCCTTGTAGCTAATGGTGCTCAGGGAGAGCTGGCCAATGAGCGCTTGGGTTTCCTGTAGCCACGGTGACACCTCAGCAAGGCCCTCAGTGAACTGGACCAAGAGGGACTGGGCATGCTCCAGCTGCAGGACCACATGGGAGTTGGTGGCTGACGTGGTGTTGCATTGTTCCTGTAAGGCATCCAACGGGATCTGGGGAGATCGGATGACAACAGCTTTAACGTGACCCGTATGCTATTAGCTTGTCTCGTTTGTTTGAACGTTTTATAGTCAGACGTTATCATGGGTAAGATGGTACAGTATGTACCTGCAGGTCCCCTATTTCCCCTTCATCACCGTATGTCTGCAAGATTTCAGCGATCTTCACCATCTTCTCAATGTTGAACTTGTGTTGCAGAATCTCCACCGCAAGGATCTCCATGTACACAACACAAAAGCATGGCATATTTTACAATCTAAAATGAAGGCAATGTAAAATGCTGTGCAAACACACAAGCATTTGCAAACCAAGACATATGTTCAAACATCACACATCAGACCTCTATACAAATCTACATAGGTGGTTGTAGAACAAAACAAAGCATATGTAGAGGTGGATGAACAGGCTTGTATAGGCATGGCCCTAAGGGACAAAGTAGCTTTTAAAATGCAGTTCCAATGGGTTTCTTCACCTTCTGTTCATAGAGTTGGGCAGAGATATGCTCAGGCTCCAGAGTAATAGCTTTGAGTTGCTCCAGGCTCAGGGCAGTGTCTCTGAACCAGGCCATCTCCTTCACCACAGCCTGCTCCAACTGACAATAACATACACATACAGACAGGTTAATGAAAGGTTAATAAAAGTACACATTGCTGTCTAGTTGAAGTGTGTGCCGAGTTCCTACTACTTCCTCCTTATCAGAAGACTGTCAATATTGCCTAAATGCACGGGACCCAATGAGTAGTCATGACCCGGGTGTAAGCAGTCCATCAACCTCATATCAGTTATGCACACGGGCAACATTGCTAAGCCCCGCCTCTTACCCTCTGTCTCTCTGCAGCACAGAGCACCGTGTCTCCACCCCCAGTCTGCCCCCCAGCAGGCCCCAGCAGTTCTCTCTCGATGCGGCCCAGCCACAAGTGGAGGTCTTCCTGGCTGGAGGTGCAGCGGCTGGATGCCTCCAGGGCCTGCTCCAGTCTCTGCAGCACGTCACCACTAGTCAGGCTCAACACCGAGCAGCGTATCCTCAGGCTGTCCACACGCTCCTGCACCTGCTGGGCTTCCTCCTCTGTGGGGACCACACCAAACACAAAGACGTGTAGGATTAGCATGTTGCTAGTCTTAGCATGTGGATCATCTTATCATTTTGGTACTCGTAGCATGTTGATACTCTTAGCATGTTCATACTCTTAGCATGTTAGTACCCTTAGCACGTTGTTGCTTTTAGCATGTTTTTACTATTAGTATGTAGCACAGGAGGTTGTGGCACCTTAATTGGGGACGACGGGCTCGCGGTAATGACTGGAGTGGAATAAGTGGAATGGTATCAAATACATCAACCACATGGTTTCCATGTGTTTGATGCCATTCCATTTGCTCCGCTCCGGCCATTATTATGTTTCGTTCTATCCCTCAACAGCCACCTGTGACATGTCGCAACTCATGTTGTTTCTCTATGTAAGTCATCTGTTGATGGATTTTGTTTATTGCTAAGGGTAAACATATACAAACACGTTGATTTTGCACCATCATTTATGTTACCTGAAATCATCTCCTTGAGATCATGACCGCTCTGTTGAATTTTCACCAAGTCAGTGTTTTTTGCCTTGATCTCTTCCACCACAGCCTGAGGGGTATTACAAAAATATGATTTCTCCGCCCACCAGCCTCCACTGGTACATAAACATGCAGTATATGGCACAGGGTATACAGTGCCTTGCGAAAGTATTCACCCCCTTGGCATTTTTCCTATTTTGTTGCCTTACAACCTGGAATTTAACAGATTTTTGGGGGTTTGTGTAATTTGATTTACACAACATGCCTACCAATTTGAAGATGCAAAATATGTTTTATTGTGAAACAAACAATAAATAACTTGAGCGTGCATAACTATTCACCCCCCCAAACTCAATACTTTGTAGAGCCACCTTTTGCAGCAATTACAGCTGCAAGTCTCTTGGGGTATGTCTCTATAAGCTTGGCACATCTAGCCACTGGGATTTTTGCCCATTCTTCAAGGCAAAACTGCTCCAACTCCTCAAGATGGATGGGTTCCTGCTGGTGTACAGAAATATTTAAGTCATACCACAGATTCTCAATTGGATTGAGGTCTGGGCTTTGACGAGGCCATTCCAAGACATTTAAATGTTTCCCTTTAAACCACTCGAGTGTTGCTTTAGCAGTATGCTTAGGGTCATTGTCCTGCTGGAAGGTGAACCTCCATCCCAGTCTCAAATCTCTGGAAGACTGAAACAGGTTTGCCTCAATAATTTCCCTGTATTTGGCGACATCCATCATTCTTTCAATTCTGACCAGTTTCCCAGTTTCCCAGTCCCCTTGCTTAGTGGTGTTGCAGACTCTGGGGCCTTTCAGAACAGGTGTACAGGTATATATACTGAGATCATGTGACAGATCATGTGACACTCAGACTGGACACATGTGGACTTAATTTAACTAATTATGTGACCTCTGACGCTAATTGGTTCCACCAGATCTTATTTAGGGGCTTCATAGCAAAGGGGGTGAATACATATGCACGCACCATTTTTCTGTTTTTTGAAATAAGTAATTTTTTTCATTTCACTTCACCAATTTGGACTATGTTGTGTATGTCTATTACATGAAATCCAAATAAAAATGTATTTAAATTACAGGTTGTAATGCAACAAAATAGGAAAAACGGCAAGGGGGGTGAATACTTTTGCAAGGCACGGTAGGCTTGCATACAGAAAAAACGTATACATAAATTATATCCTACCCTGGCTTTCTCCGTACCCTCGGGGAGGTGTAGCATTTCCCTCTCAGCATTGCGTAGCTCGGCCAGGTCCTGCTCCACAGAGATGAGCCATTTCTGCAGGCTGTCCACCCTCTCCTGGAAGAGCTTGGCCCTGGGCAGGATGAGCTCCAGACTGCCCCGCCTGTCAACCCCAATACACAACACCCATTACATTACAGCTCAACCCACACTGCCAACAACATGATAGCATAGCATAGCATTGCAAAGCAAAACACAACATGACATAGCATAGCATAACATGAAGGGACAGCACCATAGTTCAATGAGCTGACCTGTTCACTGCATCTACCAGTAAGGCCTCCCATTTGTGTCTGAGCGTGGAAAGCTGGACCCTGGCCTGCTCCCCCTCCTTGCCTGGGAAGGCCTCGGCCATATGAGGGCCCTCCAGCATCATGGTCTCCATACTATGCCTCCGGTCCTCCAGGAGGCGCTGCAGGAGCTGTGAGATGATAATGGATACTCAGCCATTGCCTTATTGTTGTTATGACCAGTAGTTTTACCTGACCACAGTACCTGACCAGGGAAAATGCCAGTCTTACTCATTGTCTTTCTGATGGTGAAACTCGTGGATATTTTCACAATGATAAAAAGTCCAAACCTGTGATAAATTGGGAAAGAGCTACTTTGGAACATCCAGTGTAATCTTACAAATGCTTGAAAATAGGCTACAACTATTGAGAAGTGAAGTGTAAAGCCAGAGAATACCTCAAATAGATGTATTAGGAGTTAGGACAACTACAGCTCAGACGACTCGGGTCTTAGCTTCAGAGAGTCATTGCTACTTGCTAGTCCTGAGAATTTACATTTGGGTACATGTGCCTTATTCTTGTCTCTCCTTCCTTTGTGTGAGTGCAGTGAAAGCCCCATCTCAAGTGTTAGACTTGCATTGTGAGGAGCCAGGCAGGTTTCACCTCACCCACTGTACTCACAATGGGAGCTGGTTCACATTGAAAGGTAAATTGCTGGGAAAAAAATGAACCCCAGGAATTGTTTGAGTGAACCTTCACTATTCAGCCCTGAATTCAGGGGATTTCATACAATAAAGGGAGCATTTTACTATTTCCATAATCTCAGTGTAATTTTCCATAGATAAAGTATCCTCTTGCAATTGATCAAACATTATAGTTACTTAGCCGTGTGTGCTTTGTGTAAGTTTAGACATTTTGTGTACCGTGTTGTAACTTGCTGTACCAGTCAAAAGTTGATACTCATTCAAGGGTTTTTCTTTATTTTTACAATTTTCTACATTGTAGAATAAAAACTATGAAATAACACATATGGAATCATGTAGTAAACAAAAAAGTGTTAAACAAACCAAAATGTAATTTGGATTCTTCATAGTAGCCACCCTTTGCCTTGATGACAGCTTTGCACACTCTTGGTATTCTCTCAACCAGCTTCATGAGGAATGCTTTCCCAACAGTCTTGAAGGAGTTCCCACAAATGCTGAGAACTTGTTGGCTGCTTTTCCTTCACTCTGCGGTCCAGCTCATCCCAAACCATCTCAATTGGGTTGAGGTCGGGTGATTGTGGAGGCCAGGTCATCTGATGCAGCACTCCGTCACTCTCCTTGGTCAAATAGCCCTTGCACATCCTGGAGGTGTGTTGAGTCATTGTTCTTTTGAAATTGTCCCACTAAGCGCAAACCAGATGGGATGGCTTATCGCTGCAGAATGCTGTGGTAGCCATGTTGGTAAAGTGTGCCTTGAATTCTAAATAAATCACAGACTGTGTCACCAGCAAAGCACCCCCACACCATCACAACTCCTCCTCCATGCTTCACGGTGGGAACCACACATGCGGAGATCATCCGTTCACCTACTATGCGTCTCACAAAGACACAGCGGTTGGAACCAAAAATCTCTAATTTGGACTCATCAGACCAAAGGACAGATTTCCAAATGTCTAATGTCCATTGCTCATGTTTCTTGGCCCAAGCAAGTCTCTTCTAATTATTGGTGTCCTTTAGTAATGGTTTCTTTTCACCAATTTGACCATGAAGGCCTGATTCACGCAGTCTACTCTGAACAGTTGATGTTGACATGTGTCTGTTATTTTAATTCTGAGAAGTATTCATTTGGGCTGCAATCTGAGGTTCAATTAACTCTAATGAGCTTATCCTCTGCAGCAAAGGTAACTCTGGGTGTTCCTTTCCTGTGGCGGTGCTCATGAGAGCCAGTATCATGCTTGATAGTTTTTGCGACTGCAATTCCACAAATTAACTTTTAACAAGGCACACATGTTAATGGAAATGCATTCCAGGTCTACCTCATGAAGCTGGTTGAGAGAATTCCAAGAGTGTGCAAAGCTGTCATCAAGGCAAGGGTGGCTCCTTGGAAGAATCTCAAATACAAAATATGTTTTGATTTGTTTAACACTTTTTTGGTAACTACTGTACATGATTCCATGTGTTATTTCATAGTGTTGATGTCTTCACTATTATTATACAATGTAGAAAATAGTAAAAATAAAGAAAAGTAGGTGTGTCCAAACTTTTGACTGGTACTGTACCTTCTGCTCTTGTAGCTGTGCTTTCACCACTTTGACCTCTGAAGATGGAGGCTTCTGATTGGCTGTCAGCTCCTCTATCTCACAGACCCAGGTCAACAGTGCTTCCAGGGATTGATGGAACGTTTCAGAATCTGCAAAATCATCTCTCAGACTCAAGGCAGATCTCATTCCCTGGGGGAAAAGAGAGCATGACACAGCATTAACACTGTTTATAGTAACTATACAATATGAAACCACGGACATCATGGAACCATGCAGTAATATCAGTGTTACCTTCATAGAGAGGCGATTGAGATAATGCTAAATAGTCAATTCCATAAAAAACAGAGCAATGCACTGGATATCTTACCCTCCAACGGTCCAAGCTGGAATCTTGGTCTGAACTAGAATGTCCATCGCTATGCAGCTGGGATAGAAATATAAAAATCAACACACTGCACAAACTACTTTTCTGAAAAAGAGCACCGGTCAAAAACATAACACATTCTGTAGCACATGCTGCTGAAGAGATGTTAAGGAGATTGCAGAGCGGTAAAGATGATAAGTTGAATTTCAGACGTTCAATGAAAGAATGGAATGGAAAGGGGGGGAAAAAGGAGACAAATCCTAGTCTACTGTACTGAATAATAAGACACTTTAGAGAGGCTGTTTGCTGTTGAAGTTATATTGACCTCAGCGAGTTCCTCAGCTGCTCCAGTCAGAACCCTAACAGTCCTGGTGACTATGGGATCTCTGCCCTTCTCTCCAGAAGGGTACTCCGTCACCTCCACAATTTCTGTCACAACTGTCTCTGTCACTTCCGTCACCTCCGTGACCTCGTGGGAGGCCAAGGTCTTCCAGGACCAGGGGCTGCCCTCTCTAGAGTCTCTCCTCTGGAGACTTCCTTCTCTGGAGTCTCTCCTCTGGAAGCTGGCCCTCCTCTCCGCTGAGCCTGGGACTGAGCCAGGCTGGGCTAGAGAGGATCTCCCATAGGGGATCTCTTGGACCACGGCCTTCCTGGTCAGGGTGCTGTTCCTGGATGTCTTGATAGGGGAGGGGGTGCCTTGCCAGGCATTGTCCAGAGTACTGATGGTGGTGACCGTGGGGGTGGGGGAGGGGTTGGTCCTGAGGGGTTTGTCCGAGGGAGGGGTGTTGCTGTGAGACACCTCATCCTCCACCTCATCCTCCTTTGTCCTGTCTGTCACCCTCTCCTCCTCCTCCTCCTCCTCTCTCTCTCTGACCACCTCCTCCCGCCTGGCCTCCCCATGGTGTGTCAGGGGCGGAGCTTGCCATTCGCGGCGCCGCTGGTAGCACTCCTTCAGGAAGTCCTCGTCGGACCTCACCTGCTTGGACTTCTGTCCCAGGCAGCTGGGCCGGCTGATCAGATTACCCATAATCCTTCAGCCCAGGGGATAGTGAGGTAATAGGCGAGAGTGGGCCCCTCTGCCATGCATGCAGGAGATCCTTCAGATGCCTAGAGTGAGACAAGGGGGCTTGGGGTGAGCATCCAACTGTAAAATCATTCCTCTTTGACCCCCCCCCCAAAACAGTTTGATTTATGTGAAATGTTTTGTTGATCTCTGATGTTATTGGACCAACTTTGGATAATGCTAAATATCATATTATTTGCAATGTGCATGACTTGTGAAAGTAATCACTAACTAAAATATGGTGAAAACCACTACAACTGCAGAAACATATCCATGAGAGGTTAACTACCTATTCACTCCATCTCTATCCACGCGCCGCCACAGCCCATTTGTTGAGAGAGAGGGAGTAGTACAGTAAAATCAACTGAAGCACAGCAGAGCCAGGGACTCCTGGCTGGCTTACTGTGCAGACAAGGCTGGTTCTTTGTCATCCTTGGACCACATGCACTGATCTGGGCTCTCTTGGTCTTGGATGGCCTGCAACGTTCTGGCTATTCAAATGTGTGTGACAGGCCTGTCCACTGAAAGCAGAATGTTGAAGGATACCCACTGTTAGGAAATCCACTGTTGAGCTCTGGCAGACAGGACCAGTTCTCCCCTGCCAGCTCTAGCCCTCTCAGAGCCCGGCCCGGCCCTGGGGACACTATTTAGCCCATAATCAAATATGACATGCATAAAAACGTCCCCTCTTTTTTTTGTGTGTGCTGAGGAGGGGGTGGAGGAAGTAGGGGTGGCTGTCCTGGGGGAGGAGAGGGGGGTGGGGGGTGGCGGTTGAGGGCAGTGATGCGTAGTCGGGGAATCACAGATAAAAGATGTCTATGATGACACAGGACACCGTTCCGATTTCAGATCTGCTTGTGATGACCTGACATAACTGCAGAGACACTGGGCTCAAGAAGCATTGTAAACAGGTTGTACTGTACAGTATTGTGAATGATAATAGGAGCATGGTGGCTGCTGTGGCTGATCACTAACAAATCATATCATCCCAACAATTTGGACTGTAAGCCAACATGTTCAAGTTTTTAACCTCTTTACATGGCTTACAATGCATCCTTTTCCAAGAGTTCATTGACTAATTCCAACATAACTGCCATGAGTTTTTATCCATGACTAGGGACGGTTTCAGACTTCTCCACAGTATGGTCATTGTAATGACAGAGGGTTCAAAGAAGAGTGTAATTATCCTGGCCTATAGGGGCTGAGGTGGACCCATCAGGGGCAACCAGGGAGGGGCTCTGCTATACTCTGCTGTTACTGCTTCCTCTGAGGTCAGAGTGGATTAGTGCCTGTGGATCGACAACAGGTCATTCCAGGTCACGGCTGGTCGCAACTGGTCTCAGATGGTCAGGTCAGATAAATTGGGGAAGTTCGCTCCAAAAAACCTGTCAAGAGGGTTTTCTGTTTTCTGGCTCGCTGGTCCAGAAGACGCCAGATTTTACAGTGCCGTCTTGCTGGCTGTATCCGCTCTTTGTTTTTTGCTTACAATGAATATTCAGTATTGACAGGTTAGGAACTCGAAACAATTAGCTGAATGACTAGATTCGGCTGTTCTCTTTCCTGGAGAGAAAACAGCTTGTTCGGCTTGTAGTAGAACATAACCTCATTGCGTCTCTGTCAGCAATTTCAGGTCGTACTGTAATTCTATTCTATTCATAATTATATTCAGTTCATTCTGTTTCACAGCCATGGTCCACATGAAATACCAGGATGTGCCTGTCTTCTATTATATAATAAGGCTGTCGCTGAAATGAACATTTTTGATTAGACCTCTCCATGTGCATTTTAGTAATTACAGTCGTATTATGCACATGTCTGCAGCCCAGATGATGTAGGCCATTGCATGGAACCCAGGGGGAATCAGAGAGGAGAGTGGCTCACAGACAAAGCCCCAGCTCAAGATCAATGATTACCCTGTTAGCCTTAATCACAGCCTCATATTCCCCAGAGGAGAACCAGAGAGTATCTGCGGCCAGGCGGCTGTGTCCATGTTCAGTAGGTTAACAAACCAAGGCAAAGGGTGTGCCATGTCTGACTGGCTATTGCACATGATGTGCTCCCATATGGTGCAGAAGTCTAAGGCACTGCAGCTCAGTGCAAAATGTGTTACTACAGACCCCGGTTCGATTCCAAGCTGTTTCACAACCGTCTGCGATTGGGAGTGATAGGGCGGTGCAAATTTGGCCCAGCGTCGTCCGGGTAAGGGTTTGACCGGGGTAGGCCGCCATTGTTTTCTTAACTGAGTTCAAAAAAAAAAAATGTGTAGCCTGGAATTCGAACTGATATGTCCTGTTTCCCCCACTGTTTCACTTCAAAATAGAAGACAATGGAAACAGAGCATATCAGGTTGGATCCCAGGCTACATGAGTGTGCTCCTGTAAACTATTCCTATGAGACATACTGCATGTAGGGTGAAGATGCTGTGAGTCATCCTGCTGACACACGTACTACATTAACAGCGAGATGCCATCTGAAAACAAACATCGAGGTTGCTAATTACCGCATCAATCTAATCAAATAAAATTGAACAGTCTTTTGTCACATGCTTAGTAAACAACAGGTGTAGACTAACAGTGAAACTCTTCCACACGGAGCTTCCCAACCACGCAGAGAGAAAAATAGAAAACAATAGCACAAGGAATAAATGCATATCGAGTAACGGTAACCTTGCTATATACACAAAGTACTAGTACCGAGTGGATTTGCAGGGGTACGAGGTAATTGAGGTAGACATGTACATATAGGTATGGGTAAAGTGACTAAGCAACAGGATAGATAATAAACAGTAGCAGCACCGTATGTGAAGAGTCTAAATGTAGTGCAAAAAGGGTCAATGCAGATAGTTCCAGGTAGCTATTTGTTTAACTATTACAACAACCAAATTAACAGTTATGTATTTCAACTCCACTGTATGGTAATTGGGTCATTCTAAGAGCCAATCCTCCAGGTCCATCAAAATCTAAAATAATCTGCAAGGCCATACAGAAATGTAACTAAGAATTCAAATGACCCAAGCAATTATTCTGCAACAGGCTAACCAATTGTTCAACTATCCTGTTTTGACATATTTTAATAAGACCATGTTGCTACATGATACGAATGTGCACAGTAGCTAGTTCTGCGCTAAAGCTGAAGCCAGACAACCACTTCACCGAACCCATATCTCAGATGACCCGGTCCAATCCAATCCACCACTTCACCTCCCATAGAAATGACCCTCGATTTAGACTCTGCCCTTTGTGTGCTCTCAAGACTGATGTATGATCCATCCCTGCAGACCATTTCCCGATGCATCCAATTTAGTCACAATAAAGGGCTACTCTGCAATATATGGAACACACAGTGAGACCTGAAAGGGCAGTGAAAGGTCTGACACTATGAACTCAATCGTTACAAATTGAAATCTATGTGTCACTGATAAAGACACGAGACCAAGCTGGATGTGTGTGTGCTTCTGTTTCGGCGAGTATCTGCGAGAAGCACAGTCCCACACCCACACCCACACCAACATACACTCACACACAAAAGAGAGTCTGGTGGTACAATAGTTTCAGTGTGTATCCAAACCCCAAAAAATTGATCCAATGATGGGCAAACCCGACCATTGATTCCATTAACCATGGAATAACAATCATGAATTACAATCTTAGAGCCCCACAAAGATAGGCCAGTCACTATTCACAGAGGGTCTCTATGTGGTAATCAAGATAAGAGGTCTTCTAATTAAAGCTGACAGCTGTGCATTCACCAGTGAGATTTCTTATGACAGATATGAAAAAAGGTCATCCGTTCATGACTAAAACAGAACAAAGCGTGCCACAAACGATTGTGTCAAACTGTTTGGTTGATTTAAACACCTCACATTGCATCTAGGAAATAACATTACATCTCGAATAATTTAAACCCATAATGCAAATTGGCTATGGTAAGACATTATGGGATGGTTGCATCCAATGGTGAAATTGTTTGATATTTTGGTGAATTGCATTTAAAACAGCACATGCTGGTTCTAACACCACAATGCTAGTTTTTATCATTCTGATCCTGACAAAATGTAGCAATGGTGCATACAATTTTCCCAATTTCACATATCACACTCACTACTTTCTTCCTGAATCAAATCTGTAAATTAGAACATTCTATTTTGCACATTATTTCTGCACATTACCTTTATCGGGAAGACATTATACTTACAACTGTATCAAACAATCAAAAAGACATATTTCCTACGTGGGGAGTAAAAATAAAAACACTTCTAGGTTCACATTCACTGTTCAGACTCGGAACTGTCCGTTTGAGCCAATGTGGACCAGTGAATCAATGTGGACCAGTGAGCCAATGTGGACCAGTGAACCAATGTGGACCAGTGAACCAATGGCCACGTTGCATCATCGCAAGCGCTTCCGAGCTGCAATCACAGATGAGTAAACTCCTACTGAACTTTTCCTATAAGCCAATCCAGGCCTGGTGGCAGTTTTGGCGGTTTGAGATTTAGGTGACGCACACTTACCCTGGAGCAGAGACGAGCACAACGGCTAGAGCAAAGGAATTCAGCTAGTCCTCAGTCACCATTCAAAAAGGAGAGAAAAAAATCCTGCGTTGTTAGAGCATCCTTTAAATGGCCTCCCTCCCCTCCCAAGAAGTCTCCTCACACACATGCATATTCTCTCACACACATACACTCACAACTCACTCAGACATCCGCATATCAAAACACATTTTCTAAACAAAAACACACAAGGCCTGATAACCCATGCTTTCCCGTTGCCCACAGCCACAGGCAAACAATGTCCTCCTCTCACAGCACCACCCTTCTCCCCTCCCACCGGCTCCGCTCCTCTCCTTTTCTCCTTTGTTGTTGGAGCTCCGATAGAGGAATTCTTTCCTTGTTCACACCACCAATAGGACGATGGTGCACCCGGATCAAGACAATGTAGTACCAACGGCTCAACTAGATTCCCTCAGTTCTCAGCCAGGAATAGTTCTCACATTGAGGTCACACTCTGGTAGCTCCATATGACCGTAGACCAGTGGCACAATCTACACCGCTTGTGCTCCTGTACCAGACAGTTAGACAGCGAAGTGCTTCCCTTTACCTTTCTCCTTTCGCTTTCCCTCCCTCAATTCCCCCCCCCCCCCCTTTGATAGCCCCTCCCCTAGAAGGTTTTATTTTGGCTCTGAAACTCCATGCTGCTTCTGGTGAAAAGAGAGAGAGTGAGGAAAAAGCTTTCTAAAGAGCCCCGGGCCGCCCTCCTCAAAACATTCACATGCCTCCAGCTGCCTCCAGTCCCTTCTCTCTGTCTCTAGCTCACACATCGCCGGCAGGGGCGAGCAACGCAAAGGCCACAAAAGGAGGGACCTTCACCCACCCACACCCAACCCCCCCATCTCCATTCAGAGTCAGTGCAGCAGCCTCCACAGCAGAAACAAAGACAACTAATTACTGTAAAACATCTCTGATTTACTTTTTTCAAATCACTTCCAGACCCTTACAACTCCAATGATAAATCAAAAAAGTGTAAATGAAGACGAAACTGAGAAAATTGGATGTGGGCAAAATAGACCTCTCTGACTCCTGGGAAAGCAATGATGGAACCCTGTGGATGTCATTTATCAAACTACATTTGCGTCTAACTACATCTCAAATATACAATAGCATCTACATGTGATTTGTCTTTTTACATTAACACTATGTAACCTAATTGCTTTATTTCCTGTCCTACCTATTACATGGAGACTAAGACTAGGGAAACCAACACCCCAGTTGAATGAAACCAGCTAATCACACATTCATGTGATCACCTGGAGATGATGTGTGTAGTGATCTCTCCCCGGGATCAAAACTGGGAGTACTACTAGCTGTGAGTAAGTGGACAGGTGCAGGGCAGCAGGTGCACTGGAAGCCCTGGAGGACAGGTGCATTTTAGGTCACCCCCTTCAAAGAGGTGTTAATTCCCTGAAGCCCTGAACAACCTCATTTAACATGTCTGTCTGTCTGTCTGTCTGTCTGTCTGTCTGTCTGTCTATCTATCTGTCTGTCTCTCCTTATCTTTCTCTCTCCCTCCTCCAATATTCTCCCCCTCTCTCACTCTCTCGCACACTCTCGGTCTCCCTCTTCCATAATCTACACAGTCTTTCAATTGAGTTAATGTCTAGAATGATTAGTCAGAGGAGAAAATGCATGGCAGATGGAATAGGGAGCGAAATATTGACTGTTTCTGTGCAAAGACAGAAGGGGACACGGAATCACATGTCCCTCCCGTTTCACTGTGCCAAGATTAGCTGATTACCGACACACCATCTTTCTGTAGTGTAAACGTAACGTGTTTTACACTGTGCCAAGATATTGTCATACTGATATTGCATGTCTTCATGCAAGATTTAACCTTGCTTAGGCTTATTTTCCCAGGAGTGAATGTTTTTTTATGACAGTGTTACTTGAACACTTTGAAAACAGCGAGGGACAAGGAGTAACTGGGAAAGAGGTGATAACATGAATCACAAAGGAGACTGAAAATGCCCTGGCTGCGAAGGAAAAGTGAACTCAATAGCGTCACACCCATGAGGTCAAGTTATTTAACCCTGTGACTACTCCATCCCTGTCTGTCCGAAATTATACTCGTCTCACATATTAGGACCTCCCATACTTTAGCTTCTCTGTCCCAAAGATCTGAACCGGCAGGCAATGACAGAAATGCACAGACATCTGCAACTGACAGAGAGATTGATACTGTAGCCAGACAATATCAAGCTTTCAAAGTAGTAGCAATACACCAAATAAGGGTTTGGTTGGTCCCATAAGAGAGCAGCAGTGTCTTTAGCTGTTTAACAAAGAGCAAGTGAGCCAGCCCTCCTTCTCCCTGAGTGGGTCTGGCATGGGTGATACCCCGGTATGCCAGTGCCACTGTTCTAAACCCACAACACCTGATCCTGGTTTTCAGCTAGCTCCAAATCCTCTTAGAAATAATTGAATCGTTTCACCAAACCCGCAGTCCCTTTCCATTTCACACCATGGCCTCAACCACACGTACCCCCCCTGTTCCAAAAGACTGGCTGGTGTAGTTGAAGAACCACTGGCACACTGGTTGTCAATGGGGCTATGAAGCAACACACTATTAACAGGCTAGGCAGCCAGGCAGTTGATCATTTCTCAGTTTCTCTACCATTAACCTCCCATCTAAGACTGGGGAGTAAGACTGGGGAGTGTAGGTTCTGCTATGGGGAGATGGGATATTCAGGTCTAAAAGTACACAATTCCAAATTGTTTGCAAATGGGGCCAAATTTGGTCACAGACCCCATGTGCCAGAAGACCTGACAGCACTAAAGTAGATGAATCCTGCTGGCTGCATGGCATGTCCCCCCTTCTCCACAATCTTCCTTCTCTTTCCCTCTCTTCTCTGCCTTACAATTAAACAAGACCTCAGTGGCTCCTCTATGGCTCTACTAGCCTATGTGGTAATTAGCACTTCTGCAGCCATGCACACCCCTCACATGGGGAGCCCTCTTCACGAGGAAATGAAAAAGGGGTCCCTTTTATGGGTCAAAACTAAAGCACCATTCAACACCATTACACACACACACTCACGCACACGCACACACACAGTTATTTATCACTAAAGGGATTGCTTCCCAGAAATGTGTGGGTTTGGGTGAAAAGGAGTTAGGGGCTTCCCTGGGGGGCCTGGATACTGGACATCTTAGTCACAGGATGGAGGGTGGAGGGATTCAACAACAAAATCAGCAACCCAACCCCCATATGTGATTGGTCTGTTCACAGGAATGTAATGTTTTATTTAACCTTTAGTTAACTAGGCAGGTCAGTTAAGAACAAATTCTTATTTACAATGTTGGCCTAGGAACAGTGGGTTAACTGCCTTGTTCAGGAGCAGAACAGCATATTTTTACCTTGTCAGCTTGGGGATTTGATCTAACAACTTTTCAGTTACTGGCCCAACACTCTAACCACTAGGCTACCTGCCGGAAGATTAGATTGTTAAGAGTCAGAACAGAAAAGAAGCAGCTACATTGTCAATAACATTAGTATTCCTGTGCAAATGTTGATCACAACAAATGCTAAAGAATCACAAAAACACAAACAATCCCGGGACCATAAAGAAGTGGATAATCACAATTCAAAACATTACGAACACACGCACGCACGCACGCACACTCACATACATACACACACCAGCACACACACAATCCCTTCCTCCCTCCCTATCTGTACCATTCACAGCAATCAACACAAACAAATCTTTCCAAGTCATTATCTGCCTTCATCAGAGAGGGACTACTGTTTGCCCACTGCCATCAAGACAGAGGAGAGGAGAATAGACTGGGCTCTCTCATCCCTCTTCCTGGTCTGTTTGCAGGTTATGTGTGCAGGGCTTATTTGAGATGCAGAATTGCAGCGGACCCAGGGAAATTAGAGACCTTTAGAGACAGAGGGACACAAACACCCTTTATCCAGCAGTTCCTCATTAGTTGGGGGACACAACAAAGAAGAGAGGAACTTTTGGCCTTATTTTGTTTCTCTGAATGGAGAGATTGCTTTTCTGACTTTTGAGTGACGCAATACAGCACTTCTCACACAATGCAAACATTTCAAGTCATTTTCACAACGTAAACCTCGAGGCCTACTTTTTTTTAAAACATCAAATTTCTGCTTCACAGCTGTTTATGAATCTCCTTAACCTGGTTAAACTTGGTTAGTTTGTATGGAGAAACAAGGTAAGTCACAGAACAGAATAAAATGTCCCAAAGCGGAGTGAAACAGTGAAGTACTATCTGATATTGTCGTTCAAAAGTCAAATGTTTGTTTCCCATTGCAAAAGATTTGGCGACAGTATGTTCTAAAGAACACGTCCCAGGGTCAGAGCATGACCTGTGCTAAGGAGCAGGTGTGTCTCTCTCCTGTGTATTGT
The DNA here is from genome assembly GCF_045791955.1 of Oncorhynchus clarkii lewisi. Classification (NCBI taxonomy): domain Eukaryota; kingdom Metazoa; phylum Chordata; class Actinopteri; order Salmoniformes; family Salmonidae; genus Oncorhynchus; species Oncorhynchus clarkii. Next base: position 33,847,312 of record NC_092148.1, read on the forward strand.
TGGCATGTTGGGGGAAGTTGTGTTGTGTCTCATTCATTGCAGTTAGCCTAGCTAACTAACGAGTCCCCACAGACCAGACTGAAAGCAGCAGTGGAAGAGACTAGCAGCATTAACATGACAAAGGCTTATGGAGGGGTGCACTGTGATAAAGGCACAGTGCTGATTAAAGACTACCTGCATTTAACCCATGCGCACTGGGAGAGGCACAGGAGCCCCCAGACCCTCAGTTCACCACTGAACATCGAGGTCAACCTTATAGCTCATAAAAAGTTGAGTTGAGTCATGCATGTGTCATACACACATTTTTGAGTCACACACTTAACAAAGCGTGATGATGGCATCATAATGCAAAAAAAAATGTGCAATTCAATATTAGAGAAAAACAATTGGCTTTGGCTTGATGGATAAGTTCACCCGAAGGTCATGAGCCCTGATTATAAGATTAAATAATTAACCGTTGTGTTGTCTTAAGGTTCAATGTGTTGTCTTAAGGGTCAAAGATGACCTGCCACAATATATAACAGCAGAGGAAACCCCCTAAATTATATTTTTCCAACTTGAAATTTGATGACTTTCCTAGAGTGACCCCAACATTAGAAAAGTGAAACATCATCTTTGTTCATATTTCCATGAAAGCTGTACACCACCAGGGTACAAAGGTTATTTTTGACCCGGCAGTTATAAAATAATTTACACACCACAAAGACACACACACACAAAGACACACACAAAGACACACACACACACACACACACACACACACACACACACACACACACACACACACACACACACACACACACACACACACACACACACACACACAATGACAAATTGAGATTATGTGTGCTACTAATTGAACTCAGCCAGCAGCTCCTGAAGAGAAAGAGCCCCATGGTTGGCACAGTTTGAAAGAACACGCCTGAGCTCCCCCCTGCACTCCTTGCAACAAGGGGGAGAGAGGCCTTCTCATCAAAGTTTGCCTTCACCCCCACCACCACTCTAGTTTTTTACCTCCCAAAGAGGAACAAAAATGTGGTCCTCCTGAGCACACTGCACAAAACGGCTGAGATCAGTGATAGTGAGGACAGGAAGCCAGCCATCATCCTGGACTACAACCACAACAAAGGAGGTGTGGACAACCTGGACAAGGGGATTGGAACTCACAGCTGCAGGAGGATGACTGCCCGCTGGCCCCTGGTCATCATCCATAACATCATTGATGTGTCCTCATACAATGTCTTCGTGATAAGGAACAAGATCAACCCTACCTGGATGCCTGATAAGTGGAACAAGAGGAGGGTGTTCCTGAAGCAGCTGTGAAAGGCACTTATAACCCCACACATTCAAAGAAGGGAGCGCCTCCCCTGTACAGCAGCCTCTGCAGCGCTTGTGAAAGCTGTTCAGGGGGCTGAATCTTGTCCTGATCCACCTGAGGCTGCAGCTGGGGCAGGCAAGAGGAGGAGATGCCAATTCTACCCCCAAAGAAGAACTGTAAAATAAATACTATGTGCTGCATATGTGAGAAATACATCTGCAAAGTCCATGCACACAAACATGCATACTGTCATACTAATTAGAGTTGATTGATTTATGTTCTTCACGTTTTTTGTTTTGTATCTATTATTTTATTCTTATTTATTGTTGTTGTTTATACAATGGTTAAACAAATGAAAAAAGACTAGTATTTTGTAGTTGACAGTATATAAGAATATATCACTTTGTTGCCAAAAGATGGTCCAGAGGAGGTAACCTTATCTCAAAAAAATGCATTCAAAATTACTTTCTGCACATTTCTGCGACTTTCTTTGGCTATACAAGTGCAATCTCTTGCTAAAAAATGGATGTTTACACCTATGCAGTACCTTTAGCAATAATAATAATAATAATAAACCTCTACTTTAGTAAACAATTATGACAGGTGTGTTGTAATAAAAACGAGTGTCCACTGATTAAATGCAGTCTTTCTACACTGTGAAGAGGGAAAACCCAGATATTCACAAAGTTTGTGATGAATAACAGGTTGTTTCTTCATGCAAAATAGATTTGTGGCTTAAAATTCAATTAAGCTGCTTTATTTTAGGGGTTTAGTGAAGGCGGTTCATTTTTTTTACCCTTAGGACAAGGGGAGTATACAGAATGTTAAGACTACACAAAGGTCAAGTTGTTACGCCGTTTAGTGTTATAATCAATTAATCAATCAATCAAACAAACAATTAGGACAATGGAGCTTTTAGTAACACTAAATCAACCAAAACCAATCACAATAAGGTCCTCCTTCACTCTGAGATAACGCAGTACTCACAACCACAAAAATACACAAAATAAACACAAAGACGACAAAAGGGCTGAATAATGCAGAGAGTAACAACATGACGCTGAAAAACACAGTATGGCGGTTGATTCAATCAGTGTTTGTGTTGTAAAGAGTATTGGTGTGCTCTTCAGTCTGGTCATATCAATGTTTCATGTCCGCTTTAAATCTGTGGATTAGGCTAATTATCGGAGTTGAGGCCCTTGTTCATTATCCTCAGTCTAAAAGAACCCTGTTAATGTTTGTGATATAAAATATCACCCTTCAAGACGCACTAATTACTGTGCAACACTTAAATCTCATTATGCGCTACTAACAGATAAAAAAGACGAATGTCTGGGGTATACACAACAAATGCCTTTATGGCCAGACCACAGTATTCTGTCTGTAAGATCCTGTTTTTTTGTGGTTTTTTTTCTCTGTCCTCATCCTCCCATCTGAGTCTAATGTCCTTTCAGGGTGTTCGCTCATGTGTGCAGTGGGCCTCCACTGCTGAGCGGCTCTCCAGCCTCCCTGTCCTAGCAGAGTACAAAAGAGCTAGCCTGCCTGCCCCTCTCCCCAAAGGAAACTCTCTGCAGGATATGGAGGAGCTAAGACCACCACCTCGATCTCCGCTTGAGTCCGTCTGGCTCTAAATTCTTCTCTCTCACTGATTCCCTTGCTCTTTTTCCTTCTGTCTGAAGTCATACGCCTGTATGTGTAATGTGTATCTCCCCCCTGACTCTTGCTCTGTTGTTTGTACAGTTTTTCTCTCGCTCTCTGTTTAGTGGTATCATGCCAGGTTGTGAGTTCACCCTGGGTACAAATCTGTCGTTCTGCCCCTGAACAGGCAGTTAAGCATTTCTTAACTGACTTGCCTGGTTAAATAAAGGTAAAATAAAAAAAAATAAATAAAAAAAAGTGGTATCATGCCAGCACCCTGGGTGAGAAAGCATTTCTTTCTCTGGGGCTTAGGGCATATTATTCGATAGTGATGCTCAGCTCAGCGCCATGGGGACAGTAGATTACACAATAGGGGCCAGCCTCAAATCACTGTTTTTGTTTGAAATCTTCTTTGGAAGCCCACACAATTACTGTTAGACCAACAAGTTGCATCATGGGGAAGGGGTATTGTCCAGTCCTCTAGCATCCTGTGAATGGATAATATATCCACATTGTTCACTCATTCTTCTCCTTGACTTAATATCCAGCCCCCTCTCCACCAGTGTCTTTTACTCTCTGTTATTGGATGCACAGCAACAGAGGATGGAGGACGATGTCCGTCTTTAATGGTTCTGTGGATATCCATTGATGATGGCAATAGGTTGATATTCTCTTGCAGCAGAATCCACCACAAGGATGTTGCTTTACTAAATATGCCAAGGCCCTGTGTATTCTACTGCTAAGTGCGTAATGTGCACTCAGAGGTTTCTGAGAATAATTTTACAGCGGGGAAAGACTGATGTTAGTAATGTTGACATAAAATCTCTTAGAAATAAATAGAAAACAAATGACATTCAAGCTGTGAGTTAAATAAGTGAAAGAGGGAAAGGTAAGGAACCTAACAACTCAACAACCCAACTGACCATATGGTCCAGAGGAGGTAGCCTCATCTCCATGCTCTTCAGCCAGTGTCGCAGGGCTCGGATTTGACCTCTGAACTCCCCCTGCCATTGGCTCCACTCCTCTGACTCCCTCCTGGAAGCATATAAGCCCACACAGCTTGTGTCTATGTCACTATTAATCTCATATTAATATATATATCAATACCTGCCTAATCAGATACCTGCAGTAACTTCAAATACCTAGAGTATTGTAAACTGCTTTTCCAGCTACACTGAAAGGGGAGTTTGTATTTAAGCAATAAGTCACGAGGGGGTGTGGTATATGGCCAATACAACACGGGTAAGTGCTGTTCTTAGGCACGACGCATCGCGGAGTCCTATACACAGCCCTCAGCCGTGGTATATTGGCCATACACCACAAACCCCCGAGATGCATTATTGCAGTTATAAATTGGTTACCAACATAATTAGAGCAGTAAAAATAAATGTTTTGTCATACTCGTGATATACCACGGCTGTCAGCCAATCAGCATTCAGGGCTCGAACCACCCAGTTTATAATAGAATTTATCATCTTTTTTTTTTCTTTTCAGCAAATTACTATTTATCATGAATAATAACCTGGATAAATACTGTAATTTAAAGTGTCATCATACATAATAATTGGGACAGTGAAGCATTTTTTCTATTTTGGGCTCTATACTTCAAAAGTTTGGATTTGAAATGAATCAAAGACCACGAGGTTAAAGTGCAGACGGTCAGCTTCAATTTGAGGGTATTTCCATGCATATCGGGTGCGCCGTTTAAAAAGATCAGCACTTTTTGTATACTGAACAACAATAAATGCAACATGCAACAATTTCAAAGATTTTACAGCTACAGTTCATAGAAGTAAATCAGTCAATTGAAATAAATTCAGTAGGCTCTAATTTATGGATTTCACATGACTGGGCAGGGGCACAGCCATGAGTGGGCATAGGCCCACTCTCTTGAGAGCCAGGCCCACCCACTGGCAAGCCAGGCCCAGCCAATCAGAATGAGATTTTCCCCATTAAAGGGCTTCATTAGAGTGGCCTTTTATTGTCCCCAGTGCAAGGTGCACCTGTGTAATGATCATGCTGTTATGCCACACCTGCCAGGTGGATGGATTATCTTCGCAAATGAGAAATGCTCACTAACAAATGTCTGTAAACGACATTGCGCGGTTCTGATAAAAATCCGTTTCTACATATTTTTTTATTTTTTTTGTAGTCGCCGCACCTGTGTGGGAGAGCACGAGGAGACACCTTTCATTTCACCATTGACAGTTTTTCTTTCTTTCATTAAAATCATTGTTTACTGAAACAACTAGTAACCATACCAATTACCCAATGTTTGTAACTGGACCTTTTACACTGTGTGCTTCACAGTTCCTTTTTGTTATTGTCTTTGTTCTGTTTGACCATCCAGGTCAATGACTTTAGACCCAGGCACGCTGGTCCACTAAACTGTGACAATCGACCAACTGTCATCATCACCAGCCATTTGTTCAGTTTGACCTGACTGATGGTGGGTGACGGGCATGGAGCCCAGTGCAACAACGTCTAACACATTGAATTTCTATTTAATTACACATGTTATGATCTTGAAATGCATACAAAAAGGAAAATTCAACCAATTATGTGAATTGTTGAAATGTTGAAGTTGTGATGGTTATGTGTTGAATTGAGCCATGGCTACTTTGTGTTTGCATTTACCCATACCGAGAGCTCTGTTCCTTGGATGTGAGTGTTGCCAATCCATACACACTCCCCCTTTCTTCCTGAAACAGACAACAAAAATAAGAATACATCAGAGATGATTCATTTGTGTTTGCTTTCACTCAATATACAGTATAATACCATGAATTGGTAGTGATCAGGACACTGAGTTTGTCCTCATCGACACATTAGTATAGTACTACCAAAGTTCAAATTTAGGAATTAAATTTTACTGCCCCCTACTGGTAGGTCTGTTATAGCATTGTCTTCCCAAAGCATTGCCTCAACCCCATTCTCTGATGTCTTACCTCCTCGTCACCCCTCTCTGGGAGGGTTGGGAGGGACAGAGTCAGTGAAGGGTAGTCAAGGCAGTCATGAGAGGTATTCTGGCAGGTAGACGGCCCATCTCTCATATTGGCTGGATCTTCCATCAATATCAAAGACTAACATTGGCATAGAAAGACACACACAGACATACAGATAGGCCGAGAGAGCACTACTTTCATAACACACAGACACACATACACTGTATATCTAAGTCTCTAATAATAACGTTCTCCAAGTCACTGACAGAAAATGTATTGTCATGACGTTGGCCTGGGGGTAGGTTTATGACAGTCATAAATACCTCTTACCCCCCTTTTTCCTCTCTCTACCCTACTGATGCAACATTTGCAAAACCCTTGGTTAACATAGAGATTCTGGGAACATCAGACGGTGGGGGGAAATTAACTATATTCTGGTAATCCGACCAACTGAACATATGCGGTGGTACTTAATGAATATGATGTCAGTTCGGTTGTCATCAGAGACATTCTCATCAATGATAAGATGACATAAACTCTACAGTGGAAAGTCTACACATCAGAGTTATCGGATTCACATAGAATTGTTGTTCAATTTAAATGTTTGAATATGAAATTATTCGGGATGGGATGAAATGTGATTTTAGCTTCTAAAATGTGGGATTTGGGTTTTCATAAGATAGGGCTCTGCTCAATCAGTGGCCCGCCCCTGTGAAGGAACATGGGCTATAAAACTTTTCAAATGACTGCCTTGCCTGGTTAACCAACTACTTTGCAGACAGAATTTAGTGAGTCAAATCGGAGGGCATGTTGTCCGGTCCTCTGGCAGTCTCTATGGGGGTGCCACAGGGTTCAATTCTCGGGCTCTTTTCTCTGTATATATCAATGATGTTGCTCTTGCGGCGGGCAATTCCCTGATCCACCTCTACGCAGACGACACCATTCTGTATACTTCTGGCCCTTCTTTGGACACTGTGTTAACAAACCTCCAAACGAGCTTCAATGCCATACAACACTCCTTCCGTGGCCTCCAACTGCTCTTAAACGCTAGTAAAACCAAATGCATGCTTTTCAACCGCACCCGCACGCCCGACTAGCATCACCACCCTTGATGGTTCCGACCTAGAATATGTGGACATCTATAAGTACCTAGGTGTCTGGCTAGACTGTAAATTCTCCTTTCAGACTCATATCAAACATCTCCAATCTAAAAATCAAATCTAGAGTCGGCTTTCTATTTCGCAACAAAGCCTCCTTCATTCACGCCGCCAAGCTTACCCTAGTAAAACTGACTATCCTACCGATCCTCGACTTCGGCGATGTCATCTACAAAATAGCTTCCAATACTCTACTCAGCAAACTGGATGCAGATTATCACAGTGCCATCCGTTTTGTTACTAAAGCACCTTATACCACCCACCACTGCGACCTGTATGCTCTAGACGGCTGGCCCTCGCTACATATTCGTCGCCAGACCCACTGGCTCCAGGTCATCTACAAGTCCATGCTAGGTAAAGCTCTGCCTTATCTCAGTTCACTGGTCACGATGGCAACACCCACCCGTAGCACGCGCTCCAGCAGGTGTATCTCACTGATCATCCCTAAAGCCAACACCTCATTTGGCCGCCTTTCCTTCCAGTTCTCTGCTGCCTGTGACTTGAACGAATTGCAAAAATCGCTGAAGTTGGAGACTTTTATCTCCCTCACCAACTTTAAACATTTGCTATCTGAGCAGCTAACCGATTGCTGCAGCTGTGCATAGTCCATTGGTAAATAGCCCACCCAATTTACCTACCTCATCCCCATACTGTTTTTATTCATGTACTTTTCTGCTCTTTTGCACACCAGTATCTCTACCTGCACATGACCATCTGATCATCTATCACTCCAGTGTTAATCTGCTAAATTGTAATTATTCGTCTACCTCCTCATGCCTTTTGCACACAATGTATATAGACTTTGTTTTCTACTGTGTTATTGACTTGTTTATTGTTTACTACCATGTGTAACTCTGTGTTGTTGTCTGTTCACACTGCTATGCTTTATCTTGGCCAGGTCACAGTTGTAAATGAGAACTTGTTCTCAACTAGCCTACCTGGTTAAATAAAGGTGAAATGAAAAATAAATAAACAAAAACACGCCTTACCTCTCCCTTCCTATATAAAGCCTTGACGACAATGTAACCTCCTGTTCCGAGGATGTGAGGCCGACGGTCCGATGTCAGAATGGTTCAGATAATAACTACAGAACGGAGCCAACATCAGCGTGAGCTTTGGTTGCGAATGGTATGAACTTTGAACTCTTATTCACTACAGAAGTGATACCTCCTAGCCATTGAGTTAGCAACAGCCGCTGCAAATGAGGGTTAGGAAGGAACAGACAGAGTATCCCGTCTATCTCACAACGATGTTACTACAACGTATCCAATTGACCACCAGAGACATTCTTCAAAGGACAAAGGACTCGGTTTGGCAACACGGCCTTCCATCTACCACCAACCTAAAGCGCAGCTCAGAGTAAATATTTATTGCATTTTCCTTTTCCAAATGGGCGGGAATTTAGAATGCATAAGATACTGTATTTACGATAGCACAGCTTCACCCTTTGTTCCTCAGTCTTCCCGCTCTTTCACTCAAACCCAGCCCCTTTTCTTTTGAGTAACAAGCTGTCATATCTGTTCCGCCCGCTAGGGACGTTTTCCTTTATGACGTAATTTGTAATCAAGTTATCATGACTTATGTGTATGTGTAATTCTGTGTGATTAGTTAGGTATTTAGTAAATAATTAAACCCAATTTTGTATTGCTGATTCAACTTGTTAGCCAGAGTTCGTGCAGATAACCAAGAATTTACAACTTTCAGATGAGACTGAATTAAGGTGACGATTAATATTGACTGCTATTGATGTAAAATATTACTAGGTCTTTAAGAGTTTATTTGGAAGATAACAGCTCTATAAATATTATTTTGTGGTGCCCCGACTCTCTAGTTAATTACATTTACATGATTAGCTCAATCAGGTAATATTAATTACGAAGAAATTATTTCATAGAATAGCATGTCATATCACTTAATCCGGCATAGCCAAAGACACAACAGTATCTATGAAGTTGGTAGCTGAATCGTGAATGAGGGGATGAGGGTTCATTGTTTGCTTGTATTCCAAGACCTCTGATTCCAAGAGGACATGAGTTGAAATTACTTGTAAGTCAAACTAGTAGTCCCCTCAGAATGGTGAAATGAAATAATACAGACAGTAGTCCTTGCAGACAGCAAGTATAGGGCATTAAAGACACCACTTAATTCACCTATAATGATACTACCATGGCATACAGTGCCAGTTGTGTAAAAATACTTTGAAGTACTAAAGTAGTTTTTTTGGGCATCTGTACTTTATTATTTATATTTTGGACAACTTTTACTTCACTACAATCCTACAGAAAACAATCTACTTTTTACTCCATACATTTTCTCCATACATTCACCCCATTCTCTGATGTCTTACCTCCTCGTCACCCCTCTCTGGGAGGGGTGGGAGGGACAGGGTCAGTGAAGGGTAGTCAAGGCAGTCATTAGAGGTATTCTGGCAGGTAGACGGCCCATCTCTCATATTGGCTGGATCTTCCATCAATATCAAAGGCTAACATTGGCAAAGAAAGACACACACAGACATAGAGATAGGCCGATAGAGCACTACTTCCACGCCCGCCCATTCATAACACACAGACACCGTATATCTAAGTCTCTAATAACGTTCCCCAAGTCGCTGACAGAACACGTATCCATTAAATTAAGTTGGTAGCTGAATCGTGAATGAGGGTTCATTGTTTGCTCATATGATTCCAAGAGGACATGAGTTGAAATGACTTGTAAGTCAAACTAGTAGTGCCCTCATTATGGTGAAATGAAATAATGCAGACAGGAGTGCTTGCAGACATTAAGTAAAGGGCATTAAAGAAACTACTTAATTCACCTATAATGATACTAACATGGTATACAGTACCAGCGGTGTAAATTAAGTAAAAATACTTTAAAGTACTACTTAAGGCATTTTTTGGGGGTATCTGTACTTTACTATTTATATTTTTGAGTACATTTACTTCACTACATTCCTACAGAAAATAATGTACTTTTTAGTCCATGCATTTTCTCTGACACCCAAAAGTACTAGTTATATTTTGAATGTCTAGCAGGACAGGAAAATGGTCCAATTCACACACTAATTAAGAAAACATCCCTGGTCATCTCTACTGCCACTGATCTGGCACTCACTAAACACAAATGCCTAATTTGTAAATAATGTCTGTGTGTTGGAGTGTGCCCCTGGCTATCCATAAATTCAAAAGAAAATGGTGCTGTTTGGATTGCTTAATATAAGGAATTTGAAATTATTTATACTTTTACTTTGATACTTAAGTATATTTTAGGAATTACATTTACTTTTGATTCCTTAAGTACAGTATATTTAAAACCAAATACTTTTAGACTTTCACTCAAGTGGTACAGTGCCTTGTGAAAGTATTCGGCCCCCTTGAACTTTGCGACCTTTTGCCACATTTCAGGCTTCAAACATAAAGATATAATATAATATAATTATAATGAATAATTTTGCACGCCCAATTTTTCAGTTTTTGATTTGTTAAAAAAGTTTGAAATATCCAATAAATGTCGTTCAACTTCATGATTGTGTCCCACTTGTTGTTGATTCTTCACAAAAAAATACAGTTTTATATCTTTATGTTTGAAGCCTGAAATGTGGCAAAAGGTCGCAAAGTTCAAGGGGGCCGAATACTTTCGCAAGGCACTGTATTTTACTGGGTGACTTTCACTTTTGTCATTTTCTAGGAAGGTATTTTTACTTTTACTCAAGTATGACAATTGTGTACTTTTTCCACCACTGCCCAGAACAATGGTTTTAAGTATAAGTATATGCATACCACAAAAAAATGACTAAACTAAAGTATAAGGCCTACCACAAAATACAATGGCTTAAACTGAAGCCATTTGCATCAATTGAAAAAACAGTGTATCAGATGCTGCTACCAATAAATTGATTCATAGCCTTTGGAGTGTAAATATATAATGTGCCTACAGGTACACACAATGTAATCTTATGTGTTGTGCTTAATTAACTGATATGTTCTAAATGCTGTACGGTCACTGTGTAGATAATTCCATTGTCAGAATGTGTGATTTACCTGGATATTGAAATGTAGTTGACAAGATTACCTTTTTTAATAGCACATTTATTTACATTAAAGTGTTATCATCAAAACATACACCAGATTCCATTCACCATGCCACTCAACAAAAAAAATCTGTTAATGAGCAAAACCAACCAGTTAGTTTTGATTAAATATCTTGTTACCACTTAAATCCGCATTTAACAAAACACGTTTTGCGGAGCAGGTACATGTCCTATTCTCTTCTTCTTACAATTTATTTTTTCAAATAATATTTATTACCGAGTTAGTAAAACATGCAAAGCAAAAATGTATTATATAATATAAGAAAAATATGATGAAAAATGAACATTTACAGAAGTAAAACACTTCCTAGAAGCAGAACAGAAAAAAAACATTATTGGTATGGAAAACAAGAGCTACAATACTGGTTTAAAAGCAACATATGACAAAGCTTCAAAATCATTTTTGCAAAGGAAAAATGTAAAATGTAGGAAAATGTCTTGAAATGTATTCATCCTAGAAAATATGTACATTCATTCAATGTATTGTAAATATATTGCAATGTCATCTCAGCAACTATTTACTTTGGTTTTGACTGATGTTACATTGATGTTGCTTACAGAAATTAAGATTACATTGCATTTCATCTTCATGGCGCTGACCATGTGAAAGCTCATAAACATAGTGATGTGTACATGTGAGTGGTGTAATCCAAAATAGGGGGATTATGATCAATATTCAAGTAAGAATGTTGGACAGAAGTTCATGGAGTTTGTTCCTAGTATGGTATCCCAGGGAGACTTCAGGGGTCACAAGCCTCAACTGTCTTCAAAAATGAGGGAGGTGCAATGGAAGCAAGGTACTCAATGGCAGATCTAAAAAACAAAACAAAAATAATAATTTTGAGACAACAAAACCAACAACAGTAAAAAATAAATTTAAAAAAGCTAAAATAATTGTAACGCAAACAAATAAATTAATTGCAAATGTATTTGATTATTTAATGCTTTTTTTGGTGGATGATGAATTTACCTGCATTTCTGGATGCTGAAGCTGTCGAATTGGGATACCGTCCCCGTAAAGAGACTCATCAGCCAAGGCAATCTGAGTACCTGCAAATCCCCATCGAATTCTGATGGAATGAGACATCTGTCAAAAAAGGGAATTGATCATCTTAATATACTGAGGTGAAAAAGGCATGATCATAATCATCCAACTAATAAAAACGTTTGATAGCGCCTTCTTCCAAACTAGAATTGAAATACTAGCGATAAAGGGGGGAGAGAAAAAAACAGATTTAAAGGAGAGTAGAGAAGGTGTATGGCTGTGATGAAAGGGGTAAAAGGAAAGTACATTACAAAACTACATTACTAAATTACAAATCAGAAAACCGATTTCAACTTACAAGAACCAAAGCAACATCCAGGATGCAGATCTTTGCCTCTAATGTCAGAGGAAGAATGGTGAAGCCTGAAATCTTCTTAGGACAGTCTACCAGGAAAACTTGATGAGAGGTAAATGGTGGGTATAGTAGTCCATAATGATGGGTATAATAGTTCAGAATTTTGAAGTGGGTGATTAAAGAATAAGGTGATGACTTGGTGCATGGGCCTGTCCACTGAACAGAAAGGGCAATGTTGTCTGGGATGTAGGCAGGGAAGCAGTTTAAACTTTGAATGTTGCAGTCTTCCTCCACTGTTTATGTAGTGTTTTTTTTATTCTGCTCTGCGACTATTTGTTTACTTTGCCGGATAACATATTTCACTTAAAAAACAAAAAAACAAAAAAAACTCTGGGTCAAACTCTATACAGACATTCAGAAATATGAAGACATCTAAAAGTGTCACTGTAACATCTATGTTGGCATATTTCGTAGGATCAAACAGATAAAAGAAAGTGGATAAAAATATTCTTAAGTTTAAAAAGAAAAAAGAAAACTGGAAAAATATATCTGTTCAAAGTACATATGTTCGTTAAGGAAAGCTTAAGTATACAAGTTGTGTTAACGTAAACTATAAAATCAGTTGTGGTCACTTTATATGAAGTAAAAACTAAATCTGATACTTTGCTCTTAAAATATAAATTGACTTCCTAATGAATAAAAATTGCAATAAAACGGAACAAAACATTCAATTTATCTAATAATTCTAAGAAATTAAGGCTGGAGAGATAAGGCATTGTTTTGGACATCTTTCTGAGGAACTGCATTTAATTACTTCCAGCCATTTCCTAATGTGACCACATGAGGAGCAGAATAAATTAATTATTTGTTTTTCAAATGTGAAACGATTTTTCCTATAAATTATGCAACCGTGATATGCATTGGTATCATCATTGGGAAGGCTTGTTGTTCTTCTGAGCTGCATGGCCTGATCATTGCTAGAGCCGTAAGGGCTTGGGCTAGCTCATCCATGTTGAGCCCATTATGAGGTCCTGCATCATATTTGCGGCCACCGTAACTGCTGGAGCTGGTGTAGGAGGAGGATGAGAAGTTCATGGTGAAACCGGAACCTGTGGCATCAAAGCTGCCTCTTCTGGATCCTGTTCTGGATCCAGTCCTGGACCCGGACCTGGAGCCAGCGGCAGACCCAGAATTGCTGGCATTGTATGGGCTGTACAGCCCTTTGCTTGACTGTGAGGAGGCCTCCAGCAGTCGCAGGCCAGATCCTTCCTCAACCATGCTTCTATCCATGGCATCTTTGTAGGAGATTTTTAGTTTGGTTTTGGGACACGTCAGGTATTTGGAGTAAGCACTCACATCTCTCAGCTTCTGAGCAGTGCGAGCATCAATTGTGCCCTTTCTGATGGATTCGTCCAGTGAGACTCTGCCCTCAACATCCGGTTCAATCAGCCCCCCCGTAAGGTATTGGACTTCCAGAAAACGTTGTCCAGCTTCATAATACAGCCAACCTTTCTTTAGAGCTTGGGATGCAGACATCTTCACTTTGGTTCTTGGGTCCTCAAATCCATTGAAAGCTTTGTGAGCCAAATTGATACGGTCCACCATCACCTTGTCCACAAGTCCTTTCTCGGTTGCCTCAGTAACAGCGAATCGTTCCCCAGTAGTCGGGTCGATTATGCCCCCTGTGCAGGCTTGTGCCTCAAGTAATCTTTGGCCTGTGATATTGTCCACAAGGTTCCTGTGCATGGCCTCTGTGACTGACACCTTCTCCAAAGTGTCTGTATCCAGGATTCCGGCTACAGGGCCAGTCTCCTCCGTGGGGTCATTCCAAATGATTGCAGGGGGTCTTATGGAGGGTATGGGGCTCATGGGATTGTATGATGATGAGGTGGAACCAGAGGTGGAACCAAAAGAGGATGACCGGGAGCGGAAGCCACCCATGTTTCCAGACAGCATGTCAGCAAACTCAGTGATGGACAGGTTTCCGGAGCGGTATGTACTAAGTGAAGTCTGGTCGATGAGGCCTCGTGCGAGAGCGTCATCAATGTCATACTGTCTCCCTGACCGTCTGTCGATGATCATTGACTTAACAACGCCATCAGAGGATGTCTGCGTGATCTCTTCCCACTCACACTCCTGCTCAGAAAGCTCTAGGTAGGTCTGATGGTCAATGAGCTGCTTTCTAAATGCCTCATAGACAGTCATCTCTTTGCCTGAATCTGGGTCCACGATGACTACTCTGCGTTTGCGGACAGAGGATTTGGAGGAGGTCTTTCTCTCGCGCTTCTTCTCCTTCAGGAGCAGGAGGACAAGGCCAGTAGCTGGGTCAGTGATGCACCTCTCCATTAGCCCGAGGTAGGTCAGGTTCTCCTCAGTGTTGGGATCGAAGAAACCCTTGGTGTCATCTGATGGATCTGTGAGAATCTCATTCATCTCCTCGTCGAAGAGGCCACGGTTGTAGGCCACCTCCACTGGCAAGCGATGACTCTCCTCTGGGTCAATGATTCCGCCAGTGGCAATCTGAGCCTCAAGGAGACGTATTCCATGGTCTTTTAAGATGAGCCCCTTCTTCATGGCCTGGAACAGAGAGATTGTCTTGCCGGAATAGGGGTCTCTGTAACCTGTCACGGCACGCTCAGCAGAGAGAAGTTTGTCTTTGAATTCTGGCCCCACTATTCCCATCTTGACAGATTCATTGACAGTAAGTTTGAGATTTTTGATTGGGTCAATTACATAGCCTGAGGCGGCCTGAGCCTCAAGCAGTTCAAAGGCAGTTCCTGGTCTGATCATGTTCTTTTTCATGGCTTGGTAGATTGATAGACGGTCATTAGTTCCTTCTACATAAACACCAGCGATACAGCTTGTGCCCTCAAGGTATTTTTGGAGTCTACGGCTAACCTCTTCCACTGAAATCAGACCTTCATTCAGCTCATTGACTGTCTGTTGGTCGATGATCTGAGAGCGTAACATCTCCTCTATGGTGATCTGTTTTCTAAGACCTTTGAACATCAGTCTCTTGTCTCCCAGTGACAGCAAGCGCATCCCATTGGTAGGGTCAATCTTGCACCTCTTGAGTAATTGGGCATAAGAAACTTTCTCCTCAGTGACAGGGTCAACAAATCCCTTTACGTCATCAGCAAGCCTTTTATTTGTTTCCTTGTTGATGTATCCTCTCTGTGTGGCAATGTCTGCTGGGAGGTGGAAGTAGAATTCCGGATCCATAATGCCTCCTGTGGCAGTCTGAGCCTCCAACATTTTCAGAGCATAATCCTCCAGAACAAGGTCCTTTTTCATTGCTTGGAAGAGAGATATGATTTTGCCACTGTAAGGGTCCTTGTAGCCTGTGACCGCTCTCTCAGCTGACAGAAGTCTGTCGTGGATCTCAGGGCCGACCACACCCTTGCGGACAGCCTCATCAACAGTGAGTGTCTCGTTTCTCACAGGATCAATTATGAATCCTGTTGCTGCTTGTGCTTCCAGGAGACTAAGGGCAATTTCAGGCTTCAAGAACCCTCTCTTCATCGCCGAATAAATGCTCATCTTGGAAGTGGAGTCAGACATAACACCAGCAACGCAGCCCGTGCCAAACAGATACTGCTTCACACTCTGCATCTCCATAATGTCACGGATGTTTCTTTTGTCTTGCTTCAGCAGGTTGAATGTCTCCAGGTCAATGATACGGGAATTGTAGAGCTCCTCGATAGTGACCCTACGTCTGATTGTGTTGCAGGACTTAACAGTTTCACCTCTGATGATCTCTCTCTGCTCCATAATCTCAATAATGATGATGATCATGCGCTCTTTAGTGATACTGCCTGAGCGATACTCCTCCATCAGCTTCTTTCTCTCTTGCTCAGGAAGTAGATTTGAATTCATGATGTCCCAGAGACTTTTTGAGCCTCCAGCAAGGGACTCAAGTGAACTGGGGAGGTCAATTTTGGTTGTGGTCAGGTCATTCTGCGTCTGTTCCTCCGTGTAGAGGTATGTCTTCTCCACCACAGTAGGGGCCTGTGGCTTGGAAAGTGGTAAAAGGTTCATGCCTGAATCAGGATCTCTAGTGCACTTCTCTTTCAGCTGTTTGTATGTTACTTTTTCATCTGAATTTGGGTCTGAGAAAGCTTTGTTATTGTCAGATGGTTCCGAGAAGGTGTGTGTCATTTCTTTGCTGAAAAGGCTCTTCTGATAGGCAACGTCAATAGGAACGCGGTGGCTGTTCACAGGATCAATGATTCCTCCTGAACTCAGTTGGGCCTCCATGAGTGGCATGACATGCTCCTTAATGATTAGATCTTTTTCCATTGCTTGGAAGAGAGAGATTGTTTTGCCTGTGAAGGGATCTTTGTAACCAGTGACCGCTTTTTCAGCAGCAAGCAGTTTCTCATGTAGCTCAGGGCCGACAATGCCTGCTTTAACGGCATCATCCACTGACAGGTACTGGTTCTTCACTGGATCTATAATGAACCCTGTGGCAGCTTGGGCCTCTAGAAGTGACAAGCCAGTGTTGTGTCTCAGAAGATTTTTCTTCATAGCTTGATAGATGCTGATCTTCTCCTTTGTCGGTTCAAGGTAGACACCAGCAATACTGTCAGAGCCCTGCAGGTACTTGCTTACATTGACATTTTCGCTGACCTGTGTAGGTGTCTTTTTGCCTTGTTGGAGCATGTCAAACGTAGCTTTGTCAATGATTTTGGAATCAAACAGTGACTTAGCAGAGACAGGTGCTCTAAGCCCCTTGAAGCTGTCTTGTTCTTGTTTCTTAGCCTCTTTCTCGTTTACAATGGTGATCACAATCGTGATGATCTTTTCTATTGTAATCGTTCCAGACCTATACTGCCTCATCAGGTCAATTCTCTGTTCCTCTGTAATATATTCAGAGTGGATCATTTCCCAGATAGTGAGTTTCTTCCCTTTGAGTGGACCAGACTGCAGCTCCATTGTTGCTTGGCTCATGGCCTCTTTGGTTTGGACCTCTGTGTATGCATGTTCTTCCTTCGCATTGATTGCTTGCTCAGACAGAGGTAGAAGCTGAAGGCCAGATTTCTTGTCAGTGACACATCTCTTGTATAGCTGTGAGTATGTGACATTTTCCTGTGTGTTGGGGTCAAAGTAGCCTTTAACATCATCAGTTGGATTTTTCAGAATCTGGTTCATTTCATCATCAAAGAAGCCTCGTTTACAGGCAACATCATGTGGGATGCGGTGGCTTTTCACTGGATCAATGATGCCTCCTGTTGCAAGCTGCGCGTCTAGGAGTCTGATGCCCTGATCCTTTGGAATGAGTTCTTTCTTCATTGCTTCGAACAAAGACACAGTCTTTCCCGTGTAAGGATCTTTGTAGCCTGTAACACCTCTTTCAGCTGACAGTAATTTTTCATGCAGCTCAGGACCAATGACAGTTGCTTTCACAGCTTCATCAACAGTGTACTTCTGATTCTTTATAGGATCAACAACAAATCCTGTTCCTGCTTGTGCTTCCAGGAGAGTTAAAGCAGGCCCTACCCTCATCATATCCTTCTTCATGGCTTGATAGAAAGACATAGTCTCCTTAGTTGAGTCAATAACTACACCTGCAATGCAGTTTGTACCCTTCAAGGATTTCTGAACAGGCTCCATTTCAGACACCTCTTTGATTGTTTTATTGCCTGTGTGCAGCTTGTTGTAGAGGTCTTTGTCAATTATCTTGGACTCCAGTAGTTCAGTAGCAAGGACTGTTCCCCTCAGACCCTCAAAGGCGATTTCATTCTTTTTGTCCTTTTCCTCTGCCATAGTGATAACAATCTTGATGATTTTTTCGACTGTGATCTTTCCTGTCTTGTACTGACGAATAAGGTCCTTTCTCTGGTCCTCGGTAAAGTACTCAGAATTGATGATTTCCCAGATAGTTACAGTCTTCCCTTTGAATTTTCCAAATGGCACAGAGACAGTCGTCTTGCTGAACACATCCTTGGTCTCCTGCTCTGTGTAGGTTGATGTGCTCAGAGCAGCCTTGTCAGTGATGGGCAGGAGCAGTAGTCCTGTCTCCGGATCTGTGTTGCATCTCTGCATTAGCTGAAAGTATGTTAAGTTCTCCTGGGTGTTAGGATCAAAGAATCCCTTGGTGTCATCCGAAGGGTCCTCCAGTATCTTGTTCATCTCTGTGTCAAACTGCCCTTGTTTATATGCAGTCTCGATGGGCACACGGTGGCTGTTTATGGGGTCAATGAGTCCACCAGTAGCTATCTGAGCCTCAAGCTGCCTAATGGCATGGTCTCTGTCAATCAAGCCCTTCTTCATAGCTTCAAAGAGTGAGATCGTGTTACCGGTGTAAGGGTCTTTGTAACCAGTGACAGCTCTCTCAGCAGACAGCATTGTGTTGTGCAGTTCAGGTCCGATCAGGCCTTCCTTCACAGCCTCACTGACAGAGAGTTTCTTGTTTTTAACTGGGTCTATTACATAGCCAGATGCTGCCTGTGCCTCCAGGAGGATCAAAGCCCAGCCAGGAGTAATTTTCTTTTCTTTCATAGCTTGATATATTGCCATTTTCTGATTAGACTGTGTCAAGACACCCCCTATACAGTTCTTGCCCTGCAGAATTGTTCTTAACTTGTCAGTTTGGCTGAGGTCTTGCACAGTGGCTTTGCCTTTCTTCAGCTTATCGAACTCCTTTTTTGTCAAAAGGCCAACTTCATAAAGTCTGCGTGCAGGTACTTTCTCGCGGATGCCATCAAAAGAAAATGCATCCTTCTTACTGTCAACCTCGTTCCCAACACTTTGGCCATTGATAACCTGCTTTGTTGTCTCCACCATGGTCATATGGATCAGTTCATCCTCAGGCACATCGTCAGTCTGGATATCGATTTCTCTCGTGTGGGAGACGGGCTCTTTATGGGCGACCTCGAGCTGCTGCAGTTTCTCACGAAGTTTCTTGTTCTCCTCGCCAAGCAGCTTTTCCTGTTCAAGTCTTTTCCTTTCAAGCTCCTGCATCTCTTTTTGCTTGTTGAGCATTTCTTTCTCAGCCTCCTTTTGTTTGTTGAGGGCAGCATCCATGGTAGCCTGAAGTTTATCCTTCTCCTGCTCCATTTGTTTCCTCTGGCGGTCCTGTTCTTCTTTGAGGGCCTTGGCCTTCTTGACCTCCTCCTCAAACTGGTTCTCCAGCTTCTTCTTCTCCTCTTCAATTTGTTTCTCCTTCTTCAACAGTTCCGCCTTCTCTGTGACGAATGTCTGCTGGAGTACTGTCTTCTCGCGTTGGATTTGTTTCTGCTGAGCATTGACCATCTAAATTGAGAAAAATGGAAAACAAGAACATAATTAGAACAATTTGAGTTTCGTTTGTATTTAAAATGTTATGAAAAACTCCATCAATCAACATATTGTGCACTTTAGTAAAGAAATTACAACATTTTAGTACAATGCCCTCCACTTATAAGAATCAGTCCCAAATAGTTTAAAAAATATATATATAATAGATTCAATTATTCCTATGTTACATAATAGTATATATACTCTTCTCAGTAAGGGAAGAACATTATGGGGAACACCACCAATAATGAATCTATACTTTTGTCCAACTGGACAAAATGAAAATATCTGGAAGGGATATGATCTTTTTAAGCTTAGTGTACTGTAAAATAAATATAACTCAACATAATAGAACTGTGTAAGTGGTTAATTTTAAGAAGGAATAGATAAAGAAGTGTAATGAAATAATTTAAGATGATTTGTTTTCAGAGAGAGGGTTAACAATGACATAAGCTGCACTACTATGCCATCTCTAAACACAATACCTCTTTAGAGTTATTCTGTAGGTCTTCAGCCTCCTTTTTCAGTTTGGCCTTCTCCTTTTCTAGATCAGCGATGGCTTTGCGTAGCTCATCAGCCTCGTTGTTGCTGCTCAGTCTCTGTGTCTCCACAAAGGTAAATTTTTCTTTAGTCGCTAGCTCTGTCTGATGAAGACGGGCACTGATCTCATCTGCTTGTTTCTTGAATTTCTTGGCCTCATTCTCTGCTTTGGACTGAGCATCACTAAGTTGGGACACTTTCACTTTGAGGTTTTCAGCTTCGGCTGTGATCTCCAGCTGTCTCCTGCGCTCAGCTTCCAAGGATTTCTGGAAGCCCTCAGTCTCTTCCTCAAGACGCTGCTGCATCAGTTGTTTATCCTCAAGCAGCTTCTGGGCCTGCTCTTGAGCCAGGTCCTTCTGTCTTTGGAGCATCTCAGCCTCTGCTTTCAGTTTACATGCTTCCTGAATGGCAAGCATCTTCTCCTTTAGCATCTTCTCTGCAAGTGCCCTCTGTTGGGAGAGGTCAGATTCAGCGATTTGTCTCATGTGTGCAGCCTCTTGGGCTTCCACACTGAGTCTGGCAGCTTCCTCTGCAAGCTCCTTCATGTTCTCAGCTTCCTCAGCCAGGAATTTCTGAGTGTTATCCTTGTCCTTTTTGATAAGACGCTGGTTCTCCTGCTCAATTCTGAGTTTCAGTTTGACCAGCTCCTCCATCTGAATCTTGACTTTGAATAACTCCTCTTCCACCTGGGCCTTCTGCTTGACCGCATCACCGACTTCGTCCTTTAAGCGCTGCAGCTCCTCGTCTAAGACAGATTTTTGCTTGTCAGTTTCATCCAGCTGAAGCCTGACCTTTGCGAGCTCTTTCTCTACCTGAGACTTTTGACTCACTGTTTGCTCTGCAAGCTTTTTGTGCTTTGCCATCTCAGCATCTGCTTGTTGTTTCTGTTTGATTGCATCAGCCTCAGCCTGTGCTCGCTTGGCAGCTTCGAACTCTGCCTCCTTTCTCAATTTTACGGCTTCCTCTTGAGCTTTGGCTTGGTTGGCAGCTTCGAGTTCAGCAGCCTGTTTTTGGCGTTCTGCATCCTCTGCTTGTTGCCGGAGAAGAGCAGCCTCCTTCTCTGCCTTTTCCTTGGCAAGCTCTGCCTGTTTTGCAAGCATCTTGGCTTTCTCATACTCTCCCTTGAGCTGTTTCTGCATGAGGTTGTCCTCCTTCTGTTGGACAAGGACAGTCTGAACTTGCTGTTCTGCTGCATTGCATTTTTGTGCTGCTTGTTTAGACACGAGAATCTGTCTTTCTGCTTCCCTGTCAGCATCCTCTTTCTGCTTTTTGGCTTCATCTGCTTTCTTTTTGAGGCGCTCCACTTCCTCCTGTGCATTTTTGCACTGTCTACCTGCTTCTTCCTCTGCAGCAGTGATCTTTTTTACTTTTTCCTCTGCTTCGCGCCTGCGTTTCTCCTCCTCCAGGGCAAGTTTCCTGTGTTTCTCAGCCTCTTTTTCAGCTTGGAGTTTACTCTGCTGTGTTTCCTCTGCAATGTTTTTCAGTTTATTCAACTCCAGCTCCAAATCAAGCTTGCCAGATGAGGCTTTCTCAAAGTTTAGCTTGAGAATGCGAATTTCCTCCTCAACCACTCGTCTCTGCTTGAGAGTTTCATCGACAAGTGTCTTTTGTCTTCCCAACTCATTCTCAGATGACTTCTTGAGTTGATTGATCTTTTCTTCAATATCTTGCTTGTGTTGGCTGGCCTGGTCCTCCAGAGCTTTCCTCTGGTAAGCTTCATCCTCAGCTTGTCGTCTGAGTCGCTCATTCTCAGCCTCTTTTTCTTTGAGGGCAATTTCTGCTTCAGTCTTCATACGAGTTGCCTCATTAATGGCAGCAAGCTTCTCCTTGAGGATCCTTTCAGCTTCTGCTCTTTGACGAGCTGCCTCTTGCTCAGCAACTTGCCTTTGTCGCTTGGCTTCCTCAGCAATGGATCTAAGTTTGCCTGCCTCCTCAGCAAGGTCCCTCATTTTTGCAGCTTCAGATTCGAGGAGCTGTTTGCTCTTCTCAGTGTTGGACATGCTATCCTTTTCTGCTTTGGACTTTAGCTGCAGGAGTACATTCATTTCACTCCTCACTTTGGCCAGTTCATCTTCGAGCTGTTTCCTTTGCTGCTCAGCTGCACTGACTTCATTCTTCAGGCGGTACAGCTCGTCATCAAGCAGGGATCTCTGTTGCTCAGCATGTTCGAAGTCTGCCCTTAGCCGGATTAACTCCTGTTCTGCTGAGAGTTTCTGCTGAGCAGTTCCCTCAGCTAGCCTCCTCTGCCTCTCCAGCTCTTGCTCTGCCATATCTTTCTGTTTCAGTGCGGACTCCTCAGCTTTAGCCCTCTTCCTGGCCTCACGCTCAGCATCCTCCTTCTGTTTCTCGGCATCCTCCTGGGCACGGCTCTTTTTGTGAGCTTCTTCCTCAGCCTGGAGCCTCAAGCGGAGTGCCTCATTGGCCTTCTGCCTCCATTTCTCTAACTCCTTCTCCGCTTCCTCCCTGGCCATATCAGCCTCTTCCTGTTGCTTCTTGAGACGAGCTGCCTCCTCCTGCAGCTGGATGACTGTGACATGCTCTAGTTTGAGTGATTCCTCCAGCTTTGATGTCTTTTCAACATAGGACATGCGTTTACTCTGGAGTTCGGTTGCAGCACTCTTCTGTGCCACCTCCTGGGCAACTTTGATCTGCCTCTCCTTCTCCACTTCAGCTTGCTTCATGCGTCTCTCCGCCTCCTCCGCCTGCATCTTCAGCTTCTCAAGGTCTTCTAGAGCCTTCTGCTTCTGCTTGGCAGCCTCCTTCTCAGCCTCAGACTTTAACTTGAGCTCTTCCTCTGCCTTGCGTTTTTTCTGGGTCTCCTCGTTGACCTGTTTGCGGAGCTTCTCAGCCTCCTCCTGTGCAAGCTTCCTCAGCCTCTCGGCTTCAGAAGCTTTTTCCCGGAGTTGCTTGAGCTCATCCTCAGCTGTAGACTTCTGATTGACAGTGGTCTCCAGCTGGATCCTGATGATGCGGATTTCCTCCTCAATCTTGACTCTGCTATGATTGGCTTCTTCTACCTGTTGGCTCTTGGACTTGATCTGCTGCTCTGAGAGATTTTTGAGCTCATGTAGTTCCAGCTGGATATTGTGCTTTTGCTTTTCTGCATCTACTGAAACAACTTGTCTCCTGCTGACTTCCTCCTGCATCATGAGCTTCAGCTCTTGAGCTTCCTGCTCGGCCTTGGCAATGGCCTTTGCATGAGATTCAGCTAGCTGCTTCTGTTTGTTTAACTCAGCCTGCATCTCTGCCATTTTTTTCCTGTCTTCCGCTTTCATTTTCTCAGCAGCTTTCTGTATTAGTGGAAGCAAATGGTAAAGAAAATATAAAAATTAAGCATGACAGGTTAAATGTTAATAGTTAGCTTAAAGATATATATGTTTAGATGTAAATTCATTTAGGAGGATGCTGTTAAAGCAAGTTATCTTCGACAAAGACAATTCAAGGTAGAAACAAGTGAGATGGGAAATGGTTATGTAACAATTAATGTATGGAGACAAGACACCACTTCACAACACAACAAAGTGAGGAACTCATGTGGCATGCAACTGTATCTTTTTACATATTGGTGTCCATAAAGGAATTATTTTGTGATCAACCATTTTGCAATAGTGAAATATGAAAGTGAATCATTTATTTTTTAAATCATCTATCTTTTCAGCTTGAAATGATTCAAAAATGATATCACAATCAACCAGTAACTAGTTAATCTATTCACACTGTTAAACAACCTGTTACGTTGATTCTTTAGATCACTATTATCAAGGAACTGAGCCGAATATGTGCAAAGGGGAAAGCAGGGATTGTGCAAGGATAGTCTGAAAATGTAATAAGAAAATAGCACCTAAAGCCCATGCTAACACAGAATAAGCAAGACATGGAAGTAAGTGAATGTAAGGTAAATATGGAAATGTTTGGCAGTTTAGGTGATGAATTGAAGCCTGAGGGCATGGATGGTAAGGCACATAATGAGAGAATAGTAACTGGAGCGTAGTGGATTATTTACCTCTTTTAACGCCCAAACAAGACAAGCATTCATCATGACAAAGCACTGGCAAGCAGTTAAGAGAAGCAAAGAAACAAACAAAACATTAGGGTTAGAAAAGAACGGGAGACGGAAAATTTGTGTTAATCTGAAAAAAAAGGAAAGTCGAAGAACATGGCAGTCAGCCTGAAGCATATAGTGGGAGAGCTTAGGTTGAGATCTAAGAAAGAGTGGCCAATGAGAAAAAAAGACATAGCGAAATAAATAACGCCCTTTGAAAAAAATATTATGGACGCCTCAATAAATGACATGAAAATGAATAGGCCAAAATATAAAATGTGCAAATCCTATGAGTTATTTTGTCTAACCCACTGAAATTTTCTCTCAATGGTCTCTTCATCTTTTGAGGATGCTCTCTTTCTTTTGCTTCAGACTGAACATAAACGTTTCATCAATTCATTGAATTTTGTGACAAGGTCACTACTGCTTATCAAAATAGTATGCAATTGTCATTGATGTTCATATAATAGAAAGGTATCTACTTGGTCCTAGATATTTTAAGGCACCATAAACATTTCATATGACACTCTAGCCATATTCTAATGTATATTGATAGTCCCTGGTCGCCCATGTGAAAACCATGACACTTAGTACCAGGATTATTTTTGGTAGAGCGTTCATTTTTGCCAAATAGCTCAGCTTGGCCATCATTCTAAGCGATAGGATTTCCTGTCTGCTTGGTCCCCTAACATCCTGCAGCTACAGTACAGCATGCAAATGCCAATGTTCCAAACCATACTTTACCTCAAAATATAGGAGTGTCAGGTCAACCATACATTAATGTGTTGTGTATGCATTTGTGCGTGCAAGAGCGCGGTCATGCGTTTGTTTTTCATTGGTTGTCAATGGGTTAGGGTTAGGATATATCAGTGTGTTGTCACGCACCTCCTCGTCCTCCAGCCGGCGCTGTGTGTCGGTGATAAACTTGATGTACTGACTGGTCAGAGTCATCAGCTCGCTGTAGCGGGTTCTTAGTGTCACATACTGATGGAGGAGAAATGAAACAGGACACTTTTAATTTAGTGTGTGTTGGCTTCAACTATTGATCTAAGCTTTTCTCCTAACACTGCAAATGGTTGCCAGAGAATGACAATCTGCGTTCAGATAACGCAAGCGGCACAGACCTCTTGAATGATGTTATCTGAGGCAGAATCCATTTTGGTTTTCTTCAGGGGTGAGAGAGGGTCCACCTGTGCTTTGTAGGCCACCAACTGGAGTTCATAATCCTAATAAAAACCAACAGGATGTTTTAACACCAAAAACCCTATGAAATGAAGACACTTAAATAAAGCTGTATATGAACGCAATAATGCTTTCCACATTTGTACACGAATGCTGTGCATGCTTGCCTTGATAGTGTCGATATACGCCTTGGCATATTTCTGACACTCGTCAACTTTCTCTTTGTTTTGCTCGATCTCTTCCAGAAGTGTCTATGTTGGGGGAAATAATCAGAATGAGTCTGGATGTGATTTCAAGGTGTGCATATGTTCAATGATGAGAACGACACAAAACACACCGTTAGAACATTAATAGACAAGTAGTATACAAAATAAGTAGTATAAAAAAAGGTGTCAATGGTTTATTTTCACAAAGTTTCACAATGTTCAGTTGATCAGCTAAGCACCTAGAGCAATGCAGTGATGTAATGGACCCCTTAATATGCCCCCATCAGTACAGTAGCTAACCTTCTCCTGGGCCAGTTGCTCCTTCAGAGTCTTGCTGTCGCTGATGGGCACGGCCTGGATCTTCTCCTGCCTCTGCTTGGCGCCACCGATCCACTGAATGAGCCAGTCGTAGCTCTCTCTGTAGTAACCCAGCTGGCGGCCCAGCTGCTCCAGCTCCCGCTGACGCAGGTCCATCTGGGAGAACACGGCCTGCCAGCGGTCCTGGAGACCGGACAGGAGATGGCGGTAGTGGTCCAGCTCAGCGTCACGCTCACTGTGCACACGAGACATCTTCTCGCTCACGGCTGCCGCCTTTCCGAGCTCGCCCTCCAGGGAATCGAATGCAGGCTTTTCACCCTCCGCTTCAGCACGCATTTTCTACAGGGAAAGAGACGGGAGGGAAGAGCAACAGTTAGATTGTTAAATAAGCTGTCAATAAGTGGAGCTGGCGTCAAAATAAATCGTTGACAAAGTTACATTCCATCACAGAAGCAAGTTATGTATGTATTTTGTGTTTCATCACGTAAACAGTTATTTTTAAACCTGCCTTGTTTCCATGTTCATAGTACAATGGTATATAAAACGTAAAAATGTATGAGCGTTGGCAGTGCCCAGTGCTGACTGTCCAGTCAGTTCACCTTGAGCTGGGTGCGGTACTTCTCCACCTCCTTGACGTCATCGGGAACAGTTTGGACCTCGCGCAGTCGCTGCTCGTACTTCTTCAGCACTCCCTCGGCCCCCTGCGTGTTGCGGATGACCACGTCCACCGTCTTCAGCCTTCAGGCAAGGAGAAGGAAATGTCAGCGGAGGAGGGATGCGGAGGGAAGTGGCGTGGGAGATTTAATACGTCTTAAATAGAATGTTGCATTTTTCACTTGCTTGTTTGTTGCTTTTGTCAGGGCAATAAGAACCCAGAGAAACGGCAACTGGCTACAGAAAGAAAACCGAAGAGTCAACTCACTTCTCTAGATAGACAGAGGAGAGGATGTAGGCGTGGTCCATCTTCTTCAGGGTGAACTCCAGTTCAGAGCGCAGGACAGGCGCAGTGCTGGACTGCTTAGGAGTGGTATTCAGGACCTCCTCGGTCTTCACGGCCACCTGGTCCAGGTTCCTCTTGATACCCTCAAGCTCTACTTGGACTTTCTGAAAGAGGAGAAAAACAAGCACCTGACGATTAAGATAAAGGAAGGACAAACAGCAAAACAAAGGGAGGAAACCTCCTCTGACTACAAAACTTCCACCGAGTATCATAATGTTGAACGAGTCCCCTCGATCAGGTCCAAGGAAGCAGTGTGTTCCTGAGCCTGACCTGTGTGTGGACTCTCTGGGTGAGGAGCTGCCAGGGTTCTTGGTGGAGAAGCAGAGAAAGGATCCCCACTAAGCCCAGAGCC
The DNA here is from genome assembly GCF_045791955.1 of Oncorhynchus clarkii lewisi. Lineage (NCBI taxonomy): Eukaryota > Metazoa > Chordata > Actinopteri > Salmoniformes > Salmonidae > Oncorhynchus > Oncorhynchus clarkii. Next base: position 33,874,718 of record NC_092148.1, read on the forward strand.
AGCAGGGTCCAGAGGAGCTGGATCAGCAGGCTGGGCAGTGGGCCTTCCAGCCAGTCTCCCTCACAAGCACCTTCAGGCAAGGAGGTCTCCATAGAGAAACACAGCCCAGGTACTTACTGGACACACTGATCTTAGCCACGACTCAATTTTCTCTTTCTCTCCCTCTTGCGCTCTCTGTCTTACTCTCACGAATCGCCTCCCCCCTTTCCCCCCCTCAGAGGCTGCGCAGAAGGCGGCGACCATGCCATTCCATTCCCTCCCTCTCGATCTACCTCCGCCCCGCCCATCCACCCGTCTACTGAGTCATCGTTCCACTCTTTCTTGCTGCACTTGGCTCCCGTACAGTAGGTGTATATGTCCTTTCTCAAGCCTCCTTCTTTCTCACATTTCTCTCCCTCACTGCAGAAAGCCCTATCCATAGCTGCAATCTGCTGTAATTAAGCCTCGCTGTCTCCTCTCTCTATATTTCATTCCCTCTCTTTCTCCCTCATTCTCTTTCTTCCTCATTCTCTCGCTCTCCTTTTCTGTGTAGTGCTTTGTCCTGTTTCCGGTGCCAGTCTGTAGCTTGGTATCAGGGCTGGGAAGTAACGTATTACATGTAACAGATTACAACAACAAAAAATTACAAAAAACTGTGCTACGTTACCAGCTAAAATATTGTAATCAGATTACAGACACCTTTGAAAAACTAGATGATTACTTATAGGATTACTTTTACATTCAAAAAGGATGTTTGTGAAAAAATGAGCATTGCAAAAAGTTCCAGTTTGTTCCACCTGAGTGAATCTGACCACAAGTCAGAGACAACTATGATGACACAGCAAATGCAATAGGATCGCAGGAAAAGAGTAGGAATAGGCTTTTGTCCAAGCTATGTCTTCCAATGGTGCGAGTGCTGTCGGCATCCAAAGATGATCCAACTTGAATAATCGCTTGGATGTAAGGATGACAGCAGATATCACTTATTATTGATATCTACATAGCGCATTGATTCGAATCACACTGGTGCTCTCTCATTTAGCTATTTACACCTCACGGATTGTGGTGGTTGTGGATGGCTGTTCACAAATGGATATGCATATTTTAACATAATAATGGTTGAATTAAATAAGGTTAAGCTGACTATCAATCTTTGTTTTTGTGACCAGTAGACAGCCAGTGAAAAATGTGATCCTGCAAACGCTGCATAGTGCAGATCCCAGCCTATGAGGGAAAACGTTTTAGGGAGTTCCTTCCTTCCTAAACTCCTCCGTGGTATTGTGCTCCATACTGTCAAAAACAACATTTCATTTAAGAAGACCACAAGTGGGGCTTCTACTGGTGGATCTAATGTGTGCTGATTCAGATAAATGCCCATAGGCCTAATGGACACGTGCTTAAACTCGCACACTTTTGATAGACTTAAACCGCTGCAAATTATAGAAGCATCAAAGTGTCACCAAAGAAAAATGGAAACAATAAGCCTATAGCAAACACAGAATTTGGTATACATTTTTCATATGCAAATAGCACTTTTCAGTAGTTCTCGTAGAATGCCATTCCATGAGATCAGCATTTTTTTTTTTTTTAACTCAAAGCAATAAGCCTACAGGACAACAAAATCATAAACAACAGAGTAGGCTAATAAGTCCTTCGTTTTTGGGTAACGCTCCGGTAAAACAATTTGGCTAATCTAGATTTCCATATTTACAAGTCCTATTCTTGAAGATCAAGGGGTATTCAATTAGTTGGACTGACGGGATATCTGACAGACTTTGGATTTGAATGTCAAGATATTGCCTAATCATATGTAGTAGAAAGCAACGGGTTAGAAGAAGCCTACATAAACAACCCATAAAGTAAAATGCGACATATGGCCAGCGATGTAAACGCTAACATTGATTTGTCCTGTAATAGATGTCGGTAAATTGGTAATATAAAGGTTTGCCTTCTTCTAATTCCTCTTATTAAGGGGAAAGTCCCTTACAATTTGACATGTAACTAATGGATTACATTTACAAAGTAACCTACCAAACCCTGCTCGGTATCACATTTTTGGTGTTTCCTCCTCCCATAACTGTTTTACAGTAGCTCCTTGTTAAAAAAATACATTCAGGGCTCATTGTGATGTTATTCCTAGTGTTCAAATAAAACACCATTGTGTTTCGGGGATTAACTTCGGTATCTGTTGTGTCATGGACACTAGCACTGACATGCCCCTCCCCCACCGCTACCTTCACTTGTATATAGGTTATACTTCATTATCCTCTATTTATACAGGTTGATCCACTGAGCGTCTTTTACGGGGGACACCTGTCCAACAAACAGGTTCGACCTAAGTCGGAACGTATTCTTTAGTTATTCCAGTGTAGGTACAGTACCTTCTGGTCGGTGGTCTTCTGGGCACAGTCTTTGAGGGGGTCTTTGTCCACGGGCTTGCGGATGCGGGCCACGGTACGAGCCTCGCAGTCCTCTATCCGTAGACGCAGGTCCTTGATCTGGGTGATGTAGGTCACACACGTCGACTCGTCCTGCTCACCTGTGTGCAGCGTGGACATTGTGGAGATTGGTTAGGATTGGTAAGAGCGTGGCACGAGTAGCGCCGAGGTTGTGGGTTCAATACCCGTAGGGAACACACACTCAAAATGTATGCACTCACTGTACTGTAAATAATTTAGAATAGAAGCGCCTGCTGAGTGGCAATAATAATACAATTATTATATTATCATGGTGAGGAGCTTAGGGCAGGATGGGTGTGAGGTCACTGTAGGTGTAGTAAGATAGAGGGTTGAATGTAGTGTGGTGAGGCCTTTCCCTTGATGTCTTCCATGTACGTTCTTTACCTTGCAATACTTCTTTGCTTTGAATGGAATTACAATTGCAGATAGAGAATGCTAAATATACACCCCCCCCCCCCCCCCACACATACACACACACACACACCTTTGTGCAGTGCATTCATATGGTTCATGATCAGACATGCATGTTTTCACATGTAGTGTGTCACACAGCTCGATACGCATTCAAACAAAGCACATTTCATTCCGAATGATCCTCTATGCAGGCGACTACACTGTGCAGTGGTATCTCTACACACAGCAAAACACAGCTTGACCACTACCTGAATGTGCTTTCTAAAGCACGATATTGCATGACAACAAAAACAAACAAAAAACAAAGCCACATTGGAAACAGGAAATGTACAACAAAAAAAGACAAAAGATATCATGCACTCACTCAAAAGCTGTAAGAGCTAGCGAAATTGCTGTCAATGTGAACACTGTAAGTTGACGGGGGTGGAGTGACGAAAACAACAAATCGTTCATTCTTGAATGCCCCAACCATCCATAGTTCAAGAGCATGGCGGGTTCACTGTTGCCTGTGTGAGCTATAGCCTAGCGTGACACACTCACCTTTGGTTTTAACCACTGGTCCTGAAAGGTGAATTTGACAGTTACCCAATGTTGCTGAACTGGTGTACAGTAACACGCCTTTCACCCCGGACTACACACATCCACTGTATAAAAGACTGTTTGCTGGTGGTACTCAGAGAAGGAGGCTAGATGCCACCCTTACTGAGATCAAAACTTTATTTTGCAGCCTGCTGTTTATTAGGTAATTACACATTCATTATTTGTCAAACCAGGAAGTCACCAAACCAGGAAGTACCCACTAATACCCCATTAGTTTCTTAGTTAATACCATGTAAACGCCAGGTAAGTACCAGGCTGTAAAATAAAGGATTCCAGAGGTTTGTTGTGTTTGTTCATGAGCATGTAGGTGGAACTGACCTTTCTCCACAGAGCGCAGAAGGTTGTCGTAGTACTGTGTGGTCTTAGAGTAGTCGCCCTCGATCTGCATACGGTCGTGTGGACCAAACAGCTGGGAATCCTGACTGTCACGCATGAAGTCCTGATAGTGAAGCTCCAGGTTCCTCATAATCAGCCTGTACTCCTCCACCTTCATGGTCTTAAACTATAGAGGGAAGAGAGGGGAGGGGGGGAAGAGGGAGAAAGAGAAAGAAGAGAAAGAAGAGAGTGAGAGAGAGAGAGAGGGAGGAGAGAGAGGAAGAAATAGGGTGAAAAGGAGAGAAGGAGAGGGAAGACAGAGAGAGAAGAAGAGGTAGGAGAGCAGGGGAAAAAGAGGGAGAGGTAGAATAAGGAGATGGGTAAGTAAATAGTCCATCTAAGGCATGGTCATCTTTCAAAACCTCCTTGAGAGAGGAATCTATCAGAATTGCCGGTCAATTTGTCCCTGTCATTCTGTCCATGTACCCTGCTTGTATCACAAGCTGTTTTAGGGCGGTTACATTTTATAAAATCAAATCTACAACACAATCAAGGCTTTTAGTTTGTTTGTCACGTAATACAAACGCGTTGGTAGACACGGCTCCATACTGTCGTAGCAGATAATTCCATTTGGAAACCCATGAGGTTTTCTAACTCAATCAAACACTTGTCCATGTCTACATGGTCTGCTCTATAAATAACAGAGCTCGAGACTCAACCTCACCGTAAAGCAACAATGGTATGGGAAATCTCCCCATTCAATTCAGCACACTTACAGTAACACAAACAGGGTGACCACTCGACTCCCTTGATTGACTGTTTGTGAGGATTGCGTTTAACTTAAAAGAGTACACGTCTAAACGTCAAACAGTTAACTCATGTCAAACTATTCTAATTACTATATATCTTTCTAAAATGTTGATTTTAAGATAAACAAAAACACAGATGACTAGTGTTTACCATGGTGATGTTCCAGTTACGTATCTGTGTGATGTCTCTCGTCAGGTACTGCCAGGAAAGCATGCTCTTCATGTCCACATGCATTCTCTGCCACAGGATCAGCATCGACTGGTGACCAGAGTCCAGACTGGGGAAGGAGACAGAAGGATGTGTTACTGTACTGTAAAACAAATATAACTAGGGCCCAGAGTTTGTTCGTGGCTAGATTACGAAAAACCAGCCTGGTCCCAGATCTGTTTGTATCATCTTGCCAACTCCTATGGTCATTGTCAGGGAAGACAGCGCAAACAGATATGGGACGTGGCAAAAAAACAAAATAAAAACGGGCTCTGCGTGATCCATTGATGGAGAGCACTGTGTATTGATGTAAGAGTCTCACCTGGACACACTGTCCATAGCCTCCTTGTTGACAGGTGGAACCAGGAAGCAGACTGAAGGCACCACCGCCTCAATGCCTGAGCGGTTAAGGACCTTCCACTTGTTGGGCTGTGGGGAGTTGTTGATGAGAGCACACTCCTCACCCTTATGGACGGTGATCTGCACAGGGAGACAGAGTATATGAGACGTTACAGTCCATGGATGGATGGATGGATGGTGGATGGCAAGACCAGCAAGAATGAATGAATAAACCAGGAAGAATTAATGAATGGGGGAAAAAAATGAGTGATGAACGAAACAAACAAATGAAAAGAAAGTCTCTACCTCCTCTACATAGGTAGAGCGTTATTCCTACACCAGATACCTTCAAAAGGTGATGATAAAGATGATGTGCTTACCTCCATCTGTTTGAAGTCACACACGGCCTGGATGGGCAGTTTACCCTTGATGGACTTGGTGGGGTTACGGGGCTTCAGCTGGATTATGGTCTTGGCTCTCTTGTTCAGGCCGGCCACGTGAGTCTTAAACTCATTCAGCTGCTCCTTCTCCTCCTGGCGAAGAAGGGAAATACTTCAAAATCTCCCGAAAAAGATGGAACAAAAAGATAAGGGTTTCCTGGTTTGCTTTCTCTGCATTTGAGCGACTAAAGTTGTGCCTATGACGAGGGCCCATATTCATGAAGTATCACAGAGTAAGAGTACTGATCTAGGATCATATAACCCCTTTCCATTCATTATATATAAAAAGCAGACCTGATTCTAGATCAGCAGTCCTACTCTTACGATTTATGAATATGGGTCCCAGAGCTAGGTGACCTCACATTTTATGTGAGCACAAGCATCCATACACAGTCCAACTGTGTCGTAGGCTACCCACCATAGCATCCTGCAGCAGGTCCTCTAGTCGCGTGGCCGTAGTGGAGCGATCACAGCAGTACTTCTTCTTCATCATCTCCTGCATCTTCTTCATCCTCTCCTCAGCCTCTTTCACGTCCGAGAAGAACTGCGAAAAAGGGCATGTATGTTTGAACAATCAATGAGGACATCAACAATTGTGTTTGGAACTATTACTCATGGAGACGTGCAGGTTTATGAGCCATTCTTTCATTTGAAAATTATTCTGAGCATCCAAACCTGGTAGTACGCTGTGTTCTCTTTGAGGTGAGCCTCGATGCAACAACACAGCTGTAGGATCCAGCTCCACTGAGTCTGCAGGGCTGCTGTGAAGGCCTGGAAATTAAAGGGGGACATCAAGAGTTGGGCAAAACAGGGTCATGTTCATTAGGCACCAAGTGGGGTAAAACAGACTGAAACACGGAGGGACTGCATGAACTTGTCCAATAAGACATGCTTGTTTTCAGTTGCAAAACAATCTACTACGGTATGCGGTTCTGTGTACTAATGCATGCATCCAGGTTTACCCTGTTATTGCACATGGAGACCACTAGGGGGTAGTGCTGTGCTCACCTCCACTGTCTTCTTGCCGGGGTGGCCCTCCTTCAGCATCTTGTCTCCAGTGGCCTGGATGTCGTTGACCTTTTTCTCTCTCAGCTCCAGCTCACGCATCAGACCCTTCCGAATGAAGATGAGCTATCAATGAGCTATCAACAGCCTTATGAACACTACTCCAGAGTTTGGAAATACTGTATGATCTATTCAATCTTTTTCTATGCTTCAGAAAATTTGCATTTGAGCAACCAGGCTGTCTTAACAGCATTTCTGATATATTTGTCAAGTTATGTATATGGGTTTCTGGGTGGGCGGTTAGACCTACCGAGTAGTTGTCTTTCTTGGCAGTCATGTTGGTGTTGCGGTCACTCCAGTCGTAGTTGACCTCCTCCTCCTCTTTGTCGTTGAGCCACATCAGCTCCTTGGTTGCCGCGCTGACGAACACATAGAGCGAGTCCAGGTTACGCAGACGAGACTTGGAGGAGTTCTGGGAGAGAGCGGTGAAAGAGGGAAGATACAGATTAAATGACATACTGTATGTGTACATTTATGAGAATACAATTATTACCAATCCGGGTGGTAGTTGACCATAACAGCATCTTCACCCAAAAATATGACATTTAACCCAAAAGAATGCTTCTGAAGAAAGATCTTACCAGCAGCTTGGCATACTGAAGGTCCAGTTTGCCCAGGTATTGACTGTATGTCCCCTTACTGACTGGGGATAGCTGGGTCTGAGGGACACAAGAGACACACAGGCAACATCAATGTAATGTCACAGTCAGATAGAGAGGATCTAGCACTTGAGGTTGGTAACGAACGTATGCAATGTCTCCATTCCCTCGGATCAAATACAAAAGATATGGAAATATACGGAGAGTCTATGAAACAAAGTTATTATAACACCCCACTAAAACATATTTCACCTTTGCCCCCTTAAGGTCTAGTACCTCGTCAGCCTTGGCCCGTTCGATCTTGGCGCGGAAGTCCTCCACGGTCTGGTGCAGGCCCCGGTGGCTGCCCAGCTGAGACTCCACGGTGGGCAGGTCCGAGCCCCACTCGGCCTCGTCAATCCGCCTCTGACTCTCCTCCACCCAGGTCAGCAGGTCCTGGGCGTAGCGCAGGGTCACCTCGTCCATCTCAGGACGCGCCCTGGTGGAGGGCTGCTGGATGGACTGGATCATCTGTGACTTGAGGCGCAGGTTATAATCGGTGCGCAGGTTCACAAGACGCTCGTGAAGGCGGTATACCCTGTGGGAACGACACGCATTCGACAGGTAAGTGTTCTGTCCTGTAACACATTTTCTTCGGTTACATGACTATGGTTACACAACAAGCTTAGGTTTCAATTATGACTAGAGGGGGAGGGGATATCATTTATCATTTAGAGAAAATTGTTTCTATCCTCACAAAGCAAATCGTTGTAATCGATCAGTGTATATAATAGAATAGAATCAAATAGAAAATAGATACTTTATTATCCATTTTGTGACGGCCAACACACCTGCGGTACATCTGCTCGGACTGCAGGTGGCGTCCATCTTTGAGCAGCTGCACGTCGTTGAAGAGCAGGCGGATCATGCCGTCTGCCTTGTCCAGGTCCCGCTCCATCTCGGCAGTGTGCTGAGCCGGCTTCCCTGCACTCAGGAGACGGATGTCCTAGAGGGAGGAGGGCATACCAATATTAATGTCATTAACCTATGAGCTTTCGAGAGACAGAAGGTAAAGGGTTTCTATGGTTGACAGACAAGTAATGCTTCCTCCACTTGGAGGATTTCATGGCTTGTCAAAATTTGTTGGAGATAGTTAAGATCTTCCTTTTGTTCTGTGAGACTGTACTTATCCAGCCCACCTCATGCTGTTGTGTGACAGGAGAGGGAATACCGTTCTGATTGGATGACTGGACACATTGGTTTTGAATGAGGTAGTAAACAGACAGCTAATGATTTTCTAACTGGAGCATATGACTCCAGTTAGACAATCACTGGCCTATAGCAACTTTACATAATTGAGGACAATGGTTGTCCTTAGTTTGTCCCAGTCCCAGCCTCAGTCCCAGCCTCAGTCCCAGCCTCCTCCTCACTGTACAGTCCAAGACTCACCGTCTGCAGCAGGGTCTCCAGCTGGTTGAGCTGCTCCTCACACACACCTGACTCCATCTGGACTTTACTGACAATCCTCTGTAGTCTCTCCAGCCTGAGGGAAGATCATTTTACCTTTATTTAACTAGGCAAGTCAGTTAAGAACAATTTCTTATTTTCAATGACTGCCTAGGAACAGTAGGTTAACTGCCTTGTTCAGGGGCAGAATGACCGATTTTTACTTTGTCAGCTCGGAAATTCGATCTTGCAACCGTTTCGGTTACAAGTCCAACGCTCTAACCACTAGGCTACCTGCCGCCCCAGAAGAGGAGCATTAACACCGATCTGGACAAAACACTGACCTGGTATAGAATTTCACTTCTGTACAATGCTAAAAGTGAACAAATCAATAGAAAAACAAACAAACAAAAACGTTTTATGTATCAAGTATCAAATATAACATATTCCTTGCTTGGCCACAGCTAAAACCGTCATAACATAGTAACACAATTACCCACAACAGCACAATCACTGAAAGTCCAGAACAAGACACTTACAGCCTCTTTGAATGCAGCAGGTACTCTACTCTACAAGGGTCCGTCACAAATGCCATACTCTTGTCCCTATGCTCTCCCTTCTAAAGTCCCAGGTAGAGAGGTGGCTCTTCTTAACACAGCCCCATCGCGTCATGGGAATTCTCTCCCGTCTTGGCAGGGACAACACATTTCTGCTGCGCTTGTTCAGCCATTCCTCATCCCAGTTCATGAATAAGGCTGCCCAGATAGAGCACAGCCCAGTCTGGTGAACTTAGTTGAAACTAGCAAACGAGAACTGCCCATTATACTGAACGTGGACCCAGCAAACAAGGCTGTCTCATGACAGTGGACCAGCCCATTTCAAGACGACTTGCAACACAACACCACTCCAGCCATCTAGCCTTATGATATTGATAATATTGGTATTTGATGTCTTCTGACAGGTAATCAGATCTGATTAGGTTACGAGAATGCATTTTCTAAAAAATAAAAAATCGCTCTGTACAAGACTTGGCCCCTGTGAACAGAGGATGTCTTTCTTTGCAATCCCTTCATTGCAGAGGGAAAACATGATTCAATCACAACATCTGGATACGGAGTCTCCGAAATAGGGGAGATGGGTAATATAATTACTGTGCGTTACTTAGCTTCAGATGTTGTTCTTGCAGTGGTTTAAACGGCACATGTAACTAACAAGGAAATGGTCCGATAGAATTGTCTCGAGAAGAATCCATCCGTCACTTTCTGTGGTTTTTATATGAATCATGAATCATCCGCTGTAAGTAAGTTGCACTCATCAACGGTCTGATATTCTAAATCGACGCTCTGTGGCGCTACTTAAATCAAAGAAACTAGTGGAAACGTCCATCTAAAGTCAAGGACGCATGAAGTCATCCCCGAAGAGCTTAGAGAAATCAGGCAGGACAGTGTCCGAGCCCCTACGGCATCATAGATAGCAAACCTTGGGTGTGCCAATGGCATTACTGTTCCAGAGGAACTGACTGTAGACAAACCAGCCTAAACAAGGCCCCAGAGCAGTGCAACCAAGGAAAACTGGGTTTAATCGACTAATGGAGTTAGTTATCCAGGATTCTCTCACACAGACCAACGAATCAATGACCGGTATTGTGTCGAACAATAACATATTCTTCCCATTTTGCAACATGAAGACCGATTCTTTTCTAACAAAACAGGCAGAAACTAACAAGGTCACTTGAAGAGAGTAGATATATACTAAACAAAAATATAAACGCAACAAGCAACAGTTTAATTGATTTTACTGAGTTACAGTTCATATGAGGAAATCAGTCAATTGAAATAATAAATCCATTAGGCCCTAATCTATGGATTTCACATGACTGAGAGTACAGATACGCATTAGTTGGTCACAGATACCTTTAAAAAAAATGGACCTTACGATAGGCCTTATGATATTTTTGTGCATTCAAACTGCCATCACTAAAATGCAATTGTGTTCGTCGTCCGCAGCTTATGCCTGCCCACACCATAACCCCAACACCCCCATGGGGCACTCTGTTCACAACGTTGATATCAGAAAACCGCTCACCCACACGGCACCATACACGTGGTCTGCAGTTGTGAGGCCGGTAGGACGCACTGCCAAATTCTCTAAAATTACGTTGGAGGCGGCTTATGATAAAGAAAGGAACATTAAATTCTCTGGCAACATTCATTAATTCATGAAGTCAGCATACCAATTGAACACTCCCTCAAAACTTTAGACATCTGTGGTATTGAGATTTGTGACAAAACTGCACATTTTAGAGTGCCATTTTATTGTCCCCAGCACAAGGTGCACCTGTGTAATGATCATGGCGTTTAATCAGATTCGTAATATACCACACCTGTCAGGTGGATGGGTTATCTTGGCATCACCACTAACAGGGATATAAACTAATTTGTGCACATTTGAGATAAATACACTTTGTGTGCATATAGAACATTTCTGGGATCTTTTATTTCAGCTCATGAAACATGGCACCAAGACTTTACATGTTGCGTTTATATTTTTCGTTCAGTGTAGATCCAGATGAGGATTGATGGAATCGTGGAATTCGTGGAAGAATATGGCCAGACATTGATATGCACCACACAGCTTTACTCACTCACCTCTCAAACTCTATCCTGAGCAGTCGTTCTCTCTCTAGGATGGACACGTGCAGACGGCCCCATTCCTTCTCCACATCAATGGGATGGTAGCCTGGAGGGACCTTGACCTGACCAGCATGCACTGCACTCTGTAGAGGGGGTGGTGTAAAATAATAAGTGTTATCTATCTATATCAATTTGTCAAAAAACTGACTAGAGTATAATGGAATGGGATCCACTAGAGTCGAGTACAATTGAATACAATAGAATAGAATTAATCGAATAGACTAGAATGCAAACAGAATAGAAAATAATAGAATAGAAGCTCTGTGCATGGCTAACCTCAAAGGACTGATAGATGAGTTTGGAACGGTGCTTGTCGGCCTCCTTTGCAGGCAGTTCTGTCTCTTTGAACTTCAAGAACTGACGCCACAGGATCTGAAAGAGAGAGACAGAATGAAGGAGAACATTTTCCCAGCGTTCTCGAATGAACGGTCACAAGGGGGACATTTTTGTATATATATAAAAAATAAAATAATGTGCAGTGAAATGCGTTGTTTTACAGGGTCAGCTATAGTAGTACGGCATCCCTGGAGCTAATTAGTGTTAAGTGCCTTGCTCAAGGACACGTCCGCAGATTTTCACATTGTCGGCTCAGGTATTCAAACCAGCGACCTTTCGGGTTCCTGGCCCAACGCTCTAACCGCAAGCTACCTTACTAGCTAGTGAATCAATCCATCCTACTCTTGCTTCCTCTTTAAACGCTACATAACACTAAAGAGGGTTGAGGACAATTCTATTTCAAGACACTCCATTCAGAAAGTAAACCGAAATTCCATTTGAAATGGAATTGACCCCAACCACGACAGCAGTACAAACTGCTTCCATTGACTCTAGTCTAGGTGATGATTCTGATTTGCTAAAGCGGTGAAGTGTAAAACTACAGCTCTTGATGAGTTAGTTGACATGTTTACATTCTAACCGTGGGAGTTACTTGAGGACGGATTGTAACCTTGTAGCTTTATAACATGTTCCAATGTCCTTAATTCACATACATACACACACACAGAGCGTGACCTTTTCAATTGGCCATTCAAAAAATGGGATTATCTAAATCCAATATGCACTAAAGTGGTTAACCCCGATTATTTTGACACCTTCTCAAACAAAGACGCACGCTAGCAAAGATAAGGGCTGTTGAGAAGAACACATAGAAAAGTCAGATGCCTTTATTAGAAGACACAGATGGCGTATAAACACAAATAGAAACAAATAGGAGACTTCACGAGATACTGCTTATGCCTGTATTTTGGGAACCATTTTCTAGGAAAAGAGATCTTGGAACTAGACCACCTTGAAGCACAATATACCCAGCCTTGTACCGCTCATTCTGATCATGCCATTACATCGGATGAAAAGGAGGTGGGACCATTATAATAGGGGTTCGAGTTGATAAAGGAAATTGGACACAGAAGTGAGCCCTCCTCTGTTTTACTGTACAATTCCTATGTATGTACTGTACAAGATTTGGAAACGGATTACAGCAACTGGTAGGTTCGTGAATATTATATACATTATCCAATAGGAGAATTTAGCTGACCGAGCCTTTATCTGACAGTCCCTTTTTGTCTCCACAGAGGAAGTTGCAGTCACGCAAACGTTTTACGACTCAGAGCTGGCCAGGGAATGGGGAGGGGCAGTACGGAAGATTCCACTGAGGTTGAGGTAGAATAATGTTTGCCTTCGGGTCTGCTTTCCTCAGCTCCGGCGCCATCCACCCAGATGTCACACGATGCCCGCAATCTCTAGGCTGGACACACGCTGTAAGTGCTCCGGTTGATGTGGTATCGAACGGCAGAGCTACCCGCTTGGTCATAATGGCTTAACTATTTAGCGGCCACACGTCTCAGGAGTGCGTGGCTTCTGTTGATGCACGTGCGCATACATATCAGTAAGAGCTCAGAGAAACGAATCTCCAGAACGATTTGATCATCTAAGGCATCTCTGAATAGGCTTATGGTAACCGAAAATAAATGAAGGTGTGTGTGTGGAGAAATGTAATAAACATAATTCACAGCAATACAAAAAAATGCCTTAGCTACAGACCCCGATATATAGACACAGAAACACATACAGTATATTCAGTATCCAAGCTCCAGTATACATATGTCTAGTAATAGTACTTTATATGACCAGCAGCAAGTAGCATTCCAATCCCACTCACAACAGCGCTACTAGTAACTGTCCAGGTAGGAGACTCACCTCTATCTCCTCATAGCTGCCTGGGAACCTCCTCTCGCCGAAGATAACGACATGGTGGCTTATCCACTGTCGAATGATAGTGACCAGCTCATAGTACTCCGTCCAGCGCAGCTCCAGCTCCTGTAACACAGACACAGCAGAAAACAGCAGACAATAACAGGGTTTAACAACAGACAGCAAGAGCCTTCTCCTGGAGAGCCATGATAATTTGCCTGCTCACACACCACCCTCACTCAATTAGGTGTCAACAGAGAGAGAGAGAAAGTATGTTTATGTGCAATAAACAAAGGTTCCCTCCTTTACTCACTTTCATTATAAGTTTAGTTATCATTGGAGAACAAATGGCACACTAAAATCTGTTTTGGCAATACACCATTTTGCTTTTCCAACATGGCTCTTCTGTGTGCTGGGATCATGCTGTGGTGTGAGAGGGTGTTTATTGGGTAGAAGGTTCTTTGAGGTAAACACAGAAGGTTGCTAAGTTCCTGCAGCTCCATTAACGATCACAGGATTTCCTCTGTGGTTCCAAACTGAAGTGACTCTGGACGTCAGCGTTTTAAACAAAACAAATGACATGTTCTGACTGACTGTCACAAGCCTGTGTAATCCTGGGGGGGGGGTCCTCGGAATTCACTCTCATTGAAAGTAGGATGGATTGCAATAACAGTGGCTTAGCGTGCCCCTTTTTGAATGTATCAATCTGAGTCTCGGACATAAGATATGTCCAGTTAGTGAGTATATCAGGTTTAGGGACAATCTTGTAGAAAATAATTGAAGTGATCAGAGATCAGTGGAGGTCAGAAATACACTCACGTTAGCCTGGATTCCATCCTGGACATCCCGGGGCATGGCATCATACAGGGACGACACGTAGGTGATGATGGACTTCTCATCAGGGTGCGGCACGTCAACATCTGGGAAAATAATTGTGTGTTTATAGATTTTTTTTCACAGCAAAAGAGGAATGGAGACTCTGCAAATACCAAAAACGGAATTAAGTACTTTGAGGTTCATTGTATAACAAAACATTCAGTGTACCCAGTCATTATTTGGTGTGTGAAGATGATTGTAAACATTAGTTATACACTTAGATCATGTTCATGGTGGATTTGGAGAAAGGGGGGGGTATGGATTATATTTCCAAGCTCTTCGTGTTCCATCTGGAGTCTCTCACGCCTGACTCTTCCTCCGTTAAATATCAAAAGTACAAAGCTAGGTGGTACGTGGGCGGAGAACTTGCGGTGCATTCGCTAGGAACAAAACAGAAGCAAACCACGAAAATGGGGAGGGAATTTGCCGAATAGAAACTATTGTTTGCGTTGGAAGAAAACGTTTTCCGTTGCGAAACATTTTGATACAGTGTGCACTTGTGATTCCACCCCTGGTGCGGAGGTCAGCCATGTACTGGAGGATCTCTGTGCAGTCTTACCCTCTGGATCCAACAGGCGTGTCACGCCCAGGTCTGTCTCTGCCACGTTGAAGGCGTACTCCAGGTTCTGCACGTTGGTCTGGCGGTACACCTTACTCATGTCAATGAGTCTAGGCCTGAGGAGACAGAACCATGGGACATCTGTCACGATTGGTGTAAAGGCAGTATAGGCAGTTGAGGAGGGTATAAGGACTGGCCGGGTAGATACTGATAATTCATACCTACATATCACTTGTCCTAAAAAAAAAATGTTTTTAAATGGCACGTCTGTATGTCATAAATCTGCAGTGAACACCTGCCTCCCCTGAGGTGCTTGGCATCTATATATGAACGGAATGTTACATGGGGCTGCAGCAGACAACCAGGGCAGACATATTTCAAATTAGATAAACACCTACACTCGCTCCCCGTTACACTCATCTGCACCACGGAGAGGATAGTAAGTGAACAGAAAATACCCATAAAGGAAACATTAAAATCATGCTGTTACTCAAATTCAAATCTTAACCAATTGAAACATAACATAAAAATAAAAAAAAATCGGTAACAAAAATTCCCTCTCTAATTCATTTTTTATTGCATCCATTAAGTAAAAATGTCACCGTTTAGAGCTCATTCTATATTTTATGGCACAGTATACTCATTCTCTCTTTACAATACGCTCACATTATTCTGATATACTCAAGACAAATAAGAGAGAAGCTTAGAGCAGATCCGTACAGCGATTTGACGTGATAGGTGGAGCGGACAGCGTAGTAGTCCCCAGGGCTTGGGGCTGATTCCTGGCACCGCACCTCCCTAAGAGAGAGCTGCTTCCGTGGCCTGGGGGGCCTCCCTTCTACCCTACTGGGGCTGACCAGCCTCCCCTCCCCTCCCTGGAGGCTGTGAGGGCTCCAGTCATGTCCCAGCCCTGTCCCCTGGCCCAGCTCATGGTCCTCTGAGTGGGAGTCGCAGCTGGAGTGGGCCACTGAGCTGTGGGAGCCCTGGCCTGAGTCGCAGGAGGAGCCTTCTGAGAGGATATCGTCACACTGCATGACCACACGGTCTTCCAATGAGCTGACCAAGCCCGTGACCCTGCTGGACGACCTGCCAGTCCTCTTCCTGGACTTCAAGGACAGCTTCCTCTTCAGATTCGACATCATGGTGCCTTCTGGGAGTTGTAGTCTCCCCAAAACGGAGAGCTAGCTGGCTAGATGTTTCGTACTCTTCCAGTGGCAAGTGAAAAACGTTGCACTTAACAGTGAGCTTCCAATTCCAAAAGGCTTGCTGCTCCAATCATTTTAACCAGCTTCCTTGTGATGGTTTGGCGTTTGCTCAGGAGACAGCCGGGTCCAGGTCTGCAGAATGTGCAGGTTTAATCCCACCCGACGTCTTCAAAAAGACACGATCTTCATGTTGAGGTCACAACGAGTGCTCAACCCTCTCCGTGAGACAAGAAACATCTCGGTACCACTAGGAGACTAACTGCTGTCATCCCCTCCTGACCTGACCTCCCAACCTCAGCCCTGTCTGTCCAAAACAGCTCCCCGATATCAACTGTAACTTTCACCAGTCCAATGTAAGGTCCTTGGTTCCCAGGGTGACAACAACATTCAATCGTCCAAATAAGTGTTTTAAAAAAAAAGTGCCGCAAATTGGTGGATAGTGCCGACTGTAGGCTGTGCAAAAAGTAACTCTGCGGTGTTCGCCGTTTGAGTAGGAGTGTTACAGTGACACACTTCTCTCCTTATGAAAATCAGCTAGTAGACTGCCTTAGGTGACACTCACAACTTAAAAAGTGTTCTCTCTATCTCTCTCTCTCTCGCTCTCTGTTAGAGAGAGCAGGGTGTAGCTCAACTTTGCAGGTACACGCACAGCTTTGATAGAACCTGCCCTGTGGGCCTCTCTTTCTTCCTTCCTTTAGTGCCACACCTTGCTGGGTATTTACCCAGATTTCCCTCATCACATGTCCCTCTTTCAGTCGCTCTCATAATTCATTCAGACTCCCTGGGGATGTGCAGGGTGCTGCTTTCATTACATGTTATGTGCTGGAAAACACTATTATTTACAGATAATGTGGCTGTCTCTGTGACTTTTTAGGCCTCCGCCTAAACTTTGAGAGACCACAGACATGTCTCCACTCATCCACTCTCATATTCATGTCTACATGTAACTGTATGCTTCAACAGTGACTAAAGCAGCTCCGAGGCCATTGTAATACTAACAGAAGGACTGAGAACTCATCTAGTCACTCCTCTAGTCCAGGGCTCCCTAAAAAAAGGATTCCTATACATTTTTTTAACCTTTATTTAACTAGGCAAGTCAGTTAAGAATAAATTCTTATTTTCAATGACGGCCTAGGAACAGTGGGTAAACTGCCTGTTCAGGGGCAGAACAACAGGTCAGCTCGGGGATATGAACTTGCAACCTTTCGGTTACTAGTCCAACGCTCTAACCACTAGGCTACCCTGCTGCACAGGGAAAGAATAAGTAATAAGTGAAAGGATAAGTAAACAAACCCATCTTTCCCAATTCTATACCACCCAGGTGCCTCAGACAGCACCCTCTCCACCTGAACGTATATTAGTGAGTCTAATAACATAATAATAACAGCATACACAGTAAGTGCTCAAATCAGTGCCGGTACCTGTATCCATCTGGCACAACACCCACCTGTGGTATTCCAAGCCCAGGGCACTGACAAGTTCAAAGGAATGTCTTATTAGAGCTGCCTGAAACCTGTACGATCAGGTACGGCCAGGAGAGGAGATTGAACAACTACAGAGTTAGAATGAAAATTTAATTTACCTCAGGACTAGTCAGAACTGAGAAATAAACACTAAGTGGACACACAAACCTATTTTATAAGAAATGGAAAACCTTTCTCTCTTTTGTTGAAACTAGTGTCTGATTGATTTATGTACCTGATAGTTTACATTTGTACTAAATATACACTACGTTACCAAAATTACGTGGACACTTGTTCGTCAGACAGCTCATTCCAAAATCATGGACATTAATATGGAGTTGGTCCCCCCTTTGCTGCTATAACAGCCCCCACTCTTCTGGGAAGGCTTTCCACAAGATTATGGAACATTGCTGTGGGGACTTGCTTCCATTCAGCCACAAGACCATTAGTGAGGTCAGGCACTGATGTTGGGCGATTAGGCCTGGCTCACAGTATGTGTTCCAATTCATCCCAGAGGTGTTCGATGGGATTGAGATCAGGGCCCTGTGCAGGCCAGCCAAATTTGTCCACACCGATCGACAAACCATTTTTGTATGTACTTCGCTTTGTGCACGGTGGTTTTGTCATGCTGAAACAGGAAGGGGACTTCCCCAAAATGTTGCCACAAAGTTGGAAGCACAAAATCGTCTAGAATGTCATTGTATGCTGTAGCGTTAACATTTCCCTTCACTGAAACTAAGGGGCCTAGCCCGAACCATGAAAAACAGCCCCAGACCATTATGCCTCCTCCACCAAACTTTACAGTTGGTACTATGCATTGGGGCAGGTAGCGTTCTCCTGGCATCCGCCAAACCCAGATTCGTCCGTCGGACTGCCAGATGGTGAAGCGTGATTCATCACTCCAAAGAACGCGGTTCCACTGTTCCAGAGTCCAATGGCGGCGAGCTTTACACCTCTCCAGTCGATGCTTTGCATTGTGCATGGTGATCTTAGGCTTGTGTGCGGCTGCTCGGCCATGGAAAACCATTTTATGAAGGTCCTGACGAACAGTTCTTGGGCATATGTTGCTTCCAGAGGCCGTTTGGAACTTGGTAGTAAGTGTTGAAACCGAGGACAGACGATTTTTACATGCTACACGCTTTAGCACCCCGCGATCCCGTTCTGTGAGCTTGTGTGGCCTACCACTTCACAGCTGAGCTGTTGTTGCTCCTAGACGTTTCCACTTCAGAATAAAAACACTTACAATTGACCGGGGCAGCTCTAGCAGGGCAGAAATTTGACGAACTGACTTGGAAAAGTAACCTGGTGTCAACCAGGTTAAGAGTCACTGAGCTCTTCAGTAAGGCCATTCTACTGCCAATGTTTGTCTATGGAGATTGCATGGCGGTGTGCTTGATTTTATACACCTATCAGCAACGGGTGTGGCTGAAATATCCAAATTCACTAATTTGACAAGGTGTCCACATACCTTTGTAGATGTACAGTTGAAGTCGGAAGTTTACATACACCTTAGCCAAATACACTTAGTTTTTCACAATTCCTGACATTTAGTCCTAGTAACAATTCTGTCTTAGGTCAGTTAGGATAACCACTTTATTTTAAGAATGTGAAATGTCAGAATAATAGCAGAGAGAATGATTTATTTATTTATTTTTTTTTCACATTCCCAGTGAATTTTGGCCCATTCCTACTGACAGAGCTGGTGTACCCGAGTCAAGTTTGTAGGCTTCCTTGCTCGCACACGCTTTTTCAGTTCTGCCTACATATTTATGGGACTGAGGTCAGGGCTTTAAGCCATTTTGCCACAACATCTGAAGTATGCTTGTGGTAATTGTTCATTTGGAAGACCCATATGCAACCAAGCATTAACTTTCTGATCGATGTTTTGAGATGTTGCTTCAATATATCCACATAATATTCCTCCTCATGAAGCCATCTATTTTGTGAAGTGCACCAGTCCCTCCTGCAGCAAAGCACCCCTACAACATGATGCTGTCGGGCTTCATGGTTGGGATGGTGTTCTTCGGCTTGCACGCCTCCCCCTTTTTCTTTCACACATAACGATGGTCATTATGGCCAAATCATCTTCATCTCTAGGAGACAGAACGCGTCTCCTTCCTGAGCGGCATGACGGCTGCGTGGTCCCATGGTGCTTATACTTACACTTGTACATACAGTGCCTTGCGAAAGTATTCGGCCCCCTTGAACTTTGCAACCTTTTGCCACATTTCAGGCTTCAAACATAAAGATATAAAACTGTATTTTTTTGTGAAGAATCAACAACAAGTGGGACACAATCAGGAAGTGGAACGACATTTATTGGATATTTCAAACTTTTTTAACAAATCAAAAACTGAAAAATTGGGCGTGCAAAATTATTCAGCCCCCTTAAGTTAATACTTTGTAGCGCCACCTTTTGCTGTGATTACAGCTGTAAGTCGCTTGGGGTATGTCTCTATCAGTTTTGCACATCGAGAGACTGAAATTTTTTCCCATTCCTCCTTGCAAAACAGCTCGAGCTCAGTGAGGTTGGATGGAGAGCATTTGTAAACAGCAGTTTTCAGTTCTTTCCACAGATTCTCGATTGGATTCAGGTCTGGACTTTGACTTGGCCATTCTAACACCTGGATATGTTTATTTTTGAACCATTCCATTGTAGATTTTGCTTTATGTTTTGGATCATTGTCTTGTTGGAAGACAAATCTCCGTCCCAGTCTCAGGTCTTTTGCAGACTCCATCAGGTTTTCTTCCAGAATGGTCCTGTGTTTGGCTCCATCCATCTTCCCATCAATTTTAACCATCTTCCCTGTCCCTGCTGAAGAAAAGCAGGCCCAAACCATGATGCTGCCACCACCATGTTTGACAGTGGGGATGGTGTGTTCAGGGTGATGAGCTGTGTTGCTTTTACGCCAAACATAACGTTTTGCATTGTTGCCAAATAGTTCAATTTTGGTTTCATCTGACCAGAGCACCTTCTTCCACATGTTTGGTGTGTCTCCCAGGTGGCTTGTGGCAAACTTTAAACGACACTTTTTATGGATATCTTTAAGAAATGGCTTTCTTCTTGCCACTCTTCCATAAAGGCCAGATTTGTGCAATATACGACTGATTGTTGTCCTATGGACAGAGTCTCCCACCTCAGCTGTAGATCTCTGCAGTTCATCCAGAGTGATCATGGGCCTCTTGGCTGCATCTCTGATCAGTCTTCTCCTTGTATGAGCTGAAAGTTTAGAGGGACGGCCAGGTCTTGGAAGATTTGCAGTGGTCTGATACTCCTTCCATTTCAATATTATCGCTTGCACAGTGCTCCTTGGGATGTTTAAAGCTTGGGAAATCTTTTTGTATCCAAATCCGGCTTTAAACTTCTTCACAACAGTATCTCGGACCTGCCTGGTGTGTTCCTTGTTCTTCATGATGCTCTCTGCGCTTTTAACGGACCTCTGAGACTATCACAGTGCAGGTGCATTTATACGGAGACTTGATTACACACAGGTGGATCATTCAGAGATCCTCACTGAACTTCTGGAGAGAGTTTGCTGCACTGAAAGTAAAGGGGCTGAATAATTTTGCACGCCCAATTTTTCAGTTTTTGATTTGTTAAAAAAGTTTGAAATATCCAATAAATGTCGTTCCACTTCATGATTGTGTCCCACTTGTTGTTGATTCTTCACAAAAAAATACAGTTTTATATCTTTATGTTTGAAGCCTGAAATGTGGCAAAAGGTCGCAAAGTTCAAGGGGGCCGAATACTTTGGACATGGTACCTTCAGGCGCTTGGAAATTGCTCCCAAGGATGAACCAGACTTGTGGAGGTCTACAATTTTTTTTCTGATGCCTTGGTTGATTTCTTTTGATTTTCCCATGATGTCAAGGAAAGAGGCACCGAGTTTGAAGTTTGGTCTTGAAATACATCCACAGGAACACCTCTAATTGACTTAAATGATGTCAATTAGCCTGTCAAAAGCTTATAAAGCCATGACATAATTTTCTGGAATTTTCCAAGCTGTTTAAAGGCACAGTCAACTTAAGTGTATGTAAACTTCTGACCCACTGGAATTGTGATACAGTTAATTATAAGTGACATAATCTGTCTGTAAACAATTGTTGTAACAATTACTTGTGTCATGCACAAAGTAGATGTCCTAACCGACTTGCCAAAACTATAGTTTGTTTAACAAAAAATGTGTAGAGTGGTTGAAAAACGAATATTAATAACTCCAACCTAAGTGTAGGTAAACTTCTGACTTCAACTGTAGTGTATATTAAATATGATGTGAACATCAATACGAGGATACAAATATATATTTTTTTAATAAAATAAATATTGCCCAGGGTGGATGGGGAGGGATTTGGACACATGTAAAAGAGAAAAATACCACTATGAATTACTGGTAATTTAGATACTAATGGTCAAGCAGCTAGCTATTTATATTGTACATTTGAAGCAGCTCTTCTACCAGGCACACCTACCAATGATTGTACCTATATATTACTTTATGTATGACCTTGTGATAATAATAATAATAATTTGAAGGACTAGTCAGAACCAGCATGGCACACACTACCATTTGACAATATGTCCCATTCCTGCCCTATCTGCTTCACATCATGTCATGACAACCCCGTTGCATGTAGCTTAGCACTACCGGAGACGCTAGGACAAGACATATTAACACCAAATAGTGCCACTGTACCCACTCATGTTACTACTGTGGGTAATAACATGAGTGTGTACAGTCTACAGATGGGTGCATTTGGGGTACTATTTTTGGGGTTAATCTCACCTTTAAGAATAAACCTGAAATGGCTGGAGGTGAGGCTACATTTGAGGAGACAGCGGGGCTTACGTGTAACATTCTGATGTTCCAATCCAAAGATGTTCACCAGTATCTGAACATTAGGTGCAGTATAGTCTCTTTTGACATAATTTACCCAAGATTTGGTTCTGGGTACAGAGATTAAATACTGTAAACCTTACACTACGTATTGTGGCTTGAGGTGTCGGCCGCCAAATAATAACAACATATGCCATTTAGCAGACCCTTCCGCCAATCACGCGTGCATATATTTTACATTCAGGTGGTCACGGGAATCGATACCCAGTATCCTGGCATTACAAGCAGCATGTTTCTACCAACTGACCCACAGAGGACCACTTACTGGTGTTTGTGGATGACGGCGCTGAAGAGCTTGCCGTCCCTCCAGCTGGTGGTGAAGTTGTCACAACGGATGCCCTGGTAGCCCTCCACCATGCTCTGGGACCACATCAGCAGCTTCTCCTTGGCCGTCATGTTGTCTGACTGGCCATTCACCTGGATGTCTGAGATCTAACAGGGGAGGATAGATACCGGGGTTAGATGGGGGAGGATAGACACCGGGGTTAGACGGGGGAGGATAGACACCGGGGTTAGACAGGGGAGGATAGACACCGGGGTTAGACGGGGGAGGATAGACACCGGGGTTAGACGGGGGAGGATAGACACCAGGGTTAGACGGGGGAGGATAGACACCGGGGTTAGACAGGGGAGGATAGACACCGGGGTTAGACAGGGGAGGAGGCCACACGCTACCAGGGTTGGGGTCAATTCCATTTAAATTTGGTCAATACGGGAAGTTAACTCAAATTGGATGAAAACGCCTCCTCAATGACAAGATTTGGAATAGAAAATGGAATTTCAGTTGACTTCCTGGATTGAATGAATTGATATGGAATTGATCCCAACCCTGCTTGTCATGGTGGCAGAGGGAGACAATAAAGATATCATCTATTTGAGAAAATTGATTATGCATTGTAATGGATGGGGTTTGATTCAATCATATGATATTCTGGTTCAACATGAATCAGGTTTGTCTACCTCAATGATCTGTGGTGGAAAACAAGAAAAAACATAGTTTTTCAGCCAGGGGAGGCAACTCTGTCATCAATAGTACATATGTGACATCAAAGTGAACCGCCAACTAGATCTCAATTCCTAGGTCATTGAATAGGTGGGAGGGATGTCCGGCGGAGACTGCTCCTGCTTTGGGTCTCAAGACACAACTTAAGCACTATCTGGTCCAGTGCGGGAACACACACCATTGGCTAATGTGGCAGGACTTTATTTGGGCTAGAATGGAAATTAAATTAGTCACAGTCACCAGAGGCTCAGAGGGTACTCTCTGTTCTTGCCAAAAGACCGCTCATTTACCAAATTCTCTGCCGACTGGTCTCTTTCTGTAGTCAGTGTGTGTGGTTATACTGTAAGTGTGTGTGTGTGTGTGTGTGTGTGTGTGTGTGTGTGTGTGTGTGTTCTCCTCGGGATCCAATCCACCCTCGATGGCCCCACCCTAAACCTCACCCCTCTGAAGAAGAGGAGAATTCCTATGATGACTCACCAGGCACCGGCCCTGCTGTGTTTTCTCCTTCTGAGAAATGGGAGATACCCCTCTCTATCCAACGCAGTACATGGAGTACAGTAAACCAATGTATAACAACAACTAGAAGTTGAACTGATGTCTGTGCCCAGTGGGTATACTCTATACCAGTCTTAGTTAGGTATCAGACCTGTTTTCAAATACTATTTGAAATAATTTATAATACTTTAGCTAGGCTTGATTGAGATTACTTGGCTTAATTTAACCAATAGTCAATGCTACCTTGGAGAATAGTTTGCAGGACACAATGTTATTTTAGTTCCTCTGCCTTCATCGGCACATGGGTCCCACCTGGGTTCAAATACTATTTGACATCTTTCAAATACTTTGCATGTTTCCTTAAGCCTTCCTGGAGTGCCAGTTGGGCAGGGTTTGACTATTGTATTGGTTCCACTATGCCAGGCAAACTCAATCAAGCCTAGCTAAATGATTTGAAATGATTATTGAAATTGTGCAGTAAGACTGGTGTAGAGTATACCCACAGGGCACAGACGTCAGTTCAACTTCTAGTATCTCACCATGTCATTTGATTTTGGTTGAAAGTTGTGAGAAAAAAAAGCAGTGGTGTAAAGTACTTAAGTAAAAATACTTTAATGTAATACTTAAGTCGTTTTTGGGGGGTATCTGTACTTTACTTTATTATTAATATTTTGGACAACTTTTACTTCACTACATTCCTAAAGAAAATATTGTACTTTTTACTTCCTACATTTTCCCTGACAACCAAAAGCACTAGTTACATTTTGAATGCTTAGCAGGCCAGGAAAATGGTCAAATTCAAGCACATATCAAGAGAACACGTGGTCATCCCTACTGCCTCTGGCCTGGTGGACTCACTAAACACAAATGTAAATCATTTGTAAATAATGTCTGAGTGTGGGAGTCTGCCCCTGGCTTTCCATACATTTTAAAATAAAAAAAAATGTGCAGTCTGCTTTGCTTCATATAAGGGATTTTAAATGACTTACTTTTACTTTTGATACTTAAGTATATTTTAGCAATTACATTTACTTTTGATACTTTAATTTA
Organism: Oncorhynchus clarkii lewisi; assembly: GCF_045791955.1. Lineage (NCBI taxonomy): Eukaryota > Metazoa > Chordata > Actinopteri > Salmoniformes > Salmonidae > Oncorhynchus > Oncorhynchus clarkii. The sequence goes on from NC_092148.1 coordinate 33,899,799, forward strand.
AAACCAAATACTTTTAGACTTTTATTCAAGTAGTATTTTACCGGCTGACTTTCACTTTTACTTGAGTAACTTTATATTAGGGTATCTATACTTTTCTTCAAGTATGACAATTGGGTACTTTTTCCACCTCTGTTAAAATAATTATAATTATTAAACTGTAATAATACTATGATTGAAATATATTTCATAATAATTTGATAACAGATTTGACAGCAATGTGATTTTCTGAAAGCGATGTTTGGATTGAGTTCAATTTGTGATTGTTGCTGATTGGCTTGGATCAGAGCCAAGGGGATAGGAGGATGAGGAGCTATATGATATGGGAACACAACACTGACAGAGAAGGACACCTGGAAGTGAAGGATGATGGTCCATATCAGCCCAAGGGTCAGCTTGGGGTTACCATCCGCAATGTCATCATTTCTGATGTTCACCAGCTTGACCTGTGATTGGACGACAGAGAAGAGCGAGACTTAAAAATTATAGTAGCTCACATCATAGTAGATACATTATTACCCTGTTCCAATGCATTTAGATAATTGTCTCAGTCACGTCACTTACAGTAAGTCATCTTAATACAGTACAAGATAAGTAAACTCAGAGGGTAACTCATGTTACATTTTCTCCATTATTATATTTCAATTGTTGTTTCTCTTACCTGTCGGTGTTTGAGGAAGTCCAGTGCCATCTGTACATTCTGCAGCTTGTGGAATCTCATGCGGCCTTTCTCTCTGGGCTGGAGAGAGGGAGAGAGGGAGAGAGGGAGAGGGGGAGAGAGAGAGAGAGAGAGAGAGAGGGGGGGGGGAAAGAGAGAGAACGACAGAGAGAAAGAGACAAAGAAGGGGGAGACCGAGAGAGACAGTGGGTGGGGGGGTTAGAAACAGACTGGACAGGAGTTCATGCTACCTTAGAAGAGGCGTGGAGAAATGCGAGTGAGACATTACGTCGGAAGAGAAAAATGTGATGCAGCTACGACAATATTCGACAAACAGGAAAAGGGAAATTGGGAAATAAGTTGTGGACTCAATGACAAGAGTACACCCGATTTTCCTCCAAAGGAAAGGATGAACGACAAAGAATACGATGAATAACTGATGTGTCTCACAGATCTCCAAGTACAACTTCCCTCATTATAAAACCACATGATTGACATCATACCTGTTCTTCACCTTTGACAGACAAACACAGAGGTAAATAGGAGATATATTTGGAGTGAAGGGGGGGAGCATCAATCATGCATTGGCTGAGCCAATAACATGATTAGTTATTAGGTACAGGAATCTTTGGTTGGTTGGTTGGTTGGTTGGTTGGTTGGTTGGTTGGTTGGTTGGTTGGTTGGTTGATTGGTTTTGAATTGTGTCACCACTTCATACATGTGTTCTGATTGGAGAACAATGAACTGAAGACTTCCACTTCCAAAGAATACTGTATTTGTGCTATGTAATAAGCTTTAGTAATTGAGCTAAACAGAAACCAAGTTATTTTCAAACTGATAATTTCCAGTGCTTCAAGTATTGTTATAGCATCAATGACTAGTCAATGAAGTAGTTAGTAAATTATGTCCTTCCTTCATTCAGCCATGGCACCTACTAATAACAGAGGGTATTTGTTTACAGCCAGCAGCGAAATGGTTAATGCACCTCTGAGACTTTGCAATGATAAATAAGTGATGCCCAAAAGGGGGGGAAAAAAATGGAATCATAAGCACAGCAAGTGACATCATGCACAGCCGAGCCACTGGGTAATGGATGACTCAAGCCACATGAAGTAGAAGATGATGGCGGCCGAGTTATAGAAAACCCCACTCACCAACCGCAAGTTCCTGACCACGTCTCTCTCCCTTGCCTAGCCCCAGCAAAGAGCAGTGCAAAGAGAGGAGGCATAGGCCAAAGGGCAAAGGTCAGCATACAGGAAAGGGGGGGAGAGTGTAGGGGGGTAAAGAGGGGGACATGAGGAGAGGGGGGGAGCAGAGAAGGAGAACCAGAGAACAGTCAGACAGGAGCACACAGTACAAAAAGAGAAGCCAAAGTGGGGTTAATGTGTTAGGACCATGGAGGCGTCTGGTAGATGAGCAGAGACCAGCAGAGACCAGCAGAGCGATGAGCTACTGTAGCAGAGACAGAGTGCAAGGCATCCATAGAGTTCTGCAGTAACCTATAATGCATCATCATAATGTGCAAGCATCCAGTGTTGCTAGCATCTTACTGACTTATTTTTTTTTTTTTAAATCAAAACAACTACAAATGGTTAACATTTCCGGGGACAAGAATGAAAGGTAGGTAAGCAGGGGTTGTCTTAGACAGTAAATGGGTCTTTGTTTACTTTCCAGTTACTGTCTAGTTAGGTTGTGCTATGACTTGAAAGTCTAGCTAATGTTTTGCTTTGCTTCGGGGATTGTATACCGGTTTGGATTAGGTAGGTATAAATAAGGGTTCGACTTATGTTTCTTAGGGTCAGGTTTTCAGAGTGGGGGGGGGTTGGATCAAGGTTGGTCGCAAGATGCCAAGATCAGTCCATTCACCAATCAGAAGTCAGCAGCACTCACCAGCGTCTCCCCAGAGAGGACCTCCAGGAGAGAGATCAGGTTGTGTCCATCTCTCAGGTCTTCATACAGGTCTGTGACCTGACGCTGTGACTGTGGAACAGAAAGAGAAGGGAGAGATGTAAGGCAAGGGTTGTCATCACAATGCATTTTTTGTTGTTGCGCAACACCTAGACAAAATACCTAGAAGCCGTGCATTGTATTGATGTAATAACGCTTTGATATTCTGGATCTGGTTATGATTCTGATTTGATAGGGTACCTAGACATGGGGATCATTCTCTCACAGTAAACCTTGGAAAGAGCAACCAATCTTTACAGTATAAAACTAGACAAAATGTTCAAGCTCCTCTCGGATCAGTCTACGTGGCTCATGCTATAAACCGTCAGCGCTCGCTCTCTCTCTCTCTGTACATCTGTACAAAGGACAGGAACGCATGGCTGCCGGCAACCAATCAGCCTGCGTTCGACACTCAGACACCTGCTAATTGGCAGCTGCCTGATCTACTGAGATATGATGGATGGACGGATGACAGGGAGTCTTCATAAAAATAAAAAAAAGTTGCATCAATCAAAAATGACTAAATCTTTCGCACATACATATAAACAGTACAAACACAGGCAGATACCTGCACATGAAAACAGATCCTACAGTGAGTCTTGGGACTGCATGCCTGCTATAATCAATTCCAGTCAGAAAGATGAACCGTGATCGTGAGCAGAAGAGGGTGTAAGCTTAGAAAGAGACGTAAGGGAATGACTGAAACTGAGGGATTTGTGGGCCCACAGTCCACAAGGCATAGTCCTATTTCTGTGTGACACCGTCAGTTTAATTCCTCGTACTTTCACAGCGAAGGCATAGGCGTGGGGAGTGGATAGTGTTCAGGTGGAAGGGGAGAAAGTGAGCTACATCAGAATGTGTCCCACATACAGTGCCCTTCTGCTGGGGCTTGCAGGCAGCTGGTACCTACCTCTGCTTTCCAGTGCTGGACGGAGGAGAATGAGTGGGTGAGGGACGAGACGGAAAGAACAAAGGGAATAGAGAGGGAGAATGACCGAAAGAGGAAGAGAATATGAGTCTGAGATTAGAATGATTCATTATTCAAATGGCACTTCAGTAAAAAAATAAAATAAAATAAAGGATGAGAGAAAATGAAAAAGGTTAGATGAATAGATTAAAAGAGAATGGTCAAAATAGTTACTAACATTAATGCTTTATGACATGGTTAATGTTGGGAGATTGCATGCAATGCCTTGCTACTGTGTCAGTGTGTTGCTCTGTCCTCGCACAGGTATGTACAGGTATGGTATGTACGCAAGTATGTATGCAAGTCTCGACCCTGCAAGTTGTAACACCCACTACCTTGTTTTATTACTGGCATCAATGGTAAGTACTTATATAATACTGTGTGTTATAAGTAGTTATACAACCCTGTGTGTGAACACAGTAACTCACTCCTGCCCACCTGTGGTGTACACACTCCACCGGTGGTGGCTTGAAATGCAGCGAGGGTTGATGATGGCCACTAGGGATCCCTGTTCACACATTAATCGTGTAAGATTGTTCAACTTCAACTAAGAGTCTCCAACTTCAACAATATTATACAAGTTGTACGTCTGGAACTGATGGGACAAGATCGCATAACATTCAAGTGTTTTTCTTCAGTTGAACTGCGTGGGGCTGCAACACAACGATGTGGCCAAATTACCTCAGGTCAGTCAATATCCGACTTAAATTTGAAGGCATTCTACAGTATAATTGCAGTGTGAAATTCTTCTCTCTCATTGGTTCCTCCATGGTAGCTTACAACAGTCTCTCTCTGCTGTCCTGTAAGCATATGTTTAAACCCTGTCTGTCATCAAAACACAATAGCCCATGTCGGAGAAGCTCAGATTGAGTCAGCGTGATCAGGTGGTGTCATGTGCACTCCAGTCAACTCGAGTCAAGTGATCCATTTGATCGGCCCTCATTGTGAGTCCATCAAGGTTAAAACCATTAGGGCCAGTCAACACAGAACCTGACAACCCCTCATCCACCACAAACCACACACTAGGCTTTCCCATTACAAAACACACTTTAGGTGATGCGTCCTTCAGTTAACCTAGGGTTACACGTAGGTGATGCGTCCTTCAGTTAACCTAGGGTTACACGTAGGTGATGCGTCCTTCAGTTAACCTAGGGTTACACGTAGGTGATGCGTCCTTCAGTTAACCTAGGGTTACACGTAGGTGATGCGTCCTTCAGTTAACCTAGGGTTACACGTAGGTGATGCGTCCTTCAGTTAACCTAGGGTTACACGTAGGTGATGCGTCCTTCAGTTAACCTAGGGTTACACGTAGGTGATGCGTCCTTCAGTTAACCTAGGGTTACACGTAGGTGATGCGTCCTTCAGTTAACCTAGGGTTACACGTAGGTGATGCGTCCTTCAGTTAACCTAGGGTTACACGTAGGTGATGCGTCCTTCAGTTAACCTAGGGTTACACGTAGGTGATGCGTCCTTCAGTTAACCTAGGGTTACACGTAGGTGATGCGTCCTTCAGTTAACCTAGGGTTACACGTAGGTGATGCGTCCTTCAGTTAACCTAGGGTTACACGTAGGTGATGCGTCCTTCAGTTAACCTAGGGTTACACGTAGGTGATGCGTCCTTCAGTTAACCTAGGGTTACACGTAGGTGATGCGTCCTTCAGTTAACCTAGGGTTACACGTAGGTGATGCGTCCTTCAGTTAACCTAGGGTTACACGTAGGTGATGCGTCCTTCAGTTAACCTAGGGTTACACGTAGGTGATGCGTCCTTCAGTTAACCTAGGGTTACACGTAGGTGATGCGTCCTTCAGTTAACCTAGGGTTACACGTAGGTGATGCGTCCTTCAGTTAACCTAGGGTTACACGTAGGTGATGCGTCCTTCAGTTAACCTAGGGTTACACGTAGGTGATGCGTCCTTCAGTTAACCTAGGGTTACACGTAGGTGATGCGTCCTTCAGTTAACCTAGGGTTACACGTAGGTGATGCGTTCCTTCAGTTAACCTAGGGTTACACGTAGGTGATGCGTCCTTCAGTTAACCTAGGGTTACACGTAGGTGATGCGTCCTTCAGTTAACCTAGGGTTACACGTAGGTGATGCGTCCTTCAGTTAACCTAGGGTTACACGTAGGTGATGCGTCCTTCAGTTAACCTAGGGTTACACGTAGGTGATGCGTCCTTCAGTTAACCTAGGGTTACACGTAGGTGATGCGTCCTTCAGTTAACCTAGGGTTACACGTAGGTGATGCGTCCTTCAGTTAACCTAGGGTTACACGTAGGTGATGCGTCCTTCAGTTAACCTAGGGTTACACGTAGGTGATGCGTCCTTCAGTTAACCTAGGGTTACACGTAGGTGATGCGTCCTTCAGTTAACCTAGGGTTACACGTAGGTGATGCGTCCTTCAGTTAACCTAGGGTTACACGTAGGTGATGCGTCCTTCAGTTAACCTAGGGTTACACGTAGGTGATGCGTCCTTCAGTTAACCTAGGGTTACACGTAGGTGATGCGTCCTTCAGTTAACCTAGGGTTACACGTAGGTGATGCGTCCTTCAGTTAACCTAGGGTTACACGTAGGTGATGCGTCCTTCAGTTAACCTAGGGTTACACGTAGGTGATGCGTCCTTCAGTTAACCTAGGGTTACACGTAGGTGATGCGTCCTTCAGTTAACCTAGGGTTACACGTAGGTGATGCGTCCTTCAGTTAACCTAGGGTTACACGTAGGTGATGCGTCCTTCAGTTAACCTAGGGTTACACGTAGGTGATGCGTCCTTCAGTTAACCTAGGGTTACACGTAGGTGATGCGTCCTTCAGTTAACCTAGGGTTACACGTAGGTGATGCGTCCTTCAGTTAACCTAGGGTTACACGTAGGTGATGCGTCCTTCAGTTAACCTAGGGTTACACGTAGGTGATGCGTCCTTCAGTTAACCTAGGGTTACACGTAGGTGATGCGTCCTTCAGTTAACCTAGGGTTACACGTAGGTGATGCGTCCTTCAGTTAACCTAGGGTTACACGTAGGTGATGCGTCCTTCAGTTAACCTAGGGTTACACGTAGGTGATGCGTCCTTCAGTTAACCTAGGGTTACACGTAGGTGATGCGTCCTTCAGTTAACCTAGGGTTACACGTAGGTGATGCGTCCTTCAGTTAACCTAGGGTTACACGTAGGTGATGCGTCCTTCAGTTAACCTAGGGTTTACACGTAGGTGATGCGTCCTTCAGTTAACCTAGGGTTACACGTAGGTGATGCGTCCTTCAGTTAACCTAGGGTTACACGTAGGTGATGCGTCCTTCAGTTAACCTAGGGTTACACGTAGGTGATGCGTCCTTCAGTTAACCTAGGGTTACACGTAGGTGATGCGTCCTTCAGTTAACCTAGGGTTACACGTAGGTGATGCGTCCTTCAGTTAACCTAGGGTTACACGTAGGTGATGCGTCCTTCAGTTAACCTAGGGTTACACGTAGGTGATGCGTCCTTCAGTTAACCTAGGGTTACACGTAGGTGATGCGTCCTTCAGTTAACCTAGGGTTACACGTAGGTGATGCGTCCTTCAGTTAACCTAGGGTTACACGTAGGTGATGCGTCCTTCAGTTAACCTAGGGTTACACGTAGGTGATGCGTCCTTCAGTTAACCTAGGGTTACACGTAGGTGATGCGTCCTTCAGTTAACCTAGGGTTACACGTAGGTGATGCGTCCTTCAGTTAACCTAGGGTTACACGTAGGTGATGCGTCCTTCAGTTAACCTAGGGTTACACGTAGGTGATGCGTCCTTCAGTTAACCTAGGGTTACACGTAGGTGATGCGTCCTTCAGTTAACCTAGGGTTACACGTAGTATTATAATGTTGAACGCCTATAAAGAAAAATAAAAATACACACGTCATTGTATAAGAAAATAGGGATACTTTCTGTCTCTCCGGTCTGTACACTTCATTAAAAGTGAACGGGGCATTACATCTGCAGAATGATGTAAGCCACAGTGGATTTCTTTTTACGTAACACCGTAAAATAACGGCTGAGAAACGCTCCATTCGGTCTTTCCACCCTTGTTGACACACAACAAGATTTATGCTCGAGTGAAAGTTATTCCATATCCTTGCCTGACTGGAAACGCATTAACAACATTAGTTCAACATTAGTTCAACATCAGAAGAGCAGGCTTTCACACGGACAGGCTGTTATAACACTTTCGTTTTACCCGCTAAATTCATTTTAATGACGAGGCTAGTTCTGTAACAATGCATTGCATACCACATATTGTGTACGGTATTAAACCGTTTCTCAGAAGACCGTTCTCTCTTAAGAAAGCTCTTAATTAAGCATTTGTCTACTTCATGTCAATACATAGCCGACTTAATCTAAACTTTCTAAAGGTAAAATGTACCGTCTTCGCAGTTTGTCGAACATTAAATGAGATGCAAATCTTGTCACATAGGCCTACCGTTTTGTCATAATGGTAGCGGGAAGACAAGAGACACAGATTGATTCCTCTGATAATGTCTGTAAGGAGCACTTAAGGACCTTGACTAGCAAAGAGCTAAGGGCGGGCGGGCAGTCAGCCAGCCACCCAGACTCAACAGTCAGTCTGTGTAGCACATGTGCTACTGTTGGCCCAGCCAGGAGCCACCGGGCCTTGGGCCCAGAACAGAATGTGGTGCTTCAGAGGCAAAGAGCAAAACGAATCCAGATGTCTGTGACTCACATAAAACACTCAACGAAAAGACTGTGTGCTTGTGTGTTATATCAGGAACAGAGTGTGTTCGCACCGCACGGCGCACATACACTGTGCATGGAAAGGAAAATAGTATTTTGTTCTTTTTTTTGAGGGGAAATGAATGGGTTTGTTTCTTTTGAGGGAGAATGGAGAATTATGAGGAGTCCCTTAATGGCTTGAGCTGTAAACGTTTGGTTACTGGTGGGATTTTGTCAAATGAATTATGACCCGGGGGTATTTATACATGTACTAGTGGGAGGGGCTGTCGTTATAATGTAAAAATCATGTAAAATAAAACTGATCCTAGACCAGCGCTCCTACTCTGAGATGCTTTATGAATACAAGCCCTGGTGTTTGTTAAAGAGTCGTCCCCGTTTTAAATTTGAAAAACGAAACTACACATCCAAAACACATCAATAAAGTATCTGGCCGGTGTCGTTACGATTCCTGCCAAAGATTATAGCCTACTCCTGTCATTAGTGGCAAAATGACTTCTGTAGCTAAAAATCTTTTTTTTGCCGAGAGACTAAATTGCAACCGTCAGAAAACACACAGCTCAGCCCCCATGTGGTTGGTTGGCCAATTATGAGGCATGACTCACGAAGGAAATATCTGCCATTTGCCATTCCTACACATCACTTCTGGACCAGTAGTGATCCAACTCAACATAAAATCCTACTTTGACAACTTCTGTGGTTGTTCTGCCACTTCAGTAACCACCATTTTCATTAGTTTTATGGTATTTGACTGACATTTATGGATAATAACACAGGAATACTGCTTTTGAAAATGCTGTATGAGTCATTGTGAGAAGTCCAGTAAAGCACAGAAACAAAATTGACACAAATCTATTGAAATCAAACTGATGTTGGTTAAAAATGAGTCGGTGTGTGTGTGTGTGCACGTGATTGTCTTTGTGTCTAAACTATTGATACCAGCAATGAGTGCATTAAAGTAAGCAAGGCAGGGAGAGTAAGTTAGGTATTGAGTTATTGAGCATATAAATGTACTCTGGTAGTGTGTGACCATACCTTTATCAAGTGTTTGTTCACCCATTTTGTGAAGGTCTTTTTCTGTACTCGATCCCGTTCGTCTGCAAGACACAAAGAGCAAACGTCAGACATGATTATAGAAAAACAAAGATTAGATAAACCCCCGGAGTACATTAATAAGTCATGTTGAGGTATTCTTTACTGAGGGTTAAGAAAACTCAGTCTAAATGAAAAACAGATCGCAGGGTATTTGGGGATAAGGAGAAGACCAAAGGATTTAAAATACATTTAACATGAACAGCGAGCGCTGATATCTAACAAGTATCCCAGATGCCGCCATCGTTTTGCACATCCCCGAGACAAAGAGAAGTCATTGGATGGGATTAGTCTAGCCCGGTGAGACATGACAGCAGAGCGTCGGGACTAAACATGTCTGACTCACGAGAAATCATCATAGCACAGTCAGTGTCTAGATATACACCCTCGTTGTCGAGTTGTGTCTGCAAATGCTATTCACTAACAAATGACTACAGGCAGGGCCTGAGGCTTAGTGGAAGCATTTACACTGTACAGGTGCTCAGTATCTCTACAGGCCTGGTACTGTATGTACACATATGTTGCTACGTACTGTAACGGACACTGTTGCGCTTGTGGAACATGACAAGATATGGTAGCTCTCAGAGAGTAAGACAACGGTGCCTTAACGGGCAGATAACCACATCGGGCAGATCGATACGGTTTCAGCCTCACCACCCCACTACTCTAGGGTACTGATAAACATACTGCAGAGCGCAGACACTGACGTACCAACTGTAGACACTGACCCTCCCCAACTAAGAGGCACATCACCAACAGTTAGTCATCATGCCAGACCACTTTTGATTTTTTTGTTGTTGTATATTTTTGTATATTTAACCAAAGAAGTCACATTGAGATATACATCTCCTCTTCAAGTGAGCCCATCAGTTATATCAAGTGAGATAGTACTGATGGCCAATCCAATAGCAATTCCAATAGGTTTGTTTTTCGAAAGTCATACGTCGCATTGAAGAAAATACTGTATTTATTACACTGATAACTCATTATCCAGACCAAAGATATTGGTGTCCATATTAATAATATGTCATTAACAAACTGCATTTAAGGTTCTTCATCAAAGCCTACCGTACCATTAAAGGGAAAATTGCCCCCCAAAATCAACATGGTGAAAATGGCGCGTTTCTATGTTTTGTAGTAAAAAAAGATAGAGGAAGATAAAATGTTTCTAATGACACCATCAATTTGTAGACAATGCCTAATAATAATAATAGGTTAAAATCACACGGTGCACACCAATGGTGTCATTGGAAACACTTATCTTCCTCTATCTTTTCTACAAAAACATAAATAAAAATGCGCCATTTTCACATATGTGCTGGAGATGATGAATACGAAGTTGCATTTCTTTTTGAATTTTCCCTTAAGGTGGCAATATGTTACTTTTTGGCCTCGACCAAAGTCACATAGAATTGCGAGTTATAGATCTATCATTCTACTTGAAAGCAAGTCTAAGAAGCGGTATTTCTATGCTTCCCATTCTTAAGTTTTGCTTTTGCATCTTTTACTTTGGGTTTGGTACACCAGCTTCAGACAGCTGAAACAACAATATTCATGGGTATGGAAAATGTATTTCACCGCAGTTTAGATGTTAAAATGATTCTCTAAACTAAACTAGCTTATTTTGTCACATAAAGTGAAATTTGGCAAACTATTTGAGTTTTAGCAACCAGGAAATTTCTGCATAGTGCAACTTTAAGGAAGCCTCGGGTCTTCAGCTACTCCTATGACAGCTCAGGTCATGTTACTGAATGAACTGTTAAACATGCTATATAAGTTAAACGTTATCAGTCTTACAAGGTGGTGAAAAGCATATTAAGTACCACTCACAGGCTAGGCACTGCAGAACCAAAGTACAACGGTGTGTGCTGATTCACTGTGACTGCAAACTCAACCCGCAGGCTACACTTTTGTATTCTCAGGTGGGCGCGTCCGCTATGTTGCTATTGTGTTATGGGAGCACGTTGCCGTGGCAACCATAGGGTATGTGTGTGTGCCTGGAGACTATTGACTTCTGTCATTCTCTGTCGTTCATCAATAAAGCTACGATACGTGGGCAATCCTGATGTATACGGGACACTCCCGCTCACAGTTTATGCGAGGTAAAAATGCTCAAGTATCACGGTCGGGGGGACTAAACACAAATACTTGTGTTAGTCCAGCAGTGGTGTCCAGCTTGCCATCAGCATACACAGTGCACCCAGTCATGACTCGGGCTAAGACAAACTATTTCAACTGCATTGTGTGATGCCAAAGATAAACACAGTGATCACAAATTCACAATGGTAAAAGGGGCGAAAGTCCTACCTCCTTTACCCAAAGCCATCTCCTTGATTCACTGCAGGACAAAGGAGTGTTTCAGCCCATCTTACAAGTGGTAATCTAATAGGTCCTCCTGAGTGAGTCACTCTCAGCACTTGATTTATAATTGGCCATTAACCAATAGACACATGACTACTACTCCACTCTTCTATAAAATAACCACAAGTGAATGAGCAAGTAAGAAAATATCTATAAATGTCATTCAATAAGAAAAAGGGTATACCCAAACACACTTCAGCCCAGCTTAAATGAGAGTCATGTGCTCGACTGAGGGACTTGAAATTCCAAAAAACAATCCTTACCCCAGGACATTTCAATGGGTGACTATGCAGGAAAGGAAAAAAAAACAACAACAAAAACGACATTTAAAGGACGCAAACAGCCTCCCTGTTTCGGCGTGAAACACCTTCATTAGAGTCTTGAAGGCGTTTTACACCGAAACGGGAGCCTGTTCGTGTACCGTATAGAAATGTTTCAGATCCATGCAGAAACAGAGTGCTCCTTTTTCTTTGTAATCCTGGATAGTCAACCGTTAAAGTGTCCTGGGGTAAGGAATGTTTTTTGGTCATTCTATAGGAGCTTTATCAACAATGTATAGGCCTACTGAGATTTCATCCCCACATTTTGTGAATGGGTTCGCTGACCACTAGGGTGGGAGGGAACGGCTGATGTGTTAGATTAGTGGGAGTGTCCACTCTTGGTCACAAATGTGGACGACTGGAGAGACACAGAAAACATGACAGCAAAAAAACAACAACAACGTCATTTTAAATCTAAATGTATTCCCATAGATGATGATTAGAGAAAGCTCAAACTGTAATTGAGAGTGCACTAAAGGCCCACAGTGGAAGCCACAAGCCCTCTTTCAATTTAAATTGACACTGACAGTTGGTATGTATCTCAGCATCATGAAGGAGCTCATTATTTCACAGACTTGTCTGTGCAGGGATATGAAAATGGTCCAATCCTATAACTACAGCAGTAAAACTTTCCCTTTCACAGGAAAAGAAAAACACCCAGAATTTGAACTCTCTCCCTTAAGTAATCACAAACCATAGTATCAGAGGCAAACTTTCCATATGAACCTATTTGACACACTGGCTAGGTGAACACTGTCATACATAGAACCAAACTTTTCATGTACTGTAAACACTTCCTAGGTTAATGCTGTACATACTAGTACCTTTCCTGCCGTCCGTAGACTTGAGCATCCCCTGGTAGTAGCCTTCGTCTGAGGGCACCCTGTCCCTTCCATCCCTGCCACCACTGCTATCTGTCGAGAAGTTCCTGTATCTCTGTTGCTGACCGCTCATGGTGCCACTCAACTCCGAATGAATGAATCAAAAGTCCCCTCTAGCGCGCTCTATGCTTTGTCACCACAAGGTTTCTGTCGGTAGCTATAACGGTAGCTATAACGTTTCTCTCTTTCCTGCTCTTACTCCGCTTAAAAATTCCTCAGTGCTCCTTTCACTCGGAGGGAGCATGCAGTCCTATGGCTACGTTCCAGTCAGCACTGTCGATCCAGCCTATGATTGTATTCCTCTCTCGCTCTACCTCCGTATGAGCTCTCCTCTTCTTTTCTTCCCGCAGATTTTTTTTCTCCCTCTCCTCCTCTCGCAATAAGTTATCCCTGTGGGGTACAGTGTCTGGGCCTGTCCTTGTGCTGATCTGTACAGTATGATAACTGCCTGAGCAGTTTGGAGGACATTGTGGTGGGTAAGAGGCTCGACCACACCCCTTCCTCTGCCCTGTCATATTGGTGTGGCTGGTGAGAGCAGGAAGGGGGCGGGGAACAGAGGAAAGTGAGTGATCAGACAAGGTGTGGTGGCCAGCAGGCCGTTGTGCCATAAAAGACACCATCTGCATACAGTTTTACTTGTCATCTTACCTTCGTTTACTGAAGGGTACACAATATACACCATGAATCCTTATACTGCGTTACGATGGCAGTATAAGCAATAACGAAGAATGGCACCGGAATAAATAACACAATATTGTTTTACGGTTTGATATAATTTCATATTGGTTTAGAACACAGTTCAACATCTAATTACTTTTTTAATCGCACGCACACACACACACACACACACACACACACACACACACACACACACACACACACACACACACACACACGATTAATCATTGCCTACTCACTGCATTCCTGAGAGAGCTGTGGGTGTTACTCAGTGTGATGAGGAAGAGGGGGAGGCTAAGGGAAGGGCTACTTTGGCATCCACACACACTGAGAGATCAGCCATGACCCAACCCTCAACAAGACTATACAGTACTAGCTATATCTAAGGACATGTAGATTCTCGAACTAGACAATTAGTGAAGGAGTACATATTCCCTCTGCTCTGCTGAAGGCCTGACAGCGTGTGTGTTTTTTGTTTTCCCTTTAACTACACCAGCATGAACTAAAGTACACTCATGCACGCTCACAGACCTGATTTCCTCAAACTCCACACTCACATGTAACGACATTACAGAGACATTCTAGCACAACTCCACTACAACCAGCTAGCATTGTTGAACCAGTGATTATGATTATCAGTCCTTTATCAGCCTCTAACCCAGAGATGCCCATTCAGATAACTGATAAGACACGATATCAGTGAGGACTTGTTTTGGTGTCTCATTCCCTCATAATAACATGGGAAGACCCAAAAATACACTTAAGGGAGACCCAGGTAAGAACCAGGGGGTATACTACAAAGTAGGCTCAAGGAGCTAGCCAGCTTACTTTGGTAAACAACAACAAAATACTTGATTTTCTAGTTCATTAAAAAAGTTTAACTTAAATATGTGTTTTTGATTATTGAGTCAATTAGAACATACCCATTTCAATATCTTTCAAAAACATGCATTTTACCTCTATGACGATATTTAGTTTAGTTGGCTAACTCCTTGAATCTGCTTTGTAGAATACCCCTCAGGGTTCCTAGGCCTGTGTATTTTTGGGCTTCACTAAGAACTGTAGGGTGCTGACACCCAAAACAATGCCACAGGGTGTGACCAACAGGCCCTCTAAACATTAAGAAGGTATGCATCTCATTTCCACACCCTGTCTGACATGACATTAGGAAGGATGTAAAACAAACAAAAAAAAACACTTTTCTTTCCAATGTGAGGTGATTAATTGCATCTTGTTTGAACATGAAGCAGTTGATGTGCACAAGATGTGTGTTTGTTTTATTTGACACTAAGTTCACAAAATTTGAAAATGGTGGAGAGGCACACCTTAAATAATAGCTTTGTGTCCTCCCACTCGTCTAGGCAAGAGCAGGAATTAAGGAGGCCAAGCAAATACCATAATACTGTACAGTCCAAGACATACAAGGGAAGAGAACAGTAATAACAACACACACATAATCCCACCTCGACAGGGCTGGAGGCTAAACATAAAAACACTGAGGATTCATATGGTCACCTCTCACAGGAGAGTTTGGATAGTGTAGCCTGGGAAAAGAAAGGATTAACATATGATGTCATTGATTTCAATGTGCTTAGCAAACCACAACACGTTAACTGCTACTGATACCTCAAAACAGGTTGGGAGTTTTATGAAACAGAGTGACTTTAAGGAATCCAATTTCAATGTGCATGGGGTTGAACGAAAGCTAAAAAATAGGTGAAGTGAAAGGGCTTTGACCGTGGACTACTGCTTATGCAGCTAGGAGGATGCTGACAGAGCAGGGCGACGTGATGAGCCGTTGGAATGTGTCTGCGATCTCCTCTCTGCTGGCCGGTGCACTGGGCCAAAGTCCTAACCTAAATATCCTAACCCACCACCCCAAACAAACACACACCCTTACACCCCCACACCGCAAGGATTGGTAGGCCTGCAAGAGGCTGATACAGTATGTGACAAATCTGGCCATACAGATCACAATCCCGTCATCTGCCATATCACATAAACAATTAGTTGTACAAGCATGAAATATAAAGGTACATCTTGGGTGTAGCTTATTGTATAGAACTTGATAGCTTGTCACTGGATCGTAAATAGCTTGACATACTGGACCGTACAGTATTTTATACCTGAAGGTCAACACTGCAAAGCAGTGGCACAGGTGTGAACACCAATGTTAGGCACTTCTCTTCAGCAGTGTGACATAATGATACAAACAGCTCCGCTTTGATTTTACCCCAGGCACAGATCTAGGATCAGCCCCCCCTGCCCCATTCTGAACTGCATTGTCGGAACTAGAAGCACAAGCATTTCGCTACACTCGCATTAACATCTGCTAACCATGTGTATGTGACAAATAAAATTTGATTTGATTTGATTTGAACCCTAACCATTCATGGGGGAAATGCAAAACTGACCCAAGACCAGTGTGTAGGGGCAACTTCACCCTTCTCCATACAGTGCATTCGGAAAGTATTCAGACCCCTTGACTATTTCCACATTTTGTAACATTACAGCCTTATTCTAAAATGTATTGAACCATTTTTTCCCCTCCCCTTATCAATCTACACACAATACCCCATAATGACAAAGAAAAACTGTTTTTTAGAAATGTTTGCCAATGTATAAAGAAAAACATCGCTTGGCAGTGATTACAGCCTCAAGTCTTCTTGGTATGACGCTACAAGTTTGGAATACCTGTATTTGGGGAGTTTCTCCAATTCATCTCTGCAGATCCTCTCAAGTTCTGTCAGGTTGGATTGGGAGTGTTGCTGCACAGCTATTTTCAGGTCTGTCCAGAGATCTTAGATCGGGTTCAAGTCCGGTTTCTGTCTCGGCCACTCAAGGACATTCAGACACTTGTCCTGAAGCCACTCCTGCGTTGTCTTGGCTGTATGCTTAGGGTCGTTCTCCTGTTTTAAGGTGAACCTTTGCCCCAGTCTGAGGTCCTGAGAGCTCTGGAGCAGGTTTTCATCAAGGATCTCTCTGTAATTTGCTCAGTTCATCTTTGCCTACGGCCTGACTAGTCTCCCAGTCCCTGCCGCTGAAAAACATCCCCACAGCATGATGCTGCCACCACCATGCTTCACTGTAGGGATGGTGCCAGTTTACCTCCAGACATGAAGCTTGGCATTCAGGCCAAAGAGTTCAATCTTGGTTTCATCAGACCAGAGAACCTTGTTTCTCATGGTCTGAGAGTATTTAGGTGCCTTTTGGCAAACTCGAAGCAGGCTGTCATGTGCCTTTTACCAAGGAGTGGCTTTCATCTGGCCACTCTACCATAAAGACCTGATTGGTGGAGTGCTGCAGAGATTGTTGTCCTTCCGGAAGGTTCTCCTATCTCCACAGAGGAACTCTAGAGCTCTATCAGAGTGACCATTGGGTTCATGGTCACCTCCTTGACCAAGGCCCTTCTCCCCCGATTGCTCAATTTGGCCAGGCGGCCAGCTCTAGGAAGAGTCTTGGTGGTTCCAAACTTCTTCCATTTAAGAATGATGGAGACCACTGTGTTCTTGGGGACCTTCAATGCTGAAGAAATGTTTTGGTACCCTTCCGCAGATCTGTGCCCCGACACAATCCTATTGAGCTCTACGGACAATTCCTTCGACCTCATGGCTTGGTTTTTGCTCTGACATGCACTGTCAACTGTGGTACCTTATATAGACAGGTGTTTGTCTTTCCAAATCATGCCCAATCAATTGAATTTAATCAAGTTGTAGAAACATCTCAAGGATGATCAATGGAAACAGGATACACCTGAGCTCAATTTCGAGTCTTATAGCAAAGGGTCTGAATACTTACAGTACGTATATAAGGTATTTCTTTTTAATAATCTTTAATAAATTGAAAAAAATTCTAAAAACCTGTTTTTGCTTTATCATTGTGGGTTATTGTGTGTAGATTGCTGACACATTTTTATTTCATCCATTTTAGAATGAGGCTAACATAGCAAAAAGTGGAAAAAGTCAAGGGGTCTGAATATTTTCCCAAGGCACTGTACCAACACCAGGGTGTTAGGTACTTCACACATAACAATACCAAGCCCAGGGGGGCATAACAACGGGAAATGTGGAATGTCACAGGAAGGCCCAAACTCAATAGAGCAGCCAACGTCAGAGATACCGTGGAAAATCTTACTCATTAAACTGTTTTCGCCAAAGACGCTGCAAAGGATGTATCATTAAGGTCTACACATGCTTATAACCCTGCTCCCTCATTTGCCCTCATCTAAACCAGATGCAACGCTTGGCCTTTTAAAAACATAAAGACTGTTGAGATTTTTTTTCTCTCTCTCTAAATGACATGCTTGAGGTTCTCTCATTGCTACATAGAACGGGACAGATTAAAGTATGAGAGTGTCTTGGGGTTCTCCTCATGTGTTCCCACACTGACTGTGCGTCATATGTGGACACCCTTAGCGGATTTGCCCACAACCAGATGTATCCGGTTTTCAGGGATACAGCTATTCAACCAAACCAGAAGTGGGAACTCAGCTCATGAGTTTCTTTGTGGATGATGTGGATGGATTATTCTGGTGGAGGGAAGAGGGGGGAACCCCCGGGATCCACCCCTCTAATTTGTATGCCCAACGTTTAATTTCAAGGCTCATGCATATTCGAAGAACTTAGATATTCTACATAGCCGAACTTTGTCAGATGTTTGTCAGATGTCAGAATGAGTCAGCATCCCACACGATCAGTTGTGTATTCATCTCCAAACTAGATAGAAAATAACATGCCGCAAGCCTATATATCTGTAGAAAGTCCCAGATGAAAACACCAAACACATCTATATATCTGTAGAAAGTCCCAGATGAAAACACCAAACACATCTATATATCTGTAGAAAGTCCCAGATGAAAACACCAAACACGTCTATATATCTGTAGAAAGTCCCAGATGAAAACACCAAACACGTCTATATATCTGTAGAAAGTCCCAGATGAAAACACCAAACACGTCTATATATCTGTAGAAAGTCCCAGATGAAAACACCAAACACGTCTATATATCTGTAGAAAGTCCCAGATGAAAACACCAAACACATCTATATATCTGTAGAAAGTCCCAGATGAAAACACCAAACACATCTATATATCTGTAGAAAGTCCCAGATGAAAACACCAAACACGTCTATATATCTGTAGAAAGTCCCAGATGAAAACACCAAACACGTCTATATATCTGTAGAAAGTCCCAGATGAAAACACCAAACACGTCTATATATCTGTAGAAAGTCCCAGATGAAAACACCAAACACGTCTATATATCTGTAGAAAGTCCCAGATGAAAACACCAAACACGTCTATATATCTGTAGAAAGTCCCAGATGAAAACACCAAACACGTCTATATATCTGTAGAAAGTCCCAGATGAAAACACCAAACACGTCTATATATCTGTAGAAAGTCCCAGATGAAAACACCAAACACGTCTATATATCTGTAGAAAGTCCCAGATGAAAACACCAAACACGTCTATATATCTGTAGAAAGTCCCAGATGAAAACACCAAACACGTCTATATATCTGTAGAAAGTCCCAGATGAAAACACCAAACACGTCTATATATCTGTAGAAAGTCCCAGATGAAAACACCAAACACGTCTATATATCTGTAGAAAGTCCCAGATGAAAACACCAAACACGTCTATATATCTGTAGAAAGTCCCAGATGAAAACACCAAACACGTCTATATATCATTGCGAATCCTCTGAACAGTTCCCAAAATACTACGTCCTTGTTTCAGAAAGATCTGTCAAATTGGGTTGACGGAAATTGTGATTTTTCTCCAAAATCAACAGTGGTGGTTGTTTTCCATTTTAAATAGAAAACAACTAGGTTCCATTTCAAATTGCTTCTCATTGTACTCAACCCCACTCACTCATCAACTCAGCAGAGATTAGCATCACAGCCATAATAAACCAAGGTTGTGTTCATGAGCCACAAAACGGACTGAAACATGGAGTGACCTCCTAAACTTGTCCAATAAGAAAGGTTTGTTCCCGTTTTCCATTGCAAAACCTCCGGAGAGGTAGGCCTACTCCCGCAGAGATAGAAAAGTGTCCCCTGCAGACATTCTAACCCAGAGTTCAAGGGGAGAGGAATGGAGAACCATCCGAAGTAAACAGAAGATAACATGAGATAATCACAACACTATTCACGCCCTATCTGTTTAAACTCTTTCACAACTGTAAACGGTCACATAAATGCAATGCTATTGCCTGACCCTTCAAAGTTGGAACGTCAAAGCCACTATGCTCTCCATATGAGCATTTGTATATGTCAAGTTCATCATCAACTCATGTCAAGTTCATCTGTAAAAATCATCCGGTCAAGCATCTTTGACTCAGACAATCGGTCGTGTAGTCACACGGAACATGATTCCTTTTGGAAAACAGAAATTAAAGCAGAACAGAAATCCGCCATCATGGTTTAGATAGTCTTGAGATCATGGAGAGAGAAAAGGTGAGAAGAAGGGAGGAGAGGATGGCAGGGTTAACGCCCTTCATTCCAGAGAAGGGAGCAGCCTCAGCACTCCCTTAGAGGGACATCCACCTCACTGACTCCCCCTCCCAGTCTCCTGTCACTCCAGCCCAATGCAAGTGGGAGCGTGTGCTCGGAATGTTAATAAAATAAAACCAAGAGGAACAACTGGGATACACCTGTCACACCCTGACCTTAGAGATTTTTATGTCTCTATTTTGGTTTGGTCAGGGTGTGATTTGGGTGGGCATTCTATGTTCTTTTTTCTATGTTTTTGTATTTCTTTGTTTTGGCCGGGTATGGTTCTCAATCAGGGACAGCTGTCTATTGTTGTCTCTGATTGGGAACCATACTTAGGTAGCTTTCCCCCACAGGGTTTTTGTGGGTAGTTATTTTCTGTTTTGTGTTTCTGCACCTGACAGGACTGTTTGGGTTTTCGTTCATTCTCTTTGTTATTTTTGTTATTTAGTTTAGTTAGTTAAGTTGAAAAAAAAAAAAGTTTGAACACTTACCGCGCTTAGTGGTTAGAGTGTTGGACTAGTAACCGGAAGGTTGCAAGTTCAAACCCCCGAGCTGACAAGGTACAAATCTGTCGTTCTGCCCCTGAACAGGCAGTTAACCCACTGTTCCTAGGCCGTCATTGAAAATAAGAATTTGTTCTTAACTGACTTGCCTAGTTAAATAAAGGTAAAATAAAAATAAAACCGTGCTTTGGTCCACACCTTCTTCAACAAACGATCATTACAACACCTTGTTCCTGACTGTGTGTGTGTGTGTGTGTGTGTGTGTGTGTGTGTGTGTGTGTGTGTGTGTGTACACACAGTCTGTTTGGGTCAGCTGTGGTCATCAGCTGAGATATTCATGAAGTTCAAGAGCCATATTGTCCAGTCTTCAATGTACTTTTTCTGTCTGTTATAACAGGACATGAGGGGATTTCTGCCATAGCTTTGGAAAGACTCACTGAATGTCCGACGTTATCTTCACAGATCTAAATCCCGGTAGCAGGATGAGACGTCATAGTCAGAATTAGATCAAAGGATGAAGCTGTAAGCCCAATTTAACTCCGACTCAACAAGGAATGGATTACCCCTGACAGCTGAGGTTGAAAATGGCTAATTAGTTTACCGCTCCTGGAGCCATGGTGGAAAGCCCCACATCTGTAAATTAACGCTCACTCTCGTGGACTTTCCTTTAGTAAACTTACACAGAGATTATAGTGTGTCTGTTTAATCAAGGTGTAGGTACAGTACCTTTGCAATACAACACCCAGTCTCCCTCTTTTGGAGATGGTATCATACTGCACCAGCCTATGTACTCATTACGTACAATAGTTTTCGACAGAGGGCAACAGACGCTTTATTTAAAATATGTCAAAATGGAAATGACATATTGCTATTGAGAAAACCTGTCAAAACGTCACTCTCACTTCATTCCCTATCCCTTCAAAGATCATTATTACTAGTTTCCATATTTGATAAACATTAGCGGAGGGCTGAATTGAGAATTATCTGACCGACAGTACATTTGAATGTGGAAAAAGAGGAACCTGAGAGGGGTTGCTGTGCCAACATTTCCAAACAAACGGTAGCTTTTTGCGCCTGTGGCTGGGTTATTTTAGTTCTATTACTCATGGCTGTATTTTTAGACTGGGGGCTGTGTCTTCCATGATTGACTAACTTCATAGAGAAAGGAAAACAGTGGTTCTGGAGGGAGAAAATAATAGAAGGTTCACAGAGTGAACACTAGATGGTAACACAGCACAATGAGGACAGGGTGACTTTTTGCTGGTCTTGTTATTATGTTGCTATACTTTCTTTGCTGTGGCCATGACCTAACCAGGATAAACTCTGAGCTCCATATAAGTCAGTTATAGTCAAGTTACATGGTAGGAAGAAAAACTCCTGGATCTAGTTATCATGAAAAATGAACAAGTAATTAAAAAAAACAGAGAAATGAAAACCTGCCAATCCTGCATTCATTAGACATTTCAAATCACACAAAAAGAAATGTATGAAAAAGCTAATATAATGATGGTGCCATTCAGACCCTCTCAGAGTGCATTTATGGAAGGGGATGCACAACCATACCCACGGAATACTCTAAAACTGGGTTCTAGATAGTCACAAGCAACTGGAAGTGTTACTTAAAGACATTACTCGTCATCAGTGTCTCTAAAATAGTCATATTTATAATAGCTGAATGACACCCTTGATCCTAACTGTCAGGACATTGCTTAATCCAGTCAGGGTGAGTCATCCACAGAGCACTATCCCTACCCAATAAAACCCCTCCCCTCCCACAGTCACTCTGCACGTTACCCAGCTGCCATGTCACACCCAGAGTACAATAAAAACCTGTGAACGTGCTACAGAGGAATAACAAGTGCATTATTATTTAACACTTGCCATATACTGGAGTAGTTATTATTTACTATAGACTAATACTAAACTGTTAACTGTTTGACCTGTAGGCAGTTCCCACGCATAGAGAACAAATAGCTGGTAGCATAATTCATGTGGGATTGTGAGTCACGAAGACACACCCCATTGGAAAGGCTTGCCAAAGCCCATGATGGTAGTCATTTGTGATTTGCGTGAGAGCTGGGGAGTAAGGGCTCCTTCAGTGTCCTACTTTGAACACATATGGAAGTGAGTTGGACATGAGACAGCTGGAGGCAATCAGCAAAACATCCGACATCATATCAATGGAATCCAAGACTAGTTTAACTGTAACACTAAAAAGAGACAGATAATCAAGTCTCTTACGCCTTCTCCCCCATTCACAAATCTCACACGCTGCTAATATGTACGATGTATTTATTTGAGAATCATACCACACATTCTGAAAACATTCAGTTGCCTAAGATTTACATGGTCATTAATTGAAAGAACATTTTAATTTTCACTCTGAAATGGAAAATAATACAATATTAATTATCATGTTGTAGGGCCCTGTGTTTTGCTCAATCATGTTACATGCCTGAGGAGGGTGGTCCAGCACCGTTGTTGACATTTTTGGTGTAAATCTCATTTCTGGACTAGGTTTAAAATATAGGAACAGATCTTGCTGTGTCAAATGATTACGCAAAACACAGGGCCCTAGACCATATATGAAACTTACTTATTACTTGTAACTACAATTGTATTACATGTGATCATATTTACTACTGGTAGGACTAAAACCAGTGTGGGGAACGCCTACTTTGCTTAACCCTTCCCCATGTCAGTATTTATATTTCTGCCACTCACCTACACAACACATTTTGCAGTACAAATATTTGCTTCTTTTTGCATAGCTCATCTCGTGCAGGTGATATTCCCGTTCATAATCTATTCCCAGATGAAAAAACGACAACGCTCCAGTTGGAACTTCGGGGCTCCCCTGCGTCGCCATAACTTCAACAGGTGAAAAGCGACACGATATCTCAAGATGCGCTCACCGACAATCCGGAGCGCAAGAATGCAAACACACTCGTTTTCAGAGCGAACTGGACATGGTGCAACAGTCAATGGATATAAAAAAAAATGCTTTCTAATGGATGGGTGAATGTTGCACTTTCATGACAGCCCTGCCCATCTAATTTGAGTCCTTTTATTTCCCAAAGGTATATGGACTTGTACTCTATTCCATATCAATAGATATATACAGTATATAGGCCTATCCATTCAATACAGTGAAATGTAAAAAATGAAATAATAATAATTTTTAAAAATATGAAATGTTAAACTTTGTTCGAATTTATTTTAATATTCTTGGGATACGGTTCAATTACAATTGCAATATTTATGTGTGACAATGAAAGCAAATATTTAATCAGTTAATTTTATTTTCGGTGGGAAATATAAAGTGTGAAATACATAGTTTAATTATTTCACTTTGTGTGTGTAAAAATGCCTTTCAGAACCTGTTATGGTTTATGGAGTGTGTTGTCTGGGCTCTTTGGCAGTTTTAACAGTGGCCCGGGGTGATACAGATCTTATAATAGGAATTTATAATTATAAAAACTGTCATCAATTTACATTTGAGGCTCCCTTAGTACTGCATTCCACCTTGGAACTCACAGTACTTCAAGTCTTCAACCCTTCTACCACTGTTAAGGCAGAATTATCATTAAGCCTATCATGAAAGTAAAAGGAGGGGGAAAAAGCAGACTACTTTCTCTCTTTCTATTAGAACTCTAATTAAACAATGTATGACTGTCTACTTGGGTCGACCGACACAAACACCACCGTCGTCAGTCAAGAGAGGCTAATTTACGACAGGTCACAACTGACCTGATCCTAGGTCAGATTAAAGAGTGGACAGATGGCCTGAATATGAGACTTCTCTTACAGATGACTGACCTATGCTCCACAAACATACAACTGCACTTGTCTTCAGGCACTAAGGACTGGTTTCCCGCACCCATTATAAAAAGCCTCCTTTGGACTAAAAAGCATATGGTCAATGGAGAATCTTAATTGAAAGTGATTTTTAGCCCATGGATAGGCTTAATCTGGGTCCAGGAAAATGGACCGATGATTCCCACTTCTAACCTTTAAGCAATATTATGTGACCCATTTCAGGAAGTTAGGCGTATGCTGCTACTTCACAGGAGAGGAATTAGCATATATTTTTTTAAATCACATTTTTTTGGGGGGGGGCAGAAATGCCTTCTGGATCATGTGAACGTTCTTGTGCCTTAACAACAAACTTGTATGCCATCTGTAAATAGGAATACTATTGTTAAAATTACGAGCCGAGTTGGTTTAGCCATGCAAAAAGGCCGGAACTTTCCCGCAAGTCATGATTGGCTGAGATGATGGATGGGCTGGACATGCCGAGAGATGAGTTCGGATTGGTCTACCATGAAGCATGCTTTTGTCTAGAACATAAGCTGCTCAGTAAGTGTAGATAAACCTTGCTACCGGGGCTTTATTAGCCATGGAGAACTGCAAAAGTGTTGCTACTGCTCAACAACATTGCTGCCAAAAGTTAGCAGGCACTATTGACAAAGATCAGTGGGAAACAGTTGTGATGGACTACTTTTTGATCATGGTCATTGTGAACCAGAGTGACTTGACACAATGTGGGTCAAACAAGCTGTACAAACAAAACAGAGTGAAAAGGGGTTACAGTCTGCTGTGAAGCCTTCATCTATGCACAGGGGTAAGAGTCTAGCTACATTTTCAGATATTATAAGTTTCTAAATTTGTCAGAAAGTCTTTTTCATTGCAAGTTAAAGAGTACTGTTATCTAGCTAGCGAACAACAGCTTGCTGGATCACTAGCTAACGTTACATGTGTATGATCTGTGTAGTAATATTATTAGTATCTCAGAAAGCTATTTGCATTGCTAGTTACCGGTACACCTTGTATATAGCCTCACTACCGTTATTTTATTGTTGCTCTCTGATTAGTTATTTTTCTATTGTCTTCTTTTTTATTTACATATTTTTTACTTCAGTTTAGTAAATACTTTCTTAACACTTATTTTTCTAAAACTGCATTGTTGTTTAAGGGCTTGTAAGTAAGCATTTCACTGTTGTTGTATTCAGCACATCAATCAATCAAATGTATTTATAAAGCCCTTCTTATATCTTACACCTGCTGTACAGAAACCCAGCCTAAAACCCCAAACAGCAAGCAATGCAGGTGTAGAAGCACGGTGGCTAAGAAAAACTCCCTAGAAAGGCCAAAACCTAGGAAGAAACCAAGAGAGGAACCAGGCTATGAGGGGTGGCCCTCTTCTGGCTGTGCCGGGTGGAGATTATAACAGAACATGGCCAAGATGTTTAAATGTTCATAGATGACCAGCAGGGTAAAATAATAATAATCCGAGTGGTTGTAGAGGTTGCAACAGGTCAGCACCTCCAGAGTAAATGTCAGTTGGCTTTTCAAAGCCGATCATTCAGAGTATCTCTACCGCTCCTGCTGTCTCTAGAGAGTTGAAAACAACAGGTCTGGGACAAGGTAGCACGTCCGGTGAACAGGTCAGGGTTCCATAGCCAGGCATAGCCAGGCAAAACAGTTGAAACTGGAGCAGCAGCACGGCCAGGTGGACTGGGGACAGCAAGGAGTCAGCATGTGAGCCATGACCAGCCTTTCAAAGCACTTCATGGCTACAGATGTGAGTGCTACGGGTCAGTAGTCATTTAGGCAGGTTACCTTAGTGTTCTTGGGCACCTGGACTATGGTTGTCTGCTTAAAACATGTTGGTATTACAGACTTGGACAGGGAGAGGTTGAAAATGGCGTAGTAGTAGTAGTTTAGCTCGTCTGGTAGGCTAATGTCACTGGGCAGCTCTCGGCTGTGCTTCCCTTTGTAGTCTGTAATAGTTTGCAAGCCCTGAATGGAGAGAAAACCCTGTGAGAAACTTTCTAGAATAAGTGTCAGAGCTCAGACGATTACTGCCAGATGCTACCCACAGGGGGCTCTCCAACCCTCGCATGCCTATCAATGAGCGTAGGCACACAGTGGTGAACTACACTCACTGGCCAGTTCATTAGGTACACCCATCTGGTACTGGGTACTGGTTGCTTCCAGAACAGCTTGTATTCGTCAGGGCATTCTATGAGGTATCGGAAACGTTCCGTGCTGACGCAATGGCATCACACAGTTGCTGCAGATTGGACGGTGGTAAATTCATGCTGCCAACAGCCCGTTCCATCTCCTCCCAAAGATGCTCTATGGGGTTGAGGTCAGGGGACTTGCGCAGGTCAATCAAGTAAACTGAACTCGCTGTCATGTTCCAAGTGATGTTTCTCCACTCCTCAATTGTACAGTGTTGGTGATCGCGTGCCCACTGGATCACTTCTTCTTGTTTTAGCTGATAGAAGTGGAACCGGTGTTGTCGTCTGCTGCAATAGCCCATCCGTGACAAGGCTCGACGAGTTGTGCATTCCGAGATGCCATTCTGCGCACCACTGTTGTACTGTGCTGTTATTTGTCTGTTTGCGGCCTGCCTGTTAGCTTGCACAATTCTTGCCATTCTCCTTTGAATCGCACTAATCATCGAGCTGTTTTCGGTCACAGGACTACCACTGACTGGATGTTTTTTTTGTTTGTCGCGTCATTCTTGCGTGAAAAGCCCATGAGGGCGGTCGTTTCTGAGACACTGTATCTGGCGCGCCTGGCACTGACGATCACACCGCACTCAAAGTCACTTAAGTCACTTGTTTTTCCCCATTGTAACGTGTATACACAGAAAAACCGCTACCTTTTACTGCTGATGAGTATTGAGTGAAACGGAGACATTTGGGAAAATGTAGGAATGTGCCCTGAGGAGAGTTAAAAGTATGGTTTTACAATGCCTCGCAAAGAAGGGCACCTACTGGTAGATGGATACAAAAAATATATATATTATGCAGACATTGAATATCCCTTTGAACATGGTGAAGTTATTAATAACACTTTGGATGGTGTATCAATACACCCAGTCACTACAAAGGTGCTGACGTCCTTCTTAACTCAGTAAACTGCTCAGGGATTTCACCATGCCAAAACAGTTACAGAGTTTAAGGGCTGTGATAGGATAAAACTGAGGATGGATCAACGACATTGACAGAGTGAAAAGAAGGAATTCTGTACAGAAACATGAATCCTCTTTGAAATAAGGCACTAAAGT
Organism: Oncorhynchus clarkii lewisi; assembly: GCF_045791955.1. Classification (NCBI taxonomy): domain Eukaryota; kingdom Metazoa; phylum Chordata; class Actinopteri; order Salmoniformes; family Salmonidae; genus Oncorhynchus; species Oncorhynchus clarkii. The sequence goes on from NC_092148.1 coordinate 33,927,492, forward strand.
AATAATGCAAAAAATGTGGCAAAGCAATTTACTTTAGTCCTGAATACAACGTTTTATGATTGGGGAAAATCCAATACAACACATTACTGAGTCCACTCTCTGTATTTTCAAATATAGTGGTGGCTGCATCATGTTATGGATATGCTTGTCATCATTAAGGGAGTTTTTCAGGATAAAAAATAAACCTTGATGGCGCTAAGCACAGGCAAAGACCTTGAGGACAACCTGGATCAGTCTGCTTTCCACCAGCAACCACCAGCAACTGGCCAAATCTACACTGGAGCTGCTTAACATGAAGACAGTGAATGTTCCTGAGTGGCCGAGTTACAGTTTTAACTTAAATCTGCTTGAAAATCTATAGCAAGACTTGAAAATGATTGTCTAGTAATGATCAACATCCAATTTGACAGAGCTTGAATAATTTTTTGAGTGTGGTGTGATCGTTTTTTGAAAATAATAATTGGCAAATATTAAACAATCCAGGTGTGCAAATCTCTTAAGAGACTTACCCAGAATTACTCACAGCTGTAATCGCTGCCAAAGATGATTCTAACATATATTGACTCAGGGGTGTGAATACTTATGTAAATTAGATATGTCAGTAGTTCATTTTCAATACATTTGTAAATGTATTGTCATTATGGGGTATTGTGTGTAGATGGGTGAGAGAAAATATATATATTAATCATTTTTGAATTTAGGCTGTAGCACAACAAAATGTGGAATAAGTCAAGGGGTATGAATACTTTCTGAAGGCACTGTATGTTGTAAATTGAAGCTTGTCACTCAGACAAGCTTCCATTTCTGTATCATTTAATGTTGCATAGCTTTTTCCAGTACAGGCTTTTATGTTGTTTGAGCACAACAAACCTGTACCCTTCAATGGCCATGAACATTCAATGTAACCAGTACTCTTCAAGTATACATATATTTGTATTATTATATCATTTTCCTTGTTTCAGGTCATCATACACAAATTGTACATATATTTTAATTCCAAAATAACATAACCAACAAACACCAAAACAAACCCATACAAAAGCAACAACAATTATACATTCCCTTTCAGTTCTCTGCTCTTCATTTTGCATTACTTTTTTCTCATAAATTCCAATAACATTATTATTTTGTATTTTCCGTACATACCTTAAATCCTTTGACTGTTGCAAAATGTGTGGCTGTAGTGTGTACAATACCCCTAAAAGAGTATAGAGGCCTATACAACAATATATTTATTGTACTGTATACAAGAAAGAGACCAGGTCCAGTTGACCAATAAATTCATATATTTTTTTATATTGACACTTCTTAGGGTATCTGCAAGATTAGGAGGAAGGGATAGTAAAAAGGGATCCCATATCGCATAGAAATCTCATTCCTTGTTCCTAAATATAGCACTAATTTTCTCCATTAGTAACACAAGATCTCACAGTACCAGTGATTTATTGTTGGTGGCTGGTCTTTCATCCGGCTAAGGAAAATGCATTTGCAGGCCACAAAGTGTAATTTCTTAAGATTGAGCTGTGCTAAGGTAAGTGAGGGCCTGTTCACGACGACAACTAGTGGAAATAGCCATGGGTCCATCCATTATTATAAGACATATGAACATGCCCTCCAACTACATTTTGACATTTTCCCAGAAAGTTGTAATTAAAGTCCAAAACAGATGGCCATGAGTGCCTTTTCCTTCTTATACTTACAGCAGGTGTCAGAGAATTCTTCATTCATTTATTACATATAATGGGAGTCCAATGAACCGACTTGCATAATCTTATATTGGATCTCTTGCACCTTGTTGCGGGTGAACAGTTGTCTTGTGTGTCAAGGTCATTCAGCTTTCATCAGGAGATCGTCCACTGGGGATTACCAGTACTCTTTAGTGGGCAGTCACATAGCTTTGTTCAGGATTTTAGGGCTTCACAGATAATGGGAGATACTTCTCCTAGATTAAATATCACTTAAACTTCTCGGGATATACAGTATGATGCGTATGTATACTAACAAGGGTGTGCTGTTGAGAAATCCCCCGGTGAGGGCCGAGAGGTATAAATAAACTCTTAGCCTAGGACCGGATGTGTTTCCATGGTCCCCGAGCAACTCAAAAATACAGCCTCAATGACTGGCACTCATGAGGTCCACATGAGGTCTGTACGTTGTTCCTCTGTGTTTTGGCAGGGCCAATTGCTCTGCCCTCTCCCCTTCTCCCAGAGGACACTGAACAGCATCCAAAGTCAATAATCTGAACCAAACTACATGTCTCATTTATAACTCTCTGCTCCCCATGTGCACATGTTGCATATGTCCACTGTTTACCTTGAAATTCTGGAACTTTCTGTTATGAATACTGTCCCACACCAACACAGCTTTACAGACAGAGTGTTGGTGTTGGGGGGATATGTGTTATTTTGTACACACTCATGGTTCCTGGAATGATAAAAAGCACACAAGTGAATCAAATTGAATCACTCCCTCCCTTCCTCCCAGAATGCCGGTCACAGCCTCCAGAGTAGAAGGTGTGGGAGTTGTGATTGTTTGCAGGAAACACTGTGGAGCTTTACTCCACACCGGAGACTCAGTGCCAAGCCACTCACCCCAGTCCTTCTATAGCATCAGCCTACTACAGCATTATGAGTGTTTGTGTCATCTCTTGGACATAATGATTAATGATAATGATAATGATTAATAATGATTTGTGTGTGTTCAAATGTAAGCATAGATCAATTCTAATCAAAATGTTGGAACTCTTGAGTTACTGTAAAAGTAGGATGTTTTTGTGCTGGTCAAGGGCAGTCAAGTCTGGAATGAACCAAGGGCTACATCTGTTCTTAGTTCTGCATTTTTTGAAAGGGGCGTGCTTATTTAAGATGGTGAGGAAGGCACTTTTGAAGAACAATCAGGCATCCTCTATTGATGGGATGAGGTCAATATCCTTCCAGGATATCCGGGCCAGGTGGATAGATTCAGGGCATAATGCACTGTCTGTGCATGGTAGGGTGCGAGTACAGTGGAGGTAAACCTAGGCTAGGCTGGACAATAGAATGAGTCAAAATTCACCCAAGGCTGAAAAAAGTATTTAGAATGTTGGCTAAGCTGGAACACTAGCGCGAGCCCATGGCAAATTTATGGAATCGAACGTTCGCAGAGCCTGTTTTGACTGGAGTGAAGCTTAGAATTCCATTTAGCTTAAATGGCACCAAAAAATCTATCCCTTTTTATTTTACCACTACAATCTGTTCTTAGGACGAAACTGAAAAATAACAACTTGTGTAGAAAGTAAACATCCGCACCTCAATGGTGCCAAGTGTGCTTATGTCTGCATAATGAGGAAGTAGGAAAAAATGGCAACTTCTGACTATTTCTGGTCTAGCATTTGATGACAACAAGATACACTGCCCAGCATTACATAATTCGAAACAGGAGATTCTCATGATTAGCATGGTGTCCGAATTGAAAACATCAAAATATACACATTGCGAGATATTTGGCAAAATAGACAAACATACCTATATTTCCTTATAGGAAACAATGGGATGACCTCAGAGTAACATGCGGGATTTATGTTTACATTTGAACTATATACAATGTGAGCAGGTCTCCATTGCGAAGCTGCCATTGTGACATAGTACAACAAAATGGGATTAGAATGTTCGGAAGTTGAGTTGGTGCCACAGTGCTCAATAGAACTAATAGGAGCTGGCAGGGTGAAAAATGCCCTAAAATAAGGCCTGTTTTTTCATGATCACTTCAAAACCACGGCAGGCAGCTGGGATATATGGTAATATTATGAAACTGGGCTCCACCACTGATGCAATTAATGACTTTTTATTGTTAAAAATGTCATGTGTCCAGCCTACCTAGGCATTGGGTGACGATGAGAGAGGCTGCATCTCTGGAAGTGCCAGTTAAGCTAGGTGCGGTCTCCGCATATGTGGGAGGTGGGGCAGGGGAGCTAACCGAGGCATGTAGAGCGGGACTAGGGGCTCCGCAGTAAAACAAAACAATGAGAGCTACCCTAAACAACAGTATACAAGGCATATTGACATTAGAGGGAGGCATATCACAGGTGTTGATTGGGAGGGCTAAGACAACAACGGGTAAACCAGCTAAGACAACAACAACGGCTAAATGGCGATGAATGGGCAGAGATGGTCAGTTAGCTACACACAGGGCCTGAGTTCAAGGTAGGGGCCGACAGATAAACAAAATTAAGTACCGTGTTAATGAACAGTCCAGTAGGCATCAGCTGTGTAGCCGAGTGATTATAGGGTCTAATAAGCAGCAATGGACAAAACAGGGAGCCGCTTGGCAGTCACTACGCTAGGCGAGCGGGAGACACGGCACTCAGAGAGCTAGCAGGCCGGGGCTAGTAGCTGGGTCCTGACCGACATCAACGACGCAGGGGCCGGGTGAGAGCACATCAACCGAAATATGTCAACAGATCAGTCATGATGGATCGGCGGAGCTCCGTGTCGACAAAGGGTCCAGGCCAATTGGCAAGAGAGGTGTTGTAGTTGGTGTTCTTCATTTGCTAGCCGGGGGAATGGTCCTAGCTCGAGGCTAACTGGTGTTTGCTTCTGGACAAGGGCATTAGCCACGATAGCCACTCGCTAGCAGCTAGCTAGCTGCGATGATCCGGTGTAATGGTCCAGAGCTTGCGACAGGAATCCGGTGATGTAGTGAGAAAAAAAACTATTCCGATATGCTCCGGGATGTTATCGCGCTGTGCAGACTGGCGGATATTATCCGGGCTATCCGGGCTAAAGCGGCTGGTGTCTGTGCTAAAGGTAAAGACTGCTAGCAGTAGCTAACAATGACTAAATAGCTAGTAGCTAATTAGCTGGCTGGCTTCTGAAGGCTAGCCCCTGGTGGAGGTTCCCGTTATAAGGTCTAAACAAAATAGCAGATTCGTACCACATTGGGTGAGGCGGGTTGCAGGAAGGTACATTTAATTTAAAAATGGAAAAAGAGATTGAAATGTATACAGAAAAAAAGAAAAAGCTGAATATTTACATGGGACAATAACGGGACAAAAACAAACACGTCTTGCTGCTACGCCGTCTTGGATAGACTTGAGTTAATGCTGGTCATAAACTTTCTCTCTCTTGCCTTTGCAGTATTGAGAGTGGAATGACTTTAACATCAAAATATAGGACATTGAAACAATATTTCTCACAAAGAATGTGCAAAATGGTTGGTGGGGATCAAAACAATAAATAAACAAGTGTTGTAAATACTGTAGCTACTATATATTCAGAGATGCTTGGCCTTATTTGCAATTCATATATTTGTGATATAAGTAATGACTTCCTTTCACACCTTGGACACTGATTCAGATCCAAAGAATAACAACTAGCGTGATGTGAACAGATCAGCCACACTCCCTCATGCTTCTCATACCACATACCATGACTGCTAACATGACTAGGATAGTAGCCAGCATTTAGAGGGTTAACCTCCAACACAAGAGGGCTGAAAAGAGTAAAGCAAGAATGAGAGTGAGACAGAGACTTTAGGAAGAGAGAGGGCTGGTGAGAGAGAACTAGAGGGAAAAGGAGACACCCTCTTACTGAATGGTACAGCTGGCTACTCTATGACCTTGACTCTCTTTAATTTAAGGTTAGTGCGTCTTCTTGGTGGGAGAATAACAGTGAAAAGCCCATTCCCCTCTCCTGAAGTTCTCTTACTTTGCCTCCCCAGTCTCGTCAAGTGCCAGACTGCAATCAGGGTCACTATGTGCCCAAAAACCACCAGGCCACAGCTGGCATTAGGACAGAGATAAAACTTTGGCAGCACTGACAGACAGGTGGGAGGGCATGTAGTGAGAGGAGTGGGGCCGTGTGAGTGTGCCAGAGGAGAAGAGAAGGTGGGAGGGTGGTTTAAAAAATAAAGACGGGCAGTTTCAACCTTTCCCGGCCAAAACAGTGAACCCCTAGCTTTCTCACATGTTGCCACGCCCTCTCTTCTTTCAACACTTCTTCTGTCCCTCATCTAGTCCTCTGTGTTTAACAACTCAGTCTTTCTCTTCCTTTCTCTTTTCTTCCTCTCTCTACATTCTAAATGTATATTTCTATAATGTATGTGTCTGTTCTTCAATGACCGGCCCACTCCGTGTTTACGGTATCTGCTTTCACTGCAAAGGGCTGTCTAAACTAAAGTGTATCTAGTCACACTGGGCCCTTTACTAGACTCTGTTCATTAGACATACAGAGACACACACGGAGTCACAAAGGCAAGTTAGACTTCAAATTAAGGAACAATTTAAAAAGAACTACTGTACCACTGTAAAATTATGCCAAAATCCTCTTCCTCTTGAAATAGTAGCACTAAAACAATCTGATAATATGGTTATAATTTAAGTCAACATTGACAGTAGGTGGAAGTTTACATTGGAAGTACTGTGTTCTTACCACATTGAATTGAACCCCCTCTCTGACTCATTCCATCCTAGAGTATCAATGTTCGTTTTGTTCCCCATTCTCTCTCTCATTGCAGCCTAATCACTATCATGTTCCCCAATGAACGACCCCCCTCTTTTTCAACCTCTACACATACAGTAGATCGTAGTTCAACTGAACAAGGATCTAGTTCTACAGTATTTCACAGGGAAGTAGGTGATGCAAATGTCTTTGTTAGGTCAATTAAAGCAGGACTGGTTGGTCTGGAAGTGTTATCTCAATGGTCCTGTCACTGAGTGATTTCAAAAGAAAAAAGCCCAGCCCGAAGTAGGAATGATAATCATAGTAAGGCCCATCATCCGAGGGTAAAGGTCTTTACGCAAACGTTGTGGCATTCACATGCATTATTCACTCTCTGTCTCAGAGATAGAGAGGGGAGCGGCATGTTTACCATACTAGCCCATCGATTACACTTTCACACATGCCCTATGTACAGTGTCACCTCTATCTAATTTCCTTCGAGAATAAGAGTGAACTAAGCACAGACAATTTAAAGTGGCACCAAATACTCCTGCCTTTCAAATCTTTTTGAAAGAAACAGATCGAATACCGGTTACCTTGCTTACACACAACAACAATCCCAAATGGCCTGGCGACACTTGTGGCTTGAGCAAGACAGGAAAACAGGTGTAGGCTTTATTTGTCTTTTAATTATTTTTTAAATATCTATTGAGTATTCACAAATAGCCCGGACAGACACAGACAGCCATCAAACACACACAGAGGAGTTTCAAAGGGAGCAACACCATCCTTTGAGCCAGTCACAACCCTCTTGTATATATATATCAGCAGACATGATTCGCAATTCAAGTCTGCCATAGTGCCAACAGGTTTAAATATGGAATAGAATCCCTACTTCGGTAGCTGAAGGTTGCGGTTAAGCGGCCGTGGTGTTTATGTGTGTGCGTGTGTGTGTGTGTGTGTGTGTGTGTGAGTGGGGAATGTGCGTCTGTGTGTAGTACGGATGTGCGTTCCCCCCCTCCCCCCTTCAGCAACACAACAACATTTCACACACCGAGTTTGCCAAAAACACACAGACGGACAGCCAACAGAGAGACACTGACCACAACAACAGTCACCCTAGTCGGTTGACCTACCAGGTATGATCTTCATCTATGCTGTCAGGAAAAGAGAGAGGAAGAGGAAGTAGGAGGAACAGAGAGAGCCGAATCAGGGGAAATGAGGGGAGAGAGGAGGACTCCTGTTTGTTTGCTCTCCGCTGCCCCGTTTCTCCTCCTTCTTAATTTTGACAGCCCCGTGCCTGCTGCTAGGATTTGTCTCTCTAGTGGCCTCACAATTAGAAGGGGGGCAAGGGAACACGACAGGGCTGGGGGGGGGGACATGGGAGTGGAGGGGGAAGGAGGAGAGGGGGAGGTAAGGGGCGGTATTGAAGCTTACGGTGGGCTATAAATACCAGACAGAGACAGATGATCACAACATCACAGTTTAGAAGCTGATGGAACCACTCTGGCGGCCATTTTTTTTTGCTGCAGTAGCCCACTAAGCCAGGCTACTTTTCTTCTCAGAGGAGGAGATCTTTATTCAGTGAGATCATGTCACAGGTTTCAGCCACCGGGAAAGAGACCTGACCCATTTAAGAGGAATCTGATGATGTATCCAGTTTGCCTGAGCACATACTGTGTCTACATACCTGAAGTATTTCCATCAGCTAATACTGTCAGCAAATAGCATCTAATACCACTACGATCAGTTGAGCTTTCTGCCAAAAGCCTATCATCTATGTGACATGATGACACAAGTGAAACATCAACAGGTGAAGCAGGACAAATGGTTCTCAATGAAGCACTGTGTCAATTACAATGTACTCTAACATAAACCCGATGGAAATGTGAAAACAGAAAAACACAAAACAAAATGACACAAAACGCCCCAACAAAAAGACAATTTCTCATATCCAGAACTGGAACTATTCCGGCTCAGTCTGGCTTGGTGGTCTTCTTTGGCACTGGGTTAGGAATGTCAAACTTAACTGTCGAAATGCCAGTGAACACACTCCTGTTTAGTGAGAGATAGATTGGCAAGCCTCTCTAACTAATGACCCCCTGATGCTTTGGGGACCCTTGCAATGTATAACATTGGCTAAATATAGCATTTTTTTGTTGGTGGCTATGTATCTAAGTGTGCATGTGGTGTTGTGAATTGCAGTATTGACAATGTATGTTCCATTCACAACTTTGTCAAACTATGTTTGAGTATGAAATAGGCCTTTCTAAAATCACCATTGTGTGTTCAATGTTAACTAGGCTTACAGTTACAGATATTGAAGATTTCAATATTTTGTCTGCTAGGAACTGATGTTCTTATAGGATTATCTATGGCCCAAACACAGTTCCTAGTGATATTGACATGGAATATTTCCACCAAATTAACCCATAAAGAGGTGCAATCATTTCTGAAATAGAGCTATATTACGACACCCCTTGGGGGCTCATAGAGTAGTCTGATTCAGAGGGGTTGGGTTAAACGTGGAAGACACATTTCAGTTGAATGCATTCAGTACAACTGACTAGGTATCCCCCCCTTTCCCCTATAGTTCACCCTTGTGGTATCCATACACACATCACTCACATTTCTGGAGTGATGAGGAGTTAGTGCCTAAAAAGGCTTTGAACATTGAAGACCTGAGAAATGCAGCTACCTTTGCAATCTCTCTTAAACCTTTTGTAATGACATTTTTTATAAAGGATGTTTTTTCAACAGAAAGACTGGATGTAACAAATACAGGAACAGTGTCCAAGAAAGGCACAAAATGTTTCGACCAAACCATAAAAGGGCCCCATGTATAGACATGTCTAATGAAGAAAGTGCAGATATTCTGTCTAAACCATAGAGTCCCTCTCTCTGCTCTAGTTAAAGTCCCATCTTGACTTAGAAAACGTCAAACTGTTACAGTTTGGTAGGTTTGTGTCAAAGGTGAAATGTTTCTGAGACCTTTGAAAGGAGTAGAAAAACCCTATAGTGTTTTGTATGTGGGTGGGTGTTGTGTGTGTGTGTGTGTGTGTGTGTGTGTGTGTGTGTGTGTGTGTGTGTGTGTGTGTGTGTGTGTGTGCATTTACTTTTTAGAATCCATTCCTTTCACTCCTCTCAACACCCAGGGGAGGATAGTCATACCTGAGCCACACACAGTGCCTTCAGAAAGTATTGATACCCCTTCACTTACAGTATTCAACATTTTGTTGTGTTACAGCCTGAATTCAAAATTGATTTCTCAACCATCTACACACAATTCCCCATAATGACAAAGTGAAAAGATGTTTTTATATATTTTTTAAAATATATTGAAAATGAAATACAGAAATATCTCATTTACATAAGTATTCACACCCCTGAGTCAATACATGTTAGACTCACCCAGTCTTTCTGGGTAAGTCTCTAAGAGCTTTGCACACCTGGATTGTTTAATATTTGCCCATTATTATTAAAGAAATTCTTCAAGCTCTGTCAAGTTGGTTGTTGATCATTGCTAGACAGCCATTTTCAACTCTTGCCATAGATTTTCAAGACGATTTAAGTCAAAACTGTAACTACGCCACTGAGGAACATTCAATGTTGTCTTGGTCAGCAACTCCAGTGTATATTTGGCCATGTGTTTTAGGTTATTGTTCTGCTGAAAGGTGAATTTGTCTCCCAGTGTCTGTTGGAAAGCAGACTGAACCAAGTTTTCCTCTAGGATTTTGCCTGTGCTTAGCTCTATTCCATTTATTTTTATCCTAAAAACTCTGTATCGCTTGCTGATGACAAACATAACCATAACATGATGCAGTCACCACCCATGCGTGAAAATATGAAGAGTGGTATTCAGTCATGTGTTGTGTTGGATTTGCCCCAAACATAACGCTTTGTATTCGGGACAAAAAGTTAATGTCTTTGCATTTTTTTTGTTGCAGTTTTACTTTAGTGCCTTATTGCAAACAGTATGCATGTTTTGGAATATATTTTATTTTTGTAAAAGCTTCCTTCTGTAATTTAGGTTAGTATTATGGATTAACTGCAATGTTGTTGATCCATTCTCAGTTCTCCTATCACAGCCATTAAACTCTAACTGTTTTAAAGTCACCATTGTCATCATGGTAAAATCCCTGAGCGGTTTCCTTCCTCTCCGACAACTGAGATAAAAAGGACACCTGTATTTTTGTAGTGACTGGGTGTCACGCCCTGACCTTAGTTATTTTTGTTTTCTTTATTATTTTGGTTAGGTCAGGGTGTGACAAGGGTGGTACGTGTGTTTATGTCCTGTCTAGGTTTTGGTTTGTCTAGGTAAATGTTGGTCTATGGTGGCCTGAATTGGTTCCCAATCAGAGGCAGCTGTTTATCGTTGTCTCTGATTGGGGATCCTATTTAGGTTGCCATTTTCCATTTTGGTTTTGTTGGTTATTGTCTATGTGTAGTTGCATGTCAGCACTCGGTTTAGCATAGCGGCATGTTCGTTTTGTTAGTTTGTGTTTAAGTGTTCTTCGTTAATTAAAGAAGAATGTATTCTTATCACGCTGCGCCTTGGTCTCATCATTACGGTGATGATACACTGGGTGTATTGATACACCATCCAAAGTGTAATAACTTCACCCTGCTCAAAGGGATATTCAATGTCTGCATTTTTTTTTTACCCATCTACCAATAGGTGCCCTTCTTTGCGAAACATTAGAAAACCTCTCTGGTCTTTGTAGATTAATCTGTGTTTTGACCTTAGAGATAAGTATATGTGTGGGGTACGAAGACAAGCTCGTCCTTCAAAAATACAGACTTGTTAAGCACATTTTTACTCACAAACGTATTTAGGCATTCCATAACAAAGGGACTGAATACTCATTAACTCAAGACATTCCAGCATTTCATTTTTGATTAAATTGTAAAAATGTCTAAAAACATAATTCTACTTTGATATTATGTGTAGGCCAGTGACACACAATCTTATTTTAAATGCAGGCTGTAACACAACAAAATGTGGGAAAAGTCAAGGGGTGTGAATACTTTCTGAAGGCACTGTAGCTGTGTTGATGACCAAGGACCAAAATCCAATATGTACCATGGGAAATACCTAACATCAGCTCATCTTGGACTAGTACTCATTATAGGAACATATGCTATTGATTTGTGTGTTTGTTCCATAGTTTAGACTACAGTGAGTTAACTGTTATATGGAGGCAGTAGATCTCCCAGCCACTCTGACGTGAGCCTGCCAGGCTGCACTCAGTACATTGTATTACAAACTATAATTAACGCTGTTTTTTTCCAGCCGCCTTTTTCCTCCATGTGAGCCAGCTCTGCTCCAACTGGCAACCTCTCTGCCTGCCTACGCTGGGAGACAATACCCTGCAGGCTCCTGTGAGAGGACTTTATACAGTGGGGAGAACAAGTATTTGATACACTGCCGATTTTGCAGGTTTTCCTACTTACAAAGCATGTAGAGGTCTGTAATTTTTATCATAGGTACACTTCAACTGTGAGAGACGGAATCTAAAAAAGAAAAATCCAGAAAATCACATTGTATGATTTTTAAGTAATTCATTTGCATTTTATTGCATGACATAAGTGATCACCTACTAACCAGTAAGAATTCCAGCTCTCACAGACCTGTTAGTTTTTCTTTAAGAAGCCCTCCTGTTCTCCACTCATTACCTGTATTAACTGCACCTGTTTGAACTCGTTACCTGTATAAAAGACACCTGTCCACACACTCAATCAAACAGACTCCAACCTCTCCACAATGGCCAAGATCAGAGAGCTGTGTAAGGACATCAGGGATAAAATTGTAGACCTGCACAAGGCTGGGATGGGCTACAGGACAATAGGCAAGCAGCTTGGTGAGAAGGCAACAACTGTTGGCGCAATTATTAGAAAATGGAAGAAGTTCAAGATGACGGTCAATCACCCTCGGTCTGGGGCTCCATGCAAGATCTCACCTCGTGGGGCATCAATGATCATGAGGAAGGTGAGGGATCAGCCCAGAACTACACGGCAGGACCTGGTCAATGACCTGAAGAGAGCTGGGACCACAGTCTCAAAGAAAACCATTAGTAACACACAACGCCGTCATGGATTAAAATCCTGTAGCGCACGCAAGGTCCCCCTGCTCAAGCCAGCGCATGTCCAGGCCCGTCTGCAGTTTGCCAATGACCATCTGGATGATCCAGAGGAGGAATGGGAAAAGGTCATGTGGTCTGATGAGACAAAAATAGAGCTTTTTGGTCTAAAATCCACTCGCCGTGTTTGGAGGAAGAAGAAGGATGAGTACAACCCCAAGAACACCATCCCAACCGTGAAGCATGGAGGTGGAAACATCATTCTTTGGGGATGCTTTTCTGCAAAGGGGACAGGATGACTGCACCGTATTGAGGGAAGGATGGATGGGGCCATGTATCGCGAGATCTTGGCCAACAACCTCCTTCCCTCAGTAAGAGCATTGAAGATGGGTCGTGGCTGGGTCTTCCAGCATGACAACGACCCGAAACACATAGCCAGGGCAACTAAGGAGTGGCTCCGTAAGAAGCATCTCAAGGTCCTGGAGAGGCCTAGCCACGAAACATGAAGGATCTGGAGAAGGTCTGTAATGGAGGAGTGGGCCAAAATCCCTGCTCCAGTGTGTGCAAACCTGGTCAAGAACTACAGGAAACATATGATCTCTGTAATTGCAAACAATTACAGAGATCTGTACTGTATCTGTACCAAATATTAAGTTCTGCTTTTCTGATGTATCAAATACTTATTTCATGCAATAAAATGCAAATGAATTACTTAAAAATCATACAATGTGATTTTCTGGATTTTGTTTTAGATTCCGTCTCTCACAGTTTAAGTGTACCTATGATAAAAATTACAGACCTCTACATGCTTTGTAAGTAGGAAACCATGCAAAATCGGCAGTGACTCAAATACTTGTTCTCCCCACTGTATATGTTACACACCATTTATACACTTCAGCGAAACATTATACTAGTATCTACATTGTTTAAATGTTTGATAAACATTCCTACAATTGGATCAGACCCGTGTGACATCAAGCATGTGACGCAATTCGCAATTCTGTGCAAGCAGACGAAGTACGATCTCTCATTTCATCTCGTTATTTTGGAAATATGGAGCAACGCGTGTTTCCCTCATCAGGCGGCCTGTAAACACACAGGTGCGATTCCAACCCAGGAGACATGCCAGGTGGTGTCAGAGGAAAGACAGGAGCAGCTGAGCCACCCAACTTTGTTTTGAGCACAACAGCAAAGCCCAGATTTACAGCCTTAAACTGTACTCAACATGCTCATCGCTGCGATGTCACAACACAGGCTACTGATAGCGTGACGGCTAACAGTGCTCGGCCCCCATGTTTTTTTTCACTAGCGAAAGGTCAGGCTCACACACTCACATACACCACACCCCAATCGTGAGCCGTTAGTACGAAAAAGGACAGAGGAGAATCCTCAGTTGCTGGTAGTTTCATACATTTCACAAATATGTGGGAATGTCGTGCACCGAGGAGGGAGAAGCCTAGGAAAACAACACGACATGTCTGAAACATGAGTTAGGTTAATGGCCTGTGCCCCACTAATCATAAACAATGTAGCTTTTGTTTGAACATGCAGTCATATTCATTCATCACACATGATTGCAAATGTCACGGACACAGCGTAAGTGTTTTCCTGGGATTTCCCAGATCAAGAGTCACTGTTGGCTTGGCCTGATGTGTAAAGAGCTTTAAAGCGACACGCTACGAACCTGTCGATGCCCAATCTAAAGTTCCCTGTTTTGATTTCTACCGAAGCCATGTTGACAGAAGTATGAGAAAGGGCTGATTGAGTTCTGAGAGTCTCAGACAGTGCTACGGTAGCAGTATAAAAGTAGGCGTGGTGCAGAACAATCTGAGGGTATTACTGAATCTTACAGCTATATAATTCGATTTCATACCATCAACACTATCAATACTAATACGCTCTAGGATCATCAGACATGAAGAGACACCCGCATACCAATGTGGTGTCTGCTAAACATCTCCATTTTATATATTCCTTCAAATAGATGCTGTGCCTAATGTATCTTACGGTATGGTTGACAAACTCCATGATTGGTCACATGACATGCATTCCAAAATGAATAAAAATAGCCCAGAGAAAGGCAGCACTACACTTTCACATTGGTATTTCTGGGGTAATTCACGTATACACATGGCTATTATGGATCATCCACTGTAGGTGGCAGCAGTGAGTTAGCAAACATTGGTATTATCAGTGGCTAGGATGGCACTCTGAAGCATGATGGGCTTTCATGCCTGATCAGTTACACAGCCTTTATTATCCCTTGATATTCACATAAAGAGCAAGGAACCTTATTTTCTTTACATTTTGTACTGATGCCAAAACAAAAGGAATGTAAATGCCCTAACATACAGTATAACAATATGCCCCTGGATATTTTGAAGAAGATTTTGCTTCCAGATGTGTTATTTGATCCAGATCTCAAACGCTCTAAATGCTGTTGACCGGGTGATCTGTAAACACACACTAACCTCAAATTTCCGAAAATGGAGTCATTCTCCTGATGACTAACACAGCTTGACCACTGCCTGTCATATGAGTAATGCTGCTAATTTACTCCAGACCTGCAGAAGCAGTGTCACGTGTGGAACCCGAGAAAACACACCCTGAATAGTACAGCTATGGTATGAGCAAACTATTCCAATTTCCTGTCTGTTCTCTCTCTCACACAACAGTACAGACAACGCCCATGTGTGCTGCAGTCTCTTGCCACTCTGTGCAAGGGTTATATGCTCCAGTATACACTCATTAACACCCACATAACACATTTCAAAAACCAGTGTCAACCAACATGCATCTTGCTTTAATAGCAGCAAACAACAGCAGAGAAACAAAGACGTGTACGTTCAGTTTAGTCAACGCCAACAACATGGGATAGCATTGCCAGCATTTTTATGCACATTCCAGCACTTTTCATGAGCCAATCTGGGGTGGGTGGTGGTGGGGGGGGGGGAGCTGTCAGCAGGCGTGATAACATATTGTTCAGAAAGCCCACCTAAAGCCTGTTGTTAGATAACACATACAAACTCATACTATTATCTGACCCGAGAGGGGAAACCAGGAACTGGAGACCAGCGTTAAAAAATAAATAATCACAGTGCCAAGAACACAGCCTTCCTGACTAAAAAAACACAGAGAGAGCGAGAGAGAGAACGTGTCCAAAAGCACCACACCCCCTTCTCTCATTCATTCTCTTCTTCCCTTTATCACTCAGGTCATCTCCACGGAGAAAAGACAGGAGGGGAGTAAGCTAGGCGTACCACACCACAGGAATTACTGCAGGTCTGAATCATTTCTGGCAGGGAGACAGCGAGTGTGCATTGCTCAAGTCTAAAATCAAAGTCATGTGGCACTGAGGTCTGTACAATAAAATACGGGCTTCAACATGCTTCGTATGCTACAATATGCTGTTGTGCATGGAAATCTATTACATTTGTCACTTTGTAGTGTGAGTTATCTCCCCTTACAGTGAAACTATAGTAGCATGCTCTCGCACAGATGCCTAAATCACAGATTCATTGTAATTGGTTTGTACTCATTCATCATCTCACTGAAACTATCCCTAATGAGCAACCGACTCTATAATAGAATAGATCAAGCACTGAAACTAACGTTTGGGACTATAATACAGATTTTTGTTGACCAACATAATACTATAAGTTCATCTTCAAATGATACACTGTGAAGAGAATTATAATAACCTAAAACACTGTTTATACCATATGCAAATAGAACATAATAGCACATGGTAAAAGACATGGTAGTGCCATCACCACAACGCCCACCTAAGACTTCCCACAGTACATGCAAGGGAGGAAACCTTGGCAACTGCAGTGACATCACACATCAAACACACAGGACAGGAAGTAACTAGGGGGAAACAAGAAATTCTCTCAAACCTTCTATGAAGTTGGGGAAGGTCTTCTCCTCGGGTACGTCCAGAGAGTGGTCCCAGTCATCGTCAGAGATGGTGCTCTGGGCGGACTCGACCACCGCTCCTCCGGCCAGGAGAGCCCGTTCAACGGCCAGTGCGTGCAGGACATCAAAGTCCAGTTCTTGCCCTGTTATCTCAGGTACAACAGCAGGAGGAACCTCTCCTCCAGCCACTGCCTGCGGGCTAGTGATGTGCTGCACCTCAATCACCTCCTCCACCACTACTATCTTCTTCCTCATGTTGGCCTCGTCTACAGGCTGGTCACAGGTGTCCCCCAGGTGAGGCTGTGCTGGCAGAGGGGTGGTGGCTGCAGTGGTAGCAGGGGTCTGTGGTGGTTCCTTGTCCTTCTCCTGCTCCGAGGCCTTGGGAGGAACAGATAGACTTTTCTTCTCCTCCTCTGTGCTCTGTGCTGCTGTTAGAGCGTGTTTTGCAACAACTCTGGGAAGCTCCCCCTGCTTAGTGTGTAGGCTGGCCCGTGCCTCGGCTCCGGCTGACGCTGTCTCTCCGGGTGCTTCCCTTGCAGAGGAGGTTTTTGGTTTCGAGTCCTCCCGTTTTTTTTCAGCAGAGAGCTGGGCAGGCTCCGCCTCTCCTTTGTCTAAAGCAGGGGCCCCAGCCTGCACAGCTGCTGCCATGCTGGTTTCCTCAGACCACATTCCTTCCTGAGGCATCTTTGGAGAGCAGTCCATTACTTTTGCCCCAGGGGTGTTTGGGAAGTCAACCTTAACGGCGGCCCTGGTCATCAACACCTTCTCTGTTGGTGATGATGTTTTAGCTGCAGGTGGAGATAATGATTTTGTGGTCTCACGGTCTGGGGAAGAAACCTGCTTTTTCTTTTTAGCTTTTTTTGCCTTTGACGAATCAACCACAGCTGTTTCTATAGGGGCTTTAGCCTCCGGCACTATGGCAGGTTGTGGTGGTTGCGGTGGCAGTGTGAAGGTCTCCACAGGATTGAGGGCTTCCTGTTTCATCTCCATCTCTATGGTCTTCTGCACTTTTACCATTTCCACTTTAGTGACACTCATCTCTGACCCGTGGGTGAATTTTCCAGATGAGCCTGAGGCCACTTTATTGGTCGTCTCAGCCTTCTCCTGCACTTGAGGGGCTGCAACGGGATGGGATGCAGCTTGTGATACTATAGACTTAGTGTTGCTCTGTTCCACTGCTGGTTTGGGGATCTGATGATCAGCCTCATTTGATTTTTGAACCTCAGCCTTAGTTTCTCTTCGAACCTCAGCCTTAGTTTCTCTTCGAACCTCAGCCTTCGTTTCTTTAGTGGATTCTGGTCCCTTGGGCTTTATTGATGATGCAAAAGCTGGTGGGGGTTTGGGGGGCTCCTGTGTCTCTTCCTCGGGGGTCTTCAGTCCTTTTTCTGGGGACACCTTTGTGACAGGTGATTCAGCCATCGCAGCCTTCATTATTTCTCTGGGAGATTTTTTCTTCTTCTTTGATTTGGAGCAATCTTCAATCATCCCTTTTTTAGTTTCAATAACCTTTTCAATAACCTTTTCAGTGACAACACTGTCTTTGCCACTGACCACTGATAAGGGATCAGTGATATCAACTTTAAATGATTTGGTGGGTTCGGCTGAGAGTTTGGGGGTCTCTTGGGGGACAGTCATTTCTGATGCTTTCTTGGGTTCTGGAGTCACCTTCACTTCTGTTTTTTTCTCCTCCTTAATCTCTTTAGTAGGGGGCAGGGGTGCTGGGATGGCTGGCTTACTGGGTACAGGTTCAGCAGAGACGTTGGGGGCCTCTTCAACTGCTGCAGCTTTCTTGGGCTTTTCTATACCTGCTTTATTGAAAGAGGATTCAGCTGAGACCTTCACTAATGCAGCCCCAGCTCCTGCAGCACTAGCTACTGCAGTAACAGCTAATGGGAAGGCTGTTTTGGAGGAGACTGACTTGATGCTGACCTGTGATTCATGTGTTGAAGTATAATTTTTCTGAACCGGAACCACCTGGGACTTTTCTGCACAAACCTTAGTGATGATCGTCTCCTGGGAGGACACCCCTGCTTTACTGCTACTAGCCTCAGTGGTCTGAGAGAAGGTAACCGTGGAGGCCCTCTTCCCCTGGCTTTCCTCCATCATTGAAGCCTCAGTGCGGAGGCCCCGCCCCTTCCACAGGGGAGGCTGGGCCTGGGACTCCCATGATGCTCTTGGTCTGACCGGCTCGGTGGCCATCGGGCGACCTCTGAACCTTGGCGTCCTGTCAGAGGGGCCTTCCTCCTCGGCTGCGTCCAGCCTCCTGTGTCGGTAGACCTGGCGCTCAGCCATCGCCTCCTGACTCTCTTCCCTGCCAGGTTTGGGGACATAAGATGTGGGGCCGTCCACTGACTGGACCCCACGCGCAGCCCTTTGGGCAATGGCCAGGGTTGCTGTTGGACGGCGAACCCTTTGCAGGGAAGAGGGAATGATCTCAGCAGGCAGACGGAGGTAGTCGCGCAGGTAAACAATGCCCTCGTTGGTCAGGTACCAATAGAAGTGCCTCCAGGCGAAAGTCTCCCTCAAGTAGCCCCTGGACTTGAGGGAGGCCATGGCGCGGATCACCTGCAGGTTTCCCACGCTGGGGATCTCTGGGTGCTTGGTTTGGGGCCGCTTGTCTTTCTTGGCCACCATGACACCATCGCGAAACAGGAGCTCGTAGATGGCCCTCAAGTCCACCAAGGGCATCACCATTCCGGCCACCATTGTTGCTCTGTGTGTGTGCGTGTGTGTGTGTTTGTCTCTTCAAAGTATGACTAACAGCAAAGCTGGAGCCACTCCGCCAAGGGAGAATGTATTACAGGATGACCTCACTTCTCAGTCTCTGAAAGGGTCCAGTGGGCTAAAACCGTCTGCACGTGCTTTTCAATCCAATCATAAAAAGTATGAATAAATCCTCTTATTTTCTCTTATTGCTTCTTCTTCACTCTTTTCTTGTTGCCTTTGAGCGCGTGGGGAAACAGAGAACGTTTTTCTGAGAAGATGTCGTGAAGAATCCAGAAACTAAGTCAAAAGAGTACTGTTCCCCCCTTTAGTCAGACTTGCTTGGAAGTGAACAGACTCCGGTCTGATGCATGCAACGGCAGTGACAGAAGGAGAGAGAGAGAGTGTGTGTGTGTGTGTGTGTGTGAGAGAGGGAAAGAACGAGAGAGAGAGGCACACTACTCCACGGCTCCTCCTACCTTCTCTCTACAGTTGAGGAAAAGTTGGCATGGAAGAAAAAACAACTTCTGAGTAAACAAACATAAACAATGACAGAAGGCCGAAAATGACTGATGAGGGGGTAAATAAATGCGTGCAATCGAGATTAGATTAGGATAAGCGAGTGAAAGAAAAGACAAATGAATGGAAGCTACTAACACACCTCTGTAGTACTTGGGCATATGCAGGGCTGTTACTAAAAGAAGACGCCCACCCACATACGTGTGCTCGCACAGTCACTCACTGATGTAGTGGGTTGGAACAGGAAAGATTAGCTAGCGACAGTAAAGGGAGACACCCTTTAGGCATGCCATCCTACACTGCAGAGACACACTAGACATTTACTTACGGGAAGCTTGTCACTCTCAACTACCCTGGTTTACACATTTCAGATCCAGTATCACTGACTGCTTGACTTTTGCCCTACACACAGAGGAACTGACTGAGAACTGCATGTCTCCAGACCCCACACCTAAGAAAGCAGAAATACTTTCTTCTTGAATGTAGTATGACATATATAGATAGTGTGGGAGATAAAAGAGAGATAGGCTATAGCCACAGCTACGGTAACATGGACATAAGCTTTGGTGTGACCGACTAAAACTAGACTCCAGTAACTTGATAGTTAGACAAGTCACGGTTGAAAACACAAATAGCCTTATGGACTGAAATGAGTTTACAAGCCAAAGAGGTATAGCCAGATCCCACTCATATATCTAATAAAACAATTGATTTAATTCAACTCCATTCACGTCAGTGTTTTGTTAGTAGATTACACAGTCAGCACCAGGTGGAGAGGAAATAAAAGAGTCCCACCAACTCCTCCCAATGTAACCCATTAAAGTGATGCAACAGGCTGTAAGAACCACTTATTCCCAATGTCCAAACGGCTCATACGGAGGGTTCCTGCCCTGATATAGCCAGTGAACTCGTATTGCCTGACTCGACTATATAAAGAGCCTGTGCATTATCGCTACCCTTTAACAGCACCCAGTAACATGATATCAGATGACCTTCCCCCGAGATCACTTCTCTCTCTCTCTCTTCAGTGCACCTGTCTCGCTCACCTATCGATGTGTCAGAGAGAGAGTCTCTAGTGTATTCACGTGTGTGTAAGAGAGAGAAACTGGAAACCGTGCCCTTAGAGGAGGAGAGATCGAGGCAGAACATTTCATTAGTCTAAATTCTATTCTGTTCACACATTTATCAGATACACAAAAAACTTGGGACAGGAACTGACTGAGTAGTGCCTGTATGTGAGTAACGCCTGCGGCAACAATGAAAAAAAGCCATGAAGAAACTCATAGGCTACTATTTCCAACCACAGTGGGTTGCAGTCAGATCCAGATCCATACACTGAATTATTTATATTTTTGTTCCATTGCCAGTGTTCCAGTTCAGAGTAAGTCAAATAGAGCTCACCAGCTTGTAGTCCTAAAACCCGGAAATGAGTTACCTCTGGTTCGTTCAGCCATCGTTCAGCCATTGGGAAAATGAATGGGAAAAGAATAGGGTTTTGGGATAAACGCCCAAAATAAGGTCTGAGGTTAACACAGGCTTAGGAAATACGTTATGTTCTAAGAGATAATATCAGTCAGTTAACGTGACCTTTATGAATTATAATTTTTACGATTACATAAATGCTTCAAAATTCACAAGTGACGTTAGCTGATGAAGATGATCTCATAGAACAAAACATATACCACAAATCTTATTTTTGCCGTAAAAAACACCATTCATTTCCCCATAGGCTTTGTCCAAGGAACCATGGTGGAGTTAGTGCCTACAAAAAGACACCATTACTATTTCTCTCTATATCGTCTTTCAGGGCTGCAGTGGGCCATAAATATGTTGTTCAGGGCAGCTTGACTCTACTGTCACTTCAAAGACAGCTGTCTGCAACAGTTAGCATTGCGCTCTCTGTCAAACTATACAACCATTAGGTGCAAGTCGGCCTCCCATCACCAATCAAGTCATCTTAAATAATAACCTGATGCAATTCCACTCTTTGGGTCTGTATTTTAGGAATACAGATAACTCGTTAAACCTAACTGCATGCAATTAGATCCAAGGCGTTCATTTAAAAAAGTGCATACTGCCACAATAATAGCCTACTTCATGAACACTGAAGACTTGTTTTTATGCATTATATAGAGACAAATGTAAATGTTTCTAAAAAAAAGGAACTATTAAAAGCATATGCATGAGCAGGGTAGCGATTGAAAGAAAAGACTGGAAATTGTCAGAGCAAAAGTGAGGACACAACTGTTCACCTGACACAAGACTGTATCCGAACATTACAATGTAGATTTGTTTGTGTATTTGACACTTACCGTACTTTTCACAGCATTTGTCAATCAATAACAAAATCTGAAAATACTCTGGAATATATTCAACATAATAAGAATACTCACTGTAATTTTGGAGTAGGGGCAAGATAAGAGATAAATGAGTACAGGGGTTTGAGTGAGATGTCTAACTGGTGTCTCCAAGTGGCCACACATGTCCGAACTGGGTCATTTCAATATACTTTTATGACTAAAGAAAATAGTTTAACTGTAAGGGGCTTTTTTTTCTTTTTCTCCAAGCTTTGCCACTGAGGAACTGAAGAAAGCACACTTGTTGTTTTGTTTGGAACACAGCCTTGTGTCCCCGCCATCACACGATTACTGTTGTTGTTTACATCATCCAAAAACGTTCCAGTATACATCGAAATCTGGGTCAGGTGGATACCCTTTGAGAGCTTATTCTATTGCCAACATGGATATCTAAATGATAAAACACCATAACCTTTTTAACCTAACATGTCTTTACAGACACTCAAGCCCTTTCACAAGAAGTGGCGGTGGCCACAGTTAATAGCATGAAAGCACAATGAATGCTGTAAAAGGAAATGGAATGGATGACCATTGACATGCTACAGTCTGCCTAACCACAGAAAGGAAGGTGGTGCAGGTGTGCATTTGTACCCCTTTTTAAAAAGTTGCAATATGCAGAAATCCCTTTGCCATTTCCTGGTTGCTAAAATGCGAATAGTTCACCTAATTTCAGTTTATGTACCTCATTGTACCATCTGAACCACTGTGAAATATATTTTCAATTACTACAAATGTTGTATTTTCAGCTGTTTGAAGCTGGTGTACAAAACCGAAAGTAAAAGAAGCACAAACTAAACTTAAGCAAAGGAAGCATAGAAATAGGGCACATAGAACAGATCCATCGCTTCTTAGACTTGCTTTCAATGATAACGACAGATCTATAAGTCACTATTTAATTTTTCCTTTAAAAAACTAAATGTATCCAATTAATCATCCATTTCAAAAGGAATAACTGCCTTCCTGCACTGCATCGTGATCTATCAGGTTATAATGAACAGAGATTACACTATTACTTTCTTAAGAAAATGTGCTCCTGGTTCAAAACTATAAACTGGCAATAGCCCCAATTTCACTGTGCCATGCCATGTCCCCTAGTTGTGCCCCTCTACCCATGCCAGCACTCCTCATTATGGATAATTTGCATCCACATACATGCCCTGCACCCTCCTCTTAGAACTGCCCATCAGTGGGATTTCATTCACTGTTTGTGCACACAGTGCTAACTGAACCACCCAATGTCTCACATTGACCTATGAACTGGCTAAATGCCCAGACCCATTTATAACCCCTTCCTCAAAAACATGACACTATAACACAGCTGGCCATCAATTCAGTCTTTCAACATGTCATAATGGTTGCAATTGCTTTATGATTGCTGATACTGTATGTTTGCATTATCAGACAAATGAATGGTCAGAAATAGATGTCTAACGGAGAGGGAAGAGTTTCCACTGTACTGAATAAGCTGTTCATTATCTCTGGACTGCTGAATTTGGCAATGGGACAACGTCGGGCCAGGCAGTGGAAGTAGACATTGATAATAGATCGAGAGATGAACGAGATAATCAGAAACTAAAGAGAGGTGTGATTGTAGGAAAGTCCACTCCAGCCAGATCCTGTTCCTGGTAAGTCTGCTTGGATGTGTCAGAGAACCCACTCTGCCCAGAATAGACATGTCAGCACCCACACCAGCGACGCTGACTGGGCTCCATGCCCACTGTAAACGGTCTGTGCTCTGGGGCTCAATGGCCCATCCGAGACACGTGCCTACTGCCTGCCCACTCTGATATCAGACCCCAAGCGATTACAGCCACTCCCAGGGGGAATCAAAGGTCATCAGGATATTTCTTAGAGACCAGTTGTGTATATCTGTTGCATTGAGAGTACGTCCAGGAATCAAATGGAGCTGAAATTAATGTGGCTGGTAAATGTAATTACAGCTGCTAATAAATGACTGAGACTCCTACCCTCTGTCTCTGGGAGGTAGAATGTCAAAGTTGGCTGGAGTTGACCTGATCTCAACTTGAGAGAAATAAAGAGGGCGAGTCAACAGGATTTTTTTTTTTTATATCCGAAACATACAATATACTTGCAGTGAAGCTGCTCAACAACTACACCACACCTGTCATCCCACAGACTCCCATTCAGAGCGACACACGGAAGCATCCAGGGTCAATGCCCTGCTCAAGGACACGTTGGCAGATCTCCCACCAGGCCAAAAAAGTGAACCTGAACCCTCCAAGATCCCCCCCAATAGCTGTCCCTCAACCATTCAAGACCTCTACCACAGTCCCCGCCCCCCAAGAAGATAAAAAAATAAAATACAATTAATTCCATTCCCCCCCCCAAGAACCCCCCCCCCCCCCCCCCCCCCCCCAATGCACCAACAACCAAGAAAATGAACTAAAGAGAAAAAAGAACAAGACAGAAGAAAACAGCAAACAACAATGCAAAACTAGGGACATCAAGGACAACTAAAACCATAACACCAAGGCCAACTGTATATGTTTGTGTGCATGTCTGCCACTATTACATGTATGTGTGTGTTCTTGTATATGTTTATTTGAATGAGAGTGTGTGTATATGCATGTGTACAAACACCTGCACGGGCATTCAGCCTCAGGCAAACCGGCATTAGCTGTAAAAACACTGCCCCTCAGTGTCATTCAAACTGACTTTTTATTATGTTTTATTTTGACTTTATTTTTTAATTTTATCTTTGACCATCATTCTATATCCCACACAGCAACTCCACTCCCACTTGTCTCCAATTCTACATCCCAACCTTCAGCTTCCCTCAGCGCATCCGATCTATCTCTGCTGGCCACCCTCTTTGGATTTCTACACAACACATATCTTTCATCTATGCTGTGATGTTTAACATACAATTTCAATCTATATAATCTAATAGAATCCACAGATTGCGAGTTGAAGAGAAATACTTTTACTAAGAGTATTAGTATATTAGTAATTGACTGACCCGGTCTCTCCAGATCTCCTAAAAGTACTGTTTCTAGGGTCAATTTTAGAACAATGCTATGCATTTTCAGCCATTCCTGAACCTGAGACCAGAAACAGGCTACCTGAGGGCATAACCAAAATAAATGGTCTATTGATTCTGTATCCTCACAACAAAATCTGCAGAGCTTTGAGGATTTTATGCCCCAAATATTCAACATTTTGTTGGTGGCAAGAACTCGATATAATAATTTTAGCTGAAAAATATGAATTCTTGAATCTTGCTTTGTTTTATATATAATCTCATACACCCTGTACCATGGAATTGGTACATCAGAAATCTCTTCCCAACTATTTTGCAAACTGGATGGCATAGTTGTCAACATCCTGGTCCTCAAATGAAACTGGTATACTTTCCTATTTATTGCTATTTTTATTCGTCTGCCAGTTTTGATCCTTTATATTGGGCAGACAGACCAGTTCCCTACCTCCTCCCGCTGCCACCTGCCTCCTCCAGTTTTGATCCTTTATATTGGGCAGACAGACCAGTTCCCTACCTCCTCCCGCTGCCACCTGCCTCCTCCAGTTTTGATCCTTTATATTGGGCAGACAGACCAGACCAGTTCCCTACCTCCTCCCGCTGCCACCTGCCTCCTCCAGTTTTGATCCTTTATATTGGGCAGACAGACCAGTTCCCTACCTCCTCCCGCTGCCACCTGCCTCCTCCAGTTTTGATCCTTTATATTGGGCAGACAGACCAGTTCCCTACCTCCTCCCGCTGCCACCTGCCTCCTCCAGTTTTGATCCTTTATATTGGGCAGACAGACCAGTTCCCTACCTCCTCCCACTGCCACCTGCCTACTCCAGTTTTGATCCTTTATATTGGGCAGACAGACCAGTTCCCTACCTCCTCCCACTGCCACCTGCCTCCTCCAGTTTTGATCCTTTAGACAGACCAGTTCCCTACCTCCTCCCACTGCCACCTGCCTAGACCTTTATATTGGGCAGACAGACCAGTTCCCTACCTCCTCCCACTGCCACCTGCCTACTCCAGTTTTGATCCTTTATATTGGGCAGACAGACCAGACCTCCTCCCGCTGTGCCTCCTCCAGTTTTGATCCTTTATATTGGGCAGACAGACCAGTCCCGCTGCCACCTGCCTCCTCCAGTTTTGATCCTTTATATTGGGCAGACAGACCAGTTCCCTACCTCCTCCCACTGCCACCTGCCTACTCCAGTTTTGATCCTTTATATTGGGCAGACAGACCAGTTCCCTACCTCCTCCCGCTGCCACCTGCCTCCTCCAGTTTTGATCCTTTATATTGGGCAGACAGACCAGTTCCCTACCTCCTCCCACTGCCACCTGCCTCCTCCAGTTTTGATCCTTTATATTGGGCAGACAGACCAGTTCCCTACCTCCTCCCGCTGCCACCTGCCTACTCCAGTTTTGATCCTTTATATTGGGCAGACAGACCAGTTCCCTACCTCCTCCCGCTGCCACCTGCCTCCTCCAGTTTTGATCCTTTATATTGGGCAGACAGACCAGTTCCCTACCTCCTCCCACTGCCACCTGCCTCCTCCAGTTTTGATCCTTTATATTGGGCAGACAGACCAGTTCCCTACCTCCTCCCGCTGCCACCTGCCTACTCCATTTTTGATCCTTTATATTGGGCAGACAGACCAGTTCCCTACCTCCTCCCGCTGCCACCTGCCTCCTCCAGTTTTGATCCTTTATATTGGGCAGACAGACCAGTTCCCTACCTCCTCCCGCTGCCACCTGCCTCCTCCAGTTTTGATCCTTTATATTGGGCAGACAGACCAGTTCCCTACCTCCTCCCGCTGCCACCTGCCTCCTCCAGTTTTGATCCTTTATATAGGGCAGACAGACCAGTTCCCTACCTCCTCCCGCTGCCACCTGCCTCCTCCAGTTTTGATCCTTTATATTGGGCAGACAGACCAGTTCCCTACCTCCTCCCGCTGCCACCTGCCTCCTCCAGTTTTGATCCTTTATATTGGGCAGACAGACCAGTTCCCTACCTCCTCCCGCTGCCACCTGCCTACTCCATTTTTGAGGTAATGCTGTAATCAATTGGTTGTACTCTTGGATTGAGCAGACCTTCCTGTAAAATTCTGATAACCCATGAAGGACATAACTACCATTCCAATGTACAATATAATTTAAGAACAAAACACAATTTCAATCATCTTTCCCATAAATACAGGTATTTTATCAATCAGCACATTTGAGTTCAGCCTTAATATATAAGCCTTAACTTTTCAGGCGGATGAAATTGAAATCGTAGCCAGCTGTGCAATGCTTGTTTGAAAAAGAGAGTTACTTTGAAAAAAGTAGAATTTTCAATTAATCAAAAATGAGACATGGCAATCTGCACAAAAGCATAAAGGCAATTTTTAAACAATGGATGAGCTTTTCTTCTTGAGAACCATTTTGGGTTCAAGTGAAGCTTTTAGAGAGAGGTTTAGCACTTTTATATTTAATAATCTCAACCACCCAATTCATATTCATTATATAGATAGGCACGCTTTATTTTGTCTGGTTTAGCATCCCAGATAAAGCAAATTATTTTTTGTTCATATGATTTGAAAAATGAATCATCAGAAGTAGGCAGCACCAT
Source organism: Oncorhynchus clarkii lewisi (assembly GCF_045791955.1). NCBI lineage: Eukaryota > Metazoa > Chordata > Actinopteri > Salmoniformes > Salmonidae > Oncorhynchus > Oncorhynchus clarkii. The sequence continues at coordinate 33,955,079 of NC_092148.1, forward strand.
AAGTATGTGAGTAAACTGAGATATGACTAAGGAGTTAATCAGGGCATTTTTTTTTACATAAATAGACACCTCTACATAATTGCAGGATCTTGTCTATTTATACAAGTTTTCTATTGAAATTCATTGTGGAGAGCTTATTTATATATTTTGTGATATGAATACCAAGTATGCCTACTTCACCATCAGACCATTTTATCGGTAAACTGCAGAATAATGTAAAATGTTTATTTTTTTAAAGATCCAATACGTAATATTGTACACTTATCATAATTCGGTTTTAGTCCAGAGAGTACAGAAAAGTTATCTAGATCTTCAATGAGACATTACAGGGATCTAGCTTGCGGACTTAATATAAAACTTGAGTCATCAGCATACATGGACACCTTTGTTTTTAAGCCTTGGATTTCTAATCCTCTAATGTTGTTATTGGATCTGATTTTAATAGCTAGCATTTCGATGGCCATAACGAATAGATATGGTGACAGCGGACACCCTTGTTTAACTCTTCTTGACAATTCAAAACTCTCTGAGATGTAGCCATTATTCACTATTTTACACCTGGGGTTGCTATATACATTATTTTTACCCATTTTATAAGAGAATTCCCAAAATTGAAAAAATCCAGGCCATATATAAAGTCTTAATTTATCCTATTCCTTTTCAAAATCCGCTATAAATACCAGGCCTGCCTTCTTAGATGTGTTGTGATGTTCTATTATTTCTAGTAGATGTCGTATATTATCTCCAATGTAAAGTGCTATGCATTTTGCTAGTATTTTTGCATCACAACATTGAAGTGTAAGAGGCCTCCAGTTTTTTAGATAGACTGGATCTTTATATTTGCCATCTGGGTCTTGTTTTAATAATAGTGAAATCAGACCTTCCTGCTGAGTACCTGACAGACTACCATTTCTATAGGAGTAGTTAAAACAATCTAACAATGGAGCTTTTAGTATTTCAAAAAATACTTGATATACATCGACCGGTAAGCCATCAAGCCCTAGGGTTTTTCCAGAATGTAAGGATTTAATAGCCTCAAAAATTTCTTCCTCTGTAATTTGGCCTTCACACTGATTTTTCTGTACATTTGTTAATTTTCATTTTTTATATTATTTGGAAATAATTCCTTACCGTAATCTTCCTTCAGTGGGAGAGGATGAGACGGAAAAGAGAACATCTGCCTAAAATATTTAGCTTCCCCTTTTAAAATATAATTCGGAGAATCACAGATGACTCCGTCTTCAGTAATGAGTTTCTGCAAATTATTTTCGTTAGTGATCCTGTATTGGAGATTCTGGAAGAATTTGGTGCATTTCTTTCCATATTCATTCCAGTTCGCTTTATTTTTGTAATAGATTACATTAGATCATTCTTGAATAAGTTCCTCAAGTTCTTTTTGTTTTTTTCTCTAACTTATTTTGTATCTCTGTAGTATCGTTGTGATTGCTATCTACCTGTACTATCTACCTGTGAAGGCCAATTAGATGATGATCCGATCGCATTCTGTCTCCTATTAAAACATGTTTAACCTTGATGCAAGATTAACCTGATGCAAGAGAGAAAGAGACAAGAAAGTTGTAACGCGATTCGTCCTCCTCAGACGAGGAGTATGAAGGATCGGACCAATATGCAGCGTGGTACGTGTCCATGTTGATAATTTATTAAAATTGAACACCAAAAACAAAATAACAAGTAGAACGAACGAAAACGAAACAGTTCTGTCTGGTAAAGACACAGAGACAGAAACAATCACCCACAACTAAAATGGGGAAAACAGGCTACCTAAGTATGATTCTCAATCAGAGACAACGAACGACACCTGTCTCTGATTGAGAACCATACCAGGCCAAACACATAAACACAACATAGAAAAAAGAACATAGACTACCCACCCCAACTCACGCCCTGACCAAACTAACACAATGACATAATAAAGGAACTAAGGTCAGAACGTGACAAAAGTAGTCAAGACGACTAGTCAAGATGCCTTGATTAAGTCTCCTCCATGTACAGTTGAAGTTGGAAGTCGGAGTCATTAAACCACTCCACAAATTTCTTGTTAACAAACTATAGTTTTGGCAAGTCGGTTAGGACATCTACTTTGTGCATGACACAAGTCATTTTTACAACAATTGTTTACAGACACTTATAATTCACTGTTTCACAATTCCAGTGGGTCAGAAGTTTACATTCGCTAAATTGACTGTGCCTTTAAACAGCTTGGAACATTCCAGAAAACAATGTCATGGCTTTAGAAGCTTCTGATAGGCTAACTGATGTCATTTGAGTCAATTGGAGGTGTACCTGTGGATGTATTTCAATGCCTACCTTCAAACTCAGTGCCTCTTTGCTTGACATCATGGGAAAATCAAAATAAATCAGCCAAGACCTCAGGAAAATAATTGTAGACCTCCAAAAGTCTGGCTCATCTTAGGAGCAATTTCCAAATGCTTGAAGGTAACACGTTCTTCTGTAGAAACAATAGTACGCAAGTATAAACACCATGGGACCATGCAGCCGTCATACCGCTCAGGAAGGAGACGCGTTCTGTCTCCTAGAGATGAACGTACTTTGGTGCGAAAAGTGCAAATCAATCCCAGAAGAGCAGCAAAGGACCTTTTGAAGATGCTGGAGGAAACAAGTACAAAAGTATATATATCCACAGTAAAACAAGTCCTATATCGACATAACCTAAAAGGCAAGGAAGAAGCCACTGTTCCAAAACCACTATAAAAAAAGCGAGACCTCAGTTTGCAACTGCACTTGGAGAAATGTCCTCTGGTCTGATGAAACAAAAATAGAACTGTTTGGCCATAATGACCATCGTTATGTTTGGAGGAAAAAGGGGGAGGCTTACAAGCCGAAGAACACCATCCCAATTGGGGTAACAGGGTTTTGGGAGCCTCAGCAACTTGACAGATGCTACTTAGTTTTAGAAAGCACCTTTTAACCCCTTCTCTGTACGGTAATGGTTAAAAGTGTCATCCAGGTGACTGACAGCTTTAAAAAATAACAAAGTTCAACAGGTTTTAAAACCATAATTCTTTATCTCTTGAGTGATCACTTGTTATAACATGGTTTATGACCAGAGCTGCATCATGCGACGTTAAGGGCCAGAGAGCTCATTCACTGAGGTAACCTTGATCTACAGTGTGTCTTGTTCATGGCAGCTTCACGGGCCATGCCAATTAGCAACTTGGCCAGTCTTGAGTGGCACCTTTGAAACGCAAGAGGGCCAGAGCAGCATTGATTAACCCCTGGCACGAAGCGGACAAATAAATTGGGATGATCTCGTGAGATCCAAAATGGAGGGCTTCAGGGGCACTGGTGTGACTTGGCATGAAGTTCTAAACCAGAGGAAGAGAGAAAAGAGGTGTGGTGGGTGAGTTGGCATCACAAGGACAGCCTCTGTCGGTAAACCATCAAAGACCACCACAAGGAAAGACTGGAAAACCACAGAGGACTGTCGCAGACAAAGGAGCAGTGTTTTGTTCACGAGCTGGCTAAAAGAGAGAGGGAGAAGGAGAGGAAAAGAGGTGCCATCGGCATTCCACACATTGTGAGTAAAATAAACAAGTTGACTGTTCTCGGATAATTGAAATTAAACGTCTACTTTGACTGCGAGGGGAGAAAGTTATGGCATGTTGACACAGAGGATGTTGAGGCCATGAGAGGTGAACAGAGAGAGAGAAACACACATGTTGTGCAGTGATCAATGTCAGACTCCAAGAGCTGTTCTGTAAACTCAGCCAAGCTAGAACTGTCTCCAGACGCTGCCTAATAAATGAAATAGTTTTGGAATCAAGTAAGGCAAGTCGGAATAAAAACTACGCTTTTACATAAGATGTGGGTTTGCCAAGCACTTTTCTCTTGGACAGTCATTGGCAGAGTTCGCCTATATAAAAATTATGCTGATGTCACATCTGAAGAATAGCCTATTGTGTGTTATATAAGAGGAAGTTTCAAGTTTCAAGTGTTATTTGTAACATGCAAAAGTAGAGTGAAATGCTTATATTGCAAGCCCTTCCAAACAGTGCAGTATGCAATATCGAACGAGTATAACAATAAAATTAAAATTAAAAGGAGAATGTAAGCTATATCCAGGGTCAGTACCAGTACCAAATGTACAATGTGCATGGATACTGGAGTAGTTGAGGTAGATATGTACAGTTGAAGTCAGAAGTTTACAAACACCTTAGCCAACTACATTTAAACTCAGTTTTTCACAATTCCTGACATTTAATCCTAGTAAAAATTCCTTGTATTAGGGCAGTTAAGATGACCACTTTATTTTAAGAACGTGAAATGTCAGAATAATAGCAGAGAATGATTTATTTCAGCTTTTATTGCTTTCATCACATTCCCAGTGGGTCAGAAGTTTACATACACTCAATTAGTATTTGGTAGCATTGCCTTTAAATTGTTTAACTTGTTTAACGATTCAGGTAGCCTTCCACAAGATTCCTCAATAAATTGGGCAAATTTTGGCCCAAAACACCTGACAGAGCTGGTGTAACTGAGTCAGGTTTGTAGGCTTCCTTACTCGCACAAACCTTTTCAGTTCTGCCCACAAATTCTCTTTAGGATTGAGGTCAGGGCTTTGTGATGGTCACTCCGATACCTTGACTTTGTTGTCCTTAAGCCATTTTGCCACAACTTTGGAAGTATGCTTGGGGTCATTGTCCATTTGGAAGACCCATTTGCGACCAAGCTTTAACTTCCTGACTGATGTCTTGAGATGTTGCTTCAATATATCCACATACTTTTCCTTCTCATAATGTCATCTATTTTGTGAAGTGCACCAGTCCCTCCTGCAGCGAAACACCCCCACAACATGCTGCTGCCACCGCCGTGCTGGGATGGTGTTGGGATGGTGTTCTTCGGCTTGCAAGCCTCACCCTTTTTCCTCCAAACATAACGATGGTCATCATGGCCAAACAGTTATATTTTTGTTTCATCAGACCAGAGTGCATTTCTCCAAAAAGTACGATCTTTGTTGTAAACTGTACTCTGGCTTTTTTATGGTGGTTTTGGAGCAGTGGCTTCTTCCTTGCTGGGCGGCCTTTCAGGTTATGTCGATATAGGACTTGTTTTACTGTGGATATAGATAGTTTTGTCCCTGTTTCCTCCAGCATCTTCACAGGGTCCTTTGCTGTTGTTCTGTGATTGATTTGCACTTTTCGCACCAAAGTACGTCATCTCTAGGAGACAGAACGCGTCTCCTTCCTGAGTGGTATGTCGTCTGTGTGGTTCCATGGTGTTTATACTTGTTGTTTGTACAGATGAATGTGGTACCTTCAGGCGTTTGGAAATTGCTCCCAAGGATGAACCAGACTTGTGGAGGTCTACAATATATTTTCTGAGGTCTTGGCTGATTTATTTTGATTTTTCCCATGATGTCAAGCAAAGAGGCACTGAGTTTGAAGGTAGGCATTGAAATACATCCACAGGTACACCTCCAATTGACGTCAATTAGGCTATCAGAAGCTTCTAAAGCCATGTCATTATTTTCTGGAATTTTCCAAGCTGTTTAAAGTCACAGTCAACTTAGTCTATGTAAACTCCTGGAATTGTGATACAGTGAATTAGAAGTGAAATCATCTGGGAAAATCATGCACAAAGTAGATGTCCTAACCGACTTGCCAAAACTATAGTATGTTCACAAGAAATGTGTGGAGTGGTTGAAAAACGAGTTTTATTGACTCCAACCTAAGTGTATGTAAACTTCTGACTTCAACTGTACATATAGGCAGGGCTTGAGAGAAAGTGACTGGTAGCAGGAGAAAATAATAATAATATGAATAATAGTAAACAATATGGCAGCAGCACAAGTGGTGGCTGGGTGTGTGCGTGATGGTGAATGTGTGTATAGGTGTTAGTGCGCGAGTGTGCAAGAGTGTCAGTGTAGGCATGATAGGTGGATATACATGTCAACAGGGCTGAAAAGTGACTGGTAGCAAGAATATAGGTACAAATACTTACGGTAATATACTAATGGTAATATAAATGTTAACAGCAGTAAGTGACCAGTAGCAGGACAAATCAATAGATACTAATAATGGCAATCAATAATCAATGAACAGTATTGTCGTGGTATTAATAATCATTTTAGCAGTAGCGTAGGTGTAAGGGAGAGCAGCGTGGCTGTTGTCGAGTTCTCAGAAGCACAAAACACACATGGAAAACCTAGAAATTGGGTGGAGAGCATAAGGTATAAGAAAAACTACCTCTCCTTTTCCAGAGTGGAAAGTGGATATGAAGTCAGAGATTATCCCTCACCCAACAAATATAAGCACCTCTCCTTCTCCCAGTCTTGCTACTTGTCTAATTTAATGAGCTGACATTTGGTGGGGGACAGTGGTGTGCACGCTGACCAACCTAACAGTAAGTGCGCCCCCTGCAGTCCCTGGCAGAGGAGCCCAATGGAACTCACTATGGGCAAGGGATGAAACCATGGGCCTGTAGCAGAGTCATGCCGATTTACAGTACATTACCATATTTATCAACTACATCATTACTATTGTAAAACCTGTCAGACTATCGAGCAAAGCTTCATTTCACATCCATGTTTCAATTCTGAAGAGAAAAAGTAAGATGTGTGCCAAAAATCCCATATTTTCATGTAACATTTCATAATGAGAATCAGGTTTGAGAGTTTGGTGGTACATTTTGTACACCAAGGCTTTGTGTGCAGTAAACAAGTTCTCGCAGACATAGGGATCTGATCGGAGGTCAGGAGGGAATGTGAAACAGATCCCCTGTGAGAGCCATTCCACACAGCATAGCTCTGCAGCAGCCAAAACATCAGAATGACTATTTCATTTTTTCTCCAGTCAGGATTAACCATTGATGGGCAGACTGTGGGGTCCAATAATCTCTCATATCAATCTCTCCACTATAGCCCCTCTGGATGGCAGTGTACGTAGAATGGAAAGCAGGACATGTCATATTTCAGCCACGCTTAGAACGTAAACGAAAGTAGCCCCAAACTCTATCGTATTTATAATTAGACCAAAATAAATCATCTCAGTCACACACTGGGCTGATGGCAGTACCTGCAGAACATATCCGTCTAAAACGTATGTAAATGTGGAAAACTGAAAAGCAACTGGGAAAAAAAAGAATGTGGGTGAGGGAGGAGTGCTCTGAACAAGACTTTAAGGCATGCACCTCAACCATCCACCTGTCCAAATGAAATACCTTTCTTAAGGAATGTCGTATCAGTCTAGTTTGTCTCCTACCTTTCTTAGGACTGTCGTATCAGTCTAGTTTGTCTCCTACCTTTCTTAGGACTGTCGTATCAGTCTAGTTTGTCTCCTACCTTTCTTAGGACTGTCGTATCAGTCTAGTTTGTCTCCTACCTTTCTTAGGACTGTCGTATCAGTCTAGTTTGTCTCCTACCTTTCTTAGGACTGTCGTATCAGTCTAGTTTGTCTCCTACCTTTCTTAGGACTGTCGTATCAGTCTAGTTTGTCTCCTACCTTTCTTAGGACTGTCGTATCAGTCTAGTTTGTCTCCTACCTTTCTTAGGGCTGTCGTATCAGTCTAGTTTGTCTCCTACCTTTCTTAGGACTGTCGTATCAGTCTAGTTTGTCTCCTACCTTTCTTAGGACTGTCGTATCAGTCTGGTTTGTCTCCTACCTTTCTTAGGGCTGCGCCAGAAGCGGTCTCCCAGAAGGTCGCCCATTGACCTCTCAGCCATGTCCACAGCGCTTTGACCTCTCAGTGTCACCTCAGATTCTCCTGGGTCCATGCACTCCAACCTCTCCAACCCTCCAGACCTAATAGACTATACTAAACCTTCCACCACCTCCTTAGGCCAGGATCAAACCACTCCTCTCCCCCATGTGAAACCTATTGCCCGTCTTGCAGATCCACACTGCATGCAAGATGTGACAAGAAAGAGAAGGGGGGGGGGGGGGGTAAAGGTGCTGGGAGGGCTGGAACAAGAGCTTCTTTTCATCTTATGTCCAATGTGCCCATAAAGACAAAGCAACATCTGAGGAGGCCTACACCATAAATCTGAGTCCTTGCCAAGAACCAATGAGTCCTTCTCTGGGCTCCCCCCCGCCCCTCTCTCTCTCTCTCGCTACCCCGTACTCCCTACATCTAAGAGCACCCACACATTGTTCCAGAAACACTCGGTCAGGCGAGACACACAAGCACACACACACAGGGCGCCTTGTCCCTGGAGGCCTCACAAATTTCAGCCTTGCTGATTAAGACGAAGGGCGGACATTGCCATGGAGCGATAGAGAGGCAGAGAGAAAACTAGAGAGGGGACAAAAGCAAGGCGTGATTCTGGCCTGCTTCGCTTATACTCAGTCTTATTCAGTAAAAGCAGCAATATAGTATTGCAATGGTACCCAAGTTCACCACACAGTCAATCTTCGCCTCTTGTCTACTCTCTCCTACTCATCCCTGAGTTCATGGAGGAGAGGGACTAGGCCTTGTCCAGGTTGTTAAAAGAAACATTCCGTTCTTCTGCAGACAGTTGAAGGGTGAAATGAGGGAGAAATCGAAAAGAGATCCAGATATCCTCCCTTACTCAAGCCTCCATAACAGTTCAAGCCTGTATTAACAATCAATACTCTCTTTGTTTTGAGTGGCTGAGGAAGGATTACACAAATTGTACATTTTTTTGGGAGAGGACACGGTCTGGAAGATAACATTCGCAACACATTTGGGACACACGGAAATGACTCAGTGCACATTAGTTCTCTTGCCTGGATGCCTTCTTAGTCGATTTAACAACGCACTTTGAAGGACAAGATCAAGGCAGAAAAGATAACACATTTCAACAACAAAATAAGCCTGCAGGCGTCAGACCTGTCTCTGCTTGCTTTCCTAGACAGCACTGGTGATAACTCTCTTATGAGGTTTTTCATTTTGGGGTCTCATTTGAACATGTAGAAACGCCTGTGGCATTATTGCCGTTTTAAATCACAAGAGCAGTGTGGCATTAAGGTGACACTACAAGGACACTGTTTCAATAAGAGCTGCATCAACATTGTTTGTATGAGACACACTACAAGCAATACCCTGTCATTGACTTCTTCTCACACTATTAACCAGGCCGTTTCTGGAGTGATAAGTGTTGATTTTCTCCTGTACTTCTTGTCAGAGTTTGAAATGGAACTAAGATGGAGGAGCAGGGAGAAAATGTCCGTTGGGCCAGGAGTACCAGCCAACACTGGGCTCGGCCCATTTGCGCCACCCAGAGCCGGCGGCTGCTTCCAGACCAGAGGGAAGCATTCATTCCACAGTGTTGATATGATTAAGGAAGTTAAACCACACAGCATGGGGAAGGATCTGGGTGACAAAGAAAAAAAAAAAGTCTCACACTCAAAAGTGTCCCACAGTAAAACTAAAGGGCAGCAGTTACAGTGTGGAGAGAGCAAAAGCACAATAAAAAACCTTGGGAATGTTTGTGCTATGACTCAGCGACATTCAGCGACGACAAAACCACACATGGGAGTGGTCATGCTGATCCACGTGTTTCCATAGAAACGCCGCCTGTAAATGGGACACAGGCTACGTAAATAGCCGCCCGTGGCTGAGGTCGAAAGAACGCGACTGTTGTCCCAGCAACCGTCGCCGAAACAAAACTGACACAGGATACCCTTCCTTACTGGCAGTGACTGGGGTAGAATTTGCATTGCGAGCCTGAAGAGGCTTGGCTGTATTACATTTTTAGACAGGCATCCTGACAATCAACTTTGTCAACATTTAAACCAACAAACACACACACACACACATATTATGCACACGGGGCACAGCGGGCACCGCACAAATGAAACACACACACACACACACACAATAAGGTGATTTACTATCCACATTTTGCCCATAAAAAAACCCTCCATTTGGAGAGAATGAATCAGGCTCATTCTTTCCTCTGAGCGGAACAGGGGAGGAAAAAAAGACCTGGAAGAACTGCCAGAACTGTAAAAGCAGCCTGCTGTAATTTATTTAGTTTGTTTGTGGCTGAGAGAAAAAAAAAGGGTCCTTCCTCTAACAGCTCTGGACATCAATGTCAGCAGTAACGTTCCAACATTGCCGTTCCTCTCTAGCTATCATCAAATGGACTGTCTATGAGCTGATCTCTCCACAAAGGGTGCTCTTTGGGATTCCAGGGACAGGGACACAGTAGTCAGAGACAGCAACGTAGCAGGGTGTGTTCATTCTGCAGGCTTTAGCTGGAGAACCAGAAAGGGAACTATCCCTAAGCTCTATTTCTGAATCCTTATACCAACTATCATGTGTGTAGTACCCATCTTAGTGACACTCAGCAGATAACTATTCTGCAGAATGGCTGTGCAGGCCTACTATAACCTACAGTACATCTCTCTCAGCAGTCAATGTAAGTTGTTAGATTTGAGCAGATGTGTGAATAGAAGGGTAATAGAGAAGAGATAAACATTTAATAAAATGTGTATGGCGTTAGGTTAAGAGATTTTTGAAAAGTGAGGTGAACGGGCAAATAAAATAGACCCTCTGGTTAAAATAGTATAGCAACCTTGGTTCAACATCTACTGAACTAATCCATAGATTATAGCCACTTAGGGAGGCTAAAAGAGGCATAGATCAGCCACAATCCGACTGGAAGTTATGTATCTCTTAACTGGAAACTTGAGGACATTATTTTTGCTCTAAGAGCGCAATGTTTCAGTACAACTTTTACATGTATCAAATTTTATTTTAGAGGAAAGTAAAGAGGAGCATTCCTTAAACAATGAATACGTTGTTTATTCTAAGTGTATGCTCCGAGGCGGGGAAAATAAACAGTTCCTGAAATCCTTCCATTACCATTGTTATGGAGGTGAAGAGAGACAGACGACGCCCCAACGGCAGTGACTGACAGGTATAAAGTCAACCATGAAGTGAAGTCAAACCATCTATACAGAGGTGCTGGAGGGAGAATTGAATGGTAAAGGTGTACATTTCTGAATGTTAAGGCTGAATGCAAGGGCACTACAGGAAGTTACAATGCCAAGAAAAATCACCAGCAACTGAAGTGAAGCAATATATACACTATATATCCAAAAGTATGTGGACACGCCTTCAAATTAGTGAAGTCGGCTATTTCAGCCACACCCGTTGCTGACAGGTGTATACAATTGAGCATACCGCCATGCAATCTCCATAGACAAACATTGCCAGTAGAATGGCCTTACTGAAGAGCTCAGTGTCTTTCAACATGGCACCGTCATAGGACGCCACCTTTCCAACAAGTCAGTTTGTCAAATTTCTGCCCTGCTAGAGCTGCCCCAGTCAACTGTAGGTGCTGTTATTGTGAAGTGGAAACGTCTAGGAGCAACAACCGCTCAGTCATGAAGTGGTAGGCCACACAACCTCACAGAGCGGGGCCGCCAAGTGCTGAACCGCGTAGCGTGTAAACATCATCTGTCCTCGGCTGCAACACTCACTACCGAGTTCCAAACTTCCTCTGGAAGCAACGTCAGCACAATAAATGTTTGTCTGGAATATTCATGAAATTTGTTTCCACGGCCGAGCAGCCGCACAAGCCTAAGATCACCATGCGCAATGCCAAGCGTCGGCTGGAGTGGTGTGAAGCTTGCCACCATTGGACTCTGGAGCAGTGGAAACGCGTTCTCTGGAGTGATGAATCCCACTTCACCATCTAGCAGTCTGATGGACGAATCTGGGTTTGGAGGATGCCAAGAGAACGCTACTTTCCCCAATGCATACTGCCAACTGTAAAGTTTGGTGGATGATGAATAATGGTCTGGGGCGGTTTTTCATGGTTCAGGCTAGGCAGTTAGCTCAAGTGAAGGGAAATCTTAACGCTACAGCAGTTTGGGGAAGGCCCTTTCCTGTTTCAGCATGACAATGCCCCCATGCACAAAGCAAGGTCCATACAGAAATGGTTTGTCGAGTTCGGTGTGAAAGAACTTGACAGGCCTGCACAGAGCCCTGACCTCAACCCCATCGATCACCTTTGGGATGAATTGGAACACCAACTGCGAGCCAGGCCTAATTGCCCAACATCAGTGCCAACCTCACTAACGCTCTTGTGGCAGTACATCTAGTGGAAAGCCTTCCCTGAAGAGTGGAGGCTGTTATAGCAGCAAAGGGGAGAAAATCTGATATTATTGCCCATGATTTTGGAATGAGATGTTTGACGAACAGGTGTCCACATACATTTGGTCATGTTGTGTATTTGCAGAGATGAAGAAACTTCCGAGGCCTTTCCCTTGACCTAACTGTGCTTTTATATAAGTTGAGCCCATAGAAACAGAATTACTAGAATTATATTTCTATGGTTCAGATCATTCTCTGCTTGTTTACTCTTATGGGTAGAACAGGTGGGACCTCCACTAGCAGTCTATAAATGTTGGAGTCCTAAATGTAGGAGTCCTACATTTAGGACTAATTTCCTACTACATTTAGGACTAATTTCTTACTACATTTAGGACTAATTTCCTACTAAATTTAGGACTCATTTCCTACTACATTTAGGACTCATTTCCTACTACATTTAGGACTCATTTCCTACTACATTTAGGACTAATTTCCTACTACATTTAGGACTAATTTCCTACTACATTTAGAACTAATTTCCTACTACATTTAGGACTAATTTCCTACTACATTTAGGACTAATTTCCTACTACATTTAGGACTAATTTCCTACTACATTTAGGACTAATTTCCTACTACATTTAGGCTCGTAGGAGTTCTACATGTATAGTTCAGTCTATAAAATGTAGCAGTCCTAACTTCTGAGTCATTACACAACATAAACCCAAGATAACATGCCAAATAGCTAGAGGTGACTGTTAGAGAACTCTTATTACGCTTATAAAGTCAACATCACTATAGTTTGGTGTCATTGGCTGTTGTAGGTCAAGGATCTGTCACAAAGATAAACATGCCACACCAAGGGAAATGATTGGGAGGATATTTCTTAAATGTTACGCAATAATCCAAGAACACAATCTCATAGCGTATGTTTTCTTTCCTTTTTTTCAGGCGGTGTCTTTGAGACACCTCTGGCCCGGCTCCATGTGTTCAGCAGGGCCACAGGGGCAGAACAACAAATCCACCGCACCCCAAAGTCACAGTGCAGCAGAGCAATTCAAATATCACACAGCGGTTAGGGTTGAGAATGATCGCAGAGGGGCGCGGTGCAGTGATGGTGGAGATGTTGAGGTGCTAAGCCTTTAGCTCACATCAACTCAAAAGCATTAGGATTCACTGCTCTAGAAAAAAAGTAATTCTCTGAGTCCTCCAGCGTCAGGCTATTTCTAGAGCCAAACATATCATGACCAAAATGATGATCTGTGGGCTCTTAATATCTAGCATGTGCTAATGTCACCAGTCACCATCGCTGCCTTCACTTATTAACAAGGCTGGACTGGGTCTCGCCCTATCCTGTTTTACACTATGAGTACAAAGCAAAGCAAACACACTCCTTCCTACAGAGAAAGAGCCAGTGCAAACAACAGGCAGAATACACTCGCTCTTCAGTCCTTCATTTCAGCGCTGGTCATTAAATGAAACAATGCCGAGGACAGACTCCTCTGGATATAAAAAAAACCTACAGTATGTGGGCCTCTCAGACCCCACCCAGAAGAGGCTAAGGGCAACAGTGTGAGTTACGGTGTGAGTTACAGCGTGTTCACAGTTTGTCCTTCAGAGTGTGGACTTGTGCGGGGGGAGAGAGAGAGAGAGAGAGAGAGAGAGAGAAAGAGAGAGAGAGAGAGAGAGAGAGAGAGCAAGAGAAAAAAAGCAGCACAGTATAGTATATAGTATATCTATGGCCAGTAGCCTATCATGTTTCTCCCCTGACAACGCTGACAACGCTTTGCAGCTCCCCAGAGAGTAGTAGTACAGTAACCTATTATGGCCACTAGAGACAATACATGAACGTCAACGAACACACTTTGATCTTATGGAGGATTTGGCTTGTGATTAGAAACAGACTAAAATCAGTCAGATAATCCTACAGCTCCGCATTCACATAGACACTTATAAAATATGGGCTAATTTTATCCTGTGGTGGAAGGTGGAGGTAGTCTCTCCCAGAGAGATTCATAGCTAGCTTAATATTTTGAAAATGGCTCGCAAGAATAAAGTCGAGCGGACATTCTGTAATAACACTGGTGGACGGAAAGTAATACCAGCCTCCCTAGAGGGGAATTTAATGCCAACAAGATGGATTTACCTTCAAAATAACTTCCCTTCGATTGTCTAACAGAAAGAGGACACATGCATGGCGTGCCCAGGTTTTTTGCATGCCCTCAGGTGCTGAAATGACAGGTGTTGCCTAGAACTTAAAAGGGTTCTTCAACTGTTCCCACAGCAGAACCCTTTGAAGAACCCTTTTTGGTTCCAGGTAGAATCCTTTTGGGTTCCACGTAGAACCCTTTCCACAGAGGGTTCTACATAAAACCCAAAAGGGTTTTTACCTTGAACCGAAAAGGGTTCTCCTATGGTGACTGTACATGTAAATGCATGCACAGTCATGACTCTGTTGACTCTAGCTACTTGAAAGTAAATTGCTAAACTGAAAATTCCTTTCTAGCTGTGTCAGACCCCCTCCCACACATTCTTCACATACTGATTTCACAAAACGGGATGCAAAGTCCAAAGTTAGAGCACGTGTTGCTTTATCTACCCCACCCATCCTAAAAAAACAAAACATGCTCCTCTACCAAAACTGCAGCATGGTGGTGAACTCTCCCAGTCTCCAGTTTTGGGCAAGCCCTCTCACTCAGGTGTTTCTCATCTAGGTGTTACAGCACCTTCACAGGTCAGAAGGGGCGAGTAAGCATTTAAGACGTGAGTTAGAATAGGGCAAGTCACAGCCCAGCCCAGTCACAGCCCAGCACTTCACTTGAGGGGCTCTCTTTCAAGACAGCATAAAAACCAAACATTTTACAGTGATGTTTCAGTATGATTAACGTGTGTGTGTGTGTGTGTGTGTGTGTGTGTGTGTGTGTGTGTGTGTGTGTGTGTGTGTGTGTGTGTGTGTGTGTGTGTGTGTGTGTGTGTGTGCGTGCGTGCGTGCGTGCGTGCGTGCGTGCGTGCGTGCGTGCGTGCGTGCGTGCGTGCGTGCGTGCGTGTTAAGGAATTTCATATCTACATGCCAATGAATCATTTCCCAAATGCGCCACCTTGGAGATAATTGTTATTACCTCACTGTCCATCGCTGTTCACCTTGAAACACTCAAATATCCCCTAACTATTTGATACAAGGCGGCGCCCTGCACAACTACACTGCCCTGAAAGTCGATGCATCATTGTGATGGATTTGGCAAAGAAACCGAAAGGCTGCACTCCTACATCTGCACACATCGTCCTGTCATCTCTTATACAAATCCCAGCCTTGGATACAGATAGATACCGTATCCGGCAAATGCAAAACAGCACCACCACTAACCCTGCCAGAGAACACTCATGGCAAACATTGTTTCCATCTATTACAATAACATTATCTGTCCAACATTTTCTCATACATTTACCTTCATGTGGATTCCTTCTATACCTTATAATGTTATGCTCGTGTTATTAGAGTGTTGTACCTATACTGAGACAGACGGCAGACGGCCCTGGTGTCCTAACCCTTCCTTCTGATGAGTCAAACAATGGAAGAAGAACTCACCTGAAAAAGGCAGAGAAACAAGACATTAGTTCATTGCTTATTTGAACGTAAAAAAAAAAACAGTTTTTAAAAAACTAAATAGGTATAGACAACTTACATCTTCCATATGTTCGCAATTAGTAAAGCATACCAAGACAAACATATCAATTTATTAACAACCCATGACTCTTTCAAAGTCTTCAGTTAAACAGCTGCGTGTCTCAGAACCCACCCGTGTGAGGCTATTTAACTATTTACTTTCCGTGGTTAGCAGGGGTAAATCTCTAGGGTAAATCTCTAGGGTAAATCTCTAGGGTAAATCTCTCGGGTAAATCTTTTTCCCACTTCGCCTGTGATACAGGGTCGAAACATTGCCTTCAGTTAAAAGAGCACAATGGGATCTGCTTTACAACTGAATTGTTTCAATGTTCCTTTCACATCTGAGTTTTGCAAAGAAACTAAAACTACTGAATAGCAGAGTAAGCAACAAGTATTGAGTTTTCAGAGGGGATTCGTGATACCGAGGAGTCTAGGCTATAGCTTAGTAGTAGATGTTTCAGTGATAGATTTATGGTCGTTGTAGAAGTGTGCACTGTATATAATCTGCTTGACACATCAACCTAGTTTGCACTGAGATACCTCACACCATGGCAAGGCCTGGTTGACTTGCCAACATTGCCACCTGCTGGGATAAAAGAGTAGAGCCATATGTTCAAAATGTGTCATATTAAGCTTTGGCCATAAGTCAACAACCTTACTTAAGGGCACTTGTGGGTTTTGACCATTCATCCCCCCCAAATGGAAGTATAATTATACTAGTATAATCTAATACTAACTGTATATCAATGTAGAAATGATCTACTAATACAAGTTCAATATAACTTTCCTACTAGAGACATAGGCCAGTAGGTCTACTTCAAATATGAAGTAAAATACTGACAGCTATTCACTGATATGACACTGTATAATTTACCTTGGCATCTACCTTTTAAAATGTAGCAAGTACCCATATAGCCTATTGCTGCCTACTTTAGCCTTTAAACCTAAAAGAGTAACGCCTTCGTAGCTTGTCATTCATTATGTGATGTGTTTATACCGGAGTGTTCCTCAACGTGAGATAGTGATGTTTTTTTGTTTTTTTATAGAAACTTCAACTTAAACTAGGCTACTAGGAAATTTCATCCACTACAGCTGGCCTGAAAATGAGGTCACTCCAACCTGCCCTGTGCATTTACCACCCACGAAGCCCTGCTGTCATTTCCAGTGCATAACCAACACTACCTTAAATCACCACCGTGGTGACATTTCTGAACCAGAGGACCTCTATAGAGTAGCCTTAAAATAGGCCTTGTCTAAAAGAGGCAATGGTTCACAACAGCCGGCATCTTTGAACAATTGGTGATTCATGGACTCATCAATTATCTACTACGAGGGTGGTATCCTCAGAGGAACTAACACCCAAGATTCCATGATTGAAGATGTTTAACAGTGATGTAGCCTTGTTCCAGATCTGTTCGTGCCGTCCAGCCAGCTCCTGTAGGAGTTGACAAGACGGCACAGACAGATCTGGGACCGGGCAAGTGAGTGATGATTGTGGGTGGGGTTGGGGGGGGACGTTCTGTGTGACGTACGGGTTGTTCTGTGCACTTTGGAAATGGACAACAATCAAAGAGCACAATGAGAATCTGTGAGGGAAAACAATCTGAACTCATAACTACTCCTACTCTCTGAACTCTTCACTACTCCTACTCTGGAACATTCCAGGATAGTCACATTTCCTGCAAGGACGTAAACCAGCTGCATGAGGGCCAGAAAGACTCAAACCAGTCAAGCCTCAAGGGAGCACGTCAAAAAGTAGAAAAAAGCATTGTAACTCTATCATTGTAATCGGCTATATTCAAGGTTGACACCATGACTTAAATATACACTACTTCATTGAGAAATGTTCTTCTCTGAGGACACACACACATACACATATACATTCACATGCCCACATACACATGCCCACCCACACATCCACCAACCCCCACACACACACGACAATCAGAAACTCTGCCTAATATGCTCCCATTGGCAGTCTGTTCCTCAGAGCTGGTGTTTACTGTAACGCCCATCAATCCCAGTAGGAAGAAAGACTGCAGCACCGGGGGGGACTTGGTGGAGAAAAATACACCCTTGGCCATTGTCATCCAACACTTCCCAAACACAACACACACACACACACACACACACACCAAGCCCTCAACTCACTCCCTTTCTCACTCTCTGAATACAGGCCAATGCATTCTGCCTCAACCAGTCAAACTGCAATCTCAGTCAGACTGCAGTTTTAGGCTTTTCCTAAACTCAACTGGCATTCACAGCCACACAAATCACAGCCAGACACGCTCCTCCTTCCATTCCATGGGAGGATGATGGAGACAGAGGGACCTTTCACACTTAGACAGACGCAGACGCACATGGACATGCACACAAACACACTCTCCATTAAAATACTCTTACAGTTTTTTAAGATTGCTTACACACTAAAATTGAACTTTTCCCACAATTAGCAAAACCTTACACTCAAGGAGCACAACACAAGGCTAGATTTGCACAACTGTAAGCACATTGTCAGCTTCACACTAGTTGCAAAACATTACACACAGTGATTTGCAAAACACTAAACACACTGATGTACATCAGACACAGAAGTATATCATGATGTCACTGGTAGACACACCAATCAGGTTTAAGCACTATAAAAAATGCAGCAGGTAGGTTCACCTGCCTTCAACCAAAATGGAAGGAGTCAGAAGAAGAGTGAGGGTGAGAGGAGGAGTACACAGAGGAGGAGGTAGAGGAAGAGGCAGAGGCTGAGCCAGAGGTCGAGGAAGACCTGAAGCAGGAGGAGAACATGCACAAAGAAGAAGAGGACCAAACTTATCAAATGACATTCGTGCAACACTAGTGGACCATGTTGTGAACCACGGATTGACGCTGAGGGAGGCTGGACTGAGAGTTCAGCCAAATCTTAGCAGACATACAGTGGCATCTGTCATAAGGACTTTTCGACAGGAAAATGGGTAAAATAAGATCTGTCTACAGTTACAGTAATCAGCTGCTTATTGTATGCAACATATCAGCACTTGTGATACCCCTTTCTGTGACAATGTACAGTAAGTTACATGTGTTATTCTGTACATAGGATTGAGGGTCGGGAACGACAAGGGGGCCCATATTCACGCAAAAACAAGAGAGAGATAATAAACATGGTTTTGGCCAATAATGCTATCATCCTCAGAGAACTACAAGCCAACATTATCGGTGACCATCCCATTTTCAATAATGTCCATCAGGTCTCTCAGTCAACATTGGCACGCATCCTGAAGAGACATCAGGTTCGAATGAAACAACTTTATCGAGTGCCTTTTGAGCGGAATTCAGAGAGGGTCAAACGGCTGCGGCATGAGTATATGGAGGTTTGTATTGTTCACTTTAGCACTGTGATGTTGCATTCTGCACACATTACTTTTTTACATTGACTGTATACTAGACCTATCCTGAACTACACAATCTTGTCTTTCACTGTAGTTTTGCAGATGGATGCTGAGGAAATCCTGCATAAATTCATATATATTGATGAGGCAGGGTTCAACCTCACAAAAGCAAGAAGGAGAGGCAGAAATATCATTGGCCACGGGGCTATGTCCCAGGGCAACGTGGGGGTAACATCAACCTTGGCGCTGCAATTTCACAGCATGGGGTTGTCCTCCGTCATGCCAAAATGGGCCCTTACAACACACCTCGCATGTTTGGCCCGATTGCACCACATCGTCACAGCAGGTAATGAAATGCACCAGATGCAATACACGGTCATCTGGGACAATGTGTCATTCCACCGCTCTGCTTTGGTCCAGAACTGGTTTCAACACCCTCCACAGTTGACAGTACTATATACCTTCCACCATACTCTCTGTTTCTAAACCCTATCGAAGAGTTTTTCTCTGCATGGCGGTGGAAGGTTTACGATCTCCAGCCCCAGGCTCAGGTACCCCTCATTCAGGCCATGGAGGTTTACGATCTCCAGCCCCAGGCTCAGGTACCCCTCATTCAGGCCATGGAGGACGCCTGTGACCAAGCCGACGCCGCAGCTGTGTAAGGATGGATTCGACATTCAAGACGGTTCTTCCCGTGTTGTCTTGCTAATGACGATATTGCTTGTGATGTTGATGAAATTCTCTGGCCAGATCCAGCTAGGCGAAGAGATGGGTATGCGAAGAGGTGGGTATGTACACTGTAGTATTTTCTGTACAATATTGTCCGTTTTGTTTCAGATTATTTTTTGTTTGTTATTTACTGTAATTGTAACCTGTACTGGATACAGTATTTTACGTTTGTCTGTTTGCTGAGCTAACAGTGTTATGCACACTACTGTAGTAGCATGAAAACTGTTTTGTTGTGATTCTCCATGTTGACTGATTTGGGTATATGGAGAGAAATAAATTATATTTTCCTCAGTCTGCAGCATTGGTCTTGTGTAGTGTTTGTATAGTTGCACTTTCTCTGTGTACTTTACAGTACATTTACAGTACGCTAATCACTGACAGTTAGACTTGCTAAAAGTGGTTCAAAAAGATTGAAGTCGTATGAAATGTGTGTTTCGTATGGTAACAAAATATTTTTATGAAGTCGTGTATAGTTTTGACAAGTGTTCCATTTTGCAAATTATCTTAAGTGTTGTGCTACTTTGGTGTTGGGTTGTGCTAATTGTGTGTCGTGTTTTGAAAAACCGGGCCCTGTTTTCAAAATTGTGCTTAAACAATTGAGAAAAACTAATGAGAAGTAGCCTTGCCAGTGGCCACTAGACTATAAATTAGCTGCAGCCTCACATTCAGTTGGACAGACAGACGGGCTGATCTGGAGAGGTCACTGTGCTGCTTAGTGTTTAGAAGAGGAGCCAGAAATGGAGGCCTAATGAGCTCACTTAACCTCTACAGTACATAACTGATGCCAGCGGTTCCCATAAAGCACTGGTCTGGTCTGGATTAGTTTGAGGTGAATCAAGTCTTTCATCAATTCATTGCGTCCCCCCCCAGGACCTTTTCATACAATGAGTTGAGAGGGGGGCAGGAAGAGGGTTATCAACAAAAGAGTTTAAATGATAGAGAACAGCAGTGTGTGTGTTACTGTGCTTTAGGCCATGTTCAGACAAACTTTATACAGTGCCTTGCGAAAGTATTCGGCCCCCTTGAACTTTGCGACCTTTTTCCACATTTCAGGCTTCAAACATAAAGATATAAAACTGTATTTTTTTGTGAAGAATCAACAACAAGTGGGACACAATCATGAAGTGGAACGACATTTATTGGATATTTCAAACTTTTTTAACAAATCAAAAACTGAAAAATTGGGCGTGCAAAATTATTCAGCCCCCTTAAGTTAATACTTTGTAGCGCCACCTTTTGCTGCGATTACAGCTGTAAGTCGCTTGGGGTATGTCTCTATCAGTTTTGCACATCGAGAGACTGACATTTTTTCCCATTCCTCCTTGCAAAACAGCTCGAGCTCAGTGAGGTTGGATGGAGAGCATTTGTGAACAGCAGTTTTCAGTTCTTTCCACAGATTCTTGATTGGATTCAGGTCTGGACTTTGACTTGGCCATTCTAACACCTGGATATGTTTATTTTTTAACCATTCCATTGTAGATTTTGCTTTATGTTTTGGATCATTGTCTTGTTGGAAGACAAATCTCCGTCCCAGTCTCAGGTCTTTTGCAGACTCCATCAGGTTTTCTTCCAGAATGGTCCTGTATTTGGCTCCATCCATCTTCCCATCAATTTTAACCATCTTCCCTGTCCCTGCTGAAGAAAAGCAGGCCCAAACCATGATGCTGCCACCACCATGTTTGACAGTGGGGATGGTGTGTTCAGATGTGTTGCTTTTACGCCAAACATAACGTTTTGCATTGTTGCCAAAAAGTTCAATTTTGGTTTCATCTGACCAGAGCACCTTCTTCCACATGTTTGGTGTCTCCCAGGTGGCTTGTGGCAAACTTTAAACGACACTTTTTATGGATATCTTTAAGAAATGGCTTTCTTCTTGCCACTCTTCCATAAAGGCCAGATTTGTGCAATATACGACTGATTGTTGTCCTATGGACAGAGTCTCCCACCTCAGCTGTAGATCTCTGCAGTTCATCCAGAGTGATCATGGGCCTCTTGGCTGCATCTCTGATCAGTCTTCTCCTTGTATGAGCTGAAAGTTTAGAGGGACGGCCAGGTCTTGGTAGATTTGCAGTGGTCTGATACTCCTTCCATTTCAATATTATCGCTTGCACAGTGCTCCTTGGGATGTTTAAAGCTTGGGAAATCTGTTTGTATCCAAATCCGGCTTTAAACTTCTTCACAACAGTATCTCGGACCTGCCTGGTGTGTTCCTTGTTCTTCATGATGCTCTCTGCGCTTTTAACGGACCTCTGAGACTATCACAGTGCAGGTGCATTTATACGGAGACTTGATTACACACAGGTGGATTGTATTTATCATCATTAGTCATTTAGGTCAACATTGGATCATTCAGAGATCCTCACTGAACTTCTGGAGAGAGTTTGCTGCACTGAAAGTAAAGGGGCTGAATAATTTTGCACGCCCAATTTTTCAGTTTTTGATTTGTTAAAAAAGTTTGAAATATCCAATAAATGTCGTTCCACTTCATGATTGTGTCCCACTTGTTGTTGATTCTTCACAAAAAATACAGTTTTATATCTTTATGTTTGAAGCCTGAAATGTGGCAAAAGGTCGCAAAGTTCAAGGGGGCCGAATACTTTCGCAAGGCACTGTATCTGTCAAAAACAGATTGAAACAACAGGTGGCTGGCTATTTGTAATTTATTTTACCTTTGACAGACAAGCAGATGTGTGTGTGCACAGTGTAGTGCATCCATCTGTCTGTATAGGCCTTGCTGCATTCTGTGTGTGCGAGTGAGTGTATATATATATATATATATATGTGTGTGTGTGTGTGTTTGAGGTAGACAGATTAGTATGTAGTAGAGGTAAAACAGGGGGCAGGTGGGTACAGTTGCTTGATCCTGCAAAACAGCAAACAGATTCACCCACATCAACGATTAGGCTTGGGATTCTTATGACATTAAAATAACCCTTTTTGCTTGTTGGGACAGTCTAGAAATGAACATCAATCACATACAAGACCAAGGCAGAGGTATAAGGACAACAAAACCAAGACCCCTAATTACTAAAGGTATACACAGCCATTACCAGCACTCAAGCTTGCGGTCGTGTCTACCCTGCAAGCACAGACAGAAGGAGCACACAGTAAACTAGCTGAACTGTAGCGTAAACAGCCCATTGGCAGTCAGCCAGGCTGAACCTTAAGAACCTGGCTCGACACATTGTTTGTTTATGTCATCAAGTTTTATGCACTAATCTCTGTAGATATGCATGTGTGGTCTCTGCACCTCCCCAAATCTCATTCCCATACACGTGCGCGCACACACACACACACACACACACACACACATTATGCCTTCGTAACCGTGAAGTAAATATGATGCAGAAGGATCTGAATCGCCCTGGCCTACAATATGCAGCCCCTGGCCCTAGTCTGCTATGGTGTCTATACTCCCCGGCTAGTCCAGAGGGTCTGTGATGCATACTCTGCACCTGCATTTGTTTCCTCCACCATTCTTTGGATTTCTTCACTTTCGGCGTCCACATTTCTACCACCAACACAATCCGTTGTCTTACCTTTGGTCGAGGAGTAGGAAGAGGACATGCCTTAGCAGCTACTGAGACCTTTGGAACTGCAGGAGGTTCTCAGGGTCTCTTCAGTTCTTGCTAAACCTTTTCTTTTTCTTTCTCCCCGTCTCTTGATCTCAGTTTGTGCAGCCTGGTCTCTGTCTTTGTCTATCGTCCTCTCCCTTTCTAACACGTCACACCTCATAGTTCCACAGAATAGGAGTCCCCCTCCCCCTTCACAGGTTAGAGCCGCCCTCACTCATAAGGTCCATGTAAGCACCGCTTGTGTGAGAGAGTGTGTGTGTGTGTGTGTGTGTGTGTGTGTGTGTGTGTGTGTGTGTGTGTGTGTGTGTGTGTGTGTGTGTGTGTGCGTGTGTGTGTGTATTCAGATCAGCAACAAAGGCCAGCGGGAATAAAAACTTCAAAAGAAAAGAACAAGAATGCAGAAAACTGTTCTGCATTCGATTCAATGACAAATGCAAACCAGCCAACCACTTACACTGTGCACTTGAGACGTGAGACGCAGGCTCGTGATTCATTATAAAGGAGACAAGTGCAATACTTTGATAACGTCCCCAGCTGCCATCCTCTATTGCACGGTTCATAGCTAGCCTAGCGGTGTTAAAACCGTTTGCACCTCCTGAAAGATCCTGTGGTTGAGTGAAGTATATATCCTGACTGACAGCCAGACGGACAGATAGCCAGACAAAGATGCAGATGGACGGACAGACGAACAGACTTGATGAAAGCAGCAGTGTGGGGGGGGGACTATCACCACAGGGTTCCACGGAAGCGGGGGGGTTGAGTATTCTGGCACAGTGACAGAGTGGTTTAGTGGCATGGCATGGCCCTCTGCCAACCCTACTGGGGGGGGGGGGGTAGAATACATAACCTTCCCTTAAACACTGTATGTAGATGTGAAAGAATTAGACAGGTGTAAGAAATATGGTAATAGCTCCACCTTGCCCTCTAGTAAACTAAATGTATACTCTACACCGTATTGCTTGCGCCCACCCAATTATTAAAGATCTATACGAGTCTATGTAAGTCTAAGGACTAGAGGTTGTTTCTTGACCTTTATGCAGAGTTTATACCGAGTAAGTACAAAGCAAATAGGTGTAGTGTACAACATTAGCATTGATAAGTCACTGTAACACTAAAGAATGTGTAGCATGTGTGGTGTATGTGTGCCATGCCTCACTACACGTGTAGCTTCACGGTAGTGTAGTTCAAAAAGGTGCAGTGTTGAGCCGCGGGAGACTGATGATTGTATGTGCATGCAGTTAATAATTTACAGTTGTCTTGGCCTAATGGCATACTGTGTGTGAGCACAACACACGCTAAGTATGACTGACCTCAAAAGAGGCCCCACTGTGACCATTGAGCTGAGTGAAACTGTATCTCCACACCAAGACAATGGACACAATCTTTTTTGCAAACCTTAGTAACACTAGATGGGGTGGGGGGTTAACGGAGGCGAGGGATGGGATTGTTACGGCGGTGAGGGACGCGACTGTTTGTTTTGTCGGCTGTTTACAAAGAAAAGCGTGGAGAATGTTTGTCCTTTTTTGTCCAATGCCATTTATTGTACTCTACCATTTTTTAAAAAATGGGCGAAATACCAAACAAATCTCTTTCTTTTCCGTTGCAAAACATTTTGTTACGGTGTGCACTCGTGAACAAACCCCAGCTGCACCCTGTTTCTGCTTCTGTCCTGACCACATATTAACCACCAGCAGAGGGACACTTCACCCAGCGAAAGCCCTAACCTGCAGCTGTAGAGGAAAATGCCTTATGTTTATCTAGTGTACTGCTCCCCTGGGCCTCACAATCACTGTGAATAGCTGGACAACAGAGGCGGAAAACAGTCCTGTGATGCATTTCCTACCAGTGATGACCATGTCAAAGGAATGTCCTGCTTTCAGGAAGCTTGTAATGGCTGGGTGGCAGAGTGGTTGTGGGAAATTGTGAATTGACGTGAAACCACAGGAATGCAGGTCTGAATCCCATGTGGTGACATTTTGGAAAAGTTGATGTGCTGCCAAGCTTGTTGAAGTAGAACTAATAAAGCTGAATGAATGTAGGATTCTGCATTGTTTGTTCAACAATAATAGGACACTGCTGACAATGGCTATATTCACTAAAAGGTTGTTATTACTAACTAGTTCAAGGGTCTCAACCTTTTCTGTTCCTACCAACTGAAAAGCTTTAAAAATCCCCCTATACATAAGAGATCATTCAATAGAAGCTATCCTTGAGAAGTTATCCAGGGACAGTGTTTTGATATCTAATGCAGTATTTCCATATCCCACCAACATACACACATGCTTGCAAGTACGCACATAACCACCCACACACACACCAACACACACACACACACACACCATCCATCAACATCTCCCTCAGGATCATGGCCAGAGTGTTCGATGGGTTTCCCAGATGAAGCAATTGGGATAAACTGGGAAGGACAACCGTCGGACTGGGAGATCCCATTCCCTGCCCCACCAAAACAAGCAGACATAAACAATACCAGACGACAATGGGACCAGCAGCCACTCAGCCATTGTTCTACACACCAAAACACTGTAGCCAGCTCCGCTAGTATACAGTAGCCAGGTGACTAGAGTACGATAGCGATCATCAGTGATAAATCCCAAGGGTACTGTTGTTGTTTCAGGACTCTCAGACTAGACAGACGTATGGGTCAGATAAAACTGAACAGGGCGTTCTGATTCTCCCTGACGGAGCAGGCAGTGACGCATCCCCAACCACCATACCACCAGTGATCCATGGGAAAGCCAAACACTCCTTTTAAAGACTTGGGCAAATAACTTCAAAGAGTAATGAGATGTCGATCAGGGCCACTGCCCTGCAAAGGGTGTTGCCTTCAGATAGAACGTTACAATAGATCAAGGTCCTGTACATTTTTTATTATTTTTATTTTCACCTTTAATTAACCAGGTAGGCCAGTTGAGAACAAGTTTTCTTTTACAACTGCGACCTGGCCAAGATTAAGCAAAGCAGTGTGACACAAACAACAACACAGAGTTACACATAAACAAACGTACAGTAAATAACACAATAGAAAAATATGTATACATTGTGTGCAAATGAAGTAAGGAGGTAAGGCAATAAATAGGCCAATAATGGTGAAGTAATAACAATTCAGCAATTTACATTGGAGTGATATATGTGCAGATGAGGATGTGCAAGTAGAAATACTGGTGTTCAAAAGAGCAGATAAACCAAAACAAATATGGGGATGAGGTAGGTAGTTGGTTGGATGGATGGGCTATTTACAGATGGGCTATCTACAGATGCAGCGATCGGTACGCTTAAAGTTAGTGAGGGAGATATGTCTCCAACTTCAGTGATTTTTGCAATTCGTTCCAGTCATTGGCAGCAGAGAACTGGAAGGACAGGCGGCCAAAGGAGTTGTTGGCTTTGGGGATGACCAGTGAAATATACCTGCTGGAGCGTGTGCTACGGGTGGGTGTCGCTATCATGACCAGTGAGCTGAGATAAGGTGGAACTTTACCTAACAAAGACTTATAGATGACCTGGAGCCAGTGGGATTGGCGACGAATATGTAGCGAAGCCTTTGTTGCGAAATAGAAAGCAGATTCTAGATTTAACTTTGGATTGGAGATGCTTACTGTGAGTAAGGAAGGAGAGTTTACATTCTAGCCAGACACCTAGGTATTTGTTGTCCACATATTCTAAGTCAGAACCGTCCAGAGTAGTGATGTGCAGTCGGGCGGGTGCGGGTAGCAATCAGTTGAAGAGCATGCATTTAGTTTTACTAGCGTTTAAGAGCAGTTGGAGGCCACGGAAGAAGTGTTGTATGGCGTCGAAGCTCGTTTGGAGGTTTGTTAACACAGTGTCCAAAGAAGGGCCAGATGTATACAGAATGGCGTCGTCTGCGGTGGATCTAGAGGTGGATCTTAGAATCACCCGCAGCAAGAATGACATCATTGATATATATTTCCTGGCTCAAACAATAAACTTGGCCCCTCATACTGTACTGCCGTGACCACCCAGTCCCAGGCTAATCTTCCCTTCCAATTGCCTCTCCAATGCAACTCTTCCCCAATCCCCATCTTATTTAAAGCGATATACAGTGCCTTGCGAAAGTATTCGGCCCCCTTGAACTTTGCGACCTTTTGCCACATTTCAGGCTTCAAACATAAAGATATAAAACTGTATTTTTTGTGAAGAATCAACAACAAGTGGGACACAATCATGAAGTGGAACGACATTTATTGGATATTTCAAACTTTTTTAACAAATCAAAAACTGAAAAATTGGGCGTGCAAAATTATTCAGCCCCCTTAAGTTAATACTTTGTAGCGCCACCTTTTGCTGCGATTACAGCTGTAAGTCGCTTGGGGTATGTCTCTATCAGTTATGCACATCGAGAGACTGAAATGTTTTCCCATTCCTCCTTGCAAAACAGCTCGAGCGCAGTGAGGTTGGATGGAGAGCATTTGTGAACAGCAGTTTTCAGTTCTTTCCACAGATTCTCGATTGGATTCAGGTCTGGACTTTGACTTGGCCATTCTAACACCTGGATATGTTAATTTTTGAACCATTCCATTGTAGATTTTGCTTTATGTTTTGGATCATTGTCTTGTTGGAAGACAAATCTCCGTCCCAGTCTCAGGCCTTTTGCAGACTCCATCAGGTTTTCTTCCAGAATGGTCCTGTATTTGGCTCCATCCATCTTCCCATCAATTTTAACCATCTTCCCTGTCCCTGCTGAAGAAAAGCAGGCCCAAACCATGATGCTGCCACCACCATGTTTGACAGTGGGGATGGTGTGTTCAGCTGTGTTGCTTTTACGCCAAACATAACGTTTTGCATTGTTGCCAAAAAGTTCAATTTTGGTTTCATCTGACCAGAGCACCTTCTTCCACATGTTTGGTGTGTCTCCCAGGTGGCTTGTGGCAAACTTTAAACTACACTTTTTATGTATATCTTTAAGAAATGGCTTTCTTCTTGCCACTCTTCCATAAAGGCCAGATTTGTGCAATATACGACTGATTGTTGTCCTATGGACAGAGTCTCCCACCTCAGCTGTAGATCTCTGCAGTTCATCCAGAGTGATCATGGGCCTCTTGGCTGCATCTCTGATCAGTCTTCTCCTTGTATGAGCTGAAAGTTTAGAGGGACGGCCAGGTCTTGGTAGATTTGCAGTGGTCTGATACTCCTTCCATTTCAATATTATCGCTTGCACAGTGCTCCTTGAGATGTTTAAAGCTTGGGAAATCTTTTTGTATCCAAATCCGGCTTTAAACTTCTTCACAACAGTATCTCGGACCTGTCTGGTGTGTTCCTTGTTCTTCATGATGCTCTCTGCGCTTTTAACGGACCTCTGAGACTATCACAGTGCAGGTGCATTTATACGGAGACTTGATTACACACAGGTGGATTGTATTTATCATCATTAGTCATTTAGGTCAACATTGGATCATTCAGAGATCCTCACTGAACTTCTGGAGAGAGTTTGCTGCACTGAAAGTAAAGGGGCTGAATAATTTTGCACGCCCAATTGTTCAGTTTTTGATTTGTTAAAAAAGTTTGAAATATCCAATAAATGTCATTCCACTTCATGATTGTGTCCCACTTGTTGTTGATTCTTCACAAAAAAAATACAGTTTTATATCTTTATGTTTGAAGCCTGAAATGTGGCAAAAGGTCGCAAAGTTCAAGGGGGCCGAATACTTTCGCAAGGCACTGTATCAGTTCACCTATATTTTTGGCAAATATAGGCCTTTTACCTAGATATCTGTATTGGCTAATAGTAACTGCTAATCAATAAATAGGAATTGGACCCCAAAAAACATTTCGGTCTATGTTTGAAGCCATAGTAGGAAATGGATGTCCTCAAGTCAACAGTAGACGGCAGAAAAACAGCACAGGCAACAAACAGACTGAGTGATAACAAGTATGCCAGATATAGCCTAGTGCGGAGGGATTTTTGAGATCGGTTCGATTTAGGTATGTTTATAACAAAATAATCACGGTTTTCAACATCAACAAAAAAAAATGAACATGAAATGCATTATCAAATAATGACATTAAAATGATTTTAGAACTTTTTATTGGAAATTCCAAAGCCCAATATAGTGAAAATTCAATTGCCAAAACATTGAAAACATTTAATTTTCCCTGTCAAGTCCACATTGGGTAGACATCAATAGAAAAATAGGAGATTACATATATTACCTTGTTTTTATTTGATGACTTAATAATTTTTCATTCCTTAAAATCATCATCTCATTTCTGCTCAGGTAGAAGCAGCCAGCCAGCCAGCCAGCCAGCCAGCCAGACATCCAAATGTTCTCTCAATGCGCCCCATACTGTACTGTCTTTGAGACATCATTTTAGCTAGGCTAGTGACTGCAGAGCTGCAGAGCTGTCTCGCAAAATTATTTGACTAGTTCTTCAAAGTAGATGCATACTACAACTATCAAGCTGGGAAGAACGGGTGCAATGTATTATGGTCATTGTAGTTAATTTGCCACGTTTCTGCGCTGAACTCGGTTGAATATTTGCCCAGCGTCCCACATAGTTCTTGACTTGATTTCTCTCATGAATGATTTGATTTCTCTCTAAAGAAACAGTGCGCTCAGCTCACAAGAACATGTAAACAAAATGGGAATTCAAGTAATTAAACCGACGTCAAGTAAATTAACAGTAAAAAAATAAATAATAATTTAATCACTCAGCACTAGCCAGATATCTCATCTGCTGGCCTCATACCTTACATCTGCATTGTTCCCTAGGAATGATGTCCTATTTTGGGGAATCCTTGCCCTCTGAACAGATGGAAGAGTAACCCTCTGGATTTCATAACATTATTCAGGGATGGGCGACTGGCATGACGCCCTTTTGAAGGCCTTCAGTCGGAGTCTCAACTTACTGTTGCAGGTTAGAATAGTAGAATACACATGGTGCAATTTCAAAATGTGGTTGTGCATCAGCAGTTTCTCTCAGACACTGATAGCTGACATGGGCTAACTGAGTGACCAACATCGTTCAGATTGGTCAATTAGTCTAGAGGCCAGCTATTGGTCAAATTACCCCCATTGATTTAGTTAGTTAGTCTCACTAAAAAACTGCAAACATTTCTCTCCACCCTACAACAAAATGTGTAGAGCTGCAGGAAATTAGGTGTAAAGCAAGTAAGTAAAATTGCAAAAAAATGTGGCAAAGAAATTAACTTTATGTTCTCAATACAATGTTAGGTTTGGGGCAAATCCAACACAACACATCATTGAGTACCGCTCTTTATATTTTCAAGTATGGTGGTGGCTGCATCATGTTATGGGTATGCTTGTCATTGGCAAGGACTAGGGAGTTTCTTGGGGGGATAAAAATATAATGAATAGAGCTAAGCACAGGCAAAATCCTAGAGGAAAACCTTGTTCAGTCTGCTTTCCAACAGAACCTGGAAGACAAATTCAACTTTCAGCAGGACAATAACCAATGTGTAATTTGGGTAAACTATCCCTTTAAGAGAGTGGGAGACACGTTTTGGAGGGAACTACTATAGTTTAAGTCAAGGTCAATTTAATTTAGAGGAAATCAGATTCATTGTGATCGCTATCTTTGTAAATGAATTAAGCCGTGTATTTTTGTTTCCTTTTCACCTTTTCACAGACGGTATTGGGGATCTTTGAAAGTGAATGTAATTCTATTATTTCTAAACTGAGTCAAATTCATTCAATTAAGCTGCCATAAGAAATACTGTTATTTACACTTCATGAGATTACCTGGACTTAATTTCCAGTTTATTTGTATTTTTATAATTGACAAACAGCATGTGCGTTTTTAACTAAGCCTTTTATTATGTGCACAGTTGAACATGTCATCAGCTAATCTTTGAGTTTTTTTCCTCCTACGTTTCCCTTTTTTTCCCACTGTCTCCGTAGTCAACACTTATTAAATTAGAACTTCTCTGCAGCTCAAACGGCAAACCTTTTCAATCAAGCCTTCTGGATGACGGCGAGGTCTCGTCGACATTCGTTGATATCTTGTCCAACAACATGTCATACACGCTTCATGAAAGAAATCCTCTGTTTGGAATATTTTACCTTCTTTTGCTAATAAATCTAAACGATGCCTTAAGATGCAAGAACTCTTCCCTCGTATCCATTCGAGCTGTCATTTTTCTCTCACTTCTGTGACTTGGGCACAGTTTAGCGGGAAAATAACAAAGAAGATGGAGAGATAGTAAGGAACGGAGGAAAATATAAAGAAGAGCAACACTTGACTTGAGTTGCTTACCAAGATGATATTGAATGTTCCTGAGTGGCCTAGTTACAGTTTTGACTTAAATCGGCTTGAAAATCTGTGGCAAAACTTGAAAATGGCTGTCTAGAGCATGAATCATTTAAAAAAGAATAATGTGCACATATTGTACAATCCAGGTGTGGAAAGCTGTCAGAGAGACTTACCAAGAAAGACTCACAGCTGTAATGGCTGCCAAAGGAGATTTTAACATATTGTCACGCCCTGGTCTTAGTATTCTGTGTTTTCTTTATTATTTTGGTTAGGCCAGGGTGTGACATGGGTTTTTATGTGGTGTGTTTTTGTCTTGGGGTTTTGTTAGGTATTGGGTTTGTGGCTTAGTGGGGGTATCTAGCATAGTCTATGGCTGTCTGGAGTGGTTCTCAATCAGAGGCAGGTGTTTATCGTTGTCTCTGATTGGGAACCATATTTAGGCAGCCATATTCTTTGAGTGTTTCGTGGGTGATTGTTCCTGTCTTTGTGTTTGTTGTCACCAGATAGGCTGTTAGGTTTTCTCACGTTTATTGTTTTGTTAGTTTGTTCATGTGTAGTTTCTTCATTAAAGAACCATGAATAACAACCACGCTGCGTTTTGGTCCGCCTCTCCTTCACCGCAAGAAAACTGTTACACATATATTGACTCAGGGGTGTGAATACTTATGTAAATTAGATATTTCTGTATTTCATTTTCGTTTTTTCACTTCGTCATTATGAGGTATTGTGTATGAGAACGAACACTGATTTGAATCCATCAGGCTGTAACAACAAAATATGGAACTGATCAAGGGGTATGAATACTTTCTGAAAGTAATGTACATGTATATATACACACACACAGTACACACAACATAGTACTGTATTCACAGCAGCACACAAACAGGCAAATCCATCACCATGTTTAGCAAGCTAGTTGCTTCCATAGACTTCCACTAAATGTGTCAAAACAGCTAATTCCACAATTACAGTAACAAGTGAGATCAATGACGCCAAGTATCTGTACTGTACTTTGCATTCCTGAGTATGAAGAATGTTGCAGGAGGGATCCTACAACATATCAACACTGATGAAACTTAAAAAGATGGAGGGAAATCAAAAAAGAAGACCTATTGGGGAGATGTATCAGGCAATTGGAACAAACAATAAACAGTGCGGTAAGTGTGGACCACCAGTAAGGTCCTGTGAACCCCAACCCAAAGGCCAACCAGAACATGCCTTGCTGGGAAGCTGTCTTTCCTCACACCTTTGTGTCTTTCCTAATCAGTCAGGAGGTGTGTGGGGGAGGCGCTGGGGATGATCAGTCAGCTGTAAAATAACACTGTCAAACATGGATATATATATATATACACACACACACACACACACACACACACACACACACACACACACACACACACACACACACACACACAGGCCAGCTATTGGTCGAATTACCCCCATTGATTTAGTTAGTTAGTCTCACAAAAGAACTGCAAACGCACGCGCGCCACAAAGGGCCAGGAAAAGGGTTAAGCAAACACCCACAGGTTAGGAGACTCCCCTCTCTCACGCTGTCGTCAAATGAGCCAACATTCACCATATATCCTACCGTGGCGCTTCTTGAAGTCTGACTGAAAAGTAGTGTAGCAATACAGTGGGGTAGATTTGACTGTCAAACTGATGTCTAACAGTGCTCTGTAATCATCATCAGACTGGTGGTAATTTGATCAGGGTCCGTTTGTTATTGGCATGGCACTCTGTTCACATGGTCTTGATGATGGTAGAGTAGCTTCAGGTTGACACGTCAAAGAACATAGGCTACACTAAACTACTGAAGTTGAATAACATCTGTAACGAGAAAATAACCATCACAAACGCCTTGCATATTGATAATTGTCTGTACATTTTGTTGAGGCTTTACCCTTAGCCTAAGTAACACCTACGGAAAATACAAATTACATTGAGATTCAAGGCCTCTGCTCAGTAAAGTACCAATTTGTGTTTGATTGACTTTAAAAGTCTAGTAATTTGGCATTAGGAGTTTTTTTAGGCGTATACAATAGTGAGAGGGGGTTAGGCACACCAACATTTCTCAGCAAAACTAGGTCAAGTCTCAGCACTTGGATTTTGAAAGAGGCTGAGGTATTTTATGCCACCCTGCTTGCCATTCAGGGACGAGCCCAGCACAGTGTGAGGGCACAACCCAGTGCAAACAATCCACACAATCACATGGAGCTAACAGGGGCTAACTGTGGCTCAGTTGGTAATAGTGTGGCACTAGCAACACCAGGGTTGTTGGTTCAATACCCACTGGAACCATAACATGTATAGCCTCACTGCACTATACTTTGGACACAATTGTCTGCTAAATAGCACATCTTATTATATTATAACCCAGCCAGATGAGGGCAGTTAGAGCTTTATGGCTAAGAAGAAAAATAATGTCATATTAGCTACCTTTTTAATTACAACGAAGATAATATATCAAATCATAAACAATAGCATCCAGACTTACCAGGCATGGGCACACCTACTTTAACTACATGATAGTGTACAGTCGTGGCCAAAAGCTTTGAGAATGACACAAATATTAATTTCCACAAAGTTTGCTGCTTCAGTGTCTTCAGATATTTTTGTCAGATGTTACTAGGGAATACTGAAGTATAATTACAAGTATTTCATAAGTGTCAAAGGCTTTTATTGACAATTCTATGAAGTTGATGCAAAGAGTCAATATTTGCAATTTTTGACCCTTCTTTATCAAGACCTCTGCAATCTGCCCTGAAATGCTGTCAATCAACTTCTGGGCCACATCCTGACTGATACCAGCCCATTCTTGCATAATCAATGCTTGGAGTTTGTCAGACTTTGTGGGTTTTTGTTTGTCCACCCGCCTCTTGAGGATTTACCACAAGTTCTCAATGGGATTAAGGTCTGGGGAGTTTCCTGGCCATGGACCCAAAATATCGATGTTTTGTTCCCCGAGCCGCTTAGTTATCACTTTTTCCTGATGGCAAGGTGCTCCATCATGCTGGAAAAGGCATTGTTTGTCACCAAACTGTTCCTGGATGGTTGGGAGAAGTTGCTCTCGGAGGATGTGTTGGTACCATTCTTTATTCATGGCTGTGTTCTTAGGCAAAATTGTGAGTGAGCCCACTCCCTTGGCTGAGAAGCAACCCCACACATGAATGGTCTCAGGATGCTTTACTGTTGGCATGACACAGGACTGACGGTAGCGCTCACCTTGTCTTCTCCGGACAAGATTTTTTCTGGTGCCACAAACAATCGGAAATGGGATTCATCAGAGAAAATGACTTTACCCCAGTCTTCAGCAGTCCAATCCCTGTACCTTTTGCAGAATATCAGTCTGTCCCTGATGTTTTTCCTGGAGAGAAGTGGCTTCTTTGCTGCCCTTCTTGACACCAGGCCATCCTCCAAAAGTCTTCGCCTCACTGTGCGTGCAGATGCACTCACACCTGCCTGCTGCCATTCCTGAGCAAGCTCTGTACTGGTGGTGCCCCGATCCCGCAGCTGAATCAACACAAATCTTCTTTGTGATCCTAACACCTCAAACTTAGATTCTTCTGTCCATAATTTTTTTTTCCAATCTTCCTCTGTCCAGTGTCTGTTCTTTTGCCCATCTTAATCTTTTCTTTTTATTGGCCAGTCTGAGATATGGCTTTTTCGTTGCAGCTCTGTCTAGAAGGCCAGTATCCTGGCACGTTGCCTGCTGTGATTGGTTGAGATTTCAGAATGTAGTGGACCACTCACCAGGCCTTGAATTTCCCGGCCGCATCGACGGCCATGGACCCTTGTGTTGCCCCGTAAAAAAAATCCATGCCTTGCAGCCGTTGTGTGCTTGGGATGAATATAATAATTCCCTTCTCCCAGCTGCCAATCACAACGCTCCAAAGCACCTCTCACCCACGTGACTCTCTCAGATATCTCAATTGTTATTAGCCAATGCCTGTCATGTGATCGGGTCCTTTTCACAGGTATCATAGCTCCGAAGTAGGCTACAAGTGAAGACAGACACATTGGGGATGCAACAGCACGTGTCCTTTTCAAATTTCAAGGCACATATTGAACTGTCAACATTTACTGTTCGTCAGCCAACAAGATGAGTAACGAACAGCAAAAGCACTAGCCTATGTCAATCTACTATCCCCATAGTACAAAAGTTTACCTACAGTGGCAAAAAAAATATGTTAACCCTATGCCTGGATTTCTGCATAAATTGGTCATCAAATTTGATCTGATCTTCAAGTCACAACAATAGACAAACATAGTGTGCTTAAACTAATAACACACACATTATTGTATTTTTCTTGTCTATATTGATTACAGAATTTAAACATTCACAGTGTACGTTGGAAAAAGTATGTGAACCCCTAGGCTAATGACTTCTCCAAAAGCTAATTGGAGTCAGGAGTCAGCTAACCTGGAGTCCAGTCAATGAGTCCCAACATTTGAGCTTGCTACTCACAAGAAGAATTGCCTGATGTGAACCATACCTCGAACAAGAGATCTCAGAAGACCTAAGATTAAGAATTGTTGACTTGCATAAAGCTGGAAAGGGTTACAAAAGTATCTCTAAAAGCCTTCATGTTCATTAGTAAGACAAATGTTCATTTGTAAGACAAATTGTCTATAAATGGAGAAAGTTCAGCACTGTTGCTACTCTCCCTAGGAGTGGCCATCCTGCAAAGATGACTGCAAGAGCACAGCGCAGAATGCTCTATGAAGTTAAGAAGAATCCTAGAGTGTCAACTAAAGACTTGCATAAATCTCTGGAACATGCTAACGTTACTGTTGGCCAGTCTACGATACGTAAAACACTAAATAAGAATGGTGTTCATGGGAGGACACCACGGAAGAATCCACTGCTGTCCAAAAAAAACATTGCTGTCTGAGGTTTGCAAAAATGCCCCTGGATGTTCCACAGCGCTACTGGCAAAATATTCTGTGGACAGATGAAACTACAGTTGATTTGTTTGGAAGGAACACACAACACTATGTGTGGAGAAAAAAAGGCACAGCACACCAACATCAAAACCTCATCCCAACTGTAAAGTATGGTGGAGGGAGCATCATGGTTTGGCGATGCTTTGCTACCTCAGGGCCTGGACAGCTTGCTATCATCGATGGAAAAATGAATTCCCAAGTTTATCAAGACATTTTGCATGAAAATGTTAGGCTATCTGTCCGCCAATTAAAGCTCAAAAGAAGTTGGATGATACAACAAGACAACAACCCAAAACACATAAGTAAATAAACAACAGAATGGCTTCAACAGAAGAAAATACACCTTCTAGAGTGGCCCAGTCAGAGTCCTGACCTCAACCCGATTGAGATGCTGTGGCATGACCGCAAGAGAGCGGTTCACACCAGACATCCCAAGAATATTGCTGAACTGAAACAGTTTTGTAAAGAGGAATGGTCCAAAATTCCTCCTGACCATTGTGCAGGTCTGTACAGGACAGCGTCCCGCGTATAAAACTATGAAAAACATATTTCAACCAGGCAAGTGTGACACGAAAGTCAGAAATAGCACTCCAAAAGGTCCCAGTTACATCACAAATGGTCCTTTTGTTTGATAATGTCCTTCTTTATATCCATAAAAACTCAGTTAACTGGCGCGCTTCAGTCAATAATTCACCCAGTTTCCCTGCATCAAAATGCATACAAAATGAATCCCAAACGTTACTAATAAACTTTTCCAAACAAGTCAAACAACGTTTATAATCAAGTGGTAGGCTGAATTCTTTTGAGGGGGATGGTTTGTCCTCGGGGTTTCGCCTGCCATATCAATTATGCTATACTCACAGACATTATTTTAACAGTTGTAGAAACTTTATAGTGTTTTCTATCCAAATCTACCAATTATATGCATATCCTAGCTTCTAGGCCTGAGTGACAGGCAGTTTACTTTGGGCACTCTTTTCATCCGGACGTGAAAATACTGCCCCCTACCCAAGAGAGGTTTAACTACTATGAATCATAATATCAGTCAAAAATATCAAAATTCCCAGTTTATCATATAAAATCAACTTTATAAGAGGTTTTACAAATAGGCTATATTTGACTCAACATTCCATGACATACACTAAGGCATTGTTGGATGCAGTTCAATGCATGATTAATATAATTCACCAATACATTTCTTGGTAGTCCAAAAGATATTGCTATCAGGTTGTAAATCATAATTGGCATGTTACATTGTTTGCTGCCTCCATTGGGGATGCACTGTTTGTGTTTCAATTACTCAATATTTTGGGCACAAATGGACGAATGTAACTAAGGCTGGGAATGTCAATACAATCAAACTAGCAAGGGCAATGATCACATGTCAGTCATAACGTCGCTGATAGGCTAGCGTATCTATTTATGTAGCAAGCTAAAAACACGGAGCCTAACATTAGCTAGAGATGCAGGTGTCATTTGGTTAGCTAGCAAGAACTTGAACAACTGTTATCCAATTAGCATATCTCTTGCGTTCACAAATTCACTCTGTCTGGCTATCTACTCCGATTTCAGAGCACTCTCATCTGAATGTGCCACAGGGCAGAATAACTGATGAATTTACAAACGTGCAACACCCGCTGTATATGACCAGTGTCAATAAACATTATTTAACAGTATATTTAGTGAATGGGCAAGCTAAGCATGTTGATATAAGTCATATCTGTAGCTGGCTTGGCTGGCTAGCCACTTTGGTAGCTACTGGCTGGCTCGCTAGCTGAGACCGAAGAGATGAAAAAGTTTTTCTGACAGAAGCACATATCTTCTGACAGTGGCACAGCGGCCCCCTGTGAAAGGAAGCTGAACATTACTACAATTTGACATTTAACCTGGTTAAAAATGGGCAATATGGAGGTGGAAGAACTGCCAAAGTGAAATGAATCATAGAGGTTGTTATGGGATTTTTATGAATAATGACTAAATTATGTATACATTTAGATTAGAATTATAAGTAAACAGAATAGTATTAATCTTATTATAATCATAATACTGAATATAAGGTGTGTAGTTTTAGTCAAGAATTAGAACAAGGACTTTCTGTTCCTTGTTAGAAACGAATGGAGCTATCGTCAGACCGGCTGGAATACTGTGTTCCTTACAGGACATTCTGTCCCTACCCAGGGAGGGGAGAGACCTTGGGCTTGTAGTAGATTGTTTAACAGGCGGCAGACAATGTGAGAAGGCTTGTGAACTATATTTCCATTGTATCTGAGAGGAGGAGGGACATTTATGACGAAATGTGAGGTATATAAACCAATGTACATGGTATTATGACCAGAGCTCTCGGGAATAAACGCTATTGTGTTTTGCTTTGTTATAATTGAATTGGTTAACGAACATATAGGAATTAAATTCCTCTAACACAGGTCTTATAACCTATTCTATTCTACAGGTAAACATGCTTGGCTCATGTCTGTAATTTCCATATAGGCTTTGTAACTATTTGTAAAAATATATATATATATATTTTTAAACATAAAATTTGTGAAATTATTTCAGAGCTTTTATTTGTATTACTCATTTTATTCACTTAGCTGCCCACTGGGCAGAAACTGGATGAATCAATGTTGTTTCTACATTTCAGTTAAGTTACCTTTCAGTTAAGTTACGTTGAACCAATGTGGAATAGACGTTGAATTGACGTCTGTGCCCAGTAGGTACTTACTTATTCTATTCTTGTTGCATTGTCGAGAGGTTAACCTGCAAGTAAGCATTTGATTGCGCTGTGTACTCCATGTATATCAGGGAAAGGGGAGGTCAGCCAGAAAGAGAGGGGACAATATGGCCAGTTTTGTGGTTAGATTGTAGGTGAACAAAACATTGAAAATACTGGTAACTGACAAAATAAAGGAAACACCAACATGGTGTCTTAATAGAGCGCTGGGTCACCATGAGCCGCCAGAACAGCTTCAATGCGCCACCATTCTTCATTGAGAAATACCATAATTTGGTGTTTTGTTGATGGTGGTGGAAAACGCTGTCTCAGGCTCCGCTCCAGAATCTCCAATAAGTGTTCAACTGGGTTGAGATCTGGTGGCTGAGACACACACACACCAACTATGCTACTTTGAGACTCCTCTTTCCAAGTCACTGAGCTCTCTTCTTCTAGCCAAGGTAGTCAAAACAATGGTCAACTTTATACATGACCCTTAGCATTATGGGATGGTAATTGCTTAATTAATTTAGGAACCACACCTGTATGGAAGCGCCTGCTTTGAAAGTACTTTGTATCCCTAATTTACTACATTTTCCCCCGTTATTTTTACAGTTACTTGTAGATAGTTGTGTCTTCAAATGTTATGTAATTTTACAATCTCATATTAGTTGGTAGAACTGACTAAATAAATCATAAAGGTATTATTCCATT
This sequence comes from Oncorhynchus clarkii lewisi, assembly GCF_045791955.1. Classification (NCBI taxonomy): domain Eukaryota; kingdom Metazoa; phylum Chordata; class Actinopteri; order Salmoniformes; family Salmonidae; genus Oncorhynchus; species Oncorhynchus clarkii. The sequence goes on from NC_092148.1 coordinate 33,995,087, forward strand.
CTACAGGTAAAATGTTTTGGTTCTCCTGTCTCTTTATATTGATATAGCCTAGGGGCTATATATAGCTTCTTATCTGTCATGTTTGGAGTTGTGTTGCTCGGTTATGCAGACACTTTTCTTTACAGTTGAGTTGCCCTGGTCATATCAGTATACAGTAACTTTCAAATGCAACTGCACCTAAAATACAACTTATCATTTAAAAAACAGCCTATGTGGCATCGATGTGAGTCCGAAACATTTATTATAGTGTCAAAATGGACTACAAAGTGTAAATAGGATCATTTGTCCCCCAAAAATTGTGAGAGTTTTGTGAGACTTGTGGTCGTGACTGCATCACAACATAAATTAAGGTTGGGTTTGTTTCAATCCTGCCCACATTCCCACAGCTAGCAGCACACAAGTAATATACAAATATTGAAAGCATTTCATGAGAAAACTAAAAAAGTGTGCAACATGAAAATATTGTCTCATTTACATTGCATCATTTATTGACGGTCCTTAACTAGCCCCTGAGATAGGCCATCCAAAGTAAAAGTCAAGTCGCACACCAGCTGGCTGAAGCCAATTGTTGAAATAATTTGGCTAACTATTCCCACCTGCGAACACACACACACACACACACACACACACCACCCACATCAAACCACACCCCGAAACCAACTCATTTGAATTCAGTAATGGCCACTAGCATTTCTTAATTAACCAAATCTAAAGCGAGGCCAAATTAGGAAGTACAGTCACCCTTTAAATATGCTTTCTATCTTGCAAATTCAACAAGGAGGAGGACAGATGAGAACAGCAGGCTAGTGGAACACTTGGTAGGGAAGAGAATGATTTCAGTGACCCAGTATCTCCTTGACTGTTTTAGACTACAACACTAAAAGAGACACACCAGACAAGAAGAATATGATAAGTCAGTTAAGAGCAAATTCTTATTTTCAATGACAGTCTAGGAACAGTGGGTTAACTGCCTTGTTCAGGGGCAGAATGACAGATTTGTACCTTGTCAGCTCAGGGATTCAAACTTGCAACCTTTCGATTACTAGTCCAACGCTCTAACCACTAGGCTACGCTGTCACCCCAATATGATGGAGATAGAGACCAGAAGAACAGAACAGGCCATAACAGAAGAGGACAGACAAAGAAGACCGTAACATACAAGAACCTGAGACAGCAACAGACAAGACACATAGAAAGTGACAGAAGAGGGCAAACAGAGATGTGTTGAGCACACAGTAGACTATCACTTCAAGCTGCTCTGTGGATTCTAACGTCAGTAGGATTACTCCGTTTGTCTCATTGGACAGGTCAGAGCCTATGTTTGAAGTTGTTGAGTGGTATGGAGGTTTTTGGCAATACATCTACAGTGTATGTTCCAGGGTAGAGACCCACAGTAGCCACTGTAATTGACGTCTGTTGTGGCAGGTTGGAAGGTGTAAGTTACTTGAAAAATATCAAAACTCTCAAATGTTCTGATCTGTCAATGATGCCTCCAGAACCTCTACTGGCTTTGGGCTATGCCCCCAATATCTGCAAATTCTAGAAATACCCCTGCCGGAATCTTTGATAATTTAGGTAATTAACAGGTCATCTATGGCAATGCATGGTAATTTTAGTCAATTATACTTGAATACCTTAAAAATAATGTATTAATATATAGTATACATGTTTTAATCTGTGTCCATATTGTCCATGACTTTCTAGTGAATAGACCATATGGTTCAAGAGAAAATAACCTACTTAATTTTTTTTTAAAGCATCTAAATCAAATATAATAATAATTTAATAAATATTATTTTCAATTAACTCTGCAGCTCTTCCAACTATTGTCTTTTTTCACAACTGCCACCAGTTTGGCCGTAAAGCATTTGCAACAAAGACATAGCAACAACAAAAAATACATATACAGTACCAGTCAAAAGTTTGGACACACCTACTCATTCAAGGGTTTTGCTTTATTTGTACTGTTTTCTACACTGTAGAATAATAGTGAAGACATCAAAACTATGAAATTACACATATGGAATCATGTAGCATGTGGCATTCCCTCAACCAGCTTCATGAGGTAGTCACCTGGAATGCATTTCAATTAACAGTGCCTTGTTAAAAGTTAATTTGTGGAATTTATTTCCTTCTTAATGCATTTGAGCCAATCAGTTGTGTTGTGACAAGGTAGGGGTGGTATACAGAAGATAGCCCTATTTGGTAAAAGACCAAGTCCATATTATGGCAAGAACAGCTCAAATAAGCAAGGAGAAATGACAGTCCATCATTACTTTAATACATGAAGGTCAGTCAATACATACGGACATATTCAATCAATCCCTATACCAGTCTGCTGTTCCCACATGCTTCAAGAGGGCCACCATTGTTCCTGTTCCCAAGAAAGCTAAGGTAACTGAGCTAAATGACTACCGCCCCGTAGCACTCACATCCGTCATCATGAAGTGCTTTGAGAGACTAGTCAAGGACCATATCACCTCCACCCTACCTGACACCCTAGACCCACTCCAATTTGCTTACCGCCCAAATAGGTCCACAGACGATGCAATCTCAACCACACTGCACACTGCCCTAACCCATCTGGACAAGAGGAATACCTATGTGAGAATGCTGTTCATCGACTACAGCTCGGCATTCAACACCATAGTACCCTCCAAGCTCGTCATCAAGCTCGAGACCCTGGGTCTCGACCCCGCCCTGTGCAACTGGGTACTGGACTTCCTGACGGGCCGCCCCCAGGTGGTGAGGGTAGGCAACAACATCTCCTCCCCGCTGATCCTCAACACTGGGGCCCCACAAGGTTGCGTTCTGAGCCCTCTCCTGTACTCCCTGTTCACCCACGACTGCGTGGCCACGCACGCCTCCAACTCAATCATCAAGTTTGCGGACGACACAACAGTGGTAGGCTTGATTACCAACAACGATGAGACGGCCTACAGGGAGGAGGTGAGGGCCCTCGGAGTGTGGTGTCAGGAAAACAACCTCACACTCAACGTCAACAAAACTAAGGAGATGATTGTGGACTTCAGGAAACAGCAGAGGGAACACCCCCCTATCCACATCGATGGAACAGTAGTGGAGAGGGTAGCAAGTTTTAAGTTCCTCGGCATACACATCACAGACAAACTGAATTGGTCCACTCACACAGACAGCATCGTGAAGAAGGCGCAGCAGCGCCTCTTCAACCTCAGGAGGCTGAAGAAATTCGGCTTGTCACCAAAAGCACTCACAAACTTCTACAGATGCACAATCGAGAGCATCCTGGCGGGCTGTATCACCGCCTGGTATGGCAACTGCACCGAAAATTGAAAGTTTCTTCAAGTGCAGTGACAAAAACCATCAAGCGCTATGATGAAACTGGCTCTCATGAGGACCGCCACAGGAATGGAAGACCTAGCATTACCTCTGTTGCAGAGGATATGTTCATTGGAGTTAACAGCCTCATACATTGCAGCCCAAGTAAATGCTTCACAGAGTTCAAGTAACAGACACATCAACATCAACTGTTCATAGGAGACTGTGTTCTGCAGCAATACGCCATCCCATCTGGTTTGCGCTTAGTGGGACCATCATATGTTTTTCAACAGGACAATGACCCAACACACCTCCAGGTTGTGTAAGGGCTATTTGACCAAGAAGGAGAGTGATGGAGTGCTGCATCAGATGACCTGGCCTCCACAATTACCCGACCTCAACCCAAATTGAGATGATTTGGGATGAGTTGGACCGCAGCGTGAAGGAAAAGCAGCCAACAAGTCCTCAGCATATGTGGGAACACCTTCAAGACTGTTGGAAAAGCATTCCAGGTGAAGCTGGTTGAGAGAATGCCAAGAGTGTGCAAAGCTGTCATCAAGTCAAAGTTAGAGGAATCTAACATATAAAATATAGTTTGATTTGTTTAACACTTTTTTGTTTACTACATGATTCCATGTGTTATTTCATAGTTTTGATGTCTTCACTATTATTCTACAATGTAGGAAATAGTAAAAATATGTAAAAATAGCTGTTCACTGTGTGTAAGAGGTTCAGAGAGTGTGCCTAGGCTAGTTGAAGGATGTGCAGAGACACTATTTTGCTTAAAATAAAGGCAAGATTTACTATTTTTTTATTGATGCTATTTATGATATATACAGGATATTTCCTGGAGTCAAACCTGATTTACTGTATGTTTTTTTTCTTCTAATAGACCTATGCTTTGAGCAGCATATGAACCTTGTTCTTTTTAACCTATTAACAGTAATCTTCTCCATAACTTCTTCTTGACACATACAGTAGATGGGAGGTGAAGTACACACACATGTCGTTGGAGCATTTCCTGTGTAATCAGAGGTGTTTCCTTTCGACAGCAACACCCTTTGTTCAGTGTGTGCGTGTGTGTGCGTGTGTGCGTTCACGCATTTCAATTGTGTTTGGGTCTCACCAGCTCTCTGCTCAGCTGCATTGCAATGGTTTAATGGACTGAGTTTTGACAGTTTAAATCAAAAACCTATCCCATACCGCTAAAGGCTCTTTTATTTCAGAGATTCACAGCCTATCAAATAGTCAAGTGGCACATCCAGCACATGAGCGGATCGTCCTTCCTCAAGCAAATGCTTAGCCTCGCAGTCCGCTGCTCACTTGGTATTTACTCGGAAATGTGGGGAGTTTTTTTAGACCGTCCAAAGCATCAATACACTATTTTAGGTTCCAAGATACCCTGGCATTTTTAAACACACACAATGGCATCATCCCTCATTGGTAGAGTCTAAATATTCTACAATGTAATGTGACAGCATCAGATTTAGACTAGAGGGAGAAGACGAGAGGGAGAAGCTGGATATTCTCCCCCTCTTCCCCAGGCCAGCCATAAAGCTGCTATTCATCATACAGTACGTTGCAGAGCTGTAGCCCATCTAAATGGGCTACAGTGGGTTTATATGGTTGTAGATCTCCATCAGGAAGTCCAGCTCAGACTGAAATCGATAGGCGGTTCCGGAGTGCTGATATATGAGAGGCTGCTGGGTTGGTGATGAAGGGGGGGATGAGATTAACCACCCATCTAGGAGCCACTTCCTGGCAACACACCCTCTTACAGCACTCACTGATGCACATATTATATATAATGTAACATACAAACACACACACACACACCAATGCACTCATGCAGGCACACTCAAAACGCAGTAAACACACACAAACACACAAGTAGGCTTAAGACTGATCAAGATCACGTGTCACTAATTCGTTCAGTATCTCTATCCCAGTGCTGAAAGAGAACTAGCCTAATGCCCACTCCTCCCTGCCTCTTCACCGGGACTCTGCAAATTCCTCCATCTGACCGATGGGCATTGATGACAAGGCGTCATCTAAAACGTATCAGTAGGCCTTGCCCATATGTAGCACCACGGCGAGACCCAACGTGTTCTACTAGCATGCCAGTGTTAACAGGCTAGCCTAGGGACGGGGCGCCAGAGAGAGCGAGTGACATGTCTGTAATTATACAGAGCGATTGATCCTGGACTTCCGATGAACACAGTGGCTGAGAGGAGTGCTTAAGCCAGACTAAGACAGGAGTCAAAGTCTATTGCCCGCTCAACGACAGTCTTCCCATGGGTGTGGGAGAAGTGCATTTGTGTCAGCGTGAGGTTGGTGGATTTACTGTATCCTCACTCAATTCAATTAAGATCACACGCACATGTGCACGCACACACACAAACACCTTCCCTTTGCTCTCACACCACCTGGTGAAATGTCATCTCAGCTCTGCTGGCCGAGTAGCAGGGTCAAGGAGTGCCCGTCATGACATCATTAGGTCACACCACTGTCTGGTGCTCCACAGGATTATTACTGAATGACTTCATCTTTCACTCACTCACACACACACACACACACACACACACACACACACACACACACACACACACACACACACACACACACACACACACACACACACACACACACACACACACACACACACACACACACACACACACACGTGGCAAACATGCAAGTAAGTACCGTGGCAAACATGCAAGTAAGTACCGTGGACAACATCATCCTCATCGTCATCCTCATCAAAACACTCATCATTTAGGCTATGGCCATGCTAATTGTCCTACAGTTGTCCCTATTCAAAATAATACAAATAAATGGTGGCAGATAGTTGTAGGTCGACATACTTAGCATTGTTTTGCTGATGAAATCATGTGTCCGTCGTCACATCATGACAACAGAAACTGTAATGGGGAAGTATTCTTTAGAAGACTGGTTACTCCTGCACGTTTACATAGACCTAAAGAAAAGACAATACAAATCTCTAAATGGTTAGCCGTAGTAGTACTAACTGCTGGTAAGCTCCAAGTCAGATTTGCCTGATGGGTTTGCATAGGAAATGTGAGGTGGAGATGCTAGCGCTACCATGACACCCGTCAGCACACAACTACACACTAACTCCTCCAGGACTGCAGGTGTCCGTCAGGTGACAGGTCAGTCGAAGCAATGACATTGTAGCATTTCTATACAAACAATGCAGACTTAAGAGACACAAACAGACACTTTCCCTGTATGTCTTCTCGCAGTCCATCTTTTCTCTCTCTCTCGCTCTCGCTCTCTCACACACACACACTCTCTTTCGCTCTCTGAAACACACATGCAGGACCTCAGTATAAATGTCTGAGCTGGGAGATATTCTCCCATAACTCCCCCCACTGCTCTGAAAACAATGCCATTGCCGGACGCCCCTCCCTCCCAGACTGCCTAAAAAACAAAAACAATGTTGCTTTGGGGCAATTCCACAACTGAGACAGATTTTTCACTTTAAAATGTATGTCAAACTAAAACCAATGACTGTAAAGTTAAACAAACCATACAACTCTATGCACAAGGATTACTTTTAACAATTTCCACAGAACATTTTAAGAACAGTGCAGACGCAAAGTTTGGTAACAGATTGACGGTTTGTGCCATCATTCTGTTACCAAACTTTGCATCTGGAATGTACTTATAGTAAATGTGTTTTGTAAAACTTTCAGTGGAAATTCTGCATAGATTTGTATGGTTTCTCTCTCTCTCTCTCTCTCTCTCTCTCTCTCTCTCTCTCTCTCTCTCTCTCTCTCTCTCTCTCTCTCTCTCTCTCTCTCTCTCTCTCTCTCTCTCTCTCTCTCTCTCTCTCTCTCTCTCTCTCTCTCTCTCTCTCTCTCTCTCTCTCTCTCTCTCTCTCTCTCTCTCTCTCTCTCTCTCTCTCTCTCTCTCTCTCTCTCTCTCTCTCTCTCTCTCTCTCTCTCTCTCTCTCTCTCTCTCTCTCTCTCTCTCTCTCTCTCTCTCTCTCTCTCTCTCTCTCCAGTCTTTGTCTTTGTCTCTCCCGATACAAGTATACTGTAACTCTGCAGTGACAGTACAAAGTAAAGTCTGCCCCCGGTCCAGACAGAAAGTACCTTTGAGAGAAGTGATCTCCTGCTGAATGGACCTGTGGCCATCCATTTGGACTCTCTGGCCTCCTGTTGATGGTTGATGACAGTTCTCTGTGATGTTGATGACAGTGATGATGTTGATGCCAGTTCTCGGTGCAGCTCTTACTGTGTACCTCTGCCTCAAGTTGACTTTGCAAGCGTCTGTGAGTCCTGGGTACTCCTCTACAGGCTTAGGAACTGCCCAATCTCTGTCTCCCTCTTCTTGCTCTCTTTCTTTCTGTCTCTGTAGTGCTGCTTGCCGGGAGAGGCTGCTGTGTTTGGGTCCTTCTCAAATACACATGCACACACACACCCTGTGTGTACAGGAATATACACTGTGGGAAGCCCCTCCCTTCCTCCCTCCGCCTAAAGCCGGCTTTTCACTGAGGGCTGTGCCTCTGCAAATCACTGCACAGCACAGTCCTCTCGTTCACTATGACTCAGCCAATGGTTGCAGGGCACCGGCATCCGCTTCATTATAGCTCAACCAATCACAGTGTAACTCTACCATTCAGACACATTCCTGTAACAAGTAGAGTTTGAGTGATGGTGAGTTTTAAAGTAGAGATGGCGGCAGAGAGGGAGAGCTAGAAAGAGAGAAAGAGAGAAGGGGGGAGAGGGGGAAAGGGGAAGGATAGAGTAATAGACATACAGAGAGATGGTGGGAAGGATGGAAAGTGAAGCTGGGGAGGAATAAAATCCCCGTGCCACACCCAGTTCCGAACCAGACAGACCAGAAATCCCAAGTCATGTGGAAATGGAAGATAAAACGAAGGAAGGAAGATCCCTTATCAACACACTGAAATGTATAGGCTAGACGCCATCTCACACACCCGTATGAGAGCTATCCCCGTTCAGGCTTGGGGGAATAGTGAGAGGACACGCAAACAGTAACCCACTCTAAATCTGGCCTGTAACATTGGAGACGACAACCTTATCTTTAAGTGTTCATTTATGCTATACCACAACAGGGTGAATAGGTACAATCAGAACCACTCCCATTAATAAAACCTCATTTCACCTGCAGCGGTGTCAAACCTGGTGCTATATTATTTCAAATCGTCCGGCACTGCTTGACACCTGCATTACAAAACCATGATCATCACTGCAGAACTATTGACCCAGTAAAAGTGACTTAATTAAGACCCCCCATCAACATGACTTTACTTTAGCATCTACTCTAATTCATACAGGAACTGTCCACAGGAGCAACTAACCAAAGCTCAAATATCACTGTTTAGCTGCTGATCTGACATTGAAATGCCAATGGAAAAACTGCCAGGTCTTTGGACTGTGTCAAATGTTCCAGTTACGGTCCATGTTCAATTTCAACAGAACCCATCCCATCTTTAGAGTCCCCTGAGTTCCTTCAATATTACACAGAGCCCCCCGGCTACACTGAAAACAGAGAGGCACAAAATTTGAGCATATTTCCCAGCAACCTCTGCTCCACTCTCATGGATGGAGACAACTCTCCCTGAAACCACATAATAACTAATGATAGCAGTGAGATCCTCATGTAAATGATAGACTATGGGCAATTCCATGGTAAAATAATGATGACTCACTTTAAAATGTATGCCAAATGAAAACAAACTATAGAACTCTAAGCACAAGGACTAATTTCAAAAATGTCCACTGAACATTTTACTAAAACATGTCTACTTGAAGAACAGCGCAGATGTATAGTTTCATAACAGAATGACGGTAAAATCTCCCTCCGTTTTTTATGTTTTGAAGTTTTCCAAAATCTCTCTTAAATATCTACTCTGAAGTAACATTCAAAGATGTTTGCAAAAAATAATGGGGTGTCAAATACGATGACACCTTGAGTTTGAAAAAAATACATTTTGCTTATTGAACTACAGTAAGTGAAGTGGATTAACACCTGATTGTTTGGGTATTATTCTACACATTGACTATTATTCTAATGAGCTCCCCACCCCCCCCAAAAAAGACCACATTTGGTTGGTACGGACCAGACCAACTCTGAACCAATCATAGACGTCTATGTTACACAAGTTTAGACATCACAGTAGAGCACAATAGAGTACAGTACAGCACAGCAGAGTTCAGTACAGTAAATCACGCTGTACTCTGTAGTGTGCTCTACTGTACTAAACTCTACAGTACTGTACTGACCTATACTCTACTCAACTATTCAGTAAGAGCCGGAAGAGGTGACATTAACTGGAGAGGAGAGGAGTGTGAGAGCGAGACAGAGAGAAGAGACAGAGAGAAGAGAGTGACAGAGAAAAGAGAGACAGAGAGCGAGCGGTTGTCCAGACTGTTTTCACAATTATGAGCTGAACATAACAGTATGCCAGTGGAAGAACAGTAGCACGTGAACCAACTGTGGTTTGTGACTACTATAATTACCTATTTTAGCCAATTCAATTTCAGTCATTCTGTTAAAGATTTTGTAACAGAATTACATGTTTTTTTCTGACCGTTTGAGCAGACACATGCACATTTGTGGCCTGCTGGAGGTCATTTTGCAGGGCTCTGGCAGTGCTCCTCCTGCTCCTCTTTGCACAAAGGCGGAGGTAGCGGTCCTGTTGCTGGCTTGTTGCCCTCCTACGGCCTCCTCCAAGTCTCCTGATGTACTGGCCTGTCTCCTGGTAGTGAATCCATGCTCTGTTCACTACGCTGACAGACACCTCAAACTTTCTTGCCACAGCTCGCATTGATGTGCAATCCTGGATGAGCTGCACTACCTGAGCCACTTGTGTGGGTTGTAGACTCCGTCTCATGCTACCACTAGAGTGAAAGCACCGCCAGCATTCAAAAGTGACCAAAACATCAGCCAGGAAGTATAGGAACTGAGAAGTGGTCTGTGGTCACCACCTGCAGAACCACTCCTTTATTGGGGGTGTCTTGCTAATTGCCTATAATTTCCACCTGTTGTCTATTCCATTTGCACAACAGCATGTGAAATGTATTGTCAATCAGTGTTGCTTCTTAAGTGGACAGTTTGATTTCACAGAAGTGTGATTGACTTGGAGTTACATTGTGTTGTTTAAGTGTTCCCTTTATTTTTTTGAGCAGTGTATATAAATTTGCCAAAATGTCCTAAAACCTGTTTTTGGGGTATTGTGTGTAGATTTATGAGGAAAAATATATATTTAACACATTTTAGAATAAGACTAATGTAACAAAATGTGACAAAAGTCAAGGGGTCTGAATACTTTCCGAATGAACTGTACATGGAAATGACCCTATATTCTGAAGCATCAGTCTGATTCAGAGTACACAATTAATTAATTGAGTCACAATAAATATAGCTTTCTCTCTCTCATATAATAAAGGAAGGGGGGAGGAAATTAGTGACATATTGTTGGCAGCAAAGGAACTGGTAGTCTAACCATTCTGTAATGTCAAGGAAAAATACATACACAAAACAGTGTGTGTCCATGGCTGGGATCCCTGACTATTTCCTTATGGATGTGTTCCCTGCTATCCCAGCATGCCACAGTACCAGAGAGACTAAACGGCTAAAGAAAGACACAGAGAGATGGCACAGCTGTGTATGGGGTGACCGTTGTTTGGATTGGCTCACATCAGCATCCTTTTGGACCTGTGCCTCCCTCTCTTCCTGTACCTCCCAATTTGTCAGTGTGACAGACTAACCAGCCTGTTACCAACAGAAGGTAATAGGCAAAAACTGTAATGAATTAGATGGGACAATAGCAACAACACTCTTCAATGACTCCCAGATGGGTGAGCTGACTAAGAGAGAAGTGGATCCAATTTAAAACTGGACTGCCTTGAACTGGCCTGCCCACATGTCACTCACAGGTGCAACAGGGTGAAACAAGATAGAAGGTGTGGAGAGATGAATACATCCGGCCAATTTAATTTGTAGTATTGCATGCATGTGATTAAATGCTGAATGCATTTTTCCACACCGGATATTTTTTCACAAGTGCCTCATTGTTCATCATGAGAATCTCTACAGCATGTGTTAATGAGTTTGAGAAGAGAATTCCAGAGATCTACTGTATTCCCTCTACTCTACACAACATTTATTTGCATGCTCGATTAGTGTGTTGACTGCTTGTGTTCAGTCATTATCGTATTTGGTTGTGTGCTTGAATAAGCACTGAGCAAATTCAAACAGGGCTGCTGGCTATCAATTAAGGATTTCCTAGTTTGGCGGCATGAATGGAAACCGAATTCATCCTATGCTATTGTAACTACAGCCTACTGAATGAGTCAGCAAACGTCTGAAGTTTGGCCAGAGGGAGGTTTAATGGTATTTCTCAGACATATTTCACCAGCATCACTTCATGTTTGAGTGAGCCTTACTGACTGACTGAGATTTAGATACATCAGACCTGGTTTACATAACATTTGTCATCTTTCAAATACTTCAGCTGTGATTGATTGAGCTTGATATTCCCAAAAGTGGAAACCCTGCCCATCTTGAACTCCAGCAAGGCCCCAGCACACGTCCAAACTATTTGAAAGATTTCAAATGCTATTTAAAAACAAGTATGAGCTACAGTATGGATGGGGTGTACTCGAGACAACAAACAGTTGTGACCACAAGGGTTTTTAAAGGGGGTTGTTCCAGTAATAGTAATCTAGGTCACATATGGTCAAGGATACAGAGATGGAACTTTGTGTCAGTAGAGGGCATTTGCTACTGACAAAGAGTCTCAGTGGAATGAAGGTGTGAGGCAGAGGCCTTTTGTTGTTACAGTAGGGCCTGTGTTGGAGCTATGTGCTTGTCTGCAGTTTACATGCAGAGTGCAGACTTACGGGGGAACATGTCAATCCACACAGCCGTTTGTTGGCGGTCCCGGCTCACAAAGTGTTAACGCCTGCGAAAGGAATCCTCTTTTTTCCTCTCACAAAACCATGATGAATCCAATGGCCTGTTTCACTCTCCCAATGATGTCTCTACTGCTCTATGCATCTATCTAAGCTCTGGTTTTCACACGTAGCTTAAGTCAAGATATTACTGGCTTCCCGTGGAGGGTTAAGGGGAAGGGCAGGACTCTGTACATTTGCAGAGAGGAAAAGTACTGTAGACTGTGCTAGCATGTGGATGTGGATTGAATGTGGGATGTAGGATAGAACTCTTTCCAGTGCTCTCTTTCTTTCAATCTATCACAGAAAAGGCTGTGTGGGGATAGTGTGGCACCTTGTATCGGAGTGGACACTCCCTCACAGTCCTGTCCATTTCAGAGCCCTATTCTTCCACCCCTGACTGTGGGGGACACGAGTGTGTTTGCAGCCCCCTGGCCAGTTTACGCCGGTAGCCCCGCTGTGAACGTTCAGACAAAACATTCCATCTCTCTGAGGTCACACAGCCACACAAATCTCCAGTCCAATGTGACAGCTTAGAGCGCAGGGCAGCAGCTAGGCCGGACAGCTTTCCCCCAGCACTGAGAGAAAAGCCTTGCACAGAGCCAGTATCTGGTGATACAACTATTAGTCAATGGACGGGCAAAAGCCAAACACAACAGGTCCCGGTCTATGGATCACACACTACAAAGAGGACACATACACTCACACACTTAGCAAATATCCCTGTGAAACATCACTCACGGTCTACTTCATAAAAGTGATCCTCAGCACAGGTCACTGGTGATGGTAATTGAGGACCTCTTGCAGGTGCACTTGAATAATCTAGAGGCTGAATAGCCGACAGAGTGATAAACACATAAGCTGCATAAAATGCACACACACACACAGGAGATATAATCCCCTGTAAGAGTGTACTGAGAGGGCAGGGTGCTTTGGCACACATTCGGCCCGACACACCTCTACCATTGCTTTCTGCTACTAAAGGCTGTCCACCACAGGATCATACTGCCTTATCTTCCACCTCACCGGACATTCACTTCTCGAGAAAAGAAGATCATGTTAACACACTGTAAGAGAACCCAGAGTTTCAACCTTATACCCTCAGGAGGATATTGCTGAATACACTTCCCGAAAGGCCAAATCATCCATGCAGTAACTGTAGCTCATCAACTTCCATAACTTTCATTCAATATTCAAAAAAGTCTCCAATAAGAACTGAACATGTATTTCAAACAACTATTACTTAAGTCATTATTTACACCATGACATTTTATTGATGTTACAATCTTGATGCGGAGTTCTGTCTTTAAACTGACGAATACATTATATGTGTGGAGAGAGAGAATGAGTGGGTCACTGTCACTGTGGATCTGCTTCACTATGTCTGCTTGCCTACAGAATGTTGACAAGCATACAGCATGCAGCTGCCCTAACTCTGCCGAGGGAGCTGGTTTTCCGACCCGAAAGGCTGGGCGGCTGGCGGGGTGGCGTGCGTTGGCCTGGTGCAGGAATGCTGGGAATGGGGCTGGAGGGTAATGGAGCACAGAATGTGATGACTGAAGCCAGGTTTCCTCTATGTTCTGTCCCAGACCAGGGACCAGACCAGGGACCAGACCAGGGACCAGACCAGGGACCAGACCAGGGACCAGACCAGGGACCAGACCAGGGACCAGACCAGGGACCAGACCAGGGACCAGACCAGGCCCCAGGGTTAAGGCACACACCCATGCTCAAAGGGAATGGCCACGGGAGTCAAGGTCAGAGGGCTGGAGCTGGACCAACAGCCCCGCTGGACACTGGAGAGACACACTGTCATCTCAGCAGATTTATGTAGACATGCTGGAACCACCAGCTGAAGGCAGACCTAATCCAGTGTGTTCCAGATGATCGAAACATCCATGTCCTTCTGTAAAAATCCATGTTCAAATTCAAACTCATTTTTTCTTTTAAAGGGAGTATTCATTGCAATATTTGAAAGTTAATAATCACAGTACTCATTCGCTGTCCCTGTTCATTTCTTGGCTATAGTATTCCGGAGGTACTTTTTATACAAAGCCTGACACAACCTTGCTCTTTCAAATAATTGAACAGTGGATCCAAGAGTTTTTAGATGTTGTTATGTGGACTACGTTCCACTAGGGGCTGTGCTTACACTGTACAGCCTAACTATCACCCACTCTCTGCGTAGGACTCTCAGTGGAAAAAGGGTGAAAAGACAACCCATTTTTTTTTTTTTTATATAGAAAACATTCCAGGAAACAAGACAGCAGTTACTGTCAAGACAGCAAGAAAATGCTATTTTGGTTTGTTTAAGACAATGAGTCACAAACAGATCAAGTCACAATCATACATGTGCTTGGGCATGGGGGAAATGGGGTAGTTTTACCATATTTCTTACATAAAACCTATATGAAACAGCATATTCATTATGGATGCCACCCACAGTAACATGCATTTTTAATAGGTTACATGCATTTCCTAGATCAATAAAATAAAATGCTGAGTCAGCATGTTGTAGTTTCACAGGCAGGATAGCAGGCCATGGGAGCTATAATGTCTCACATATGGCTCAAAATGTTGCCCTTGCCAAGAGGCTGTCTCCTTGGAGGGGGGGGGGGTGATTGCGCCTCTTAATGCTTGCCCAGATATCATTGCAGTGAATCAGCAGAAACAGACAGCCGTTTCAGGGCTGAACATGAGGCCCACAGTGACAGGGCTTTACTGTCACCTTACACATGTCTAATAATCGAAACAAACTGCTGAGTGGAAGCCAACCTCACAGCTGATCAATACAGTAAGACAGAGAGTCTCTCTCTCTCTCTCTCTCTCTCTCTCTCTCTCTCTCTCTCTCTCTCTCTCTCTCTCTCTCTCTCTCTCTCTCTCTCTCTCTCTCTCTCTCTCTCTCTCTCTCTCGGAGTGCATGCTGGGAGTGAGTCGTCAAGCAGAGTGTTTGTGAGCGCGAATGAAATTTCTTTTCACTCTATTGGGTTTTGGTATGTACATATATATATATTGATTAGTTTAGTTGTTTTAAGGGTATATTGTTTAACTATCACTAAGCACGTATAGGGGTGGTGGGATCTTTGAGGTTGGTTTTTCGCGAGGGCACAACCAGCGGGTGGGGCTGGTTGCAATGGCCACTCGCGGAAATGTAGAGTTTGAAAAACTTAGTCGGAGGCATGGAGTAAAAATTCCTGCTGCGGCTGGGTGTTCAGTGGAAGAATGTAGCTTGGCTGTGGGTGCTATCATTGGGTATGATAGCATCAAATCAGCCTCAAGGATGAATAGCGCTGTAGTGATATTCTTAGATTCAATTGAAAAGGTGAATAAGATAGTTGAGAGGGGTGTTGTGTTGCGGGAGACACAGACGCCGGTATTTCCGCTTATGAATCCGGCGAAGAAAGTTATGCTTTCTAACGTGCCACCATTTGTTAGAGATGAAGTGTTAGAGCGAGAGTTATCTCGTCATGGTCAAATCGTATCTACAATAAAGAAGGTTCTTTTTGGATGCAAATCTCCGTTGTTGAAACATGTCGTGTCTCATAGGAGACAAGTGCATATGATTTTAAAAAAGGAAGGAGATGAACTGAATTTAGCGTTTAGTTTTAAGATTGATGGATTTGATTATGTCTTCTATGCATCTACTGAATCAATGAAATGTTTTGGATGTGGAAGAGAGGGGCATTTGGTGCGTAATTGTCCCGAGAATGAACGCGCTGAGCCTGGTAGTAGCTTTAGTGCGGGTGCAACTAACGTACCACAGCGAAGGGATGAAAATACTACAGGTGTAGGGGAAGAGAGAAGGTGGGCAGATGTGGTTGGAAAAGTAGGAGAGGAAGGCATTGTGGATACGGGGGCAATTGTGGTAGATCAGAACAAAGAGGGAGGGGAAACACTAGGTGAGATTGCGACTGCTGTCGCTGAGGTGGTGCTGGAAAATGAAATTGGAGGTCAAGAGGAGATTGAAATAACGGAAAAGGAAGCGGATGTTTTCAAAATACCGAGGAGTAAAAGGAAGAATTTAAGGGGTGGTGAAGGGTCTAATTCTAAGAGAAAGGTAGAGATGGATAAATCAGGTGAAGATGAACAGGTTGTAGAGATGGGGTTTTCTTCTGGGGAGGATAGCGAGAGTGAGTCATCTGACGCGTCACAACAATATAGTGAGATAGATGGGGTGGAAGGGAGGTATGGGATTGAGAAGATACGTCAATTTCTGAAGTTGACAAAAGGGAAGAAATATATGCAGGATTACAATGTAACTGATTTTTTCCCTGAACGTGAATTGTTTATTGAATCAGCAAAGTTTCTGATGTCAAAAATTACAGGGGGAGGTTTGAAAAGCCCTGAAATTGCTAGACTCAAGAAAGTGGTCACGAGAGTAATAAGTGATGCAAATTCTAAAGAAAATGAAAGAGTTCAGTTGCAGTTTTAACTCTGTAAAGAGATGTGGTGGCTGTATCTTCCTCTGTATTTTTTTCTTATCCATGAGCAGTTTTAAGATCTCTTCTTTAAACGTAAATGGGGCAAGAGATGTTAAAAAAAGAGCCATGGTGTATGAGTTAATGAGGGGAAAGGGAAGTGACATAATTTTTCTACAAGAAACGCATAGTAATTTGGAAAATGAAGTTATGTGGCAACAGGAGTGGGGGGGGACAGTGGTGTGTAGTCATAAAAACTCAAAAAGTGGGGGTGTGGTTATCTTGTTCTCAAAAGGGTTTTTGCCTTTGTCATATGAGGTTGAAGAGGTAGTTGAGGGGAGGTTATTAAAAGTTAGAGCAAGGTATGAAAACATCAATATGTGTCTGATAAATGTATATGCCCCAGTGGTGACAGTTGAGAGGGTATGTTTTTTAGAGACATTATCAAATACCATTGAGAAATGTAACAAAGAAGATTATTTGTTTATTGCTGGGGATTTTAACTGCACAGTTAGTGATTTAGATAGAAATCACCAAGAACCTCATATAGCCTCAAGGACGTTTTTAAAACGCCTTATTGTAACAAATGAACTGTGTGATATTTGGAGGAGTCAACATGGAGGAACAAGGCAGTACACCTGGGCGCATGTGAGAGAGAACATCATCTCTATGGCCAGGTTAGATAGGTTTTATGTTTTTGAGCATCAATCTCAGGTCTGTAAATCAAGTGTGATAACTCCAGTGGGATTTTCTGATCATTGTTTAATAACAGAGGTGGTGTTCATTAACGATGTAAAACCTAAAAGCGCATACTGGCATTTTAATATAACTTTATTGAGTGATGCTCACTTCAGGAATTGTTTCAGTTTTTTTTGGGAGAGGTGGAGGTCTCAAAAGGCCAGTTTTGTATCCCTTCAACAATGGTGGGATATAGGGAAAATCCAGATTCAACAATTTTGTAATCAATACACGAGGAATGTCACCAAGGATATCACCAGATCAATGAAAGCCCTAGAGATTGAAATAGTGGAACTCATGACGTTGGTTGAGACCACAGGAGATCGAGGCCATACTCAGGCCCTCAAGAGGAGAAAAGCTGCATTGGCAGATCTGCTGGGTATCAGAGCACAGGGGGCATTGGTGAGAAGTAAATTTCAGGGCATATCTGAAATGGATGCCTCATCCAAATTTTTCTTTGGTTTAGAGAAAAAGAATGGACAAAGAAAAATTATTCATTGTCTCAAATCAGCTGTTGGACAAGAGCTCACTAGCCCTAGTGAAATTAGAAAGAGGGCAGTAGAGTTCTATGCTGAGCTCTACAAGTGTGAGTACAAAGAGGACAAAACAGTGACACAGCAGTTCTTTGATGGGCTCCCAAAGGTGCCTGCAGAAGCTCAGGTTGAGCTTGAGCAACCATTGTCTTTGCAGGATTTATACACTGCATTAAAAGGAATGGAAAATGGAAGGGCACCAGGCATTGATGGGCTTCCCGTTGACTTTTTTAAGTCTTTTTGGGCTATGTTGGGAGAGGATTGGTTAGAAGTAGCTAATGATAGTTTAACCGGAGGGTTACTACCAATAAGCTGCAGAAGGGCTGTCCTCACCCTACTGCCTAAAAAGGGTGACCCGAGGGAGGTGAAGAACTGGAGGCCGGTGGCTTTATTGTGTACTGATTATAAAATATTGTCAAAGGCTTTGTCCAACAGGCTGAGGGAGGTGATGGGGCAAATCATACATACGGATCAGTCCTACTGTGTTCCTGGCAGGCAGATAGGGGATAACATTTCTCTGATTCGTGATTTTTTGGACGTCTCTAGGGCTATTGGGTTGGATGCTGGTCTAATTTCAATTGATCAGGAAAAGGCATTTGACCGAGTTGAACATCAATATTTATGGCACACGTTTGAAGCGTTTGGGTTCAGCTCTGGTTTTATTGCCATGATAAAGGTGATATATGGTGACATTGAAAGTGTATTGAAAGTTAACGGTGGTTTGAGTGCTCCTTTTAAAGTGTGTAGAGGTATTAGGCAGGGATGTTCTATGTCAGGGATGTTATATGCTATTGCTATAGAGCCACTACTAAATAGCATTAGAAGTCGTATTGCAGGGGTGTGCCTTTCAGAGGATATTCCTCCTATTCGTCTTTCAGCCTATGCTGATGATGTAGTTGTGCTAGTGAAAAATCAAGCGGAGGTGGATAGTTTGAGTCTAATGGTTGATCGTTTTAGGGGAATATCCTCTGCAAAGGTAAATTGGGAAAAGAGTTGTGCTTTACAGATTGGAGAATGGTCTGGGGGGATCATGGCTTTGCCAGGGGGGCTAGAATGGTGTAAGGGAGGTTTTAAGTATCTTGGAGTGTACCTAGGAGATGAGGGGACTATGGAAAAAAATTGGAGTGGGGTGGTTGAAATGGTGGAAGGGAGGATGAGGAGATGGCGTTGGTTACTATCTCGTATGTCATATAGGGGGCGTACTATTATAGTTAACAATGTGATTGCATCTGCACTGTGGCATCGGTTGTCAGTTTTAGAACCACCATCTGGCCTTCTGGCTAAGATACAGGCAATTATTGTGGATTTCTTTTGGGATAAATATCACTGGGTTCCACAAAGTGTTTTGTATTTGTCAAAAGAGGAGGGGGGACAAGGTCTTGTACATCTTGCTAGTAGGGCTGCTGCTTTCCGGTTTCAGTTTATTCAAAGGTTGCTTTATGGACCGGAAAATGTGGTGTGGAGAGGGGTGGCAGGTCTTATATTACAGCGGGTTGGAGGATTAGGTTTAAAGAAGGCTTTATTTCTGGTTGATAGTAGCCAGATTTCTAGGGAGGGAGTACCTCCGTTTTACAGAGGCCTTCTCAGAGTGTGGAGCGTAATGAAGGTGTCCAGAAGAACTTCAGCGGAGTCAGTGCATTGGCTGTTGGAGGAACCTCTGGTGTATGGGGCAAGACTGGACTGTACAACTGCAGCTGTTCCACATTTCTCCAAGATTCTGGTGAAGGGGAAAATCATCACCTTAAGACAGTTAATGGCCATGGCTGGGCCCGCCTTAATGGATAGAAGACGGATGGCAGAACATTTGGGGATGAGGTCGGAAAGGATTGTCGGACAAATGCTGGGGAGCTGTAGGAAGGCTCTGTCAGCGGAAGAATGGGGTATGCTTAGTAGCCACAAGAAGATTGTGCAAGATGAAGACGTCTCATTTCCAAAACTAGGGATTACACCAAATATCCCAGAGTCAGAAAGAAAGGCGTTATTGCTGGATTTGAGAGGGTTGGAGGAGGTGGGTTTGGATGAGGTGAATGGGAAGGAATTGTATAGAGGGTGTGTCAAGGTGTTGAATAAAGATAAATTGAAAAATAGAAAAGATACTCCATGGAGGGTAAAATTGGGCATTGATGACAAGGTAAAGCCAGCATGGAGAGCACTGTACAAACCACCGTTACAAAAGGGTACTGGTGATATGCAATGGAGGGTTTTACATGGCATCATTGCAGTTAATGCTTTTGTATCTGTTATTAACTCAGATGTTAGAGATGGATGTCCTTTTTGTAATATAAGAGAAACCATTTTTCACTGTTTTATGGAGTGTGAGAGGATAAAACCTCTATTGGAAATGCTGGAATCTTTGTTTAAAGCTGTAGGGGAGTTTTTCAATAACACTGTTTTTATTTTGGGGTTTCATTATAGTAAACAACAGAAAAGAAAATGTCAAATGTTAAATTTTGTTTTGGGACAAGCTAAGATGTCAATTTTTCTGAGTAGGAAACATAAGATAGAAACGGGATATGGGCAGGATGTAAGATGTGTTTTTAAAGGTTTAGTGAAAGCAAGAATAAAAGTAGATTTTGAGTTCTTTTCAGCTGTAAAAGATCTCCTATTATTTGAGGAGAAGTGGGCCTACGAAGGAGCGCTTTGTTTTGTAGAGGAGGGGAAATTATTTTTTGCTGCTGAAATAAGTTGAATGTATATGTTATGTATTTATTTTTGTTTAGGAATTACATTTGTTGTTTTATTTCTGAAAAGGCAGTGTGTCATTATTTTATGTTAACATTTGAGTAAAAAATAAAGGTTTTATAAAAACTCAAACTCTCTCTCTCTCTCTCTCTCTCTCTCTCTCTCTCTCTCTCTCTCTCTCTCTCTCTCTCTCTCTCTCTCTCTCTCTCTCTCTCTCTCTCTCTCTCTCTCTCTCTCTCTCTCTCTCTCTCTCTCTCTCTCTCTCTCTCTCTCTCTCTCTCTCTCTCTCTCTCTCTCTCTCTCTCTCTCTCTCTCTCTCTCTCTCTCTCTCTCTCTCTCTCTCTCTCTCTCTCTCTCTCTCTCTCTCTCTCTCTCTCTCTCTCTCTCTCTCTCTCTCTCTCTCTCTCTCTCTCTCTCTCTCTCTCTCTCTCTCTCTCTCTCTCTCTCTCTCTCTCTCTCTCTCTCTCTCTCTCTCTCTCTCTCTCTCTCTCTCTCTCTCTCTCTCTCTCTCTCTCTCTCTCTCTCTCTCTCTCTCTCTCTCTCTCTCTCTCTCTCTCTCTCTCTCTCTCTCTCTCTCTAATGTAATGATGCAAGGAGTTTTTCATTGAAGGCGTCGGCTTGGCTCCTTTGTTCCCCGGGAGCCTGACCAGACTCATCCAAGATGTCTGTCTGGAACTGGGTACTGTCGCATTGATTCTGTTACAGGAGCCTCAGCATCTCCAGAATAAACATACGTCTCTCTCCTCTCCTCTAAATGCTTCCTCATAAGGACCACATCCAGCAGGCCTTGGGGGAATCTATCGTCTGCAACCAGGTACAATACATAAAAATGACCACGGCTTTACTAGCGTGGTAAAATCAGCATTCACACTGGTTTAACTAAAGACGTTCCTTTATGTGACATCTGAAACGGTCTTTGAAAGAATTTCACAAATAATCCATTCACACACACTACAATGCATTAGGATTATGCTTTATTAAAATCAAATCACATTTTATTGGTCAAATACACATCCTAGCTCCAACAGTGCAGTAATATAAAAGTACAAAAATGGAATGAAGAAATATATAAATATTAGGACGGGCAATGTCGAAGTGGCACTGACTAAAATACAGTAGAATGGAATACAGTATATACATGTGAGATGAGTAAAGATTATTGCACAACGATTCAGGTCAAGTACTATCAGTTCAGTAAAAACAGAAACAAGTACTTTAAAAGAAACACGCTCACACACAGACATGTACACTGGCGGTGACACAACAAATAGTTGTCACGGCATCCATGTACACGAACGCTGTCATTGAGCTACAGATTCCTAACATGACAATAGAACTGCAGAGTGAAGCTGTCAGCCCGAAGACATGACATTTACACTACACACTGAGTGTACAAAACATTAAGAACACCTTCCTAATATTGAGTTGCACCCCCCCCCCCCCCCTTTTGCCCTCAGAACAGCCTCAATTAGTCGGGGCATGGACTCTAGGTGTCGAAAGCGTTCCACAGGGAAGCTGGCACATGTTGACTCCAACAGTAGTGTCAATTTGGCTGGATGTCCTTTGGGTGGTGGACCATTCTTAATACACACGGGAAACTGTTGAGCGTGAAAAACTCAGCAGCGTTGCAGTTGACACCTACAACCATAACCTTTTCAAAAGCATTTAAATCTTCAGTCTTGCCCATTCACCCTCTGAATGGCACACATACGCAATCCATGTTTCAATTGTCTCAAGGCTAAAAAAATCCTTCCTTAACGTCAGCTTCAGTCTCCTCCCCTTCATCTACACTGATTGAAGTGGATTTAAGTGACATCAATAAGGGATCAAAGCTTTCACCTGGATTCATCTGGTCAGTCTGTGTCGTGGATAGAGCACAGGCTCCTACACAGGTCAAATGCTGAAGCCAACTCACTTTCAGAAGGTGAACAGTGAAGCAGACTGAAGCTGAAAAATATTCATCAACTCTTGGTAGGACAATGTCAAAGCAAACTTCCATTGTCCTGCCAAAAGTTGCTGAATATCTTTTCATATTTGATTTTTAGCGCTGCTTTTGAGAGCACTAATAACAGAGCTCAGATAGGACCTTGCTTTGCTACTGTTGAGGAATGCTTAAAAACACTGAACGACCTTGACCCCAGTTTGCTCTGACTGATTAAAATCAGTCAAAAAGGGGGAGAGGGGAGAGTGCCATTTCCTTCTCTGGAAGCCCCACAATCCCTTACTTCTGTGAGACAACACTGCCCTGTGCCAAAGTGCGGCTACAACAGGAAGCCCAGAATTAGCTGTGCTTTTAGCGCTTTGATGAGAAAATAAAAACAATCTGATTTCCAGTGTGGCCATTCTTCCCCAGAGGAGAAGAGTTACACCCCTCTGGGCTGGAGAGGTTAGAGACCAACGTCACATTTCATTTAACCTTTCTTTCCGCAGGGAGTCATATTGAGACCCAGGTCTCCTTTTCAAATGAGAATACCCCCCCCCCCAAAAAAAAACTGTAATACAAAATGCAATCAATAGCATCCAAAAGCAGTTACCACAACCGTATCCGAGACCTTGTTCACACATCTGATAGAGAAGTTGGTCCTCCTTATCTATACAAGAAGTTTGGGTAACGGCAACTTCTGTCACTCAGACTGAGGTAAAAGTGTGTAAGCTCAGAGTTTTGTTTGGTACTGTTCAGGCTGGGGAATAACAGCTTGCTAGGTATTTGTCTCTGCACACCAGGCAACACTTCTCAAAAGTCTTTAGCATGTCTATGTGCGGCAAACCAAGCAGCCTGCTACCAGAGGAGAATGTAGCAAGTGATACCTCAAGGGCAGTCTGTATTACCCCAGGGTTTTCTGCGTGTGAGTGTGTGAGTGTGTGTGTGTGTGTGTTTGTGTGCGCTCACGTGCATGCATGCGTGCACGCATTCTTGTGTGCGTGTGTGCGGCAGCTGTGCAGGATGACTTGCTGTGGCGTCCCCGGGCCTCGTGGTGACTCTGTCATGCCGGCTCGTCATTGCGCAGCGTGTCTGGAAGCAGTAATGTTCTAGAGAATGACAAGGCAGACCACTAACACACACACACACACACACACACACACAGACCGATCTAAATCTCTTCCACACTGAAAGCACCCACATCTCTCACTGATTGCTCACAGTATCACTAATAAACATATGACCTTTTAGGGACTTTGTTTGAGCACTGTTACCCGCTAGAAGAATGCTCAACTGTTTCATGTCTATTTCAATCCATACCCTCTCTCTGGAGCGGAAACACTTTCCATCAGCCAATCAAACAGAGCTCGTGCAGTGCTCCTTCACAGAGCATACAGACAGACACTTCCATTTAAAAACTCATCCCAGCACGAACAGAGACCACACCAGAGGAGAGGTTCAATTAGGCCCATGGGAAATAAATACACACTGTGGCCATTCACACTAAAATCCAATCCATCCTGATACGTTGACACGCACCTTGACTTAGATGTCAATGTTCAAACACACACACCTATCAGGACTTTCAGACACACACACACACACACCCTCGTCACTATGGTTATAATGAGCATGTGAGAAGAGAGGGTTGGGAAATGAGGGGGAAGGAAGATACTTAGTGCACTGACTGAAGATGACACCGAATGCTGCTTTAACGGCCCATTCCCCCCATGTCCCAGTCCCCGGGTGAGTGTGTGTGTGTGTGTGTGTGTGTGTGTGTGTGTGTGTGTGTGTGTGTGTGTGTGTGTGTGTGTACAAGTACGCATGCAAATGCATACAAGTACGCATGCAAATATGTGCATGAGTGCGTACCTACTGTACGTGCGTGTGTCCATGTGCCACTGCTTGCCCATGTAGGGCTGGGAATTGCCAGGGACCTCACGATACGATATTATCACAATACTTACGTGCCGATATGACATGTATTGCGATTCTCAAGATTTCTCATGTATTGTGATTCGATACTGCGCTTTTATTGGGATTTGATGTTTCAAACCTTTGATAACACGCACACCATTGGCCGGCGTATCAAATTGCGTGGGGGATGTGTAGTTTAGAGAGCGTTTGCACATTGGGAAGATGTCGGCGAGACATCAGAATAGGAATGTTGATGTCTGGCCAACGTATAAACGATGTAGAACTCTAAACGCATCTGCAAGACATCTTGGCCATGAGCAAACGCTGTCCAAATGGCATCTTCTTCCTTTATCCTGTATACATCGCGCCTAAGTTGGGCAGACGCATGTGTGCAATTTGAGAACCTATTGCTCACTATATGTCTGCTGCAGAGAAACGAGAGAGGGCGTGAGAACATTTGTTTGGATCAGTCATGGAAATAAAAAGTGCTGAACAGATGTTGCCTCACGATTACAAAAGAAGCTGGAGAACAAGCTATAGGATGAACAATACCAGAGTCTGTGTGCAAGCACAGCAGCCTAGCACTAGCTAATTCTACCTAACAATATATTGCATTTTTTATCAACTCGATACTCGGGAGTCAAAGTGTCGATATAATATTGCGATGTGCAACTGTCACTGCATGCCTGCATGTGTGTGTGCCTGCTTGAGTGCATGCGCGTGCGCGAGTGCACGTGTATGTGGTTTCATGCATCTATGTGTGCATCTGGAGGAGCAATATGATTACTCCTATATGTTTTCATTGCTTACTGACGCCTTGGGGCAGCCGTCCCAGACACATAGCGCAGTTAACAAAGTGCCAGAGCCTAACCTAAAGGCAGAGGAACAGGGGCACAGAGAGATGGGAGGAAGAAAAGAGAGGCATTGTGTCAAACCCAGTCCAGGTGCAAACAGTGTTTCCCACATAATTCCCAACGACAGTTGAATGAAAGTCATGTCTCCGTAGAAAGGAACTCTTGCCAAAACGATGCAGTGACTCCTGCGTATAAATTGACCCACGAGGTTGACACTAAAGCAGTATGCTGAGCTGTCACTCCATCAAACGCTGACACCTTGTCACTCAAACTAAACCGCTCCATCATGCCGCTTTCAAACAAAGATGGCTGAGAAACGATCAAACGAGGTGTCAAGTCGTGCAGCTTGAAGAGAAGAGATGAGGTGGGCAAAAACCATGAGCGTACGCGAATGAGACGGCTCTGCATTTCTTCAGCAGCAGGCCGCTCCCTCACGTGTAATGCTTGACAACATTGTTGAAGACTGAGTTTCAACAGACATTACGCGTGAGGGAGTGCGCCCACACAGAGACACTGAAGATTTTACTGAAGAAAAAAGCCATTTGATGAATAAGCCGATGTGATTCTGCACTTGCTGTAATCCAATCAAACTGAACACTAGCTTCTGCACAGCTAGGCCTCTCTGACAGGAAACGGACAGTAAATAATTGGGAAGCCTCCCAGCGGACCCTCAAGTCCATATACGGCCAGAGGAATCTCTGCAAAGCATCTATTATCATCCCCCTTGGTCGGTCATGGCTAGAAGGGTCTAGAAGGGTCTAGCCATGACCGGCCAGGAGGTATTCCAGCATTTGTCAAATTAGAGTCCAAAGGCGATTTTTTTTGGTGCATTTTAGCTAACCCTAACCCTTTTCCTAACCTTAACCTAATTCTCCTAACGTGCTGCATAAGTTCTCCTGACCTGCTACGAAAAGTAAAATCTGACGTTAATTTGACAAAAGCTGGATCCCGTCTAGCCATGATCCTCCTGGCCCTGAAGTGACCTCTCACCTGAGTGCTGATCTATCCCAGGCTGCTGCCACCGGCCCTAAAAATGCTGAAATGACAAGAATACAGAAACACATAGAGGCCGGGAAAAGACCAGGAATAACCCAGTGTCTTTCCCTTAGCATGGTTCCGACACCTCTCAGAGTTAAGTTAGATGGAAAAAAGGACTCTCTCTCTCCCACTCATACTTTACCCATCTCTCTCTCCCGCTCTCTCTCTCCAACTCTAACATACTCTCCCTCGCTCGCTCTATTTTTTCACTCTCACACTCTCTGAGCCCGCTGCATTTCTGCTGTAACGATTTCCCAGACATACTGTACAGAAGATTTCCATTACTGAGATTTTCCCTCTAAATTTCTGCTCTGGAAAACTGCCAGCTTAAGCTCTTTGAAAGGGAAGATTTTGGCAGCTACTCAATTAAGGAAAATATCCTTATGTCACACATTTTACACAGCAGACTGGCTCAATTGTTCATGACTTAATTTAGCATTCACATTGCATTTGTGCCTGGTTGACCTCTGCGTCAGTTCAGTGTGTGTGTGTGTGTGTGTGTGTGTGTGTGTGTGTGTGTGTGTGTGTGTGTGTGTGTGTGTGTGTGTGTGTGTGTGTGATTCACAGGGGCCACAGCAGGACAAATCCCGCAGAGGGTGAGGGGTGATTTACAAGTAGACATGCAATGAGGGTACTACTGGAAACTCACAGGTATGTTGTCAGCAAAGCAATTTAAGACAGCAGAGTAGGCTACAACACCTGATTCCAATGCACCCATTGACCAAGTCATAAAGAGTGTCCCTCTCCTGTGTTGGAGTCAATAAGGAGAGGGACAATGCTTACCTATGAGACAGAACACAAGACAGACAGAGACACGTGATTATCATGGTTACATGGTTCTCAAATATATGTATTGTTCAATTTCAGTACTTCTGTAGCAAGGTAAAAGCAAGTGGTATATGAATAGATCCATACATACTGTATATGAAAAAAAATATATATATACATCTTTCATTTAACACTTTTGGGAGTCCTTAATTCAGCCTGTCGACAGGAGACTGAGATGCATGCAGAGTCTTAGAAAGCGAAGGAGAGAGAGAGAACGAGGGAGAGAGAGAACGAGGGAGTGAAATTATTATTATTGTTTTAAAGAAAGAAGAATGAGGGAGTGGACAGTGTGTATGAGTGAGAGACAGAGAGTGAGAGACAGAGAGTGTGAGAGAGAGAGAGAGAGAGAGAGAGAGAGAGAGAGAGAGAGAGAGAGAGAGAGAGAGAGAGCAGTGATTCATGATTCATGGAGATCTGACGTGTCACTGACTCTGATCCTTAAAATCCCTATCAGCCACAAATAGCTCCTTGGGCCCACCACACACCCATCACTCACTAGCCTGTCCACTGCGGGAAACCTGATGTGCCATCTCATATATAACGTGAACAATAATATAAAACACAACATGCAACAATTTCAACGATTTTACTGAGTTACAGGAAATCAGTCAATTGAAATCAATTCAGTTGGCCCTAATCCAGGGATCATTAACGAGATTCAGCTGAAGGATGATTTTTCTTGAGAGGATGGTCGGGGGGTCCTGAACATAATTACAAATCATTTGTAGACTGCAAATTGACCGCAAGAAGCCCCAACAGATATATTATTTGACTAAAACATATTCATTTTAAACTTTTGCTTACATTTGTATATGATCACGTCACTCTATTATGGAAATATTTGGTTATAGATTTCCTGAATTAAAATCACTTGGAGCTGATTTCCTGGTGTTTTTACAGTTTTGTACGTCCAACAATGAAAATAAAAAATATATACACTACCGTTCAAAAGTTTGGGGTGACTTAGAAATGTCCTTGTTTTGGAAAGGAAGTTACATTGGCAAGAAACTGAAGATCTCATACAACGCTGTGTACTACTCTCTTCACAGAACAGCGCAAACTGCCCCCAAACTTTTGAACGGTAGGGCATGTTTTTTTGTTGCTCAGAAAACTTGGGGGGCCGAATAAAACCAACCAGTTGGGGAACCCTGCTCTAATCTATGGATGTCACATGACTGAGAAGGGGCATGACTGAGCAAGTTGGTGGGCCTATGCCCTCCCAGGCCCAACCATGGCTTCACCCCTGCCCATTCATGTGAAATCCATAGATTAGTGCAGGGTGTCACGCCCTGATCTGTTTCACCTGTCCTTGTGCTTGTCTCCACCCCCTTCCAGCTGTCACCCATTATCCCCTGGGTACTTTGTTTGTTTGTCTGTTGCCAGTTCGATTTTTTTCGTCAATCCTACCAGCGGTTTTCCCTCTATTCCTGTCTAGTGATTGTTCCTGGTTTTGACCTTTTCCGCCCGCCTGCCGTCCTGTACTTTTGCCCCACTACTCTGGATTATCGACCCCTGCCTGCCTTGACCTGTCATTTGCCTGTTGCTGTAATAAACATTGTTACTTGAACAGTCTGCATTTGGGTCTTACCTGAAACGTGATAGTACGAACTGGCCCAGCCCGTCCTGCCACCCTCATTGCCTGAAGTCAGTTCTGCCTGTCCCGGAACATCTTCCTGGGGGCTTTGAAATTGCCCCGCACTTCTCCGCCAGCCCCGCAGAGTACCAGGACCTCTGGGAGGGGTTCAGTAAGGCCTGGGCCGCTTCGCTTCCGCAGCACCGACCGGTATCCAAGAAGGTCAAGCCTGAGGCGATGCCACGCCGCTATAGGGCCGCGACTACACCCCCGGAAGCCGAGACCTTTCCCCCCGCTTCAAGATGATTAGCCCCTCTGCTGTTCGTTCTCTGTTGCCCCGTACCCTCTGTATTTTTCCTACCTTTTCTGTGTCTAGAGTTAAAACCGTGTCTTACTGCCCCTTGTCTCCTGTTTCCAGGCCCACCCCTCTCCCCCGTCTCATCGACGGCTGACCGGCGTACATGGTGAAACATCTCCTGACGGTTTGACCTCGGGGCAGGGGATTCCAGTACCTGGTTGACGGAGGGTTATAGCCCAGAGGAGAGGTGCTCTGCTAGGGACATCCTGGACCCAGGCCTCATCTCTGAGTTCCGGCAGCCCGCTCAACCAGGTATGCGCCCAGGTAGGACGCCAGGTGGTGTCACTAGAGGGAGGGGGAGGGGGGGTTACTGTCACGCCCTGATCTGTTTCACCAGTCCTTGTGCTTGTCTCCACCCCCTCCAGGTGTCACTCATTTTCCCCATTATTCCCTGGGGTACTTATACCTGTGTTCTTTGTTTCTGTTGCCAGTTCTTTTTGTTTCATCAAGCCTACCAGCATTTTTCCCTCTATTCCTGTCTAGTGATTGTTCCTGTTCTGCCCACCCTGAGCCTGCCTGCCGTCCTGTACCTTTGCCCCACTACTTTGGATTATCAACCCCTGTCTGCCTTGACCTGTCGTTTGCCTGCCCCTGTTGCTGTAATAAACATTGTTACTTCAACACAGTCTGCATTTGGGTCTTACCTGAAACGTGATACAGGGTTCCCCAACTGCGGCCCGCAAACTGAATCTGACCGACGGGTGGTTTTCTGAGCAAAAACACATTAACTAAAAACACCAGGAAATCAGCTCCAAGTGATTTTAATTTGAGAAGTCTGCGGGTCGTGAGGCCGCTTGGATGTACTGCCAAATTTTCGAAAACAACATTGGAGGCGGCTTATGGTAGAGAAATTAACAAAATTATCTGGAAATTATCTGTTGGACGTTCCAGCAGTCAGCATTGCACGCTCCCTCAACTCCAGCCACCTATGTCATAGACTGTTCTCTCTGCTACCGCACGGCAAGAGGTACCGATGTGCCAAGTCTAGGTCCAAGAGGCTTCTAAACAGCTTCTACCCCCAAGCCATGAGACTCCTGAACAGCTAATCAAATGGCTACCCAGACTATTTGCATTGCCCCCCCCCCCCCCATACGCTGCTGCAACTCTCTGTTATTATCTATGCATAGTCAATTTAATAACTCTACATGTACATATTACCTTGACACTGGTGCCCCTGCACATTGACTCTATACCGGTACACCCTGTATATAGCCCTGTTATTTACTGCTGCTCGATAATGTTATTATTATCTGGGTTGTTTTTTTTTGGGGGGGGGGTATTTCCTTAACTGCATTGTTGGTTAAGGGCTTGATTAGTAAGCGTTTCACTAAGGCACATGTGACAACAAAAAAAATATTTACATTTATATATGTATTTGTTCAGTATACACACTCACTCATCGCTTTAAAACGGCAAACACACTACACTCGCACACTACACACTACACTCGCACACTACACAGCTAGAATAGACACCACTGCTTTTAAATAGTTTGTTCATTCATAAAGCTGGGTGACTGACCACTTCCCAAAGGACTTTACACAAGACACCTAAATATAACTGAAGTCATCCACTGATAGATTCTTCATTGAGCTATAGAGATCCATTTTTTTTTGTGGCATGAGTAATGATTCCATCATTCCAAAACAAGCACATTTAGATCAAATCAAATTATTAACCACAGTCCATATATTTGTTTTATACCCCAGAAAAACATGGTACAATCAAAGTCTGCCCCCGGGCCCAAAATAACTATTTAATTGGGCGGCCGAACAAGGCTGAGGCTATACTTGGGGGTTATTTTAAGCCCCCGCAGGGCGTAAGAGGGCG
This sequence comes from Oncorhynchus clarkii lewisi, assembly GCF_045791955.1. Lineage (NCBI taxonomy): Eukaryota > Metazoa > Chordata > Actinopteri > Salmoniformes > Salmonidae > Oncorhynchus > Oncorhynchus clarkii. The sequence goes on from NC_092148.1 coordinate 34,026,025, forward strand.
CCATGGAAGTAGGCGGTGGGAGAGAGCGTGGATGCCAACCGTAGTCCGCCCGTCCACCCGGCACGTCCACCCAGACCGGGGCAATCCTCCTCACCGGCTGCCCAGTGACATCCCGCCCACATCACCTGCCGTCACAAAGTGAATTAAAGGACGCTGGGAAGACAGTCAGCCAGCTAGCCAGCCTGTCTGCCTCCCTCCCTCCCTCCGCCATGCTGGGGACAATGAGACAGCACAAGAGAATGAAATATGTAGAGCACAGGCTGACTAACTCCCGAGGAGGAATATGTCCTACACACAAACTCTGACGAATGTAAGACAGTAGCGTCATGTTGCCTCCCGATCTGCGAATGAACCAAAGAGAAATGTTTGACTAACTCCTACAGAGGGATACGTCTTATATAAACGCTTACAAACGTATGACAGTATAGTTATCCATTAATGCTGTCCGTCTTCCTGATATGACAGTGGATCAAAGACCGCAGGCTGAGTGACTCCTAGAGAGGGACACATTCTATATACTGTACATACTGTGATGAATGTAAGACTGTAGTGTCATGTTTTCCAACTTGCAGGATGACAGAATGGGAGGAACAGGGAGAATTCTCAAATAGTTGTTTCATCACCCAGGGGGATACGTCTCCTACCGTGTAAACTCCGACTAATGTAATGGAGGCGCATCAGTACAAAGTGCCAGAGCAATGACTTAGCATTCTATACAGGTCAACTTACCCCATAATATGCATCACCAACTTTCTTCTCTCATTGAATACGATCATTTCTGAACCATCGGCTGACAACTCCCCCCCAGATTCCGAGCGCAGTCATTCAAGTGTCCCATAATCCAGCACTTCTATGGCAACCGCTCCTACTTCTAACAGTGAGGCGAGATGCACGCTAAAGATCAAAACTAAATGGGGAATTCTCTGGCGAGTGGTGAGTGTGACAATGGAATAAAATCTCCCAGTGAAACTCCAATACTGTCACGGTATGCTGCTATGGCTAAAGACGCCTAGCGGAAGAACAACTAGACTTAGCAATGTTTACAGAATAAATACTGTCTATTATCGGACATCAGTAGGTACACTAAGACACACACATCCTACTATATACAGAGATACACAGAGAAGAACAAGAACAAGAGTTGAAGGCAAGAAGTCTGATGAGTCATGACCTTAGATTCACCTGTGCATGGTAGTGAGTAAACACCACCATGACATCACTGAAAAGAACACAGGTTCTCTCTAAAATAATTAACTCAAGCAATCAGGAAGGAGAGAGAGGTGAGAGGCGAGAGACAGAGAATGAGACATACTGGGAGAGATGGAGAGAGACGGAGAGAGAAAGAGAGATAAGAGGTGAGAGAAAGAGAGGTGAGAGAGACGGGATACTGGGAGGGATGGCGAGAGACAGAGGGGGGTTGAGACAGAGACAGAGGGATGGAGAGAGAGAGAGAGAGAGAGAGAGAGAGAGAGGGATACTGGGAGGGATGGAGAGAGACGGAGAGAGAAAGAGAGATAAGAGGTGAGAGAAAGAGAGGTGAGAGAGACGGGGATACTGGGAGGGATGGCGAGAGACAGAGGGGGGTTGAGACAGAGACAGAGGGATGGAGAGAGAGAGAGAGAGAGAGAGAGAGAGAGAGAGAGAGAGAGAGATACTGGGAGGGATGGCGAGAGACAGAGGGGGGGTTGAGACAGAGACAGAGGGATGGGGGATGGAGAGAGAGAGAGAGAGAGCGACAGACAGAGATACAGAGACGGATGGAGAGAGAAAGAGGGGGGGCTGAGACAGAGAGAGACTGGGAGAGATGGAGAGAGACAGATGAGCAGCTCATTGCCTCCCTGCCTCATGTGCCTTAATAAGGATAATGCGAGCAGAGCAGGACAGTCTTGCCTGTTTTACGTTCCTTGCCTGTAGGACAGAGACTGAAGAGAGAACACAGAGGAACTCTCAAATATAAACACCTGCCTGGCTGCCACTGTTCTTGGTCATAGGTCTCACACACACACACACACACACACACACACACACACACACACACACACACACACACACACACACACACACAGAACTAAGCTTGAAATAAAACAAAACACACGTGCATGCATGCGCCCATACACACACACGCACATATAGAGCACAAACAGAAACCCACAAATGTGCAGATCCACCCCTGAAAAACAGCTAAATTGATTCAGCACAGGGGCTCATTCTCCAGATTCTCTCCGAGACAAGAAACTGGGGCAATATTTATAGAGGAGCTCTCTTGTTTTCTGAAGGAAAGATCAGCTGGAAGGACTACGTACTTGGGGAAAGCAGAATGGGGATGCGTAAAGGGGAGCAAGATGTAGGGAGAAGGAGAGTGAAGGAACACCGGGGTGCGAGAAATGGAGGGAGTTAATGCTCTGATGTACAGAACAGTAAGGGGATAAGGACTGACATGGAGAGAGATGTGGAGATATGTGGGATATGGAGAGAAGGAGCTATGGGTACAAAGACACACTAATGCAGATGTGAAATAGGAATGGAGGGGTTTTGGGGTGTGGATGGGGTTTTTCTGTGGATGAGGATAGTGGATGAGGCCTGATTGTCAATGGATGAAGTATGATAGTCTATGATAGTCTACTATCTATGATAGTCTATGATTGAGATCCCCAACCCACTATCTTCTGACTGTGGGCTCGATTCAATAAAGTCCACATTGCATTATGTATTTACACATTAGCTCTTTTTCCCCATGGTGATATAAAATCAGAGACTGGTCTTGGGTACAGCCCTATACAAACTACCAGGTAAACTCCCCTCACAGCTATGCCTTCAGATGTGTGGAAACAGGGTGATCGCTTTAAACAAAGACTGTACATTGAATTCCAGCCTCTATACAATATGAACATCATGAACAAAAAGAAGATCTTGACACTTCAACCAGTGGATGTGACAGACTATGAACGACAGAACATTCTTTCCCAGGAACATTAGCCAAGTGGCTCAAAAGAAACAATTAAAGAGAACATTTATATTCATTGTGGTAGATGACACATAATGTGATGATAAGCTCCGGTAAATTGATGGACAGTATACTTCATTGTAGAGAAGCAACACCTGTCCACGTCCCATAAACTGTAGCTGGGCAAAATATAGCACAATCAGATGAGCACTTACAGTACATGTAAGCCCCTCTCCTCTCCATTTCATTAAGGTCAAAGGTTAGAATGGTAGACCTAGTTGGCTATGTTCACATATCAAGATAAAGCAGTGGAGTAAATCTACACATTGAACTTTGACAACCGCCACAGAGAGCCACAGAGAGCCACAGAGAGAGACCGGCAGAGTGACAGCAAACATGTGATCCAATCAATACATCCCTCAGCACTCTGGAGGAGCAGCGTGTGGCTGGCTGGCTGCACTCCCTGTTGCGCACACACACACACACAAACACACAAAAGGGTGTAGAAGATGTGCAGAAAGACAGATGAAGAGACACAGGCTCATACAAACACATATGCTGTTAACACCCCTGTGCAGAGCTACTAATATCACATACACTCTCCCTCTCCCCCACACGTCCTCAGTCACACACACGGACTATATCCTGTCCTAACTGGCAGTAGCAGCAGTCACTCCTCTATGTGAGTGTGTGGGCCCTGGCTGGCATGTACCTTTGTACTTCTCCCTGACGTTCTCATACGCCTGGATGAAGTCCTGCTCCTCTGCATTGGGGGGGAGGCATGCGGGTTCATACATGGCCATGGCTGTCAATGGGGACCGTCACCCTCTTCTCCTCTTTTTATTGTCCTCCTCCTTTCCCTTCTTCTTCTTTTGAGGTCAGTGGCTCCCTCTCTCTCTTTCCCTGTTGAAAACCTCTGCTGACGGTCTGTCTGTCTGTCCTCTCTGTAGTTCTCGCAGTTGTGTATGAGCTCTCCACAGCGCTCAACTTCATTCCAGTGGTCAGCAACCAGCCCCCCCCCCACCCCCTCACGTAGCAGATAAATACTCAATATAAATGCCAGGTCCCTCCTCTTAAAGACACATGGCAGTGGAAGCACGTAGAAAGAGAGAGAGAGAGAGAGAGAGAGAGAGAGAGAGAGAGAGAGAGAGAGAGAGAGAGAGAGAGAAGCTTTGGGCACACCAGCAGGACTTGTCAGCCAGGCACACCATTAAACTATTGCACAGCGGTAAAGCTATGAAAAGCTATGAAAACAAAGAGAGTCGCACACTCCCTATGTATAATCTCCTAGCTATTTATTGGGTAAAAAAAACACGCACAAGGGTTTAGCATATACTTTCCAAACAAAACTCAGTCATACCCAGTAGCAACTCCTACACAAGTAAGACACACACAAACACACAAACAAGCTGCTACCTCATTTCTACTGCTGGCCCAATTCCCATCTGACTTAAAGTTAAAAAAGAAAAAAAGAAAAACATTCTCATTATTAGATGCGAGACCCAAACACAGTTTTGAAGGCAAAAAAAATACTCTAATGTACAGTATTTGCAATCCTAATCACAGAAACCAAATAAAAGCAACTAAATCTAATGGACAAGGATATTTTTCCCTCCTTTCCCCAGATTATGCCAATGCTCTATGTTGTTGCAGCCTAGCTCGCGTGTCCGGGTCATTCACCAAGCAGTGGAAGTAAATGTTTTGCCTCTCAATTGTGAATACGTTTAAAAACGAGTTACAGTGCAGAATGAGACCATGACATCCTCAGGGAACACACTCCTCCGAGAGCAAGCAACAGAAAATTATATATAGATATTATATGTCATGACATCTATCAATTTAATATCGCGCCTGATTTAGCGGCCTCATTACTGCACCCATACAAGCCAACGTTTCATGAAGTGTTGGTGAATCATCTATAGGGGTGGGAAAGCAATAAAACAACTAATATTGCTGACATTGTACTGAAAGCATCCATCCAGCCATACAGGAACATCAACATAAAACTGTGTTTATTCCATACTGAAGTGTCACGTCAAAAGAATCAAATATCCATTCCGTGCATTAACAGTAGAACCGCGAAAGCAGCCATTTTGACTGCTCATGATTTGTTTTATTATTATTACTGTGCCATTTTGAAAGTCATGCCCCCCTCTGTCCTTGACCTCTCCTAAATACTGTAAGTCTATATAACACATTGTCGGTGTTAGAATCTTAATATCACAAACATAACTGTTTTATAACCAGTTTTAGGAGGGCATGTCATTTTTTAAATGTTTTTGTCCCGTTCCCCTTCCTTCTCCCGACAGTAGGGCCAGTTCTGGTCCTTCTACCAACAGTAGGGCCTGTTCTGGTCCTTCTACCAACAGTAGGGCCTGTTCTGGTCCTTCTCCTGACAGTAGGGCCTGTTCTGGTCCTTCTCCTGACAGTAGGGCCTGTTCTGGTAGGGCCTGTTCTGGTCCTTCTACCAACAGTAGGGCCTGTTCTGGTCCTTCTACCAACAGTAGGGCCTGTTCTGGTCCTTCTCCCGACAGTAGGGCCTGTTCTGGTCCTTCTCCCGACAGTAGGGCCTGTTCTGGTCCTTCTCCCGACAGTAGGGCCTGTTCTGGTCCTTCTCCCGACAGTAGGGCCTGTTCTGGTCCTTCTCCCGACAGTAGGGCCTGTTCTGGTCCTTCTACCAACAGTAGGGCCTGTTCTGGTCCTTCTACCAACAGTAGGGCCTGTTCTGGTCCTTCTACCAACAGTAGGGCCTGTTCTGGTCCTTCTACCAACAGTTGAAAGTGCAGTGCCCAGCTGATAATCACCCCGATAATTTCCTTGAAACTGAACCTAAACTATACCATAACTAATTTCACACATATGACAACAGATGAAATAAATGAAGTAAAGTACGATGGGGGAGAAAGGGGGAGAATGGGTGAGTTGATGTACCCTACATCAGTCCAGCGAATCAAAGCAGTCATATCAGTCTACTCTGGCCCACTTGAAGTAGGCTACAGAGTGAGCGCATGTGTAATTGTACATGCTGAACGGCTTTCACATCTGAGAAAATATCCACAACCGGCAGCAAGTGAGCGAGAGATGGAGAATGTGGTGATCAGGCTTGTGGAACCTTATGTTGGCAAGGGGATAAATGTCACTACGGCGAATTTCGTCACTGTCATTGCCGAACAAGTCGCTTGCAAAGAAAACAAGACTGGCCAGCCCTACAAAGCTGTACGTTTCCTTTTGATTAACCTACCCCATGCTGCATCTTGGTCCGACCATCCTTCCAACAACGATCGTTACAGAAGATCCCACCACAACTGGACCAAGCAGCGTGCCCGGGAGGAGATGGCATCCTGGTCTTTGGAGGAGGTGGAGGAGAGAATATCCTGGACTTGGGAGGAAGTCTTGGCAAGATATGAAAGCCTGCCATGGAAGCAGGCGGAGGCAGCGAGGGAGCAACAACGACGACACCGGTGTTCGCGGTGCCAGGAGGCAGCGAGGGAGCAACAACGACGACACCGGGGTTCGCGGTGCCAGGAGGCAGCGAGGGAGCAACAACGACGACACCGGGGTTCGCGACCACGACAGAATCCCAGGAGGCAGCCTCAAAAAAGAAAATTGGGGGGCACACGGGGTGGTCGGCGGAGCCGAGGTGTAAACCAGAGCCAGTCTGGGAGAGGAAGGTGAACTTGGAGGGGAGTGAAGGGAGTGAACCAGAGACAGTTAAGGGGTTGATGGGGAAATTGGAGGAGAGAGTTATGAGGGAGCTGTTGTGTTGGTGCATGAGGCACAACATTCGCCCTAAGGAGCGTGTCATCAGTTTAATGCCACCTGAGTCAGCTCTCCGTACTTATCCTGAGCGTGCTAGCCGTCTGGTGAAGACTGTACCGGCTCCACGCACCGGGTCTCCAGTACGCCTCCCCAAGCCCTGCACGTCCTGTGCCAGCTCTCCGCACTCGCTTTGAGGAGCGTGTTATTGTTCCGGTACAGTGTGTGCCCGGTTCTACGCACCGTGTCTCCAGTGCGCCTCCACAGCCCGGTACGTCCTGTGCCAGCTCCCCGTACTTGCCATGCGAAGGTTGTCATCTGTCCAGGACACGTTGTGCCAGCTCTACGCTCCAGGCCTCCTATGCGTCTCCCCAGCCCAGTACGTCCTGTGCCAGCTCCACGCACCAGGCCTCCGGTACGTCCTGTGCCAGCTCCACGCACCAGACCTCCAGTGCGCCTCCACAGCCCGGAACGTCCTGTGCCGGCTCCATGCACCAGGCCTCCTGTGCGTCTCCCCAGCCCGGTACGTCCTGTGCCAGCTCCACGCACCAAGCCTCCAAAGACGGTCGGCATTCCAGAGCTTCCAGCTACGGGCGGCAGTCCAGAGCCTCCAGCGACGATCCATGGCCCAGAGCCTCCAGTGAGGATCCATGGCCCGGAGCCTCCAGTGAGGGTTCCCAGTCCAGAGCCTCCTGCGAGGGTTCCCAGTCCAGAGCATTCAGCGAGGGTTCCTAGTCCAGAGCCTCCAGTGAGGATCCATGGCCCGGAGCCTCCAGTGAGGGTTCCTAGTCTAGAGCCTCCTGCGAGGGTTCCCAGTCCAGAGCCTCCAGTGAGGCTTCGCAGTCTGGAGCCTTCAGCGAGGGTTCCCAGTCCGGAGTCCCCGGCGACAATCTACGGTCCGGAGTCCCCGGCGACGATCCACAGTCCGGTTCCTCCGGCAATGATCCACGGTCCAGAGCCTCCGGCGACGATCCAAGGTCCGGTTCCACGGAAGCGGAGGGAACCGCGAGGGGAGCGGGGTCTACGTCCCGAACCGGAGCCGCCACCGAGGCTAGATGCCCACCCGGACCCTCCCCCATAGAGTCAGGTTTGGAGTCCGGAGTCCGCACCTCACGTGCTGACCTTAGAGCCTTTTAATTCTCTATTTTGGTTAGGTCAGGGTGTGACTAGGGTGGGTACTCTAGTTTGTGTATTTCAATGTTGGCCTGGTATGGTTCCCAATCAGAGGCAGCTGTCTATAGTTGTCTCTGATTGGGGATCATATTTAGGCAGCCTTTTCCCACCTATTGTTTGTGGGATCTTGATTTTGTATTGCAGCTTTTTAGCCCTACAAACTGTACGTTTCGTTTTGTTTCTCTTTATTGTTTTGTGCTGGTTATCATAAATAAAAATGATTAACCTATCCCACGCTGCATCTTGGTCGGACCATCTTTCCAACAACGATCGTTACACACAAGCTGACAATAATTGACTATTTTGGACTGCTGTCAAAATCTACTGCTGTTATATTCATTATAATGTTGTTATTTAATTTCACTATTTATCAAGGCCACTTGGCACTTATAATGATGTTTAGGCTACTGATGTTTTCATCATTTGACCGTGTGTCTTGACCGTGTGTTTTGGTGGTTGGGGTATTTTTATTTTATTGTTATAAAAATGTGTTCCAACACATATGCTTTCTGTTTCATAGTTTTAACAAACACGAATAAAATTGATTGAACACTTTAATTTTAAAAAATGATTTTTTTAACTTACTGTAACATAAACTCATAGAAATGCTATTGTGTTATAAAATATTGAATAAAAATGTTTTTCTAATGTTACCCACGGCCTTCATAAACACTACCAAATTATTATTTTTGCAAAAAAATATTAATTACACTGTTAGAATGTTGCAGTCAGAATGACTTGGTCCATCGAGGCCCAAGGGTTCTAGTGTTAACTCCTCCAAGTATAGTCTATTATATTTCTGTGTCAGATCCCCTCAGCAGCACACTGGCAGGGAGTAGAGACAGTACCGTAGGAAATTCTCCCCTAGTTGTTTCATTTCCGTCCTGGCCCTTCTATCAGCGAGTTTCTCATGACAAAGGCCAGTCCCTGACATCAGCCAGGAGGCTTTCCTGTGAGGGAACAGGATAAGTCCAAATGCCTCGCTCGCCACTGGAAAAGGAGCCGTTTTTGCCGTTCCAGACAAACATCCACACTTCGACAGGAAATGGAAACTGTTTCACTACTGGCACATGACAGGACTAGGACTACACACACCTGGTGGTTCACCACATTTTCATCTAGCCTGGTCCAAGATCCAACTCCTATGGCCATTGTTGGTTATTTCTCTAATCAAATCATGAACTGTCCCTTTCCATCAATGCAGGATGCACACACTCAAAGACTTGGCCTCTATTGGTTTACCTAACTATAGCTAAGCTACTCATAATGATGTATTGCTTGTTTTTTTGCTTTTGAAGCACTTTCAGATTGTTATGAAAAGCACAAAATATACATTTGATAAATTATTATTCTTATTGTCAGGCCAAACATTGGCGTGACAATGGCCATAGGAGTTGGCAAGACAGCACAAACAGATATGGGACCAAGCTTGCATCCATACTTTACTGTACTGTACGTACTGTGCTGAAGCTAACTCTCATTTTCTATCGTTGCCATGTGCCATAACAATAGAAAACTAGAGTAGGCTTCAGCATACTGTAGATGCGGTAAAGAGGGTCATTTGAACTCGATCAAAATAATGAAATTGCCATGGAAACGTGTGGGGGAAAGGGCCATGGGGAAAATAACCAAGTCTCCTCATTGCCCCCCAGCAAAATTAGCCTACATTTAGGCTATTGTTTATATGTGTATTTCACACTATGTTGAGCTAGAATTCTGAGAATAATGCTTGTATGGACCAAGCCCAACACATGTTCATGTCATTGTCACCAATCAACTTCATTACAGTTAAAAACGACTGACTACAACCGCCAATTTCTGTATGCTAACCATCTTATACGAACAGGAGTTAGCATTTAGTAGTCACTTCTTCTAAACCTGAAAAGGGACAAAAAAGAGAATTTCTAAATGTTATGCAGCGAAAACAGCGAAATATATCCAATCGGACCTAAGTAACCACACTGTGGGCCTGTCACAACACATAAATCATGAAGGATTTGACGAATATCCACGTTGTTAGAAAATTGTGTTCCATTGACTCCTTTACAGCATCTATATACTGTATAGTATGGGCTGGATTTAGACAGGTATCACAGTCCAGTTCAGTGTGGCAAGTCTCTCAATGGAGGGAGAGGGCTGTTTGCTGTGTTGACAATGGTTAAAGGGCTGAGGGTATTAGAAGACTGTACTGTGGCTTAACAGATGAGTGGAGTGGTGTGTTCCTGTACAACCCCATTCACCCCATTCCTCTACACCCCACCTGGAGATGTACATACACATAGATGTACATACACACACACATCACGTCACACATGCATACTTGTTACTGGTGTTTCAGCCCTTTCGAAATATTTACATTTCTTGCTTCTTTCCGTGCTTTGACTCTTTAGCTAGCCCCCCTAAAGTTGTGAGTTGTTAACCAGATACAAGTTAACGACATCTTTGATGACTCTCCAGTTGTCTATATGAGGTGAACGATGACCAGTGTGCGTGTGTGCGTGCGTGTGCGTGTGTGTGCGTGACTAAGTGTATATTTGAATGTGTATCTATGTATATCTAACTTTGTGTCACCACAATCTGAGATGATTGTTTGCAGTTTCCCAGCTCCCAATGCAGACAACACGTGTGCTATGCTGTGTGTGTAGGCATTTGGCATGGGGATTAAGTTACTCACACACGCTGTCCACATGAGAGGGTTCGAGAAGGTTTGTGTGTGTGTGTGTGTGTGTGTGTGTGTGTGTGTGTGTGTGTGTGTGTGTGTGTGTGTGTGTGTGTGTGTGTGAGAGATAAATAGTAATAGAAATTATGGTAGATACTACCCCTGATCATTTGGTCAGATAACCATGTGTGAACAGTTGGGTAGGTTACTTTCTAAATGTAACCTGTTAGTCACTAGTTACCTGTCCAAAATTGTAATCAGTAACGTAACTTTTGGATTGCCCAAACTCAGTAACGTAATCTGATTACAATAATTTACTTTTAGATTACTTTCCCCTTAAGAGGCACTAGAAGAAGACAAAAATGTACATTACCAATTGAACCAAATCTATTGCAGGATAATTCCATGTTAAAGTTTACATAGCTGGCCATATATGCATGTTACATTTTACTTTATGGGTTGTTTATGTAGGCTTCTTCTAAACCATTGCTTTCTACTACATATAATACAATTAAATTACATCTTTACATTGAAAACCAAAGTCTATCAGAATTCCAGTCATTCCACTAAATGTTATACCCCTTGATCTTCAAGAATAGGACTTGGAAATATAGATTAAGCAAATTGTTTTACCTGAGCATAACCCCAAAACTAAGGACTTATTAGCCAGCCCTACTCTGTTGTTTATTTTGTTACCATGGAGGACTGATTGGGCTCATTGATTTGAGTTGAAAAATAAATGCTGCACTCATGGAATGGCATGCTTTGAGCACTACTGAAAAGTGCAGTTTAAATGTGAAAAATGAATGTCATTTGCTGCATTTGCTATAGGCCTATTGTTTAAACTTTGATATCTTGTTAATATGCAGCTGTTTAAAGGGCAAATCCACAGACCAAACAATAACAAAACGGACGCCCCGCCTCTGTTTTGGTAAAAAGCTGAGGGATGGGCCTGAAGAAATGTAACCACTCTCAGATTAATAGACAGAGCTATGGATGCAAGGACTGACCATCCATGATATCAACGTTATTGTTTTAACCATGTTATCAGTGTTTGTTTACATTTACAATGTTTACAAACATTGGAGAAAAACAAGCTTATATTTTGGGTTCTCGTGGAGTGTGACAGTTGAACTAAGCACATGAGGCATTTACAAGTTATATTCTTCAAGAATCAATGGATATATATATCATTTATAAGTCCAAAAGAGGATGTAGCAACTACAGATTGCCCCTTTAAGTCTATTCAAAAGTGTGCAAATTTGTTAATTAGCATGAATTAGATTGAGCAATAAAAGCCCCACTTTTATTCCACAGGCTTGGATCTGCACTATGCAGCTGTTGCAAGAGCACATTTGTCACTGGATGTCCACTGGTTTCAAACACAATGGTTGATAGGCAGCTTAAACTTCTTGAATTCAACCATTATTTTGTTCAAATACACATTTAGATTTTTTTAACAGCCATCCACAACAACCACAATCCGTAACGCGCAAATAGCTAAATGAGAGAGCAGCAGTGTGAGTCACAACGTTATGTAGACATCAATAATAAGTCATATCCGTATCCCCGTAGACTACACCACTGCTGTCATCCTTATCTCCAAGCGTTGATTCAAGTTGGATAATCTTTGGATGCCGACAGCAGTCGTACCACTGGAAGACAGCTTGGACTGTAGCCTACAAAAGCCTATTCCTGCTCTTTTCCCGCGATCCATCCAACACATTTTCTATGTCATCATATGTTCTCTGATTTGTGGTCAGACTCGCTCAGGTGGAACAAACTTAAACTTGCATGTTTTTTCAATGCTAGTAGGAGGAGATATGCATCTTTAAAATGATTTGCCACGGGTATAAAGCGCTACGCATGTCATTGTTGTTAACACTTGGGAAAATGGCAGAGGGCAAGACAGGGAAGTGACAGCAGCGAAGTCCTGTATGGCAACACCTTGAGAAGTTAAAGGAAAAAGCTGTGAAATGCAAACTCTGCGAGGTGGAATTGAGCTACAGTGGCAGTACAGGTGCAATGCTTGAAAGGGAGGCACCGTGAGACCCAAGCCGTTGCAGGCCCCCCGACAACAGACAGACAGGCTCTTCACACAAAATAAGTGCAATAAAAGACGGAGTGAGAAAATCACAGAGTTGATTACAGAAATGATTGCAGTTGATATGCAGCCATTGTCAACGGTAGGGGATGTCGGCTTTAATATCCTAATGGCATATCTAGAACCATCTAGAACCAGTCGAAAAACTGTGACTGCCCGGGTGGAGAAATTGTATAATGATTACTCTGCAAGTACAAAGCGCAAGCTCTCAAACTCCCCATACATGGCGTTAACAACAGATTGTTGGACATCTATGAACACACTGTCATAGATCACTGCAACGAGCCATTGAAGAGAACTGAGACTGAGGGAATGGGACTGAGAAAATGGAGGAAAGGCACACAGCAGAGAACCTAAAAAACGTAATTTACTACCCTCGTTACTGAGTGGGTTGGGGACAGTAATAAGGTGAGCTCCGTATGGTAGCCAAGACTGAATGGCTCCCTAGCGGTCATATGCAGGACCATATCTACATTGTGAATTCACATGTAATTTTAGATTTTTTTTCTTATCGTTTAAAAATATAATTTTTTACACTTGTCACATCCCTAGAGTGCATGTGTGTGACATTGAGTGTGTGATGTATGATACTGTGCGTGCTGACAGCACCTTGGGATGTATGACCTTGAAACAAACACATGAACACAACTGACATGGGTGTGAAATTCATTATGTCCACGTCGGCCTATGAGGTGAGTGACACTGCATGAACACGTTAACATGTAAACACAGCTGACACAAACACGGGAATTAAACATGCCCAACTTTGACCTGTGACCTGTGCCATTTGCTTTGACCCAGGTGGCTTGGGAGTCCTTCATAGCTTCCCCATGTGTAATGCCATTGATGAAGGCACTCGGGCTTGAAACATGCCACCTCAGTAACCTCACACCTCTAGGTCTCTGCACTCTCCTTTCTTCTGCAGGAAGCACAGAGATCGTTTGATATTCAAGTAGGCCTATACTTAGAAAAAAAGGTGCTTCCTAGAACCATAAATGGTTCTTGGACTTTCCTTGTAGGGAGAGCCCTTTTTAAGTTCAAGGTAAAAACTATTTTGGTTCCAACTATAACCTTTTATTTGACTATCTTGATTGGGTGAAAGGGTTTTACATGGAACCAAAAAAAGTGTTCTCCAACGAGGACAGTTAAAACAGCCGTAGAACCCTTTATGAAGCGTTCTGTTGCTGTAAGCATCCATCCGTGTTCATGAAATGTTTCTCTCAGCGTTGTACATCCCGAGAGTGAAGAGTCATTAATCAGGAGGGGCCACACAAATCTCAGCAGCTTTTATAAACGTCTGTCTAAGTTATTAATGAATACTCTGCTGGAGGATGGTAACGATGAGCGCATTTACGGTAAGCAGAACGGATACAGGGAAGCTGCAGATTGCAAGCAAAGGCTCGCACACACAAAGACACAGTACGCACGCACATACACACGTGTACACACAGATGCGCGTGCACACACACACACACACACACACACACACACACACGTAAACACAGTTAAGCACAAACACACACACACACAAAACTCATTTGGGCAGAAAGCCTATCCCAGGGGAGATAACAGACTCCTGAGCTGTAATTCTAAAGTCATAACTACCACTGTGTAACAGTATAACTTCCATCCCTCTCCTCGCCCCTACCTGGGCTTGAACCAGGGACCCTCTGCAGACATCAACAACAGCCACCCTCGAAGCATCGTTACCCATTGCTCCACAAAAGTCGCGGCCCTTGCAGAGCAAGGGGAACAACTACTTCAAGGTCTCAGAGCGAGTGACGTCACCAATTGAAACGCTATTAGCGAGCACCCCGCTAACTAGCTAGCCATTTCACACCAGTTACACTCACCCCCCTTTTGACCTCCTACTTTTCCGCAGCAACCAGTGATCTGGGTCAACAGCATCAATGCAACAGTATTGCTTCCATCCCTCTCCTCGCCCCCAACCTGGGCTCAAACCAGGGACCCTCTCCACACATGAACAACTGCCTCCTACGAAGCATCGTTACCCATCGCTCCACAAAAGCCGCGCAGAGCAAGGGGAATAACTACTTCAAGGTGTCGGAGCGAGTGACGTCACCGATCGAAACGCTATTAGCGCGCACCCAGCTAACTATCTAGCCATTTCACACCGGTTACAACTGCGTATGCGTGTGGGTCTTTATTTATGCAGCTATGATTTATAGTCCTTTGCAATGGGGAGGAAATTAATATGGCAAGTGAGAAATGAATCTGGAATTGAAGGTTGTGGAGAGATACTGTCTATCAGGACTATTATTCCAATGTTCTACTGAAACAATATCCGCTTTTTTGGGCCTTGCGTTTGCCTTGGGCTGGGCACTCTGCTTGTTTCTCATTAGATTTATTTGTAACAAATCAAATCTGTGTCACAGACCAACATCTATGTGATGACCAAGATGGATGACACTAAGAATATTACTCATGTCAGGCTACTACGTCACCCACATAAATGTGTCTCTGGTCTGTGTGTGTTTCAAAGTGACCTTCCTGCCAGCTGTCCCTTAGTGTCCTGAGAGAGAGAGAGAGCGAGAGCGAGAGCGAGAGCGAGAGAGGGAGAGAGAGAGAGAGAGGGCTCTCTGACAGAGGCCTCCTAAAGCCCATCTCTCAGTTTATTGATCGCTCCCTCTCTCACTCCTACCTCTGACAACATATCGCTATGCTAATCAGTTACAGCCAGGACAGGAGTCTCAAAACATGGCTTAGGTTCATACTGTATATAATTGCATATAGAATCCCTATGCATTAGGTAGCCTCCAGCTTATATGGAGTTTTATGAGCAGTGTACTTACTACGTGTCTAATGACTGTGCAAGGACTGTGTAATGATGTTGACAGTGACAGTACAGGAGAATGCCAGGGCAACCGGCTGGTGCCACCCTCTGGTTACTGACAAGTCATTCAGTCTGACATTCTATCTTGGTGACATACTAGTAACGTGTTTTAGTCATTCATTTGCGTGAGCATGCAATGGAGCTTTGTCAGTGAGACATTTTTTCTGTCTCCAAAGTCATTTCCACACATAAAAAGGAAATTGAGCCCCTCTGACTGACTTTTCAATAAGTATGAAACTTATCCTCTATGAAATGTAAGGAGAGCCAATGTGCCAAAAAGATCAGCCACAATGGAATATTTTATGTAATGCATTCTATTTAAAACGATAGACAATGAGGCACATTTTCCAGAGGCTCAAATGGACCGGGTCGAAAGCTTTCCCATGCGGACTGCCACCTGGTGGTGAATACGGCTACTGCAGTCTGGAGGCTTTTGGAGGGATGGAGAAAAGGGTCCACTGACACACGACAGGCCCCTGTCAAGCAAATGCCTGAGGCGTTTGGAGATCTGCGAGAGACAAATAAGTCACATGCTGTACCACAGTGTGTAATGACAGACAGCCTGTTCTTTTTAGTGATTCTACTGATGGCAGGCCTCAGGCATGGCTTCAACCCAAAGTCCCTCAGTGACTGTACCAATGTGTGTGAATGGTGGATTATTTATTACACTGACTGAAGAGACTCTCTTTCACTCTGTTTACAGCACAGGGAACACACTCTGAGAGGAACAGAGAGGACGCATGACTCATCCAGTCATCGATATTACAGTCAGTGCAGAATCACATGGACCTATTCATCTAATGGTTATTTTCCACATTAAAATCTGCTCTGTGTGTGAATGTGTGTGTGTGTGTGTGTGTGTGTGAGTGGGTGTGTGTATGCGTGTGTGTGTGTATGCGTGTGTGCGTGTGTGCGTGTGTGTGTATGCGTGTGTGCATGCGTGTGTGTGTGTGTGTGCATGCGTGTGTGTGTGCATGCGTGTGTGTGTGCGTGTGCGTGTGTGCGTGTGTGTGTATGTGTGTGTACATGCGTGCGCGTGTGTGTGTGTGCATGCGTGTGCATGCGTGTGTGTGTGCATGTGTGTGTGTGTGTGTGCATGCGTGTGTGTGTGTGCATGCGTGTGTGTGCATGCGTGTGTGCATGCGTGTGTGTGTGTGCATGCGTGTGTGCATGCGTGTGTGTGTGTGTGTGTGTGTGTGTGTGTGTGTGTGTGTGTGTGTGTGTGTGTGTGTGTGTGTGTGTGTGTGTGTGTGTGTGTGTGTGTGTGTGTGTGTGTGTGTGTGTGTGTGTGTGTGTGTGCATTCATGCATGGCGCCGTGACTTTGACAGCTTTTAGATCATAGCAGCTCTGTTATGAATAATAGACAGCCACTCAGTAGGGATGTTAGCCGGTTAAGTAAAGCTTTACCCCGGGAGGGCCCTGTCAGAAACAGACACCGTTCACACGCATTACGGCTCTGAACACAAGGTCAAGGTGTCCAACTAGCATGGCACCAGATGTTGTAATACATTTTTGCATTTTTTTTATATATATATATGTCATGAATACGTGTCAACAGTGTCAACATATTTATTAATAACTCCTGTCTAAGGTGAAATCATTGAATGATTTTCTTCAGCTCTCCAAAATCAAGGCTAGTATATCTAGTGGTGTTGGTGTTCAAAACGTGTATTGTATTGTAACCCACAGCGAATTCTCTGGTAGGGGTATACACTAGTTCCACTAGGGCTGTACACTGTGAATGGTGAATCTTCACTCAACCAATCTTCACTCAACCACTGGGTGGCTGTCCTGAGTCTCTTCCTCTCCCTTGACCTTGACGTGTGAGTGACTGAAAAGTGGGGACACTGCTCTGGAGTTCAGGTCCCAGGGGACAACATTAAGGGTGCCACACAATCTTCTGCCCTGGCGCTTACATGTTCCAAGTGTGCCAAAGGAGAGTGTTATATGATAAATAGCCATACTCCACATGTCACTGCTAGGTGATGCAGCTTCATGGCATTTCATTTATAACCTAACACATGACAGAGGAGCCCAACAACTCTCCAGCCCCTTCCTCTGAGCCAGAGAGCTCCCATAAGGGATTCAAATCAGCCTCGATGAAGTAATTAGATACATAGTAGTACATATGAAAACCTGTCTGTCTAAGACTCGCCACACGAGGGAGAGGTTAGTGGATACATGTGTTTAAGAGAGAACTATCTGCAGTAGGCACAGTTCTCCGGTTCCTGCCAGCCTGCACATACACACCTGCCTCAAGCGAACACTGCTGCACTCAGAGCAACGCCTACTACCACACAGCACAGGAGGTTGGTGGCACCTTCATTGGGGGAAACTTGCTTGTGGTAGTGACTAGAGCATGTGTTTCATGCCATTCCAATTGCTCCGTTCCGGGCATTATTATGAGCCGTCCTCCCCTCAGCAGCCTCCTGTGCCACACATGCATGGCTTTAATTGGTGCCATTCACCTGTGACTAGCAATCATGACCGGTGTGGGTCCCAATTCGCCATACTTTTCCCAAAGTGAGCATTAGCACTTTCTACCATCGTTAAATCTATGATGTGGAATGTGCAAGTGCACACTTTGGGAGAAGTATAGAGAATTTGGATGCATCTCAGCAAAGGCTTCCCACATAATGTACACACATCCAAGTACCTGTGCAGTGCACACACAGATGCAGCAGCAGAGGCAGTACACTTGCCATTTGAAATGTGCACCCCACAGACTTAGCTTAATGCCCCTGGCTGGCTGTTGGAGAGCTAGGGGCTGAGATATATGCATGATTCCCCTTACTGTCAGGGTTTACAGCCTACGTTGGGCAGCATGTCAGCAGAGGAGAGAACAAAGGCTGCCCCATGTGTGCTGACACAGCCCCACCAGGTCCTATGACAGAGGAAGAGCATAGGAGACAGGGAACAGGAGACAACCCCCCCCCCCCCCCCCTCAAAAATAAAAATCATACAGTATATAATGAAATGGAGTAGGCTATTACTTAGACTTATTTTCAATCTCAGCAGTTGCGATGGATGCGTTTAGGCCTCAAAGCCTTCATCAGCAAACACTTGGTAGATCTAACCTTACTTTAACCAGGGAGGAGACCAGCAAAACACTGAATAGTTTCATTGAAATTAGCAAGATGCCGATAATGATATTGATGTATTAATGTTGTTTGTGTTTGATGTCAAAAATGATATTGTGAACCAAAGGCACATTTTCACATGGTGTGTGGACAATGGCGTTGTCCTTATTCTAATTATGCTACAGCATGAGGGGAAGGAACATCAATTTCCTCCAAGCTTCTAATGAAGACTATTTGTAATGAGGAGGGGTGATTTTAGCACTATTAATTGCGACCAGATATGGGACTCAGGGGAATGTGTTCAGTCCAACGTGCACCTGAGGTCATAAACTCACACTCCATGTTGCCATGGCAATACAATGGTGAAATGTAATCTTATTGGGCTCTTGGTGCCAGGCCAACTTACTTACTTACACGTGTGCCCAATACACCGCAATCCGGGACTTCAATAGTACAGACAGACTGAGTGAATATGGTGTCAGTATACTGTAGGGCAGGTATTCCTAAACTGGGGTACGTACACGCAATGCCGTCGGGGGTACGCCAAATAAAAATGTGATTCCCATTTTAAAAATAAATAAAAATAACAAAATTTGATAAATATATTTTTGGGATTTTCAAACAGTCCATTTATATTTTCCAATGGAGCTATACATTTTGGTGAGTTTTTCTTCTCGCCTGAGTAGCCTCGTATCACTGCCAACAATAAAATTAAACCATCTAATGTTCAGCGAAATAACAACACAATGTCAAATACAGGTAGCCTAGTCACATAATGAACATCCAATCACATTAACTGTTACTCTCTCGCAGGAAATCCACTATGTAGCCAAAAGTAGCTGCTACTCATTCCGTTTGCTCGGAAATTGATAAATGGTTTTAAAAAAGTAAGGCCCGCGTACATAGACACACATACCACCTCTACTGGTAGTACTGCTACTACCAGCAGTACTACAACTGCACCTGTCGACGACACAAGTTGTTCTGCTTCCACGAGCACATCCAAAGCTAGCATCAGTAATTCTACATTTGTTAGCCCAGCTAGCATGGACACTGACAGCTGTGAATCTGATGCAGCCGAAGAGCTACTACCCCCTTACCCGGGAACGTACCGAACAACAGACAGGGACGTTGGACCATCGAAGAGGCGCAAATATGATGAGAACTACAGTATATTGATTTGGGGTTCACTTATATTGGGAGTAGTGCCTTTCCTCAGCCACAGTGTGTTATATGTGCAAAAGTACTATCTCACAACTCAATGAAACCTTCACTCTTGTGCAGACATTTAGAATCAAAACATGCCAATTTGAAAAAATAAGCCACAGGGATTTTTGGCATGTAGACATGTATAAAAGCAACAGATACCATTAACAAGAAGGTTCTAGAAGCGTCTTATATGTTGAGCTACCAAGTGATGAGGACAGGCAAGCCCCATACTATTGTGGAGGACTTAATTCTTCCTGCTGCCATGGACATGGCTAAGACAACGCAGCGGGAAAAGGCCCAAAAACTAAAAACTAACCCTTCATCAAACAACACTGTTCCACTGTTCCAGTGACATGGCAGAAGATGTTTTGAAACAATTACTGCTTTGCATACAAGCCAGTGAATTATATGCATTACAGCTGGATGAGTCAGATGTGGTGGGCCTGGCACAGCTCCTGGTATATGTCCGTTATGTTTATGGGAGGTCAGTTAAGGAAGACATCCTCTTCTGCAAACCACTGGAAACAACAGGACAACAGGACAACAGGAGAGGATATTTTTAAAGTACTGGACAGCTTTGTGACATCAAATGGACTTTGGTGGTGAAGATGTGTTGGAATCTGTACCGTTGGAGCAAAAGCCATGACAGGGAGACATAGTGGAGCGGTCAAGCGTATGCAAGCAGTTGCTCCTGACGCCACTTGGGTACACTGCAGCATCCACCGAGGGGCTCTTGCTGCCAAGGGAATGCCTGACAGCTTGAAAGACGTTTTGGACACTACAGTGAAAATGGTTAACTTTGTTAAAGCAAGGCCCCTGAACTCTCGTGTATTTTCTGCATTATGCAATGATCTGGGCAGCGACCATGTAACGCTTTTACAACATACAGAAGTGCGCTGGTTATCAAGGGGCAAAGTATTGACACGTTTTTTTAAAAGTGAGAGATGAGCTTAAAGTTTTCTTTACTGACCACAATTTTCACTTGTCTGACAGCTTGCATGACGACGAGTTTCTCACACGACTGGCCTGTCTGGGTGATGTTTTTTCTCGCCTGAATGATGATTTTTTTTGAAGCTATCATTATGAAATTGAAGGTCTTTACTGTCTGCATTAACAAGGACAACACACAGGTCTTTCCATAATTGTAAAAAGAATTGTGTGCAAATGAACTCAAGCTTACGAACAATGTCAAATGTGTTATAGCGAAGCACCTGAGTGAGCTGGGTGCGCAAATACGCAGGTACTTTCCCGAAACAGATGACACAAACAACTGGATTTGTTATCCCTCTCATGCCCTGCCTCCAGTCCACTTACCAATATCTGAACAAGAACCAACAAGCGGTTCTGTGAAGATTTTATTTAATCAGAAGCCACTGCCAGATTTCTGGATTGGGCTGCGCTCAGAGTATCCTGCCTTGGCAAATCACGCTGTTAAGACACTGATGCCCTTTGCAACCACGTACCTATGCGAGAGTGGATTCTCGGCCTTGACTAGCATGAAAACTAAATACAGGCACTATGCGTTTAGGAAAATGATTTAAGACTGAGACTCTCTCCAATACAACCCAACATTGCAGAGTTATGTGCATCCTTTCAAGGACACCCTTCTCATTAACCTGTGGTGAGTTATTCACAATTTTTGATGAAGAAATAAACTTTTATATGTAAGATGGCGAAATAAAGAGCAAAATGATTGATTATTATTATTTATGCCCTGGTCCTATAAGAGCTCTTTGTCACTTCCCAGGAGCCGGGTTCTAAATGTATTGTATAGTGTGTGTGTGGCAGGCTTACAATGATGGCCAAAAAACAACATTTGAGAGTGCGCTGACCCTGGTGCTAGAGGGGGTTACACAGCTGGAGGTTGAATGTTTGAAGGGGTAAGGGACTATAAAAAGTTTGGGAACCACTGCTGTTGAGAATCTACATCCATCCCCACGATAAGATATTCTCGACTACCAGTTGAGAGATGCAGTTGTGACAAATACGTAAACAGTTGACTTAATGTCTCTGAAACTATCCTGTTTTCTCACTGCGCAACCACCCAATGAATTACAGTATTATGGGAGGACCAGCTAATAAGAAGGCAACATCAACGTTACGTGCTCCCACTATCTAAATAAACAATGTGAATTAGACACCTCTCTATTGATTGAGCCCTATATGGACAACCACACCTAATACTTGGCTATGGCCCCACACATCCTGTTCAGTTGGTGAAACTTAGTCCAAAGACACCTACCGAACACAGTACTCACACACACACACACACACACAGACACAGACACAGACACACACACACACACACACACACACACACACACACACACATTGTAGGCTACTGCCAATGAAAACAGTCAACAAAATTCTACAGAAATCAACTACTTCAATGGCTGGTATGCTAAACACACTCATACACAGAATGTGTCATTAGCCCCATTCAGACAAAGCTAGTGCAGACCCAATTTTCTAGTATGAGGTCTGGTGGGAACAATAGCATAGCAAAGTAGCATGTGTGAGAGGTGGCAGGAGGAGTGTCGTGGGGCTGCAGACAGCAGACTGCCTACCTGCGATGCGGATGACGGCCCTCTCAGCCGGGTCCAGGACGTCCCCGGAGCCCGAGGCAGACTTAGAGCGTTTGACCCTCTGGTGTTTGTCCAGGTTCCAGGGGAGTGTGTCCCCAGGGCAGGGGGCAGGGAAGCTTCTCTCTCCATATCTTTCTAGCAGGGCTCTCTCCCTCTCCCGGTCCCTGTCCTTCTGCCTGTCCTTACGCCCCGACGCCATCACCTACAGTACAGTAGAATGACATGGAGGAGAGCAGCAGTGAGACATTGCACGTGTATAGACCTATGCATATTAGAAACATACATTGTCCATACTTTGAGATCCACAATTGAACATGGCATACAGTCCACATTATACAAATATACACAGGCACAGGTACACACACTGGCAATGTCTATAACAGGTTGAGTTGGAAGCCTTTCCTAACATGGGTCAAGTGGATACACCGGAACTATTGTGGTTTACAGTATGACTCTCTGGGATCACCTAGTATGTCATGTTGCATCAAAAAACGTGATCCAACAATGACAGAGCATGCATCCAGGTCAGCTAAGAAGAGTTCCAGACCGGTATTCAGATATCAGTAGGAGAATGACTACACCATTCTTTGATCTACTTACCACTTGATTAATGGCAAGCCTTAGCCAACACACCAGGATATCAACCAGCCGCTGCCAGTCAAGGTGTCAAAAAAAAAAACACCCAACATTTGTAGCTCATTTAGGGTCAGCCAGGCAATTTTCACGTGTTAAAAGGAGGGAGACTTTCGCTGTGACCCAACTCCCAGTTGATGATTAACCACCATGAAAATATGCAGCCAAGATAAATGTTAAGGAAAGATATTTCCATATTACAGTCATACAGTGGAACAAAGTGCAAATTCCCATTTGCATTCCTTACTGTCCATAGACTTGGGCACTTGATAGGAAAACGAGACGAGGCTGACTATGAACTATTGAGCGTCCTGGATAAAGTCTGACTAAGTGGCCACTATCGGTAGGTGATGGACCTTAACCTCTGCTCAGGATGCAAAAACCCACTCTGCTAATGTTACACAATAACAATGCACTAATGTCTTTGTTTTTGGTGGGTAAAAACATGTAAGCTATACCAAATCTGTTAATATTTGTAATCAAATTATTTGATTATACTGTAACAAAATGAAGACAAAAGCATAAGGCATCGATTTTTACAGATGGTCATACTATCAGCAAACTATCTGTTGATAAGGTTATGATTAGGGTTAGGTTTAGAATAAGGGTTAGGGCAAGGGTTAATGTTAGGGTTAGTGTTAGTAGATAGGTAGTTGAAATGTTACTGACAGTCTGTAGAGCATCTAGAAATGGACTATCCAAATAAAGTGTCACCGATACATGTATTTGTTGTAAAGTAAATAAGAAACTAGCGTCACGTATTCTCTCATCTTGAAGTTACGTTGCTGTGACAACCAGGCCACGTGGGAGCACGTTTTGCGTCTTCAATTTATGATGTTTACAGGAAAACATAATGAATTAACGATCTCTGCCTCCGATTACATAATTTCATTAGCCTTGTTCTTCCCTGTGCATGGTAAAGGTTTGTTTACGATTTTCTGTTTTGTTGGGTGTGTTTATTTCTGTGGACAAGGGACTAAAGTCAACTTTGTTTCTTACGTCTAATACATTGTCACTGCGCTGACATTGTCTCGCATAAGAAAATGGCCATAATCTCAGCTCCCAAAACCAAATCTCACATCTTTCACACGAGACTATGGCATTTGCTTCCCATATGGTACTTTTGGAAATGTTGTAAATCAAAAATGAAAAGGGACCTGGAGGACTTTTAGTTCCAAAATCTATAAGTAAATGGAGAAACACAGAGCAGAGAAAACAGCCACATAGATGCAAAGTTGTTAGGCTGTACATTCCAAGTAGCATTTTGAAGCTAGCCGTAAGGCAAACTGCCACACCAAGAAGTCATGTGTTGAACCCACAGTGCATGAAACTGGAAAATTTGCTCTAGTATTCTGAAACTGAAACTACCTCTCTCTTTACCAATCACCTTCAGTGCATAGTTTTATCAACTTGTTCAGATTTCAACCCCTCCTGACTCGGGAACTACTAACATATTTACTTGCTTCCCATGTAATCATTGGTTGGCATGGTGACAGACAGAAAGGCTCCCTGGCAGTGGAATGTAGATCTGGCTGATACCAAACTCGAAGTCCTCCTGACTTCTGGAAAAGTGGGTACACAGGCGATACAGTGAAGCCAGTAAAATATATAGGGGTACAGTCAAATTAACCTCAGCTATGAGGATGTGGGTCAGTCTAGGCCTCATTATAGCCAATGGAGCGAGAGTTGTTTATGTTTATTCAACTGTGTTTCCTGAAAGGTTTACTAACGAGATGGATAGGACGATAAGATAACTAGTGTCTCCCTGTCCCCTCATGAAACGTGGCAATCAGCAAGTTGGTGTGAGGTCAATGCCAAAACAAAGACCAACTGTAGCTGATGTAGAGAATAACCATGTTATCTTAATAGACATGCATATTGCATATTTGAGTTGCAAATGATTGGTACCAATGGCACAGTGACACTCCTACTGTGACACATAGCATATGGGTGTAAAGCAGTCCTGTGGCTCCAAGGTCCTAGACAGTGAAGCACTATCCCAGAGACATGCTACTGTGAAGTGTCAACCTGGACTGAGTGCAAATGAGTTCTTCATAGAAACACAGTGCATCTGGTGGCAGTAGATAGCCCAGGTGTTAGAAACACAGACCAGTAGCTGGAAGGTTGCTGGTTTAAGTTCCTCTGTACCATCTCCTGCCGTTATGCCCTTGAGAAAGGAACTTAACCCCTACTTAGCTCCAGGGGCACTGCACTGCGGATGCCCTGTGCTCCATTCAACGTGCGTTGTGTGTTGTCTGGTGGGCAGTCGGGAGCAGAGTAGAATAATGCCAATTTCTGATGGACTAATAAAGTACAATTCTATTCTTCTGTTCTATTCCATTCAGCCAGTATGTCAAGGTTTCCTTGAAAATATGTACTTTGCTGTCACCTTCTTACTGTAACTTTAACATCTGGAAATGAGCATGGAAAATGTACTGTACAGATGTTGGATTTTAATTTGACCCCTTTCGTCACAGGAGTAAAATAATCCTGCAGCAGGAGGACTTGAATATCTGAATAAATATTTAGAATCACCGCCAGGGGGGCAGCTGGAAGCGGTGTTTGTATACCATGCAGTACCGTACCTACATTGCAGGCTACAGCGTGTTTTGCGTGAATACTTATGTATATTGTAATACATTGACATAATTGTAGGGGGAGATGTATTTTCATTAGGGAAATGTCCTTTTTTTAATAAATTGTTTTATTTTATGTTGAAGGCAAGCAATAGGCTGAATACATTTTTTTGGGTCACCTCAGCGCTTGTATGGTCTTGCAGTTTAATTTAAAAAAAATTATTTAACCTTTATTTAACTAGGCAAGTCAGTCAGTTACGGTTACAGCCACTGACCCCATTACACATATGCCAGTAAGCAAGGTTCGAATCCGGCTCACTGCCCTTTGACTCATGGATGAACGTCTATTTTTTATGCATTAATTCCGCGTGGTTACAAGGTTAAAACAGAAACAACTCAAAGGTTAACGGTTAAGGCATTAATTCCAAGTGCTTAAGGTTAGGCTATGGTGTGGGGAAGGCTTAAAACAAAGTAATACAAAAATGGTGTGCCTATGTATCATCACGAGCCTATTCATAATATTTTTAGTGCTTGTTATAGCATTGTGAACTGTCGTAGCGCAGTGGTCTAAGTCGCGCACTATGAGCCTCATGAGTGCTGGGCGATCTAGTGACCAGCCTGAGCATACATTAGGCCCACAAATTAATTGCATTTATTTAAATGTTTTCAAGAAGTGAAATTACAGGCCTTTGATCGACATCAAAGACCATAACTACACTGAACAAAAATATAAACGCAACATGCAACAATTCAAACGATTTTACTGAGTTACAGTTCATATAAGGAAATCAGTCAACCCGAAATAAATCCATTAGGCCCTAATCTATGGATTTCGCATCACTAGGCAGGGGCGGAGCCATGGGTGGGCCTGGATTAGCCAATCAGAATGAGTTTTTTTCCCACAAAAGGGCTTTATTGCAGGTAGAAATACTCAGTTTCATCAGCTGTCCCTCAGATGATCCCGCATGTGAAGAAGCCAGATGTGGAGGTCCTGGGCTGGTTACACGTGGTCTGCATTTCTTAGGCCGGTTGGATGTAATGCCAAATTCCCTAAAACGGCGTTGTGGTAGAGAAATTAACATTACATTCTCTGGAAATAGATCTGCTGGACATTCCTGCCAATTGCATGCTCCCTCAAAACTTGAGACATTTGTGGCATTGTGTTGTGTGACAAAAAAAATCACATTTTAGAGTCCCCTTTTATTGTCCCCAGCACAAGGTGCACCTGTGTAATGAGCATGCTGTATAATCAGATTCTTGTTATGCCACACCTGTCAGGTGGATGGATTATCCTGGCAAAGGAGAAATGCTCACTAACAGGGAAGTGAACTAATTTGTACACTAAATTAGAGAGAAATAAGACTTTTGTGCATATGGAAGAATTCTGGAAACTTTTATTTTAAACATGGGACCAACATTTAATGTGTTGCATTTCTATTTTTGTTAAGGGTATTTACATTGGTCAGTCCAAAATAAATGTTTTATTCTGTCACGGAAATAAATGTATTTCCTGTTACCAAGTAATTTACTTGCCTAGTTTTTCATGTGGACCAGTTTAATCCAAGGAGCTATTTCAGTATGTAGGTTTGGAAAGTTTTTTTTGCCTAGTCACAGACAGCTGTTGTGGAGTTGTGAGTGGAGGATAGATGCAAGAATGAATTATACAACGAGCAAAGTGATGATGCTGTTTGTATGTGGCTGCTATGAAAGTGAACTGCGTGTGCGGGTGATCAGTGGTGTATTAATTCCGACGATTTTGTAGAAAAAAAGTTTCTTAAAAGGAAGCAAACAGAACGAAGCGGCATAACACCTACCTGAATTTGTCCAATATAAACTCATGTTTGAAATAATGATTACGCCATAGATCAGCTAGATGCAGGCAAGAGTATACAAGCTGGTATTTTATTTTTTTTATTTTACCTTTATTTAACTAGGCAAGTCAGTTAAGAACAAATTCTTATTTTCAATGACGGCCTGGGAACAGCCGTCATTTTTAACTGCCTGTTCAGGGGCAGAACGACAGATTTGTACCTTGTCAGCTCGGGGGTTTGAACTCGCAACCTTCCGGTTACTAGTCCAACGCTCTAACCACTAGGCTACCCTGCCGCCCGTATTGAATGTGTCACTATTTGCCACCTTGATTTCTCCAATTTGTCTCTGAACCTGTGCCCCTACGTTATCAACTTTTATTCATAGGCTAGGTTGTAGCAATCTCATGATGGGTATAGGGAAAATTTGATTACTATGTAGTAGCCTAAATCTATCAGTGTTACATTGAGCTGGGTGAGTGGAATATGAATGACAGTCATCCAATATGCTTTAACAGAAATAAGGCCATGCTCATTTAAAAAAAAAAAATCCTCCCTAATCTGAAAACAGCAACAACCGCCACTGATGGGTTCCTACCAAACTATTGACCAATTATTGTCCCTTACATGAAGGCATGATGCTATGTAAAAGTATAATAGGCCTACGCTTCAAATTCTTGTGTGCATTTCAAAGCGAGTAAACATCTCATGGAACAACTACTTTGCTATTGAAAAAAGTCAATGATGTTGCGTTATGAAAGTACTGAGCACCTGCTGCAAATGCAGCCCATAATTCCCCCCAGTGGATAAGTGAATCGACCATGGAAGCTACAGTATTGATAACTCTGTAGTCTAGGCATTGCATTAAATAGAGATACACAAACGGAATATTAAAGTACAGTCCTGTATAGTTGTTGTGAGTGACAAAATATCCTTACTGTAGCCTATGTTGGTTCCGCTTGCTGCTTTAATTAAGGGCTGCTGTCAAATTGCCATGAATGCGGGTGTCCATACGACTTCGCTGCAATGGCTATGGCTGCAACCAAAACAAATAAACTTGCTCCCTGTCAGCGACCGTGCTTGCGTGTGTAATGTTTAAATAGCCACTCCTTTTCGGGAGGCAGGGTTTGAGAGACAAGCCGAATTGCAGAATCTGCAGTCCTCTACTATGTTCCCTCGACGCATTTGTGAATGTGAACGTCTCCTTCGCTCTCACTCACCATCCCCTCCCGCGTCTGTTGTTAGAGCTAAACGTCAACGATAAATTATTAACCCGATAGAGAATATTAGAAACATCTATCCCTTTCATCATTTAACGATGGAAGCAGAAGATCAGACTTCATTGCGTGGCGGCTCGACCCACTGACCCAACAACACGCTCGAGAGCAATTGACGGTACCTTCACGGGCTGGGTCTGCTGGAAGATTCTGATGCAGTGAATTTAACCCGGAGCACGTGCTTCGTTGATGATTAGTTATCCTGGTCCTGAGGAGAGCTAGAACCCAGCCGAGGTTAGAGAGATGCTCTTGAGTCATGTTTCTGAAATCAGAAGACTAACCTAAAATACTGATTAATCTAACAGAGTGATAGCCCATTTGTCAATTTGACAGGACACATGATGCCTTCGTCATCATTACCATCATCATCTTCCTCATCCTCAGTAGCATGGCTGTTATTATATGTTATAAAGTATTACATGCATATGACTATCCCACATAAAACTTACTTTTTACTTTTTATTTTCCTAATTCCAAAAACAGTTATTGTGGGGTAGGCTATGATTTAGAAGATTCCGGTGGAAACAATTCACAATGGAATGATTGATTTCTCTCTTATTTCTGTGCTCAGGTCCTCTGTCATGGAAACAGAGGAAAGTGAGAGTAGTCCACAGAAGAGATCATAGCTGCAAGAGCTGAGCCCACAAGCATCAACCACTAGGTCCCCCAAGCACATGTATCATAATAGCACCCGGCACCGCTGTGTAATGGAGAATAAATCTAGTGAACATCCCATCCTTTTAATGACGACGCTTGCCACATTTACATTTTACTGTATATAAAGTACAGTATTTAACTAGGAAAACCATACGCCCGCAATAGCATTTCACTGAATCCATGGCTGTATTCTCATAGAGAAATTGAGACACAGGGGAGGAGAAGTCTCATACTGCACTGCAGTGATGAATAGGTAGGCTCTATGGGTAATAGGAGTGCTTGACAAAGCCGGATGTCTTCGGCCAAGGAGTCATCCAGAGATGATGTCAAATGTATTGCTGACTAAATTATATTGCTATCAAGGTGTTGGAGCGCTCTGAATTATTCCTCCAGAAAGCACTCCTTTAAATACACAGCCCAACCAGATTATCCATCACTGTCACACACTGGCACAAACTTCACAAATCATTCTGTCTAAGGAACAGGACAAAATGTGCTAGGCTACACCTAGCCCAAGATGTACTGTTAAAGGTCCAATGCAGCCAATTTTATCTCAATATCAAATCATTTCTGGGTAACAATTATACATAATTGTTATTGGCAGAGAGGTTTGGAACTCTGTTTCTTATTGGTCTATTAACTAATTTACCGACTGGTGATGTCACCAAAACAGGCTGAAATTTCAGGCAGCCTTTTCAAACAGCTCTTCCACTTTTTTTATATATATATTTTACCTTATTTAACTAGGCAAGTCAGTTAAGAACAACATTTTAATTGATGGCCTAGGAACAGTGTGTTAACTGCCTGTTCAGGGGCAGAACGACAGATTTGTACCTTGTCAGCTCAGGGATTTGAACTTGCAACCTTCCGGTTGCTAGTCCACCGCTCTAACCACTAGGCTACCCTGTCGCCCCAAAAGGGCATTGTCATAATTTTCACAATTTCACAGTATTATTCCAACCTAATTTTGAGGAAATATCTATAAAACAAAGGAAATCACATTTTTGACTGCACTGGGCCTTTATGATTGTTCCGAAAATGTGGTCAGAGGCTTTGTATGGAGAGTGTAACGCAATTGCGGAGCCTCCGGAGGCATGCAGAGGCCCAAATGTAGCTCTGTAACGCAGCGCCGTTTATTACAATGCAGAGGGCTCCGTATAGCTCAGTACTGACATGATTGGTTGATGGTAGGTGGGGGCAGGAGGTCCTGTATAAACACAACGTGACCTCCTGACAACTTCCTTCACAACAGCTTTGCGCTGCTCCGCGAAGTTCTGGCTTCTGGAGACGCCTTATCACCACCGTAAATGGTGCACGGCCAATGCAGACGTCGGCTTGACCACGCAGCTCCTTTAAGGAGTCCAGGCTAGCCTACTCCTTTAACATCCAAATAACTTATATGTTTTGTTCAGAGGTAAACTGGCTCTGGCAGCCAAAACATCTAAATACTCCATCTAAACTTGAATCGATTCTCAATTGGTATTCGGTTCTAGAAACATAAAGCTCTCCTTTCATATCACATCAGAATAATTGTGCAAATACAAAATATACACTTAATGTACATTGTTTTAACACATTTGCAGCAGACAGTATTTCTCAGTTACAACACTTTTCTGGAGTCCTTCCGTTATACACAGGTGTTTGGAGAGCTATAGCTAATTAGAACAGGTGGTCATCTCTCTCTTCTGTAAACAAGCAGTAACATAGGAATATGGTGGGAATCATGTTAAAAGGATGTGTAATAATTGAACCTTTTGTTTTATGAAATGTATTTCTCGATCATAAGAAAATACAATTCCCAAGGTTTTCAAAACCTATCGCAAGCAAGGATTATTAACGTTTAGACAGAGCGTTGGGACTGTTGTAAACATTCCTATGCCTTCATTAATGCTTCAACTGAGAACCAAAGACGAAGCCCACTTTGGTGAACGAGAGCTAGGCTACACCCAACGAGAGTACACTTGATTTTCACTCACACTAACTCTCAGACACTGACAGGGTTGACTCTCTTTGTGTCTGATTATCATCATGTTGATTGACATTGTGTTTGACTCACTGCAATTGATATGATCCAAACTCACTCATAAACAGTGCACAGACATGACTCTGTCTTTCTAAAGACTTGTCACTGGGCCAACTAACCTCTGCTTGACAAGAGGACAACTCAATTATGTTACATTTTCATAGGCAGGATTTGAAACAGTACTTGGCCCAAATGTACAGTAATTTTGGTTTCCAGTATTGTAGCGACCCTGTGTTTATAACCGCTTGATCTACTCTTCCACATGAGCATGCTTTTGTGGCACAGTCTATGGCAACCTGGGCTATGGGCCAGAAGGTTGGGGGTTCAAATACCACTGTGGATAAGCATACTTCCTAGCCTGGCTGACGCAACCCATGTGAATCAAAGTGCAGGGAGAGCTGTGACCACGCTGGTCTGGAAAGGAGGCTGTTTATGCAGTATTTGTGATAGTAATGCTTGTACGAACTTGAACCCAGGCCCAGAGAAACACAGCAAGTAGGGGTAAATCCAGAACTTTTACTTAGAGTCTTAAAAGAAACAAGGCAACAGCACAAGAGCACACTAACAACACATAAGACCAAAGCAATAATACAGGCCAACTGAGGAACCTCAATACCAAGGCAACCAGGTTAACAGAGAAGGTAATTAAACACAGGTGAAACCAATAAGAAATAATTAGGGTAACCTTGAAACTAGAAAACAAGGTAAGAGTGCCCTCCAGCGGTAACCTAAGGAAACAACACTCAAATAAACAAAACCTGTGACAGTATTCGCTCAGAAATGATTTGATTGGTTCTCTCAACAACAACAACAATTATTGGTGGTTGAGACCTGTCGTTGTCTGGATTTGAAAATCCAACCGTTGTAATGGAATAGGTTGGTGCTCGGGGGCTGTGCGTATGGATGTTTGAGTGAGAAAGACACAGAGGAGAGCCAACCAGTAAAAGCACAGCCCCCTTCATTATTGACACATTGTGTCGACAACATCAAAGAGCCATTCCAAACTCAGAAGTCAGGAGCTCTTCGAGAGTCACGTATTAGCCAGACTACATGCTCCCTGCCTGCCTGTCAATACTGGTATCGGAAGTGATCGGCCCTTGCATCCACAAACGTGCGTGTGCTTGGCTGTTGAGCGTGTTCCTGTAAGACGTGGTTCTGTTAAGGCTAGTGCGAGGAAGCGTTCTTTGAAAAGAGGGATTTGTGCAGCCACCCTGTATTTATAAGTTCAGACACCCCACTTGTTTTCTTTAAAACGTAAAAGGTGCACGAGTCCAACTCAACTTCTTTAAGCCTGTTACATTTCAACAGAGATTTCCAACAAGCAAAATTTTAAAAAAAATGACCTATCATTGATCAGCCAAAGAGGTTCAGGCCCTCAAAGTTGTCATGTCCACTTCAGTGTAGTGATGGGAAGCTTGATACCGGAGCTGCGATGCTCAGATGCAGCTTTCAAAGAAGTACTGATCTGACACAATGCACCGATGAGCACTGTGAAGCTAGCGACATTAAGGTCAAATGATCATATTTCTAATAAAAAGTAAAAGTCCGCCTGAAATGTTTTTATTTGACTGTTACAGGATGTTTTTCTGATTACAAATCACCAAAATTAAAGTTTAAAGTTGCTTAAAGCACTTAATTTAAACTTTATTTTTTATTTTTAGATGGCCGTGGGGTGTTTTGGGATTTTGAGTTCCTCCTGTGTGCATTTTTTTTTTTTTTTTTTTTTAGTAATATAAAAAAAACTGCCTAATGATGAAAATCTTCCTATCAGTAGAGGATTACAATCCAACCCCTATAATGGTATCAACTTCTATAGTTCAAATGGTACAGTAACAAATATGTTCCCGAGACCTATAATATATATATATATATATATTTTAAACAGTTTTGCTTACAGATGACAGTAGCCCCCCCCCCAAAAAAAATACCCTAATGATGCAAATATTCATGATATGACACTGGATCCTATTAGGGTCTGGGAATTCCAAAACTTCCCTGTTTTTATTGATGATAACTTCTATAGTTTAAACTATACAGTAACAAATAAGCGTAGAGACCTGTAAAAAAGGCCTATATTGGGAATGTCAGTGGTGACAGTTTTTTGTAAACGATACTAACAGGAGATTGTATGCCAGTGATTTAGCTGATCTTATGTTCATACTGTACCACACAGCTGCAACTTTCGTTGTCTAGGTTCTCTGTTCCTGCCCTCAACTAAATAACAACCTATCAGGAGCATAGGATTACCATAAAGCTGATGGACATAAAATAGTTATTATAAGAACCGTAGTAGGGCTATACTTCATTCAAACATTTCATCTTAAATGTCAAAATATGTGCCATTTGAAATAACTTTATTATACTTTGATAGAAATTATAGATGAATTAACTCACAATTGACTTGATTTTGTTACACATTTCATATGCACAGTGCAGGGATATACCCCCAATCTGGATAAGAAACATGTGTTAACCATTCATACAACATGTAGGGTAAATTACCACAGTAGATTTTCTGTGGTAAATGAGGAAATACAGCCAAAAAGCACATGGAACTGGCTATTTCAAGCCACATTTCAAACATTTCTGAACGGTCAAATCTGACTTAGTTGCCCTTCTTAAATTGTTATTCGGCATTTCTTGTCTCTTGCTAACTACTCGGTTGACAGTTTGACAAGAACATGTGGTAGATAACTAGCTTGTTAATAGTTTACAAACAAATTTGTGAATGTGGTAGAAAGCTAAACATCTACCTAGCTAGCTAGTTGACTGCTGTGGCTAGCCAAAGACTTGTTTTGAAAGTTGGATCATCTTATTCTTTGAGGCTTTAAAGGTGTTCTTACCCTATGATTTTGAACATTCAAAGCAACTGGGAAACATCCATGGCAGGCATTGTTGTCATCTTAGCTTGCTACATAACTTCTGAGTGATAGGAAGCAAGAGCAACCACCACCAATCAGCCTACACCACCCGAACACATAGACCAGTCGTTACTATTACAACTAGTGTAGCCTTGCCAGCAAATGACTGCTGTCTGAACACACACAAATTCAATTTGGTAACTTGTAACTTGCTGATTGGACAGTCAGTAGTACAAAAAGGATTTGAAAAACAAAACTGATTTGAGTATTAAGGCCTGCACAAGGCTCCAGTGGTCAATTTGGTTGCAATTGACATCAGATGTGTGGGTGATTTTACAAGTATTTATGGTTGACACCCGCGCGTTAATCTAAGTAGCATAATAAAAAAAAATCCCATCAAAATCCATCAGTTTCAGCTAGAGATATCTGGGCATGGGCTTCATCTCAATCCCCCGCATCCGCCTATGTCAACCTTCTGCATCTGTGGTGTAATGTGGCCGAGCTACAGTGGTCTTTGTCAGACCATGAGGCATCCCGTCTTCTCACGAAAACGTCTGTAGTGGGCGAATGGTTTGGCCTACAAACATATATGGCAAGATGATACTATCATGAACCGTTTCACTCTACAACCCCCACAAGTGTCATGGGACTTGTCTGAAGGTAAACCATACAAATGAATGGAAGTATGGAGGTAGTTTTGTGCCAACAAAATAGGGGTTAAATATGTGTCCAAAAAAACACACATTTTCTGAGCTTTCCTATATCTCCTAGACATAGGATATTATTTATTTTTTTACTGTATTTTTCAAAATGTATGAATGTGTTACATCAAATAGCTAAATGATTCATGGTATGACCACCTTAAAACAATTCCATATGTTAGCTTTTTTTAACGGGAGGAGTATGTAATTGAGATTCTCCCTTGGTGTCCTGTGGAGTTGTCTTCCTTGTGCTTTAGTAGAGAGTAAAGATGGTGGTTAAGTGAAGATAGTTCCCTCAGGCCTTTTACCATTGAAAAAAATTGTCAGTTCTGGTCAATAGCAGCTGGGTCTGGTCTACTTAGTTCATTGACTTTCATTGAACCAGAAAAAAACTACAAAATACAGCAAGTGGGGTGTCTGGCTTCCTCTTCCATCTCTGGTCGAGAATGCCTTTGTTATTACAAATGGCCACCACAGCTGTTTCCTGAGCTGCAGCCAGGAATTGTGGGAGGTGGAGTCATTTAGGGTAAGCATGCCAGTGAGGCCAATAAGATAATGATAATGATCATAGGCATTCCTACAAATTTGTTCTGGACAAGAAAGGCCCTTGGCAAGCTTTATTCATGAAAGAAAAACAAAATCCTTATTTACAGGAGGATGTTTTTATTTGATAAGGATTCAGAGAACAATAACTTATGCGATAAGGATAGCACAGCAACAATGAATGGCTGATACAGATGTTTTCTGTAATAGAGGGGTTATGAAGAGGTGCAACCAGTCACACTGACATGAAACTCACCCAAAGATATTATTGTCGATGGCTGATGTTAATGATACTTATAGAGCCAGAGAGAGACAACCCCAGGGGGCTCTCAGAATTCTGGGAAAACACGTGTAATTAAAACAGAAAGTGAAAACATGTCACACCCTGGTCAAAGTATTTTGTGTTTATCTTTATTTATTTGGTCAGGCCAGGGTGTGGCATGGGTTTTTGTATGTGGTGTGTATTTATGGGGATTGTAGCTAGTGGGGTGTTCTAGCTAAGTCTATGGCTGTCTGAAGTGGTTCTCAATCAGAGGCAGGTGTTTATCGTTGTCTCTGATTGGGAACCATATTTAGGCAGCCATATTCTTTGAGTTTGTCGTGGGTGATTTGTTCCTGTCCTTAGTGTTAGTTTGCACCAGTTTAGGCTGTTTCGGTTTTCATTACGTTTATTATTTTGCACTGTTTGTATTTAGATTCGTGTTGCTATAGTCACAATAAACATGGATCGTAATCTACACGCCGCATTTTGGTCCGACTCTCCTTCTCATATAGAAAACCGTTACAGAATCACCCACCACAAAGGGACCAAGCAGCGTGTCAACAGGCAAGAACAGCCCAAAGTGGAGTACAGTATGGACTATACTTCTTGGGAGGAGATAGACAGGTGGGCGGTCGACCCAGGGAGAGTGCCGGAGCCCGCCTGGGATTCGATGGAGCAGTGCGCGGAAGGATATAGGAGAATGGAGTTTGCGAAGCAAGCAAGGCGGCGCGGACGGAGGCCCCATAGTCAGCCCCAAAAATTTCTTGGGGGGGGGCTCAGGGAGAGTGTGGCAGAGTCAGGAGCCAGACCTGAGCCAACTCTCCCTGTTTATCGTGAGGAGCCAAGGAGGAGACCAGAGCCGGTGTTGGAGGTGAGCGAAACAGAGACTGTGAAGGAGTTAATGGGGAAATTGGAGGAGAGAGAAATGAGGGAGTTGCTGTGTTGGTGTTTTAAACATGGAATTCGCCCGACGGAGCGTGTCGGGGATTTGATGGCACCTGGGTCAGCGCTCCATACTCGTCCTGAGGTGCGTGTTAGTCGGCTGGTGAAGATGGTGCCAGTCTCACGTACCAGGCCTCCTGTGCACCTCCCTAGCCTTGCACGTCCTGTGCCAGCACCGCTCTCAAGATCTCCAGTACGCCTTCACGGTCTAACCCATCCTGTGCCACCTCCACACCCCAGCCCTCCGGTAGCAGCTCCCCGCACCAGGCTTCCTGTGCGTGTCCTCGGCCCAGTACCACCAGTGCCAGCACCACGCATCAGGCCTACAGTGCGCCTCGCCTGTCCAGCGCTGTCGGAGCCCTCCTCCTCTCCAGCGCTGTCGGAGTCTCCCGCCTGTTTAGCGCTGTCAGAGCTTTCCGCCTCTACAGCGCTGCCGGAGTCTCCCGCCTGTTCAGAACTGCCAGTTAGCATAGAGCTGCCAGTTAGCATAGAGCTGCCAGTTAGCTTAGAGCTGCCAGTTAGCAAGGAGCTGCCAGTTAGCAAGGAGCTGCCAGTCTGCAAGGAGCTGCCAGTCTGCATGGAGCTGCCAGTCTGCATAGAGCTGCCAGTCTGCATGGAGCTGCCAGTCTGCAAGGAGCCGCCAGAGCTGCCTGTCTGCAGGATGCCGCCAAAGCTGCCAGTCTGCAAGGAGCCGCCAGAGCTGCCAGTCTGCAAGGAGCCGCCAGAGCTGCCAGTTAGCATGGAGCAGCCAGGGCCGCCAGTCAGCATGGAGCAGCCAGGGCCGCCAGTCAGCATGGAGCAGCCAGGGCCGCCAGTCAGCATGGAGCAGCCAGGGCCGCCAGTCAGCATGGAGCAGCCAGTCAGCATGGAGCAGCCAGTCAGCATGGAGCAGCCAGAGCAGCCAGTCAGCATGGAGCAGCCAGAGCAGCCAGTCAGCATGGAGCAGCCAGAGCTGCCAGTCAGCATGGAGCAGCCAGTCAGCATGGAGCAGCCAGAGCTGCCAGTCAGCATGGAGCAGCCAGTCAGCATGGAGCAGCCAGAGCTACCAGTCATCATGGAGCAGCCAGTCAGCATGGAGCAGCCAGAGCTGCCAGTCGACCAGACTCTTCCAGAGCTGCCAGTCGACCAGACTCTTCCAGAGCTGCCAGTCGACCAGACTCTTCCAGAGCTGCCAGTCGACCAGACTCTTCCAGAGCTGCCAGTCGACCAGACTCTTCCAGAGCTGCCAGTCGACCAGACTCTTCCAGAGCTGCCAGTCGACCAGACTCTTCCAGATCTGCCAGTCGACCAGACTCTTCCAGATCTGCCAGTCGACCAGACTCTTCCAGATCTGCCAGTCGGCCAGACTCTTCCAGATCTGCCAGTCGGCCAGACTCTTCCAGATCTGCCAGTCGGCCAGACTCTTCCAGATCTGCCAGTCGGCCAGACTCTTCCAGATCTGCCAGTCGGCCAGACTCTTCCAGATCTGCCAGTCGGCCAGACTCTTCCAGATCTGCCAGTCGGCCAGGATCTGCCGAAACCACCAGCCAGCCAGGTAGATTCATCAACCTGCCTGAGCTTCCTCTCACTCCTGAGCTTCCTCTCACTCCTGAGCTTCCCCTCAGTCCCGAGCTGCCTCAGTCCCGAGCTGCCCCTCAGTCCCGATCTGCTCCTCAGTCCAGTGGGGTTCTGGGTGAGGACTACTAGGCCATGGTCGGCGGCGAGGGTGGACTATCCAGGGACGCGAGGAGAAGGGACTAAGACATTGATTGAGTGGGGTCCACGTCCCGCGCCGGAGCCGCCACCATGGACAGACGCCCACCCGGACCCTCCCTATTGTTTTGAGGTGCGTTCGGGAGTCCGCACCTTAGGGGGGGGGTTCTGTCACACCCTGGTCAAAGTATTTTGTGTTTATCTTTATTTATTTGGTCAGGCCAGGGTGTGGCATGGGTTTTTGTATGTGGTGTGTATTTATGGGGATTGTAGCTAGTGGGGTGTTCTAGCTAAGTCTATGGCTGTCTGAAGTGGTTCTCAATCAGAGGCAGGTGTTTATCGTTGTCTCTGATTGGGAACCATATTTAGGCAGCCATATTCTTTGAGTTTGTCGTGGGTGATTTGTTCCTGTCCTTAGTGTTAGTTTGCACCAGTTTAGGCTGTTTCGGTTTTCATTACGTTTATTATTTTGCACTGTTTGTATTTAGATTCGTGTTGCTATAGTCACAATAAACATGGATCGTAATCTACACGCCGCATTTTGGTCCGACTCTCCTTCTCATATAGAAAACCGTTACAAAACAAGATTAGTTTGCTCGTTGAAAAGATGAGCCCTGCTGGCTTCCAGTGCTTGGCTTCCAGTGCTTGGCTTATGATGATGAAGATTTCCTTGTGACAAAAACCACAACATAAATTATCTTGCATTTTAAAGCCTAAATGAGTTGATTGCCTCTGATATACTGACCATGTTGTACAAAAAGACTGCAAAGAACTAGCTGACACCATCAACATGATCAGTTTTATGGCTGTGTTTCTGTGGGACTGACGTTTAACCTTATTTCTGCCCTAAGGAGGATCTCTAAATGAGGATGCATTGTTTTTCAAACTAAAATTTGTGCAGTGTGGATTGGTTGATATCGCTCCACAAGACCATTTCTGGTATTTTTTTGTATTTCTAAGATGACTGTAAGCTATTCGCCTGGGGCCTCAGTGGAACCCTATCACAAGTTACTGCAGTAAATATATTCTGCCCTTGTTATGAAGATGAGGTGTTCTGTTGATAACCTCAGTTTTCCGATTATCACTTCTCTGCCTTCTGCCCTGTTGATTTTGAGTGAAACTGAACGTTTAAGAGATCAAATAATATACTTCTCAGCCGATGATTCATCACTAAAGCTCCATGAAGCACAGCTATTTGATGGGCTCGTGGATACTGTATCTTAGGGCTATGGTCTCAATAGTAACAGATTGCATGTATGCCATCAGTCAGAGCAGATCTCAATGGAGACACTCTAGGCTAAAGTCACGGCAATCTGACTATATCCTCTGTCAGTAATTTCCACCAAACTTCTCTCTTTCTTTGGGTTCATCTAACATTCAGCTCACTCAATCCTCTCTTCAGTCTCTCTGAAGTCTTTGTTTGGATCCAAATCCTCACTATAAAACCCCTAGATGTGGCCATGCAGCCAAAGCATCAGAAGGGCTGAACAAAGCTGAGCTCTGTGAGCGGTTAGGCTGCCGCTGACCCTCTGCTTGTGTGGTGGTGCTGCTATTGTGACAGTTCATTCAGTAGCACAGAACACACCTGTGTAACGGATTGTCTGGAGCCTCACTTATCCAGCCCTCTCAACTCAGTGTGGGCTTCAGAGAAACAGCACTGACACTATAAGTATCTGTCCCTAAGACCAATCCAGAAATAGCCCACTTGTCAGGAGTCCAAGCAGGCCCACTTTCACAGGGAGCTGAGTCATCGTAAAGTGCTTGGCTTGTCCAGCAAGGCTGCCCCAAGAGCCAAGAGGAGTCTGTCCAGTCCAAAAGTCCCCAGACCTGACCTAAATCTCCTCTATACCACTCTGATATAGGTTGAGTATTAAATATTCACTGAACATCATATTATGTAATTACTTGGCTAATAACTTGACATGGGTGTTTGATCTCAAGTGTTTTTTCTTTCACATATACTGTAATATTTATAGTTGTCTCTCACACATTTCCATAGGATATTTACATTTCGTATATAACAGTATAAAATCATATTTTGAGGAGACCGTTTAGTGGTCAAGACAGGGGTGGTCATTTTCTTGGAGAGGGAAGGGTTAAGGCAGTGGGATACTCACAAAAGATGGAACCAGGGAGGAGATGATTGCAGACCCATGGACATTGTTATTATCAGACTTAGGACAGAAGAGGAAATACGTTACACAGAGCTGTTCCGCGGTCTCTCGTCTTTTTATTGTCTGATATTCCACCTGTATATCGAGTCATTTAGCATAACAAATATGCAAAATATGATTGGACAAAGAGCTGTGATACCCTTGTCGTGGTCGTATTTTAGTCACGAAGATGGAGCCAAAAAGTGCCCGCAATGGATGGTCATGGCCACAAGATAAAGTGGTAATGCGGCATTTCGCTCAAACATTCCCAAAGTCATCTCCAATTACAATTTACACATCAGCCAGAGCATTTTGAAATGAGAAAGTAGTGTTTTGGAATGGATAGTAAGACTGATATGGTAGGGTACATTAGCACATGGGCCCTGGAGGGCAGCAGAGTGCTTTATTTGGATTCTATTCACTGAGAGGAATGTTTAGTTGGAGACACCCATCCCACAATCACACACATACTGTATGCGTACACGCTTAGATAAAAAGGTGCTATCTGGAACCTTAAGGGTTCTTCGGCTGTCCCCATAGGATAACCGTTTGAACACACTTTTTTTGGTTGCAGGTAGATGGAACCCAAAAGGGTTCTACCTAGAACCCGAAAGGGTTATCCTATGGGGACAGCCAAAGAACCCTTTTGGAACCATTTTTACACACACACACACACACACACACACACACACACACACACACACACACACACACACACATCCTCCCTCTCTGTGTTGCAGACCCAGACACAGCATGCCAGTGCACTTCACACAGGGAGCCACAGGCAGCAGGGGCAATAGCAGCAACAGATGGGCACCAGCTGTTTGATTCAGAGCCTTAAGTACACAGCTACTGAATGACACACACACACACACACAAAACATCCTCCCTCTCTGTGTTGCAGACCCAGACACCGCGTGCCAGTGCACTTCACACAGGGAGCCACAGGCAGCAGGGGCAATAGCAGCAACAGATGGGCACCAGTGTCTTAAGTACACAGCTACTGAATGACACACACACACACACAAACACACACACACAAACACACGCATGCACACACACACGCATACATGCATACATGCACACTCATACACATGCATCCCCCCACACACACACGTTTGTGAGCATTGTCCAGGGGTCCTGGAGGGCCAAAGTTCCGGTTCTTTATACCTAGTTAATTGATTGGCCAGAGAGTCCACTTACCTGGTGTCTCAGGTCTGAATCAGTCCATGATTAGATGGAATGAATGAAAGCCAGATAAGAAATGTGTCTGCCCTCCAGGCCTGAAATTGAATACCCCTTCGCACAAAAGTAGGTGTTCCCATGTCACACTCACCATGTACTAGCTACTGCTATTGAGCTTATTGCTATCCAGGGGATAAACTGATTATGTACTACAGTACACTGACCAGAACAGGTCTCAGTTTGTAAATCGTACTTTTACTGTAAGTCACAGCTTAGGAAATTGATTTATAATGACGGGTATAACTCTGTCTGGTGAAGAACGGTCAGCAAATACATTTTCACAGGTTCCCTCTCTAACTAAGGGCCTACAGTACATTCCCCGATCACTCAAGCAACCCAGGTTTAGTGAGGGTGATGGATTCTCGAGGTGTTTTTCTTGACTTTCCCTCACCAACCCAGTACCTTCTGATCCAACCAAAGCAGTTGACTTATTCACTATGTGTCACCTGAACTGGGTTCTTAACTTATTTCTAAAACATGACCTTGTGAAAGCCAAAGCCCTCCTTTTCTGCGTACTGCT
The DNA here is from genome assembly GCF_045791955.1 of Oncorhynchus clarkii lewisi. Taxonomy (NCBI): domain Eukaryota; kingdom Metazoa; phylum Chordata; class Actinopteri; order Salmoniformes; family Salmonidae; genus Oncorhynchus; species Oncorhynchus clarkii. The sequence goes on from NC_092148.1 coordinate 34,068,283, forward strand.
AATGCCCCAAATGTTGATGTTGTCCCCCTGAATGTCATTAGCACTGTGTCTCAGTTACACTGCTGTTCCCTCTTATTAGATTGACTTTGAACACAAGCTGTCTCGTTAAGTAGATATACGGCATTGCGTAAAGTATCTTTAGGGTGCAATTCATCCGTGCTTAAGGTTCTGCTGTGACCACTGTGTCCTTCATCCCTGTGGGCTCCTCCTTTGCAGTAAAACCTGACATTAAGGATGGCAGGACGTCATGGGTCTGACTGGCTGATGTCAACGTCACGGGTCCTACGGTTGCCTTGCGGTCGCAAGTGGTAAAGAGGACTGAGCACGAGCGGGAGGAAAAAGATCCAAATGGAAACGGTATTGTGAGCGTTGGTCGTCCTGTGATTTCACCCTTCAGCCACTGATGTGGTGGGCCCAGTGTGGGTTTAGAGGGCATTCTTCTGGAGCAGGAGTTTCATTGGTCCTTGCTTCCATGTGGTCACACAGGATGCCTTATTGACCACGGTGTATTTGATCTGTCACATCTCACCATGTTACAGGTCAACCCTACTCACTGGCACATGCACAACATGAAAAGGAATGTGCAGAGCTAAATCAGAAAAATACGAAAGCTTGAAATTAAATCTGGGAAATGTAGTCGCTGTAAAAAAAGAAGAAAAAAGACCACAAGTGTATAACAATAAAGAATGCCTTTAGTTGTGTATTCTTAAACCTGGTTGTAAATCCCATAAACAGGCATGAGGCCTGTACTACGTTTAATATCTAAATTTAGAGGCATCTAATCTGGAGAATCGTTCTCATCATACGCTGACTTTGATGTGACCTCAGACAAAGGTTATGGACCAAACAATAGTAACAGTTTATTCCTGTGGTAGATGTAAAATACTGTTTAACAATACAGCTGCACACACAGTGCATGCAGAAAGTATTCAGACCTCTTGACGTTTTCCACGTTGTTACATTACAGCCTTATTCTAAAATGGATCAAATGACTTGTTTCCTCATCAACCTACACACAATACCCCATAATGGCAAAACAAAAACAGTTTTTTTAGAAATGTTTGCAAATAGTATAAAAAAATAAAATCAGAAATACCTTATTTACATAAGTATTCAGACGCTTTGCTATGGAGACTAGAAATTGAGCTCAGGTGCATCCTGTTCCCATTGATCATCCTCGAGATGTTCCTACAACTTGATTGGAGTCCACTTGTGGTCAATTCTATTGATTGGACATGATTTGGAAAGGCACACACCTGCCTATATAACGTCCCACAGTTGACAGTGCATGTAAGAGCAAAAACCAAGCCATGAGGTCGAAGGAATTGTCCGTAGAGCGCCGACACAGGATTGTGTCGAGGCACAGATCTGGGGAAGGGTAACAAAAAATTGTCTGCAGCATTGCAGGTCTCCATGAACACAGTGGCCTTCATTATTCTTAAATGGAAGAAGTTTGTACCAACATATTTCTGCAGCATTGAAGGTCCCTGTTTTCTGTGCTGTTTGTTCTTACAAGACCAAGGTAATGTTGATTAGAAAGTCTTTACTTAAGCATCACTCGGTAGCATGCATACAGCTCCATTCAGTGCATAGTAAGTAATGCCTAACTTGGCTCGCTAGTCCCAAGGAACACAATGACCTCCATCAATCTTAAATGGAAGACGTTTGGAACCACCAAGACTATTCCTAAAGCTTGCCGCCCAGCCAAACTGAGCAATCAGGGGAGAAGGGCCTTGGTCAGGGAGGTGACCAAGAACCCGGTGGTCATTCTGGCAGAGCTCCAGAGTTGATCTGTGGAAATGGGAGAACTTTCCAGAAGGACAACCATCTATGCAGAACTCCACCAATCAGACAGAAACCACTCCTCAGTAAAAGGCACATGACAGCCCACTTGGAGTTTGCCAAAAGGCACCTAAAGACTCTCAGACCAAGAGAAACAAGAATCTTGTTGGGATGTTTTAATCGGCAGGGACTGGGAGACTAGCCAGGATCAAGAGAAAGATAAAAGGATGAAAGTAGAGAGGGAACCTTGATGAAAACCTGCTCCAGAGTGCTCAGGACCTAAGACTTGGGCAAAGGTTCACTGTCCAACAGGACAACAACCCTAAGCACACAGCCAAGACAACGCAGGATTGGCTTCGGGACAAGTCTCTGAATGTCCTTGTGTGGCCCAGCCAGAGCCCGGACTTGAACCCGATCGAAAATCTCTGGGGAGACCTGAAAATAGCTGTGCAGCGAAGCTCCCCATCCAGTCTGACAGAGCTTGAGAGGATCTGCAGAGAAGATTGGGAGAAACTCCCCAAATACAGGTGTACAAAGCTTGTACCGTCACACCCAAGAAGACTCGAGGCTGTAATCACTGACAAAGCTGCTTCAACAAAGTACTGAGTAAAGGGTTTGAATACTTATGTAAATGTCATATTTAAATTAGCAACAATTTCTAAATACCTGTTTTTGCTTTGTGTGTAGATTGATGAGGGAAAAAAACTATTTAGATTAATGCTGTAACGTAACAAATTGTGGAAAAAGTAAAGGGGTCTCAATACTTTCTGAATGCACTGTAAATTCCCATTTGTAGAGCATGAGGTTACCTACTACAATACGTCCACAAGATGGGGTCACTGGTATGAGCATGTATGAGCATGAACCATAATGCAGGACTCTTGTGGCAGCCAGAAACAGAAAACAATATGACCCCATTATGTGGCGATGGTTCAGTGACCGCAAGTGTTGATATGGCACATATTGTTTCAATTTCTCCGAATTGTTGTTCGAGGCCATGCGATAGGAAACTCAAAACATGTTCTACCCAAGTTTGATCTTGTGGGCTCTTGTGAAACTGGAATTGAACGGTGATTAAGTTTGATGAACTACAGGCTGTACATGTGAAATGTTGAGTGCCAAAGAACATTTGATGTTTTCTCACTTGATATTACTGGTGATTACAACATATTTATTTGACATACTGAATAGTTTTGATTCCATTTCTTAAAGGCATTTCAACCAACCCCCCAAAAAACACCACATATTTGGATATACAGTATACTGAGCATACCTAACATTAGAAACACCTTCCTAATATTGAGTTGCACAGGGATGCTGGCCCATATTGACTCCAATGCTGACAGTTGTGTCAAGTTGGCTGGATGTCCTTTGGGTTGTGAACCATTCTTGATACACACACGGGGAAAAAAACAGTAGCGTTGCAGTTCTTGCAGTTCTCATCCCCATTCACCCTCTGAATGACACACATACACAATACATGTCTCAATTGTCTCTTTAAAAAATCCTTCCTTAACCATAGCTTTCACCTGGATTCACTTGGTCAGTCTATGTCATGGAAAGAGCAGGTGTTCTTAACGTTTTGTATACTTAGTGTATATATTTATTTGTTGAAAGTATAGATGTTTTCAGTACTATGTGTATGGCGCAACGTCCACTGTGGGCCAAGGTGTATGCAGTCACATTACACAATGTTCTGTTCTCTTGCTGACAAATTCATGGCCATTTAGTAACTCTAACTTCCCAGTCTCCGTGTTGATGTGTGTTGCAGTGGGAGATTGCGTTCTGGTGAGTGTTAGAGGGATATGGCTGTGATTAAAGCAGGCACTAAAGCAAAGGTGGTAATTGAGACCATAAACACTCACTTTCCATTTACCCCTCTAATGAAGCGTTCATGTTTATTTTGAGCGCACAAATTCATCCAAAAATACTGCCGCCACTTAACTCTTCAGGACGTTTTTACCACCCAATAAGATTTGATCAGCGGAACTCGTAACACCTCTCACCTTACCGTTCCTGAACATTTGCACATACCAGGATGTAAATACACACACAATTCCCCCGTGCATGCAGGCAAACACATGCATGCATTCAAAGGGTCAGCCTCAACCATACACACACAGAGAGAGAGAGAGAGAGAGAGAGAGAGAGAGAGAGAGAGAGAGAGAGAGAGAGAGAGAGAGAGAGAGAGAGAGAGAGAGAGAGAGAGAGAGAGAGAGAGAGAGAGAGAGAGAGAGAGAGAGAGAGAGAGAGAGAGAGAGAGAGAGAGAGAGAGAGAGAGAGAGAGAGAGAGAGAGAGAGAATCAGACGAAGAAACACTTGGACCTAGAACAGAACATCTGCTGGCTGGGACTGCTCCTTAGTTTTTCACATCGGAAATTGAGACCATAAAACAGAGGTCTTTACAGCAGTGAGGATGAGATACAGTAGCACTGTGGCTCAGAAGGCACGAGGGGTCAAACCCCAGCCATAACTCCTCGGCACAACACTTATTTTCACCCTTTTTCTCTCCTAACATCCAGAACGACTCTCCGTTTTCTCCCTCACTCTCTAGTTCTTCTCTCTCTCTTTTTCCTGTTGGAGGAGGATGGTATCGTAGCTAACAGACGATGGAGCTGTCAAGCGTGGCAGTGCAGAGTTAGTTTACTGCAGATGTGGGGCCTGGCTGGCCTTCCTGACACCCAGTGTGTAGCTGACACACAGCCACTGGGGGAGATATAGGGCCTCTGGACAGCACAGGAACTGGAAGCTCATAATCATAAATATTAGGAGGATATTTACTTTGTTGCTTTTCTCATCAGTGCAGAATTGTTTTCCATCAAGACAGAAAAGTAAAAGTCATAGCTTGTTCTATTGAGGCGTTCAACTGAAAGCTGTTGGATGGAGCCATAGTTACTGTCACTTTGTGTGATATTTACTTTAATAACGGACGTGTATTCCCCTGGAAGAAGGAAGACATCCAAGATGTCAGAGAGGCTGAGTTAGGGACTTAGCTTGTCAAGTAGAGTTTATGTTCACTGTTTTGACAGAAGCTTTATTATAACTGGAAGTCTTTAACTAAATATCACCTTTTCCTCCTGGCTGCTTAGATTGAAATCTATAAAACATATTTTATTTCCCCTTCACCTCCGCATATATCTATTAGGCCATCTGCGTTTAAAGTCCAACCCGAAAAAGTCAACCATGACTTTTCAATTTGAACGTGTTCACCCACGACTGCGTGGCCACGCACGCCTCCAACTCAATCATCAAGTTTGCGGACGACACAACAGTGGTAGGCTTGATTACCAACAACGACGAGACGGCCTACAGGGAGGAGGTGAGGGCCCTCGGAGTGTGGTGTCAGGAAAATAACCTCACACTCAACGTCAACAAAACTAAGGAGATGATTGTGGACTTTAGGAAACAGCAGAGGGAACACCCCCCTATCCACATCGATGGAACAGTAGTGGAGAGGGTAGCAAGTTTTAAGTTCCTCGGCATACACATCACAGACACACTGAATTGGTCCACTCACACAGACAGCATTGTGAAGAAGGCGCAGCAGCGCCTCTTCAACCTCAGGAGGCTGAAGAAATTCGGCTTGTCACCAAAAGCACTCACAAACTTCTACAGATGCACAATCGAGAGCATCCTGGCGGGCTGTATCACCGCCTGGTACGGTAACTGCTCCGCCCTCAACCGTAAGGCTCTCCAGAGGGTAGTGAGGTCTGCACAACGCATCACCGGGGGCAAACTACCTGCCCTCCAGGACACCTACACCACCCGATGTCACAGGAAGGCCATAAAGATCATCAATGACATCAACCACCCGAGCCACTGCCTGTTCACCCCGCTATCATCCAGAAGGCGAGGTCAGTACAGGTGCATCAAAGCTGGGACCGAGAGACTGAAAAACTGCTTCTATCTCAAGGCCATCAGACTGTTAAACAGCCACCACTAACACTGAGTGGCTGCTGCCAACACACTGACACTGACTCAACTCCAGCCACTTTAATAATGGGAATTGATGGGAAATGATGTAAATATATCACTAGCCACTTTAAACAATGCTACCTTATATAATGTTACTTACCCTACATTATTCATCTCATATGCATACGTATATACTGTACTCTATATCATCGACTGTATCCTTATGTAATACATGTATCACTAGCCACTTTAACTATGCCACTTTGTTTACCTACTCATCTCATATGTATATACTGTACTCGATACCATCTACTGTATCTTGCCTATGCTGCTCTGTACCATCACTCATTCATATATCCTTATGTACATATTCTTTATCCCCTTACACTGTGTACAAGACAGTAGTTTTGGAATTGTTAGTTAGATTACTTGTTATTACTGCATTGTCGGAACTAGAAGCACAAGCATTTCGCTACACTCGCATTAACATCTGCTAACCATGTGTATGTGACAAATAACATTTGATTTGATTTGATTTGATTTGATTCATTTTGGACTTTAACCCGGGGAGCCCAGAATCTAGGCATGTTAATTCACGGTAATCCTTTGAAGCTTCGAACCTGGAGGAAGCTCACTAAGTGTTCCCCTCGCTGTTCCAACTCTAAATGCTATGTGGCGTGGTGGACATTGGGAATGAAACGAATAACACAGGTTGTCAGGTAAGGAAGGAGCTGGGCGGCTATGAGGCCACAGCAATTAGGAAAACTCTGTCCTGCAATTATGCACGACTTCAATAAAATACCTCCAGCACCGCTTTTAAAAGCATTAGTCCAAGGCAAATTAAAAAGTAGAGGGCAATTAAAAGAAATCACTGTATAAATGTTAGCATGTGGACGTTTTTTTAGCTTCTCTTTAGTTAAAAACAAAGAATGCCCTGGAGGCAGGGTTGCGTAGCTGCTGAATATTACTACGTACATGTGTATTAAATAAGGCCCCATTATAATCAAAACACCTTAGTTCATATATTTGTGTTGATTTTTTAGTAGTTCACTGAATAACTTCAAGGAAAACAGCTTCAGTAGCAATCATAAGTACAAGGTAATGTATATTCTACAGTACATAAAGGGTGTATATTTTGTGATCCTTATTCTTATCTGGGGACAGATGATGCTTCCACGTGAGTGCGCCTTGTTCTTGTGCTCAGTTTTCACAGTTTAGATAGACCTTTTCCTAATCAAACATTGAGTTTTCAGAATATCATGCAACAATTGGCAATAACATACTCTGGAGAAAATAAAACAATCCTATGTAGGAAATTGATCCCCACATGAAAAGCTCTTACACACGCTCATATCCAAAACGACTTTCAATCAGTAAATTCAATTTAAGTCTAGAAGTAGGGCCTTATTAAATCCAAACAGATGGCCGGATATACACTACATGGCCAAAAGTATGTGGACACCTGCTCGTCGAACATCTCGTTCCAAAATCACGGGCATGACAGGTTCTCAATCGCTTTGGCTCATTTTTTTGAAACAGTCTTAACATTCTCTAAACTGTAACTGCAATTGTCACAACTGTTTTATGGGACATCACAACTCTATTGTATTTCTGAAAAATGTAGTAACTCACCCAAGACATTTAATTCATGCTTCAAAACCTAGTTATTCTGTCAGTAAATTGGCCAATGCCACCAAAATTAAACGTTTTTTTGTCATCGTGTGAGCAGTACTGGTCAAAATGTTTCTATGTTTTTTCACCATGGCAGTCAACCCTGGAAATGTTTGTGATGTACAAATGTCAGTTTTGGTCTACTTTTTTGTTGACACTGACTGTTTCCAGTACTATACAAAAAGGGCAGTTTGGTCTAACTGAATGCTATTGTGTATCACACTGAGCTTTTTAGATACCGATTTCAACAGTAGGTAAACGATTACTGTGAAAAGTCAATACTGTACAATACTGTAGTACACAGAAAAAGGATATGAACATTTGTATGTATACAGTACATTTATTTTGTAGCAATGTGCTACATGTAAACATAAAATGCACATTGCAAGATCATTTTTACATATTTCTTACATGTAAAGTCATACAGTGGGGAGAACAAGTATTTGATACACTGCCGATTTTGCAGGTTTTCCTATATACAAAGAGGTCTGTAATTTTTATCATAGGTACACTTCAAGTGTGAGAGACGGAATCTAAAACAAAAATCCAGAAAATCACATTGTCTGATTTTTAAGTAATTCATTTTCATTTTATTGCATGACATAAGTATTTGATCACCTACCAACCAGTATGAATTCCGGCTCTCACAGACCTGTTAGTTTTTCTTTAAGAAGCCCTCCTGTTCTCCACTCATTACCTGTATTAACTGCACCTGTTTGAACTCGTTACCTGTATAAAAGAACATATCCACACACTCAATCAAACAGACTCCAACCTCTCCACAATGGCCAGCCAAGAACTACACGGCAGGACCTGGTCAATGACCTGAAGAGAGCTGGGACCACAGTCTCAAAGAAAACCATTAGTAACACACTACGCCGTCATGGATTAAAATCCTGCAGAGCACGCAAGGTCCCCCTGCTCAAGCCAGCGCATGTCCAGGTCCGTCTGAAGTTTGCCAATGACCATCTGGATGATCCAGAGGAGGAATGGGAGAAGGTCATGTGGTCTGATGAGACAAAAATAGAGCTTTTTGGTCTAAACTCCACTCGCCGTGTTTGGAGGAAGAAAAAGGATGAGTACAACCCCAAGAACACCATCCCACCCGTGAAGCACGGAGGTGGAAACATCATTCTTTGGGGATGCTTTTCTGCAAAGGGGACAGGACGACTGCACCGTATTGAGGGGAGGATGGATGGGGCCATGTATTGCGAGATCTTGGCCAACAACCTCCTTCCCTCAGTAAGAGCATTGCAGATGGGTCGTGGCTGGGTCTTCCAGCATGACAACGACCCGAAACACACAGCCAGGGCAACAAAGGAGTGGCTCCGTAAGAAGCATCTCAGGGTCCTGGAGTGGCCTAGCCAGTCTCCAGACCTAAACCCAATAGAAAATCTTTGGAGGGAGCTGAAAGTCCGTATTACCCAGCGACAGCCCCAAAACCTGAAGGATCTGGAGAAGGTCTGTATGGAGGAGTGGGACAAAATCCCTGCTGCAGTGTGTGCAAACCTGGTCAAGAACTACAGGAAACGTAAGATCTCTGTAATTGCAAACAAAGGTTTCTGTACCAAATATTAAGTTCAGCTTTTCTGATGTATCAAATACTTATTTCATGCAATAAAACGCTAATTAATTACTTAAAAATCATACAATGTGATTTTCTGTATTTTTGTTTTAGATTCCGTCTCTCACATTTGAAGTGCACCTATGATAAAAAATACAGACCTCTACATGCTTTGTAAGTAGGAATACCTGCAAAATTGGCAGTGTATCAAATTCTTGTTCTCCCCACTGTATATAGTGAACAGAAAATTTGCCACATGATATCCGTGCTAAAAAAAAAAAAAACCCTGTGGTAGTTCTGTAAAAAAAATCAAAACATTGTACCTCCTCACAGTACATAACACTACAAATTCCCATCTTCTTGGTGGACATCATGTCGCTCTTGTTGGTCTGGCCCGAGATTTTCGTCAACATCACGGCTGATGTTTTCCCTTGTGATGCTCCTTGAGTGGCGCAACCATCCCCTGCAATGATCGCCTGTGATGTCCTCACAAGCAGCATTCATGGCATCTAACAGAGACATCTGATCTTGTGCCCGATAATCATATACTTTCCACCGCCATGCTGAGAAAAACTCTTCTATCAGATTCAGGAATGGGGAGGATGGTGGAAGAAACCACACGGTTATCCTTTCATGCGCAGCAAACCATTCCCTAACAATGTTGGTTCGGTGGAAGCTGACATTATCCCACACAATGACATCATTTGACAAATACAGTGCCTTGCGAAAGTATTCGGCCCCCTTGAACTTTGCGACCTTTTGCCACATTTCAGGCTTCAAACATAAAGATATAAAACTGTATTTTTTTGTGAAGAATCAACAACAAGTGGGACACAATCATGAAGTGGAACGACATTTATTGGATATTTCAAACTTTTTTAACAAATCAAAAACTGAAAAATTGGGCGTGCAAAATTATTCAGCCCCTTTACTTTCAGTGCAGCAAACTCTCTCCAGAAGTTCAGTGAGGATCTCTGAATGATCCAATGTTGACCTAAATGACTAATGATGATAAATACAATCCACCTGTGTGTAATCAAGTCTCCGTATAAATGCACCTGCACTGTGATAGTCTCAGAGGTCCGTTAAAAGCGCAGAGAGCATCATGAAGAACAAGGAACACACCAGGCAGGTCCGAGATACTGTTGTGAAGAAGTTTAAAGCCGGATTTGGATACAAAAAGATTTCCCAAGCTTTAAACATCCCAAGGAGCACTGTGCAAGCGATAATATTGAAATGGAAGGAGTATCAGACCACTGCAAATCTACCAAGACCTGGCCGTCCCTCTAAACTTTCAGCTCATACAAGGAGAAGACTGATCAGAGATGCAGCCAAGAGGCCCATGATCACTCTGGATGAACTGCAGAGATCTACAGCTGAGGTGGGAGACTCTGTCCATAGGACAACAATCAGTCGTATATTGCACAAATCTGGCCTTTATGGAAGAGTGGCAAGAAGAAAGCCATTTCTTAAAGATATCCATAAAAAGTGTTGTTTAAAGTTTGCCACAAGCCACCTGGGAGACACACCAAACATGTGGAAGAAGGTGCTCTGGTCAGATGAAACCAAAATTGAACTTTTTGGCAACAATGCAAAACGTTATGTTTGGCGTAAAAGCAACACAGCTCATCACCCTGAACACACCATCCCCACTGTCAAACATGGTGGTGGCAGCATCATGGTTTGGGCCTGCTTTTCTTCAGCAGGGACAGGGAAGATGGTTAAAATTGATGGGAAGATGGATGGAGACAAATTCAGGACCATTCTGGAAGAAAACCTGATGGAGTCTGCAAAAGACCTGAGACTGGGACGGAGATTTGTCTTCCAACAAGACAATGATCCAAAACATAAAGCAAAATCTACAATGGAATGGTTCAAAAATAAACATATCCAGGTGTTAGAATGGCCAAGTCAAAGTCCAGACCTGAATCCAATCGAGAATCTGTGGAAAGAACTGAAAACTGCTGTTCACAAATGCTCTCCATCCAACCTCACTTAGCTCGAGCTGTTTTGCAAGGAGGAATGGGAAAAAATTTCAGTCTCTCGATGTGCAAAACTGATAGAGACATACCCCAAGCGACTTACAGCTGTAATCGCAGCAAAAGGTGGCGCTACAAAGTATTAAGCACGCCCAATTTTTCAGTTTTTGATTTGTTAAAAAAGTTTGAAATATCCAATAAATGCCGTTCCACTTCATGATTGTGTCCTACTTGTTGTTGATTCTTCACAAAAAAATACAGTTTTATATCTTTATGTTAGAAGCCTGAAATGTGGCAAAAGGTCGCAAAGTTCAAGGGGGCCGAATACTTTCGCAAGGCACTTTATAACTAAACCTCTTTCGCGTTCTGGTATTAGGTCTCCGTAAAGTGTATTGAGGAAGGCCAGGAGAAGTTGGGTGTTATAGTGCCCAATGTGTGGAATATGTGTGCTCACACCATTTTCAGAAATGGCAGCACACATTGTAATATTGCCTGGTGTGCCAATTGTGACTCGGCGTCCAATGAGATTGTTGCCATGTCTCCTGCCTTTGGCCAGATTGAACCCAGCCTCGTCCACAAAAATAAGAATGTGGGTCATTTCATGTCCTTCCAGCTCCATTATTCTCTATATAGTAACACAGAAACAAAATATAAAGATAGTTTTATATAGCCTATTCTAGAATCAGAGAGTATAGTAAAGTATAAGTGTTTTCTGTTCTTATGGGTATCTACAACTTCAAGAAGTATATACAGGCATCATTGAAGTACAGTAAAACTCCCTGTACAATATACCACGCGCACACCAATGGTTTACCTGAACATACTGCTACTGCAGCTCCTACCTGGACATACTGCTACCGCAGCTCCTACCTAAGGAACGGACATGGAACGAGACAGGAACAGCGTCAGCATACAAGAAAACAAAGACAAAAAACAATCAATGCATCAGCATTGTTCTACCTGTACATACTGCTACCGCATATCCTACCTGGACATACTGCTACCGCAGTTCCTACCTGGACATACTGCTACCGCATCTCCTACCTGGACATACTGGTACCACAGCTCCTACCTGGACATACTGCTACCGCAGCTCCTACCTGGACGTACTGCTACCGCAGCTCCTACCTGGACATACTGGTACCACAGCTCCTACCTGGACATAATACTACCGCAGCTTCTACCTGGACATACTGGTATCGCAGCTCCTACCTGAACATACTGGTACCGCAGCTCCTACCTGGACATATTGGTACCGCAGCTCCTACCTGAGCATACTGGTACCGCAGCTCCTATCTGGACATACTGGCAACGCAGCTCCTACCTGGACGTACTGCTACCGCAGCTCCTACCTGGACATACTAGTACCGCAGCACCTACCTGGACATACTGGTACCGCAGCTCCTACCTAGACATACTGCTACCGCAGCTCCTACCTGGACATACTGGTACCGCAGCTCCTACCTGGACATACTGGTACCGCAGCTCCTACCTGAACATACTGGTACCGCAGCTCCTACCTGGACATACTGGTACCGCAGCTCCTACCTAGACATACTGCTACCGCAGCTCCTACCTGGACATACTGCTACCACAGCTCCTACCTGGACATACTGGTACCGCAGCTCCTACCTGGACATACTGGTACCGCAGCTCCTACCAGTACATACTGGTACCGCAGCTCCTACCTGGACATACTGGTACCGCAGCTCCTACCTAGACATACTGCTACCGCAGCTCCTACCTGGACATACTGCTACCGCAGCTCCTACCTGGACATACTGCTACCGCAGCTCCTACCTGGACATACTGCTACTGCATCTCCTACCTGGACATAGTGCTACCGCAGCTCCTACCTGGACATACTGGTACCACAGCTCCTACCTGGACATACTGCTACCGCAGCTCCTACCTGGACATACTGGTACTGCAGCTCCTTCACTCTGTCACGATTCCTCTCAAATGGCACCTTGTAGAGTTGTTTCATAGTCATTAGATTTTTTTCAAAAGTCTGTCTATAGTGGAAATGCCGACAGAATTGATTTGCCAAGATATGGTTGCCATTTATGATTGCACTTTGGATCTCTCTTAGCCTGATGGAATTGTTGGCTATGACCATGTTTCAAATGTCTTGTTCTTGCTGATGGTTGAATACTGCTGCTCTGCCACCAGCATGTGGTCGTTGTGCAGTCCTATATATGACATGTAGAATTCACCAATAGATCGTGTTACAGATAGTATATTGTATTGAAATTATGCTGTATTACTGTGTATTCCTCATACATATCTTACGGTACATTGTGACTTGCATTTACCTTTATAACTTTTCTGTATTGTTGTGAATGAAATGCTGTAACAGAAGTAAACAACGAGTGCATATTTACCTGATTTCCCTACTGAATGTTTGCACAATTGATGACTGTCACGTCTGCTCCCGCTCATCCCTCCCCTGGCGCTTGAGGGCGCCAGGCTGCCCGGCATCACGCACTCCTGCCATCAATGACGCACACCTGCCTTCCCTCGTCACGCGCTTCAGCGATATTGGACTCACCTGGACTCACTCATCACCTGTTTATTACCTCCCCTATATTTGTCAGTTCCCCTGCTCTGTTCCCTGCTGATGCATTGATTGTTTGTTGTCTTTGTTTTCTTGTATGCTGACGCTGTTCCTGTCTCGTTCCATGTCCGTTCCTTATTAAATGTTTGACTCCCCGTACCTGCTTCGTCTCTCCAGCGTCAATTCCATGTGACACATGACACTGTGAACCTGTTTACATTAGGCTGTACTCTCTGACCAGCCTCTTCCATTGTAAGACCGTGGTTTATGACATGGTCCACAATCGTGGCTCTGATTTCATCAGGGACTCTTATTCTTTGTCTCCACTCTTCTTGGGAAGGCTTTCCACTAGATGTTTGAACATTGCTGTGGGGACTTGCTTCCATTCAGCCACAAGAGCATTAGTGTGGCCTGGCACTGATTTTGGGCGATTAGGCCAGTCACAGTCGACGTTCCAATTCATCCCAAAGGGGTTCGATGGGGTTGAGGTCAGGGGTCTGTACAGGCCAGTCAAGCTTTACACTACTGCAGCCAACGTTTGGCATTGAGCATGGTGATCAAGCTTGTGTACGTCTGCTTGGCCATGGAAACCCATTTCATGAAGCTCCCGACGAACAGTTCTTGTGCTGACGTTGCTTCCAGAGGCAGTTTAGAACCCGTAGTGGGTGTTGCAACCGAGGACAGACGATTGTTACACGCTACGCGCTTCGGCACTCAGCGGCCCCATTCTGTGGGCTTGTGTGGCCTACCACTTCGCAGCAGAGCCCTTGTTGCTCCTAGACGTTTCCACTTCACAATAACAGCACTTACAGTTGACCAGGGCACCTCTAGCAGGGCAGAAATTTGATCTGCCCCTGACTTGTTGGAAAGGTGTAATTCTATGAAGGCGCCACGTTGAAAGTCACTGAGTTCTTCAGTATGGGCCATTCTACTGCCAATGTTTGTCCATCGACTGTATACACCTGTCAGCAACGGTGGGGCGGAAAATAGCCAAATCCACTCATTTGAAGGGGTGTCCACATTCTTTTGTCAATGTAGCTTAAGTAAAACATTACATTTCACATCTGCATTCTTACAGTGTACAGATTTTAGTCCCAGAAACTCAAGGTTTGAGGTTTAAGGTTTGATTAAGTAAAGTAAAGACCAATAGAGAGGCATATGTGAAAGGTGCACATCCGAGCAGGATAGTGTAGAATGCTGAAGGCTGTGAGCCACTCAAACCTTCCTCTCAAACCCATGTCTCCAGCTCCCTCTATGGCCTCTGACCCACACCCTGTATTACCAGACCTCAGAAGAACCTTCATTTACGTGACCTAACTCCGTGCTTGCCCGAATATGATCTCCTCTTCCTAAAGTCACTGGGTGTCGCCTCACATCAGAGAGAGACGAGAGTCGGGACAGATGAGTTTCCACATGAAGAACGAAACTGTCTGGCCAAATCCACTTTTCCCCCATATTAAAATGGGTATTTCCGAGCTGTCAGAGGGTCTGGGTTTTGAGTGTCTCTCCAGTGAAAGAGGACTTCGTTTCACTATAGGTTCTCTCAATCCCTCGCAACTCCCTCCCTCTCATAACATGTGGGCAGCGGGTTCCCCATGGATCACAAACCAGCGCGGCGCTGGGCTGGCAAGCGGCTCACTTTTCACTTAGCTTCACGCACTAATTTACTGAGACCCGAGACTGCTCCGTGTCCGCGGTGCGATTCCCACGTTCCAGCTGAGAAAATATATCATTAGTCCCTTACCATGTAATAGTTGCCACGTTAAGTTATAAAAGCTGGGTGTAAAGCAACATGGATCAAATAGGAGCTATTTCCAATGTGCCTCATTTTGACAGCATGCTGGAAGAAATGGTGGGACGAGAAACCAACGAAAGAAGGACATAACGTGGTGTTGAAAAAGCCCATTTTGCTTACTAAATAGTCCTGCGTGGCTGCAAGACGGCAGGGGCGGCAGGGTAGCCTAGTGGTTAGAGTGTTGGACTAGTAACCGGAAGGTTGCAAGTTCAAACCCCCGAGCCGACAAGGTACAAATCTGTCGTTCTGCCCCTGAACAGGCACTGTTCCTAGGCCGTCATTGAAAATAAGAATTTGTTCTTAACTGACTTGCCTGGTTAAATAAAGGTAAAATAAAAATAAATAAAAGACAAGGCTAAGCATTTCCATTGTGAATGTCTCAATAATGTAATACAAGTGCTAGTGTATGTATGTCTTTACGAGTCTGTTTTCCCGAGTTATTTTGATGACTTAACTTTGTAAGCAAATTAAGATCTCAGGCTAATTCTAGTCAAGTAGGTAGGCTAGGCTTACAGTAATAGTAGACAGAGGATGGAGATTCAAGCTATTTCCACCACTAGAGAGACATTGAATGAATAAAGGACGTTTATTGGCTTGCCTGAGGTTAAGCTTCTTACTTTACAGCATAGTTATGTAGACATGGTTTTTAGGTGCTTTAGTAGTGAAAAGGTTTAATACGTGGGGTCATTGACAGCTAAAATAAGAGCAGGTGTGTGTGTAATTCCCTTGGGTAGATAGATAGCTGAACAAACTTGAGGGCTGCTGTGAAGACCCTTTTTTGGCATGAGCACCACAGCTCTGAGAGGTTTTCACTTCACAAACATTTTTACAACTTCAACTGTAATCTACA
This sequence comes from Oncorhynchus clarkii lewisi, assembly GCF_045791955.1. Lineage (NCBI taxonomy): Eukaryota > Metazoa > Chordata > Actinopteri > Salmoniformes > Salmonidae > Oncorhynchus > Oncorhynchus clarkii. The sequence continues at coordinate 34,084,396 of NC_092148.1, forward strand.
ACTGAGAAGGCCACGGCGCACAGCAACCTCCTCTAAACAACCACGCCACAGTGCCACACTAAATGGCTAAATATATCTGCCTCCATCAAGAAAGGAAGATATAAAACAGTTGAGCCTGATGACGTTAGCCTGTCGGGGGTTAATTAAGTAGTACAGGACCAGAGTTGGGGAAGCTACTCTCAAAATATAGTTTACCAAGCTACCAATTACTTCACACTAGAAGAAGTTAATCTACACTAAAGCTACCCATAAGAAAAATATAGTTTACTTAACTAAAGCTACTTTTACTTCATGAAAGATAAAATCATATAGAATTCTGTAATGTCATAGAATACAAATTGCAAGAACAGATCACTCTGTAGTCAGATGTTAATAGAATGTGTAATTTATCCCATTAAACACAAAAGCATTGTTTCAAGTGAGAATTAGGCAGGTCTGATGCCTGAAAAGGAAAGGAAATTATTGTGTTGCTCCAGAAGTTAGCTACACGCTACATGGCAAGAAAGTAATTAACTACTGAAAACACTACCAATATTTGAATTTAGTTAAACTACAGTACCACCAAGCTACTGCAAAATGTAGTTAAATGACTAGTTGAAATACATGTAGTTAGTTCACTACTCCCCAACACTGCACAGGACATAGTAAATAAGAGACCAACACAACTTGTGTAACTGGATGGATCCACATGGTGGCCATGATGTGACCAGCTCCTCTCACATACCTCTTCCATGCTCAGAGACCCCTGCTTAGATGGATGTGTTGTGTCTACACACTGTTCATCCCTCGAGCTTGGATTGTGTAGATTCTAAAGATGCGTTCAAGTTCGGCCGTGTCCCATTAAGGCTCAATTATGCGCCATGGGAAGCCATTTTCAAAAAATAAATAATTTTCCTTCGTTTCGTAATCACAAGTGCACAAGGCATTCATGTGGCAGCAATTTGGCCGGCTGACACTCAGTGGAGAGCGAGCCTGACCCCCCCCCCCCCCCGACACCCTCTCAAAAGCCACATCTATAGGGCAGGAACCAGCAATGCACTAACTGGCAGCCCCAGCCCATTAAAGGAGGGCAGTCTGGTGTGTGTGCAGGTCCTAACCAGAGGCTCTGGGCAAGCTGTTCCTAACCAGTACAGCCGCCTCCTCGGTAATGAGCATGACAGCCTATTGTAACAGTATTAAACCAGAAACATGTCACCCTGCTCAGTACCTCAGTAAACTCTATATACCACCATTCATACAGTCTCACATGGCTTTTTTAACGGATGCTTCAAACAAGCGTCCATGTTACTTAGCACATCGTTCAAAAACGGAATCAAATCAGCATGCTCTCCTTTTGTAATCCCTCATTCACTTTTCATTCATATATCTTTTATCGGGGTTACTGCGATCATTAAAAAAGGTCTTGAATTAAAACAAAATCCATACACGCATTTTTATTGCATCCTCATATTATAAAAAAAAAGGAGAGCAGTTCCACATTTTGCTTCCTCAGTAGTAGAACACCGGTTTTTGTTAGTGCAAGTGCTCCCTTGAACTAGTTTCATTGCCACCGAATGAGAGAGCCCTTTGACACGGAGCAGAAGACATCATCCGCTTACAAGGTCTCACAATAAAAGCCATGCGTGCTGCAATAAGCTCTGCTTTGTTTCCAATACACCCACGTTAAAACATTTATTAGGCTAATTACACCGGTCTCCCATTGAATTCTCTTCCTGTGTTTACAGATGCCTTGGCAGAGTTCCCATGTCACAACATCTTTTTATCCGTGGCTGTGCACATTGCCAGAGGAAGGAGGGAAAAGAAGCACATTAGCCTACAATGTGAATTATGGAGAGAAGTTCCCCCTAGTTGCCCTTTGTTCACCTTCACTCTGATGTGACGTTACCCACCATAAGTGACATACTGTAGCTAATAGGTCAGCTTGGGTGTCACCATATTAAATGTCACTATATTTGAGGAAATACAGCATACCATACGTGCGTGTATGCATGCATGTGTGTGAGTGAGAGCGTGACCTTTGTACCAAGGAAGAGGCTGCTTCAACCAATGAAAAAACATAGATGAGAGCGGAATAACCCCACCCCCTCTTCCAAGATTACTTTGACTTGCACATCCTCTAATGCAGGGATCATCAACTATATGTAGATTCCATTTTTTTTTCTTGAGCTGATGGTTGGGGGGCTGGATCATAATTACAAATAATATAATGTAGTGACTGCAAATTGACTGCAATAAGCTGTTGACTAAAATCATTTCAAATCATTTCAAACCTTGCTTACATTTGTATACGATCACCATTACGATCACTATTATGCATGGGAATACAGATTTCCATATTTTTGGTCACTCTGATGTCCAAACAATGAAAATGATAAATATATTTTGTTTTAATGGGGGGGGAGACGGGGAGACTTGGGGGGCCATATAAAACCACCTGTGGGCCAAATTTGTCCCTTGGGCCGCCAGTTGGGGAGCCCTGCTCTAATGGTTAGCAGTTTGCAAATTCTCCAGAAAACGAAATAATCCCTGGAGATATGTATTCCTGGTAGCAAGACCTCATGCCTCAAGATGACATATTCTAATGGGACCATGTTGGATGTGAGGAGTAACTGTCACAGGTGTGACTGATGGCCCCTTTTCATTCAGCTAATGCAGCAAGCATTTTCACATTGATTATGTGACTTCAATGTGTATAAAAACCTACTCTTTTGGTGTTCTAGGTGGCTGTCCACAGGAAGTGAATGCAGTCCACAGGTATGGCAGGTGCTTGTATGTAGAGAGCTAATGGCAGGTCCTTGTGTGCAGAGAGCAAATGGGGGGGTCCTTGTGTGCAGAGAGATATTGGCAGGTCCTTGTGTGCAGAGAGATAATGGCAGGTCCCTGAGTGCAGAGAGGTAATGGAGTCATTTGCTTAGTGCACATGGATAATGGAGTTGTTTGAGCTATGGAGAACTTTAGAAATTGGACACCTGCCTCCTGGGCTGCATCACTTCCTGTTTCCCTTTGTGTTTGGTTTGATGATTTTGGTATTTTAAACTATGCATTGGCTAGCAAAGCTGTGGAATGTACACTACCTGAGCCACATGCTCTATTAAATATTCTGTGTTTTTGTTTTTTTAATACATTTAAAAAAAAAAACATTGTTTGGTCTCTACTTCACTCTGCCTGCTCAACCCAAATCCAAAAGAACCTCACTTATCCAACACTTGACATACCTTTAGCAGGCTGTTTGTCTAGAACTCATTACTGGTGGACTCAGGTCTGGAAACGGTTGACAGTTTGAGCTGTATTACCCAGTTGTGTTGTGCCCACAACCATGAGGTAATTCAGCCCTGCATTGACCTAGTGCTTTGTCGAATCTCTTGATAGCCTGTTGGTGATTTACCATATCAACCATCGTCAATGATTTGCTCCCACCTTCTAGAACCGTTTTGAGTTGTTTCAGGGAGAGAAACTTTTAGTCAATGTGGGTAGTGAATGGTTGTGTTATTTTTTTTACATTTTTTTACCAGGACATCAAATCCAATTGTATTGGTCACATACACATATTTAGCAAATGTAGCAAATGTTATTGCGGGTGTAGCGAAATGCTTGTGTTCCTAGCTCCAAAAGTGCAGTAGTATCGAACAATTCCCCACAAGACACACAAATCTAAAGGAATGGAATTAAGAAATATATAAATATTAGGACGAGCCATGTCAAAGTGGCATTGACTAAAATACAGTATATGCATATGAGATGAGTAAAGCAGTATGTAAACATTATTAATAGGATCTGCCCCTTTTTTCAATTTTTGTCTAAAATGACATACCCAAATCTAACTGCCTGTAGCTCAAGGATATAAGCAAGGATATGCATATTATTGATACCATTTGAAAGGAAACACTTTAAAGTTTGTGGAAATGTGAAATTAATGTAGGAGTATATAACACCTTAGATATGGTAAAAGATAACACACAGCCCCACTCTCCTTAATTTGTTCACCAACAGGGAGATAGGGCTGTTGGCCAGGGTGGCATGTGTGCTATTGTATTATGTTAGGCATGGATGGATCGCACCTCGCTGTTATAATGACCACTAAGTTCATTAATGGCATGGTATTTAATTTAGTGAAAAAATGTATAGAAAACATAGACTGAGATTCAGTGGCATGGCACACGAACAGATGCGTGATACGGACATAGGCCAGAGAGGTCAAGGCATTGTGTGTTCACACATTGTAATCAGCTGCCAGTTGCTGTGGCATATGTGTGATCTGTCTGATTGTGAGTGGTTGTCAAAGGCGTATGTGTGTGGGCACTAGTAAACCCATGGTCTCCATAAGCCTATTGGTTTTGGGCTTAACCCCACCACAGAGACTGGAGCCTGCCTGCTAGACTCCCACTCTCATAGACAGACCTCAGAGCAGCCAACCATTGCAGGGGGTTGAACAGTACACTGCCATGCTTCGCGCCCAGACAGATGCCTGCTGTACACCCCCGTACCAGCACAACCGCTGCCAAGCCGAGCCACACAGGGAGACAGACAATGCAGTCAGAGAGCTAGGTCCGGCAGCTGTCTTGCGAGCACACACACGCGGGAATGCACAAACAGGCATGCACGCACACACACATAGACCATGTGGTTTATTTTATTTCACACAATGCATACAAGCCAGGCAGGCAACATCAATTAAATGTCTGTCTCATTGGTTTGCTCCAATAAATCTGTCTCTATAAATCTTCACGGCAGTGTTTTAAAGTGAAGAAATTTCCACGCAGGGCAGCAAACTGAGGATCCCACAGGATGCTATCATTGTTAGTCATTTGATTAGCAGACAAAACATGTTAAACGCTACTGACGGTCCTGCTGAAGTACTTTAGTGAGGATTTGATAGTACAGCCTGAATATAGCATTTATATCTCTGCTCCGATGTATTAATTGCTAATTCCTCCACTTTCCCAGAGAATAAGTACATGCTATTGATTTATATCCCAGAAAATCTACTGTTTGTTTGTTTGGTAATTTGATACTTGGTAGGTGGATTTGTTCAGCCTACTGTAAAAACAAATCACTGTGATAATTAGACGACCACATTAAAATACACACACACACACACACATACACACACACACACACATACACACACACACACACACACACACACACACACACACACACACACACACACACACACACACACACACACACACACACACACACACACACACACACACACACACACACACACACACACACACACTCACACACACCCCAGAGGGATGTAGCTTGTACATGTACTGAAATATCGCCTGTTCTGTTCACACACACACTTATAGATGAAAGATTACAAGCAATCTTTCCCTGTTCTAGAAGCAGAGGAACTATACTGCCTTGCAATAACCAGTGCCTTGAGATAATTATTAATTAAATTATTAATTTAAATTGATTGTTGTGGATAATGTGCAGTTATATGGATTGCGCTGTCTGTCAGGCTACCTCCCATTAGTCATTACTTTCATATAATTGATCACTTTAACCAAAAATAAGTCCTGAGTGTGAAATAGTGACTGAACCACAGATCACACTTCACACCCAGACCTGGGAACAATTGACATGAGGTCACGACCTCCCCTATGGCTAGTTGATTAAACCCATTTCTGAGACCCATCGCACAATGCAGCCAATAAAAGCTGGCGCTGGCTGCTGAGGAGGAAAGACGGGCAGGCGGGAGTCTGAGGGGGGGCTGATGGAGTGGAGGGTGTTCTATGGCTGGCTCCATGGCTCCAGACAACAGAGGAGTCAGGAGAGACAGCAGCCATGACACCCTGCTGCAGCCTGGCCCGGTTCCAGCCCAGACCAGACCCACACCTACCAACTCTAAGAGGAGACCGCCATCGCTGGCTGGAAGCAGGAAACAACAGGCTCCTTATTGCGGTGTAGATTATGTGTGGTGACGTTTGTGAGTGTGTGTGCACGCGTGCGTGCGTGCATATGTGTGTTTATGTGTGTGGTGTGACTGGATGAAGATTTCCACTCAAGATCCTCCAAATCGAGGCAGAGGTTGACTATGAAGCATGGCGCTGCATAATCCCCCGCTCAATGAAGGCATGGGGGAAAGTGGGGTGAGCATTCCAGGACAATGAGACCCCATTACCCTCTACTTTACTTATACCCTCCTAACCACACTTAACCCCTCTCACCATGAATGCACGACTCTTGGCTCTCATGCTCAAATGGCCCCCCTGGAACCTGTGCTCCCCTACATGATAGAGGACACCCATTTCTTGAGGGGCCACTTGTGTCAGCTCCATGGAACAGACATGGCCCTTTTGGGCCTATGCTGGTCACCTTATATCCAACACGAGTGGTCTTAACATGGTTTAATGAGAGCTGTTGTTGATGAATTCTCCCTTGAAACCAGTGGTAACGCAGCTACTAGGCACATATAAAAAGTCAATGAATGGAGAAGGGCTGCCAAAAAAAGGGGGGAAAATAGTAGTCTTCGTGGACGTCCTTACCAGCTGGCTCCCGAGCTAAATACAGTTAGTTATGCCCATGGCTCTCTGTCTGCCTGTAAGGGGAATTGTTTGCTCCGCTAGGTAATCACTAATGTTTTTTAAGTGCACAGTATGATTCAGCTGGGGTCATAAAGACCATGTGTGTCACATCCTGAATGGAAGGACAGGGTCCCTGTGCTTATTTCCCTCAGGTGAAGGTAGGTGGAGGTAAGGGGAAATGGTTGTGTGTTTTCATTGTTTGGGCCTCACTGTTGATTTATTGAACTTGAGAAAAAAAAGCAACACTCTCTCCATGGTGCTGCTGGTGGTGGTACACCATCAGCAAAATGAGTCATTGGAAAGGAGAAGAGGAATGTTAGGTGAAACAGACCGAAAACGACTGCCAAGCCCCTAAGGAAACCTCATACCAGGTCAGGAATATAATATATTCTGCACCTGTTGAAATGTAACTAAAGAAACACAGCCCAAGGCAATAAGTCATATACAGTATATCCCCCTACTTGACAAAGTCGAAGTCTGGACATGACAAATATCCCCCTACTTGACAAAGTCGAAGTCTGGACATGACAAATATCCCCCTGCTTGACAAAGTCGAAGTCTGGACATGACAAATATCCCCCTGCTTGACAAAGTCGAAGTCTGGACATGACAAATATCCCCCTACTTGACAAAGTCAAAGTCTGGACATGACAAATATCCCCCTACTTGACAAAGTCGAAGTCTGGACATGACAAATATCCCCCTACTTGACAAAGTCGAAGTCTGGACATGACAAATATCCCCCTACTTGACAAAGTCAAAGTCTGGACATGACAAATATCCCCCTACTTGACAAAGTCGAAGTCTGGACATGAGAAATATCCCCCTACTTGACAAAGTCGAAGGCTGGCCATTTGAAAGAATCAAACAGAACATGATGACGCGCAGTGTAAACAGGAAACAATTGACTTCAGTAAGAATCATTAGGTTGGTCCATCTCTCTCCAGCAGTGGGGACAGATATAAGAGGTCTGACAGCTATAATCACGAGCACTGCCTAAGATAGCCACCTTCAAAGCCTCACTTCAGCTGCACTCAGGCAGAACACACCAGCATTAGCTATGGAGTCCCATTACCGGGCCTGGTCCCTTTCAATTACCCATCCGATTTGTCTCCCGAGAACGCAGAGAGAGGGTCACAGACAATTACCTTTTATTTACATATTTATTTATGCCTGTAATAAACATGTTACTTAGCAACTTTTTCTTAATGAAGCCAATCTGCTTTTCAAAAGGACGTGGATACCGGATACCATTTTGCAATTATGAGGGAATTTGTCCGAATTTGGTGGATGAAAGACATGGCGTTTTTGCCTTCATTCTGTGCCTCTGCATATGATAGCTGACATATGGTAAACTTGTAGAAAGCCTTAGACTGGTTTCATTGTACCTACTCTGTGCTGCCTGCAACAGGCTATGCCAAGCGTCATCATAGCCCATGTGAACGCTAATAGTTCCAGATTTCCTTCAGCTCAAAGGGCAACCGATGCCCAATTATATAGTTATTAAACACAGCAAATGATTTCAACGTTTATTGTCCCGGGCAATGTTATTAACCCACCGATGTCATAACTTCCACTTCTGCCATCTGGGGTTGGAACGAATGTGTCACTCACAAAGTGCTGCACATTTGAAGTAGCTGAAGAGAGGGACTGCAATATATGTATGCTTAAAAAACCTTAAAGGCGCTGCATGTTCAATCCGCCATCTACATTGGACGTGCAGCATTTATGGTGATACAGCCTCTGCGGAAGTCAGAGCTGTTGAGCAGAGCTGTTATCGAGCAAGTGAGTTTGTGTTCATACAGGACCTCCCAACCCCACCTACCGTCAACCAATCATGTCAATTCGGAGCAATACGGAGCCCTCCATATTGTCACAACATTTGGGAGGCGCACGGTGATGCAGCGTGGAACTCAATTTGGCCTCTTCATGCCTCCGGAGGTTCTGCAATTGCGTCACAACCTCCATTCGGAGCATAAATTGGCTTTTACCTTTGTTACCTGCAAGATACACCGTTCCTAAAGATATAGTCACCAAATTTACAAAATTACATGATTTGGGCATTTTGGTGATCTGTCAAAACTCGATATTAGTATACAATTTAGGTGAACTATCCCTTTAACACTATTTTACAGTATGGATCTCTAGTGTGCAGAGCCCACTGCGACATTTCCTGTTTGTGGTTTCACTTGTTGGGCCTTTGAAGTGGGCTTTAATAATAGGACTGAACTGAACTAATGAAAACGCACCCAGTCACATTAAAAGGGAGCTTCAGCCTCAACCACCTAACTATGTCCTTCAACCACACACACACACACACACACACACACACACACACACACACACACACACACACACACACACACACACACACACACACACACACACACACACACACACACACACACACACACACACACACACACACACACACACACACACACAGAGTGAGAAACACAGACGCTTCCTTTAAGCTGCCTCAAAGTTTACAGAAGTGGTTTCACTAATAAAAAGGGATCAGCCGGGCTACCTTCAGATGTCTGGGTGAACGTTGATGCACTAACCAACATTAAAGAAACCCTGAATGCAGTTTCTCACCGACGACACAAATACACCCAGAATGGATGAAAGACAGAGGAATAATTGGAAACGGAAAGGTAAGGGAGATTCTCCAGTGTGCACTTAGTTTCCCCCCCACTAGACCTTGTGTAGTGTTTCAGTGGTGTTGGTGGTCTTCTCCTTAATGAATCCACTTCAATGCAGTTCATTCCCAGTCTGAAACAGTGACAGTCTGGCCCTAGGGATGACATCTGTAAATCGTTCATTAACTTTTAACCAGCAGCAGATGTCTTTTAAAACACTTAGTATTACTTTTACATTTCCATTCACTCACTGTTCTGCACTCTAGGCTTTATGGATATCTCTCATTTCTATAAGGTGCATCAAAGATGATATTCCACTTTTATGACAATAAGTACCCATACATTTCAAGGGGAAAGGTTAAGGGAAGTGTTAAGCTGTAAAAATGAAGAGTATGTCAAGCATCCTTCTCCGTGCTCCTTTCCAACACCTGTGAAAGACCATACTGTATGTTGAGGCCTTCACCATTCCTAGCTGAGGCTACTGTTTCACTGCAAGAGGTTTGTTTCACTCCTTCTCCGAGAAGGCTACATGGGCGAACCGGGTATTATGGGTTATTTGAGCATCAACACCGTCACCCCTTTCCCTCTGGAAAAATCATGTGTGACTTCAGAGGATTACTAGGAACAGGAAGCCTGCGGTCGGTGTCTCCCAGGATGATATAGGACACAACGTTGTTTCATTCGCTACTGTGTGTCCATAAGCTGTCTGGCAGATACAGCCTCACATTTTTTAAGGGGCAATGATTACACAGTATGCATCACTAGGTTAATTAGCCATGACTGGCGTTAAACCTTTCTTGGCAAGCCAGCACATTTATGATTTTTATACTTATTTGATGTTTTGAAACCCTGGAAATGAATGAGATCTAATGTGTGCTCAAATAAAGAGGGGGTGAGTATGTGTGTGTGTGTGTGTGTGAAGGAAGCACAGTAGGCAGTTCTATTGCCAAATCATGTGTAAGATAATGAGGGTGGAAATTAATGATACGGTGGTGACATCACAATGTGGCATTGCACCATCCGTGAGGACACGTCAAGATGGCTTACAGGCCGTTCACAGTGACGTCATGCTGTCACGGTCAATTGACCATATCGAATCTCCCTGGCTCGAAGGCAGCTTGTGTCGAAGGCAGCTTGTGTCACGTAGCTAAAGCTAGCGCTCCTAGCTGTCCATGAACCGTAAGACTGAAAAGCTACATCAACAGTCACATGAAATGTATTTTAATCAAACACATATGTAGTTTCAAACCTAAAGAATGTCAAACAAAGTACGCACTTTAGTTTTGCCGTTTTTGAAACTTTGAAATCAGTAGATGAGACCACATGAACGCGATGCAACACTCAAACTGTTTCGCATGACCAGACACAAACAAGAGGCTCTTTTAAAGATATCTGTATTGTGGGATTCAAATCATATTTCAGCACAGAGGAGTAACAGTACGAGACAAAATTGTCACCGAACACAAAAGTACAAAATAGAATCAATAAATAAATCAAATATATACCATATAAATGTAATAGCTATGTGTTGGCTATGTTTATTATTTCATTTTCAGTCTTTTTTGAATCTGTAGCTTGGTATTACATCCTTTTCTCTGAAACATTTAGAACGCTGGGAGGAGTCAATACCGAAAATACAGTAATAGGTTTTATAATTAGATGAACTCATCAACTATGTACACATGAGTTTGTTGCCATGCTAAGTTTGAACAACTAACATGTCTTTATCCACAGCATACAGTTAGAGCACTAAAGCGGGTTCTGGACGTAAACATTTTGTGCTGAGAATAAAATACATTGCAACTACGCATGGTATTTCTTAACATGACTCTCAAAAAATGTACACAATGAACAAAAAGGCCATACATGGAACACTCCGCCTCCAATGAGGGAAAATAAGAGTTTGCTTTGAAATAAATACAGAAGAGTCTCAATTATTTCAAGATGTCACTTAATAGCCGTCACCCTTGTTGCTTCTGCCAAATCTCTCCTCTTCTCTTGATCATCCTCTCATTCTATCTCTTCGCACGTTCTTCCTCTCTCCGTCAGAGTCGTCGTCTTGGCGTCTTCCATTGCCCCCATAGCTGGACCGTCACCACTGTTATCAACATCCATCTCATTCCTCATTCTCCTGCTCTTTTGCATCCTCCGTCTGTCAGTCGATGTGTGTCGGTCTCCCCTCGTTGGTTTGTTCTCCCCAGACGTGTGAGCAAAAGGAACGAGTGTTTCTATGAGTTCTATGATGTCACAGTGGGGTCAAAAGGGGGGAGCTGATTGGCTGATCTGTCAGCGGCACACTACGATGCGGTACTCTGCGGTACGAGGGAAGCAGCAGAAGACAGAGAGAGACAGGGGCAGAGGGCATATGTGTACTTTACTACAACCATCGACATGTGTAGGGTCATTAATATGGTGTAGTGTGACTGTGTGCTGGGGTGGGGGGGTGGGGTGGAGGTTTGTGGAGCAGCAGCTAGCAGCTTTGTGTTATTTAGGTTCCAAGGGGTGGGGTGGGGGGGGGGGAGACTCAGTCCTCTACTGGCTGGAGCTCATGGAGGCCAGGTGGTCACTATGCTGATTCTGGGCCTGGAACCGGAGCCTCTGCTTGTTGGACTTCTTTGGTTCTTTGGGTCGCTGCTTCCCTGATCCTCCTGAAGCAGAAAGACAAGAAGCAAGAGAGAGCCTATTAGAAGAGCAGTGCATCAATGTAAAAAAGGAACACAGTAAAAACCTTTATTCCATCCCTTTGGTGTCTCTCTAAAACCAGCTAATGTACAGTGGGGCAAAAAAGTATTTAGTCAGCCACCAATTGTGCAAGTTCTCCCACTTAAAAATATGAGACAGGCCTGTAATTTTCATCATAGGTACACTTCAACTATGACACACAAAATGAGAACTGTTGCTGGTATTTTGGCCCATTCCTCCATGCAGATCTCCTCTAGAGCAGTGATGTTTTGGGGCTGTTGCTGGGCAACACAGACTTTCAACTCCCTCCAAAGATTTTCTATGGGTTTGAGATCTGGAGACTGGCTAGGCCACTCCAGGACCTTGAAATGCTTCTTCCGAAGCCACTCCTTCATTGCCCGGGCGGTGTGTTTGGGATCATTGACATGCTGAAAGACCCAGCCACGTTTCATCTTCAATGCCCTTGCTGATGGAAGGAGGTTTTCACTCAAAATCTCACGATACATGGCCCCATTCATTCTTTCCTTTACACGGATCAGTCGTCCTGGTCCCTTTGCAGAAAAACAGCCCCAAAGCATGATGTTTCCACCCCCATGCTTCACAGTAGGTATGGTGTTCTTTGGATGCAACTCAGCATTCTTTGTCCTCCAAACACAACGAGTTGAGTTTTTACCAAAAAGTTATATTTTGGTTTCATCTGACCATATGACATTCTCCCAATCTTCTTCTGGATCATCCAAATGCTCTCTAGCAAACTTCAGTCGGGCCTGGACATGTACTGGCTTAAGCAGGGGGACACGTCTGGCACTGCAGGATTTGAGTCCCTGGCGGTGTAGGGTGTTACTGATGATAGGCTTTGTTACTTTGGTCCCAGCTCTCTGCAGGTCATTCACTAGGTCCCCCCGTGTGGTTCTGGGATTTTTGCTCACCGTTCTTGTGATCATTTTGACCCCACTGGGTGAGATCTTGCGTGGAGCCCCAGATTGAGGGAGATTATCAGTGGTCTTGTATGTCTTCCATTTCCTAATAATTGCTCCCACTGTTGATTTCTTCAAACCAAGCTGCTTACCTATTGCAGATTCCAAGCCTGGTGCAGGTCTACAATTTTGTTTCTGGTGTCCTTTGACAGCTCTTTGGTCTTGGCCATAGTGGAGTTTGGAGTGTGACTGTTTGAGGTAGTGGACAGGTGTCTTTTATACTGATAACAAGTTCAAACAGGTGCCATTAATACAGGTAACGAGTGGAGGACAGAGGAGCCTGTTAAAGAAGAAGTTACAGGTCCGTGAGAGCCAGAAATGTAGCGGTTGGCCAGAAATGTAGCGGTTGGCAGCAAAATGTGCCTTTATTCAGCCCCATCACCTCTCTCTCTCTCTGGGGAAATTGCATAACACTCTGTCAGAACTGGAAAGGTCCTCGTTCATAAGCCTAGGGTTAATGTATCTTAATGTATCCCAGGTGTCATTGGTGTGGGCAAAGCATGTTGGGAATCTGTGCTAATGGAACCGTGTGCCCTATGACAGAGGCTACTGAACCAAAAGGCAACAGTTTGGCTGCCAAAAGACACACATAATTTAACGAGGTGTGTGTATGTGTATGTATGTATGTGTGAGAGAGAGAGAGAGAGAGAGAGAGAGAGAGAGAGAGAGAGAGAGAGAGAGAGAGAGAGAGAAATAGAGAGAGAGAGAGAGAGAGAGAGAGAGAGAGAGAGAGAGAGAGAGAGAGAGAGAGAGAGAGAAAAAAAAAATAAAGAGAGGGAGAAGTGATGGGGCTGAATGAAGGTTGGCTTCGGGTGGTGGTGGTGGTGGGGGAACAATCCTGCTGCCAACCCCTCTGCCCAGTGGCATAGCTCTGCTGGTTTTGAGTGGGTCAGTGATCTGAAGAAAAATAAAATCTGATGGGGGGAAAACTAGAGTCAGGCTTGGATGATGAGATGCTATCTGGATCCTGATTTGGCACAGCAAGAAACAAGGCATGCTATGGTTCGCCGAGGGGGGAAAACACTGAAAAATGCTACATAAATGGGTGTCTCAGCGGTAGGTTTACAAAACCTGGCTCTGTGTCCTATTATTGCACTTGTTCATGCCATTTCACTAAGGAAAATAAGGCTAAAGTGTGTAATATGTGGCAGAATTACCTCTAATTACCTTCTCATATGGCCTGGCCAAACGCCAGCCATTTAAAGCCGCCCAAAAAAAGTCTGGTTCAATTGAACATCTCAGCACCACACTGTAAAATATATTTTTTAATATTTCCAAGAAATGGGGACATATAAAATGTTCTGTTTTCGCTCTTTTAAACGAGAGTCATGATACAGTTGCACAAATATCAAACAATTTCCCTTCCACATTTCAGAGCCATTTCCTGCAATCAATTCAATCTAGCTAGCTATTTGTGGTCACCATCGGCCATTCCGAGGGCGAAAAATTATTATATCTTATTCAATATCTTATTCAAAAAAAATCCCCTCTTCAGACCATAAAAGGATTTAAAATCACATCTCATGGGGTAAACATACATCTTGCTCTAAACTTTCCGTGACCTCCAATTGAAAAACATTAACAGCAAAGTTGCTATGCTCGTTTAGTAAATGTCGCTTTCGATTCTTTGGGTGAGTTACAGTATGGTTACGACTGTTAGTGCACGCATAACGCTCAAGTCAATCCGGACCATAGGTTTCTTTTCCTAATTGCCATTTAAAAGAGGTCTTTTTCATTTGAAACAGTGTTGCTTTGATTTGATTTGTTTTGCTCTGCGCTCAAGACGAATTACATTTGATGGCAATAAAGCAAACATTGCTGTATTGAAAAGGCCTCTGTAGCTGGGCTAGGCCCATATGGGCCATTCCATGGAACCATTAGGCTGTCTGCGTGTTGTGCGACACGGCATTAAGATGTTTGTGAACTACATGACACTTGTCTTACGGCTACAGCGGGTTCTTGGAAAAACAAGGGATTGCACATCTCCATGACATTATATAGACCGGGATTCTACGTCACAGTACTGCTCATCTCATAAGACGTAGTAAGTAAATTGTGTGAGTAAACACTTACAAAAGCTTGAGCTGTGCTTCATTTGGTTTGCCCCAGTACAATGTAACCAACGGATAAAAAAAAGAAGGAAGAGTCCCAAAATACCTAAATAAATCGAGCACCCCTCAAAGTATTACCATGACATATTATGTATTTGTCCCAGGTCTGAGGTCTATCTGCCTCACGTCATATCTCATATCTCATTTATTCCAGGACAATGTGAACTGTAAAAACCAAACGTCCCGGAATGTCATCAGAACTGTCCAAGTGAGCTGATGAACATTTCTGTCTCTGTTTGACCTGTGTCCATGAAAGCATGGACTACGCTGGGTTCTATTTCATAATCAGAGTTCTCTAGGCTGACAGCTAGAGGGCAACCAATACCAAGAGAACATAGATCTTCCCCCCTCTGCATCTGATATAAGGCTTATGAGATGGCACATCATCTCAGGGTCTGTCTCTTTCACATTTAGCATTTACCAGGACGTAACACAGAGTGAATACACAACGCTTTTATGATGGTATATTTACAATCAATGTAAACACTTAAGTTGATTATGCAAGCCAGAGTTCTTAGAATGATTTATTTTTTATTTACCAGGAAATAAATGATTAAGAAGTGAACTCAATTACTTTCCAAACAAGGAACAAATTCATAAATCTTAGAGCGAGTACAGATCATTTGTCTTGGAAGGAACAGAAATCTTCAAATAATTTGAGCTATTTTTGTTTTACCCCACACTGACCCAGAATTTAAACTTAC
Source organism: Oncorhynchus clarkii lewisi (assembly GCF_045791955.1). Classification (NCBI taxonomy): domain Eukaryota; kingdom Metazoa; phylum Chordata; class Actinopteri; order Salmoniformes; family Salmonidae; genus Oncorhynchus; species Oncorhynchus clarkii. The sequence continues at coordinate 34,100,051 of NC_092148.1, forward strand.
TGCCAAAATTGAAGAATGGCTTTCATTTCAGAAAATACTTTCACAATTTTTTCCCCATTTTCTTTTCAGTTTTGGCCACATTTCGCATCACTTCTGCAATCCTTAATTGTATAATGTTTTTTTTGTAGATAAAATCTGCCATCTAAAGCTTTGTATGTGGACAGGTTCATAGTCAGAGTAAATTCATTCAAAATGTTTTGTAGTTTTGAATCAAGAAGCTGTTGTGGTGGCAGAGGATGACCCCACCATTATCACTGTGTGTGTATTATAGACGTAGTGTGTGTGTGTGTGTGTACATTAGTATTTGTGCCCAATCTTGGTCTCACTGCATGAGCCAGGTCTGGTTCTGGTAAAGTTCTTGCTACTTTTTTTGACCTTTATTTTACTAGGCAAGTCAGTTAAAAGAACAAATTCTTATTTTCAATGACAGCCTAGTGGGTTAACTGCCTGTTCAGGGGCAGAACAACAGATTTGTACCTTGTCAGGTCAGGGATTCGAACTTGCAACCTTTCGGTTACTAGTCCAACGCTCTAACCACTAGGCTACGCTGCCGCCCGCTGAAGAAAGCTCTGGAGTGCCCTCCAAGCCTGCAATGTATCTGTGTGTTTGTTTAAGACTAGGCTATGTACATGTGTGCCTGGGTGTGTACGCTCTTCCATATCAGCTCAAAGTCTGACAAATGTGTCTTGGACCCTCTAATGTCATATACAATCTTATCAGCTGCCAAAGACTTCCCTACATGCACTGGGGTGGGAGTTCCACCCTGACCTCCGCTGACTGGGACATTCCAGGACAAGTCCGGTTGAGATCCATCACTTACCATTTCTCTTTCACATCTCTATCTTTCATTCTCTCTCTCTCTCTCTCTCTCATTCACATCTCTCTCTTTCTATCTCTGATGGTGGTTGAGACATAGCCAGATACCCAACAGGAAAGCAGTTCTGTAGGCCTGTTGTATAGTAACAATAACACTATGCTCTCTCTCAGGAGATATGCCCATGGCACTCTGAGTTGCGGTCCATTCAACTAGTCTAATTGAATAGCATTTTACACAGGGGAGAAGGACGGAGCCAAAACTCCCTTCACCTATCTCCAAATCCAATATCTTTGTTTTTGAGAACCGAATAAACCAGAGAAAATGTATTCCTTACGATGAGTGAGTGTTTGAATTATGTAATAAATAACGTTCTGTTTTTCCATCATTAGGTTAATGTTCTGTTCTTCACGCTGCCAAGAATGGGCTCAGTTCAATGAGGACATTGACAAAAACAGACCTCGATCGAGAGAGAAAAGAAAAGGGATGATTATTTTGAAATACAGACCTGGTGGCTGCCACTGTGGGAGTGTGTACCTGCATGCAAATCTATAATCGCTGAGGCCATAACCACTGTCTGTGTCTGTGTGTGTGTGTGTGTACTGACTGTCTGGCAGCACGGCCAAGTGACTTCATCCACCCAGAGCTCGGGCTCCAGCAGGCAGTGCACCAATCGAAGGCCTAATCTTATCTGCTCCGCTTGTGGTTGGAGGAAATCGATGGCACCAACCTCGAGAAGGCATTAAGACGAACGGTAAATGTGTTCCTCCCCTTGAAGTGAACCCTCTCCACTCCTTTTGTTACCTCATCCCGCCAGTAAACGCCGCCATCATCCCGAGACCATCAATTAATATGTTTCTTAGGAGAAGGGGGTTGAGGGTAGGGGATCAAAACAATTCCGAAGAAGATTCTGGTGGATTTAGTACGGAAAAGCTGGAACTTTGCTTCATAAACATGCCAAATCAAAAGCCATTATTTGTGAGGGAAGGAGGGGACTACTGGCGCCAGCAAGATTTGATTTCAGTGGCAGAAATTGGATTAGCAGCCATTAAAGGCCTCCTCACACATACATTTATAATGCCTTGAAGGGGAACGTATCTGTAGCCAACTCCTCTCACTCACACCGACGAGCTCCTCTGTCCGGAAGAAGATACCCACATACACACACTGTCCATGGAGTGTATGTAAAATGGTTAAGGACATGTGGTGAGCCAAGGTCTGCAGATGTTCACATGAAAAGATATGATCTAAAAGTGACAGGGAGTTTAGAGAGAGTGAGTAATAGAGAAGAGGAGGAGGAGGATAATGAAGAAAAGGAAGAAATGTAGCGGGGGGGCTTTTGAGTGACAGTGTATGAGAGAGAGAGAGAGAGAGAGAGGTAGGAAAGAGGGCGAGAGAGGGGCGAGAGGGAGAGAGATGAAGATGGAGGGACATTTGGAAAAAAAAGAGTTGGGAATTGGGAAAGATAGAGATGTGCTCGGCGAAAATGAGAAAGAAAAAACACCCTCTTTGTCCAGAAAGGACAATCTTTTATGAGAACAAGTCCATCTTGCCAACCGGATGACAAGAGCCTATCTGCACAGCGTCATTTAGCCTAACAAGATTACTCTGAATCGTACTTTCTCTTCTCTCTGTCTCTCTCTCTTCTCTTTCTCATTCTCATTCTCTTTCCCCCAGTGCTCTGCTTACAATCACCCATCCTGCTTAGCAGGGATGATTTAAAACATCTGCATTCCGATTTAAAAAGCTAATGTTGGGATTAGGTGGGTCATTATTTTCTCATCTATGCGGCGGAGGCTCTGTCGGGAGATTAAGCAGCAGGTTAGTCCACCGGTCCCGCCTTTTGATGCTCCATTTCGCTGACAATAAGTCAAATCGAAAACCCAACTTGGAGATTAGCATCTTGAGCAAGGAGAAGCCCCGGCAAATAATGCATGACTGACACCGTGATTAATCTGCCCGGTGGGTAATATAGAGTTGGATTTTATTCCCTCCGTTGAGCTGCTGAATGACTGTGACAAAGACAACGGAACGTTAATCCATGATCGCTATACAGGAAGGGTCCGGTATCCAGGAATGGTCCAGTGTTAGGGAAGGTCACTGTCTGACAATGGAACCATTCAGCGAACTTTCAGTCAACGCTCAGTCGGTTTCTGATCTGTCAACACTGAGTATGCATACTGAGACTTTGCAAATGAGAGGGCTACCGGTAAATATTTGGTCAATATGTGGCTAACCGCCACCACCACATCGCTAACAACCTTAACAGCAGACCCGGCCCCAATTTTGGAAATCAAAACAAACCTCTGCAAAGTCACTCGCAACTCTGCTCCCCTCAAATGGTACCCCTCTCCGGGTTAAATTGGCGCTTGCCCACCAACTCTGGCTCTACTTTACGGATGGTGTCACTACGCCAACGTCAGAGGGCCACGCAGAGCGCATGTGTGATGACTAGGCCGCTGTGTCTGATACACCTGAAACTCAAAAAAGAACTGCACAACACCATCTACGGTCTGCTATCTTCCCCCGACTGACTCACACGCACACACATCTGGGCCTAAATACATGGAGCTGCTACCCCGCGGAACCATCAGAAAAGGAGGAATAATTAGCTTTAGTTAACTTTAACGAATGGCGAAATGTTGGGTTTCATTTCTGACGAGCAAAATAAAAAGCTCTGTCATTATGCGTGCGTGTGTGTGTGTGTGTGTGTGTGTGTGTGTGTGTGTGTGTGTGTGTCTGTCAGTGGTTGAGCGTGCTTGTGCGCCTGTGTACAGGCTTGCTTGCGTGCCTGTGTGTGGCTCTGCTAGTGCGTGTGCTGGTGCGAGTGGGTGTGTGTGTGTGTGAGAGTGTTAGCAAGCTGTGGATAGCTGTAGCAAACCAGGGGGTGGTGGTAAAGGAGTCCGGGGGTCCAATTAAACAGTCAAGTGGGTGGAATATTACACATTTATCATCCTGTCTGGAATAATAGGGCAGATGTCAATTACGTTCCACTTCAGTCACATAGCAGAGGAGAGGGTGGGGCTCTCATTCTCATGCTTCCATTGTGGGGTGTCTTCCATCATCAGATCAAATTATTTGATCTCACTCATTCATTTCATTGAATCAATTTTATGTCAATATTTCCTGCATGCCTTAGAAATGTGCTTGGGGGGGGGGGGGGTAGAAACAGAATCATTGATCTTCATTCCATCGCACAGATTACATATCAATTGATTGGTGCAGGGTAATTCCCTCATGAAATGAACCATTTTAAACAGGGAAACATGGTGCTGACTTGGTCGCATTCTTGACTCTCCCTTTGTTTGGAGTCGATTGCCTCTGCGACTCATTATCTTACGCCATGCAATTAAACAGTAAAAGCCAACAGGACTTGGCAGTTCACTTTTACACACTCTGCCTTTGCCTTTTAAAACCAGCCTTGGCACCCTTTAACTGAGGAGAGTGAAGAACTCCCACTCCAGAGCACCCCAATTCTGTCCCTTCGTAAAACCCCACCTACCCAGTCTTAACTGTACACTTTCAAAAGCTCGCTCGCTAGCGCCGAGAGACAAAACACACGTAGTCCTGCCATGGAGGTGACCTCCTCACACTAAGGATTAAACAAAACTACTGGATGGAACATTTGTTTTTCATTTCAGGATGGTGAAGATGCATTTCCTGTTGGGGTGTGTTGAGTGGGCCTGGGTCGGGGGCCCAAGGTGGGGAGCAGAGCAGGTAGGGGGCAGGCAATACATGTTCTGGGTGGTGGGAGGTTCTCTGGATCTCTGGAGCCTTTTGTGGGGCCACAAGGAGGAGGGTTCTTCTGCTAACGCTCATGGTGCCGTCTGGAAGACCCTTCCTAACACGCGCACACACATAAATTGTGTAATATATACTGTACTCACACTATCGTGAGCCTCGCTGAGTATGTATGCATTATGGTGCATACACACACACACACACACACACACACACACAAGCATGCACGCACCCACACACGATGGAGTGTATCCTCTTCCAGACAGAGGGGCTCACATACACTGAAATAACAAGGCTGTGTCAACAGTGCATCATACATACATAAAGAACATCATGTCTGCATTGTGAGGACGCCAAGGGGGCATAACGGGCGACCCAGAGTCTGCCACACACAGCCTGTCTGTCTGCTGTCTGGGGCATGTGTGTGTGCTCTCCTCTCCCTGGCTCCCTGGCCTACAACAGCCCCTCTGGTCTATCCCCCCCCCCATGCATACACACACACCACAACTTCCCCCTGGGGCCTTGGGGGGGGTCTAAGAGGAAATTGTCCAGCATGATTCACTGCTTTATACATAATTTCTCCACCATGTCCCTTCATCCCCCTATCCTCCACTTCATCCCCTTCTCCTCTGGGAAAACAGAGGGGAGGGGAGGAAATCCCCCCCCCCCCCCCTCCGTGTCTGGACACAGAGCACAACTGTCCCGTAAAGAGGAACTAGGCCCTAACGAAGGAGCCATGCTAAGTCAGACGGGCTTAGACGCTAAACCAGAGAGAGGGGCTGTGGGGATCACAGCACAATCCCCGTGCTATAGCGGATGACAAGGGACTCCAGGATATAACTTTGTTTTTGTGTTTTGCATAAGTCTGGACGGTTTTCACCCCATCTCCTTCGACAATGCACCTACAAAGACTGAAAACACCACAAACCATTTTGTAAAATGTTGTATTTTCGACTAGACAAAGTCTAATTTGAGCCGAGAAGTCAGTCTGTTTGATGTCCTAGCGGAGCTCCTGTTGTGTGTATGTTTTCATTAGAGACCCAGAGCAGTCAGTTCCCAGTAGTCCCTGATCCTCACTAAGGCCTGAGCTCCATCAGAAGCCTGTCAAGCGCCAGTCAAGCAGACAGCTGACTGAAGCGGACAGATCTTACAGATCCTGTATCATCCAGCTATAGGCTGCTGTTGTAGTCTCTTCTCCTCTCCTACCCAGGCACCAGCTATCTCCCTGTCTGTCAATAATACTCCCAATACCCCTCCACTCACTCAAACACAAACAGGGGGATTTCCTGAAGTATTAACATAGGGAAAACATTTGATGGGTTTGTTCTTTGGCCTCCTTCGATTACAGTGAAATGTCCATTTCGATGGCCGTTTCAGGGTCTCACCTCGAATAAGAGAGAGAGAGTTGTGTATTTCAGGCACCAACATCCTTCCAAAGAGGTATGACGGTAGGGAGATTTGTATGATGCTCATAGAGTGACTCGTGATCCCATTCAACTGCAATACCCAACCTCAAGGCCTATTGGGGTGGGGTTATGATCCCAAAGCCTGCCACCAACGAAGCAAACTAGGTGCACTTTACAGGGGATTTAAAACAGCAACGATAGGGACCTGGGATTGGTCAAACTCCCTTTTGAGTAATTCACATAGAAGTCTGAGAGGTTGAATGAACCATAGAATCTATGGTTTTTTTCCTTTTCGATATCCACAATCACATTTCAAATCTAATTAAATGTTATTTGTCACATGCACCGAGTACAACAGGTGTAGTAGACCTTCCCGTGAAATGCTTACTTACAAGCCCTTCACCAGCAATCCAGTTTTAAGAAAATAAGAGTTAAGAAAATATTGACTAAATAAACTAAAGTAATAAAAGTAACTCAATGAAATAACAATAACGAGGCTATATACAGGGGGTACTGGTAAAAAAAAAATAACACACAAAATAGCACAATTGGTTAGGAGCCTGTAAACGACAGCCATCCCCTCACCTCCGTGTAATAAAACACGTATTACAGTTACAGACAGCCCAAACGGTTGCCGTCTCCTCAGAGCCCACTATTGCTTTGGTGTGTTGAGTTGAGTACAACCTTTATGAGCGGGCCTCTACTTAAGTGCTCTGCTTCTCCTTCCCTGTATTTGTCTGTGTTCACAAACACTGACACACACGCAAGTATGCTCGCACGAACACACACACACACACACACACACACACACACACACACACACACACACACACACACACACACACGCGAGCGCAGCTGGCAGGCCTGTACTTGTTGCTTTGTTGTGTCTGTGTCTGTTCCCTGGGTCCAAGCTCCTGGACATGAGTGGGTCAAAAGCCGCAGCCTCTCTCTGTGAATCATCAGGCTCTAATTAAAAGCTGTGATGTCTCTATGAAGACCAGGCCCGCCAGAGATGGATGGAGAGAAGGAGAGGGGGGGAAGAGAGAAAGGGGGGAGTAAGAGAAAGAGAGAGGAAGAGGGGAGAGAGTGGGAGGGGGGGGGGGGGTAGAGGGGCTTCTGGTGGCTGAGCCGGTGCAACTGTGCACCAGATGTTCCTAGCCGGCAACCTTCCCTTCTCCTTACAGCCAGCACACTCAAGGGGGCGGACGCGGGCACGCCGATATTCCCCTCGAAAATGTGCACCACTACCACCACGCTAAAATGTTCTCCTGTGTTGTGTGCACTGCACATTGTCTGTCATTCCGATTGTCATTGTCATATGGTGCTTGCATGTCTGAAAGATGTGTGTATGTTTGAGTAAGAGAGAGAAAGAAAGAGAGAAAGAGAGAGAGAGAGAAGACAAAGGTAGAGTTGAGTAGATAAACATAAACTACACTACAGTGGGGCAAAAAAGTATTTAGTCAGCCACCAATTGTGCAAGTTCTCCCACTTAAAAATACGAGAGAGGCCTGTAATTGTCATCATAGGTACACTTCAACTATGACAGACAAAATGAGAAAAATAATCCAGAAAATCACATTGTAGGATTTTTAATGAATTTATTTGCAAATGATGGTGGAAAATAAGTATTTGGTCACCTACAAACAAGCAAGATTTCTGGCTCTCACAGACCTGTAACTTCTTCTTTAAGAGGCTCCTCTGTCCTCCACTCATTACCTGTATTAATGGCACCTATTTGAACTTGTTATCAGTATAAAAGACACCTGTCCACAACCTCAGTCACACTCCCAACTCCACTATGGCCAAGACCAAAGAGCTGTCAAAAGACACCAGAAACAAAATTGTAGACCTGCACCAGGCTGGGAAGACTGAATCTGCAATAGGTAAGCAGCTTGGTTTGAAGAAATCAACTGTGGGAGCAATTATTAGGAAATGGGAGACATACAAGACCACTGATAATCTCCCTCGATCTGGGGCTCCACGCAAGATCTCACCCAGTGGGGTCAAAATGATCACAAGAACGGTGCGCAAAAATCGCAGAACCACACAGGGGGACCTAGTGAATGACCTGCAGAGAGCTGAGACCAAAGTAACAAAGCCTCCCATCGGTAACACACTACGCCGCCAGGGACTCAAATCCTGCAGTGCCAGACGTGTCCCCCTGCTTAAGCCAGTACATGTCCAGGCCGGTCTGAAGTTTGCTAGAGAGCATTTGGATGATCCAGAAGAAGATTGGGAGAATGTCATATGGTCAGATGAAACCAAAATATAACTTTTTGGTAAAAACTCAACTCGTCGTGTTTGGAGGACAAAGAATGCGGAGTTGCATCCAAAGAACACCATACATACTGTGAAGCATGGGGGTGGAAACATCATGCTTTGGGGCTGTTTTTCTGCAAAGGGACCAGGACGACTGATCCGTGTAAAGGAAAGAATGAATGGGGCCATGTATCGTGAGATTTTGAGTGAAAACCTCCTTCCATCAGCAAGGGCATTGAAGATGAAACTTGGCTGGGTCTTTCAGCATGACAATGATCCCAAACACACCACCCTGGCAACGAAAGTGTGGCTTCGTAAGAAGCATTTCAAGGTCCTGGAGTGGCCTAGCCAGTCTCCAGATCTCAAATCCATAGAAAATCTTTGGAGGGAGTTGAAAGTCCGTGTTGCCCAGCAACAGCCCCAAAACATCACTGCTCTAGAGGAGATCTGTATGGAGGAAGGGGCCAAAATACCAGCAACAGTGTGTGAAAGCCTTGTGAAGACTTACAGAAAACGTTTGACCTCTGTCATTGCCAACAAAGGGTATATAACAAAGTATTGAGATAAACTTTTGTTATTGACCAAATACTTATTTTCCACCAATGTGATTTTCTGGATTTTTTTCTTCTCATTGTCTGTCATAGTTGAAGTGTACCTATGATGAAAATTATAGGCCTTTCTCATCTTTTTAAGTCAGAGAACTTGCACAATTGTTGGCTGACTAAATACTTTTTTGCCCCACTGTATGTCCTTTTCTGTACGTAGGCAAGTGTGTGTGTTTGTGTGTGTGTGCATGTGTGTTTGTTAATACGTGTGTGTCTATGTGTGTTTGTTAATATGTGTGTGTGTGTGTGTTGGTATGCTATGTGTGGTCTGTATGTGGCAATTAAAGCGTGTGCGGGCCACAGTCAGAGAGCCAGAGGTCTGGCAGGCAGAGATGCATCCCGGGCAGGGGCCACACTGGGGCCTTTAGGGCCCTCACAGGGGCCACATCTGAATTCATCAACTCAATGAGAGTCTGTTGAAGCACCGAACACTGCCTCAGATCTCAGCTCTAGATTCAGAAACCACTGACAAACCACCAAATGCCCTAAAACCCCCAATGAACCCTCAGCAAAGAACCTGGCTTTACAGCCCTAACGATGTCATGGACAATATCACACTGTGACAGTACACTTCTCCCACTTGTGAAACATGTTGATGGGGACTTGAAACGTTTTCCTTCTGCTCTGCTCCCCCTCCAGTGTGCAGCCACTTTGTTTGTTTGTGTACGTCTGTTTTTGATGGGGCTGTCGCTGTTTGGGCATATGCCGCCTCATTTCCTCCCAGCCAGAACCTCAGACAGGGAGGCTTTCCTGAACAGTGTTACAATGCTCTATGCACACTGTCATGGACAGACACACATACTCGCTTACATACACACTGTCACAAACGGACAAACAATCAGACACTTGGTTGGGCTACTTCGTGACATACAAATCATCTTGATTAAACCCACGAATAGTCCGTTGTTCCATGGATGTTTCATCATATAACGCATCAGATTTCATCTTAACACGAACCCTAAATGTTATCGACCTTATGGCAGAAAATCAAGCAATAATTAATATGGTCATTGCCGTTAAAATGGATGAAGAAAAAAAATGCCTGGGATTTCCAAGTTGTAATGTGACTACATGCGCCTAGAGAGGCTGTTCGGTAAAACTACTAGTTTGTCGGGCCAGAGAGTGGGAGGAAAAAGCCCCCCCCCCCCCCCCCCCCCCCCCTGTTCTTCCTGCTTGGAACCGACCAGATGACAATATTGTGGAGTATGGAGCCCCAGTGAGCACTAATGCACCCCCTCCTCCTCCCTTCTCCTCCACCCCCCTGGTCTTTGAAAGGCCTCCACATGTTTATGGCTCATGCCTGTGGTATGACGATGGATTCTCCATATAAAAGCCAGCAAGGATCATGGGGTGTTTCAAATATTGCTCTCCGAAGACAGTTGCTGACAAAATGACAGTGGACATATTTATTTTGGTCAGGGCACTTTGTGGGGAGTTAATCAGAGACTCCCTCCTCTGAAGCCTCCTTTGAGGAATGCAACCACGGCAGAGAAGGACCGGAGACTACTGGTAATGACTTTCTCCTCCTGTGGAAGATTTAACACTGCGAAAATGCTCGAGAAGCAGAAAAATAAACCCAAAGTTTGGTGAGGGAACCGTCAGTATAAATCAAGTGTTGATTGGCTGTCCAGACATGCGCTTGGATAATCAATTTCCATCCGGTTAGGAGATGCAAAGAATAATATAATAAGTGCTTATAGGAAAAGGAATGATCTATGGCAGCGACTGGTGGGCACTGAGGATGACTGAAGCAGAACCTCTGTGTTCATTTGTGAGTTGGCTACAACTGCCATTGGCCCAGGGCTGCAGAGGCCCCGGCCAATCCAATGACAGGTTGATGTCTTTCCTTCTGACCCGTGATACTCTATCTGAGTCTCAGAAACACAACAGTAAACCCTCTCTAACCTCGCCATTCTAGTATGTTTCAAATCTCAAGCTCAGAGGTAAAACTAATGTCGCACAACGTTCAACGACGTCCTCATTATCATCGAGAGCTACCTGTTCCCTGAATACCCTGACTCATCACGTCTTAATGAATCATCTTAATGAATCATTTGAGATACATTGCATGTCCCCAGCTCTGAAGAACAGCGATGAATTGGTAGAGGTCAGAGGTGGACAGAGCTGCCCCTGTGTCCGCGAGGAGAGGGGGAGGCGGGAAGCATCAAGGGCACTCCTGAAGGCCCCACTTCGTAGCTACGGTGTCGGCCGTGCCGAGCGGACTAATTAAATGAAGATTAGGCCACGGCTCTCGCAGTCACAACAGGATGCCGCGTGGGGGCGCGCATAATCACTCTGACAGGCCAGCAGCCAATTAGAGCTCTCTGTCTGCCCTGGGAAAGCACTTGGCGGCCCATTCCCGCTGGCGGGAAATACATTTATCTGGATTTTCCGTGATATTACCCGGGCCGGAGTTCCCCTGTTAATCATCGGCCCCATTCCGGATCTGCCACGGAATCATCAGGACTCAGGAATCATCATCTACAAATCATTATTTTTCTTTCCTGAGAGCATTTAAGAGGTTTGGTTGAGTGTGGTGGCAGAGGCAAAGCACTTGCTGTTTGGTTTGGACGAGGCCTGTCCCATGAACTTCTCTGTGGAGGAAAAGGAGCGCACTCCGTAAGAGAGGAGTTAGCTCTCCAGTAAAAGTCTGTCAGCCTGTGTTCCGCAAACTGGCGTGATGATGGCAGCAGGAGAGGGAGCGGAGTATGTCTGACAGGCACACAAACATCCAGAAATGAGTTGGGGGATATTGGTTTTCCAAACCAGCAAATACGGGCCAGAGTCAGATGCGATCAGCGGAGAGCCTTTACTAGTACCTACATCTCTTGGCTTTCTGACCTTAAACAGGAAAATTGTGTGTGACACAGTACACAGACACGCACACACACTAGAGCTTGTAAGGAAGAACTTGCATGTAAGCGTTTCACTGTATGGCTTACACCTGTTGCATTCTGTCATGTGACAAATAAACTTTGATTTGATTCGACACACACACACACACACACAAACACACACACACACTGAGCGAATCCTAACTTGAGCTTGTTGGTGTCACGGACGGTGTGTGTTACAGACAGGCGGCAGCGCTTCCTCTCAAAACGGATTTGGGGCAGTCACACTTCTCAGTGCATCGTTTTACAGGAGGACCAAACCGACCGCCACACATGGTTCCCAGACGGAGACGGCCAGGAGGTCCACAGAGCTGTGTGTTCCCTACAGAACCACACTGCAGAACCACACTGGGGTAGACAAAATCTATAAGACCCAGACTAAGAGTTAGACGGAACCTGGTCCACAGCCCTGTGTGTTTATTTCACAACCACACAGGGTTAGACAGAACCTGTGGACACACTGAGGTGGCTGCTGAGCACCAAGCTGCTGCCTATCACTCTCTGTCAGCTGACGAAGACCTCACAGGCCTTCTAGCTTTCATCTAGCCATGTTACTTTATATGGACACTGAAATACTTAAATACTACTAATACTGAAATACTAATAGTGTATAACAAGTTAAAAAAGTTAACAATACTTTTTTCATAGGCTGTGATGATTTCTCTACGGGGGAAAAAATGTACACTACACATACAGTATGCATTGCACACTTGTACAGACACGGACACACACACACACACACACACACACACATGGTTTTCCAACGGGAAGCATTTGCTGCCTGGCTAAGGCAAGGCAAGGCAAGGCAAGTGCTCGGGCCTGTTCTGAAAAGTTTAGCTAAGTGTATGATTGATTGATAGTGCGATGGAGGGCTTGGCCTCAGATGAGCTCTACAGCAGAGAAGGTTTCTCCTCTTACACACAGGGGAGATCATTATCCCACCACACTGGCCTACTACTTCTGCACCTCTCCGCTTCCAGCACAGGTACCTAATCCAATGACCATAGATAATCATTATGGGGTCTCTCTTTCTCTAACAGTCTGCCTTACACTCGCTCCCTCCACCCTGTCGCCATGGTGCCTGGGAGTCTTGCTCATCTCATCTCTCCCGTCTTTGTGTGGCTAGAAATGATCCACTCTGGGCTGACTAATATTTATTTTGCCTATTTTGACAGGGAAAACGCAAACAAGAGTTCCACAAATGGCACGCTTGTCAATGACAACTAGTGACTTTGGAGCCGCCTGTGAATCTGAAAGCGGATTTGCAGAGCAGTAGAAAATTAGGCAATGAGTTTCAATGGCGTGTTTGTGTAAGACCTTACTACTCAGTCTAAATCCAAAAAACAGGGATTACAGAAAGATCAAGTAGGCTTTTTTAGAGCTTAAACATTTTAAGGTTGTTTACACAACATCTAATACTATTAAAATGAAATAACCCATCACTTGGAGGTTAGGAGAAAGGGGGGCTGACTGTAATGAATTTAAGCAGAAAGAGGAAGTTACAGTGTAAGAGAGAGCGAGAGAGAGCGGTAGAGAGAGAGAGAGGTAGAGAGAGAGAGGGAGAGGTAGAGAGAGGGAGAGAGAGAGCGAGAGAGAGAGGGGGAGAGCGAGAGAGAGAGAGGGTGAAAGAGGGAGAGAAATAGAGAAAGAGGTAGAGAGAGAGGGTGAAAGAGAGGGAGAGAAATAGAGAAAGAGGTAGAGAGAGTGGGTGAAAGAGGGAGAGAAATAGAGAGAGAGAGGGAGAGAAAGAGAGAGAGAGTGAGAGAAATATAGAGAGAGAAAGAGTAAGAGAGAGAGAGAGAGAAAGAGGGAGAGTAAGAGAGAGAGAGAGAGAGAAAGAGGGAGAGTAAGAAAGAGAGAGAAAGAGGAGAGAGGAGAGAGGAGAGAGGAGAGAGGAGAGGAGAGAGAGAGAGAGAGAGAGAGAGAAATAGAGAGAGATGGATATAAAGAGATGTACTTGTTACATCCCTGTTTGTAAACAAGAGTCTGATGACAGGATTAGTGTTTATATATTTTTATGATTGCAGTGAAATCTCCTGAGGGAGAATCCTAATGGCGTCAATACTGAGCAGCCTCAGACTCCAGAGAGAGAGGCCCCAAGAGTAGAATTTAGACAGCTGGAAGTGAATAATAAGAACACATACAGTTGAAGTCAGAAGATTACATACACTTAGGTTGGAGTCATTAAAACTAGTTTTTCAACCACTCCACACATTTCCTGTTAACAAACTATAGTTTTGGCAAGTCGGTTAGGACATCTACTTCGTGCATGACACAAGTAATTTTTCAAAAAATTGTTTACAGACAGATTATTTCACTTAGAATTCACGGTATCACAATTCCAGGGGGTCAGAAGTTTACATACGCTAAGTTGACTGTTCCTATAAACAGCTTGGAAAATTCCAGAAAATATCATGGCTTTAGAAGCTTCTGGTATGCTAATTGACATCATTTGAGTCAATTAGAGGTGTACCTGTGGATGTATTTCAAGGCCCACCTTCAAACTCAGTGCCACTTTGCTTGACATCATGGGAAAATCAAAAGAAAATCAGCCAAGATCTCAGAAAAAAGATTGGAGACCTCCACAAGTCTGGTTCATCCTTGAGAGCAATTTCCAAATGCCTGAAGGTACCACGTTCATCTGTACAAACAACAGTACGCAAGTATAAAAACCATGGGACCACGCAGCCGTCATACCGCTCTGGAAGGAGATGCGTTCTGTCTCCTAGAGATGGACGGACTTTGGTGCGAAAAGTGCAAATCAATCCCAGAACAACAGCAAAGGACCTTGTGAAGATGCTGGAGGAAACAAGTACAAAATAATCTATATCCACAGTAAAACGAGTCCGATATCAACATAACCTAAAAGGCCGCTCAGCAAAGAAGCCACAGCTCCAAAACCTCCATAAAAAAAGCCAGAATGGGGGATGGTAGGGAACGCCATGTGTGACTGACGTGTTCTCCGTTTGCTCCCGTGGTTTTCTTAAAGTTTATGTGAATTCTGCAGCAGAACCGTATTTATTTTCAAATATTAATTTGGTGATCCCTTTCCGTAAAAACCAAGACTACTTTGCTTCCGAATGTCAGCATGTCGACCAAACATAAGGCCAAGAGCATGACTTTGAGAAAACCCGGCCTACAAGACCCGCTCTCATCACCGCCCTCCCCTGAGTCTGAGGGCCCGGGTACGCACACTTTACCCGGGGGCGCGGCTTGGCCTGGCGGCGCTGAAATGAACATTCGAGGCCATCAGGCTACTACGCTCTGAGATAGTTGAAATGAAAACACAGGTGGTTGCTACGATTGAGGCCAGAATACAGGAGGTTTCTGATACTTTAAAAGCAGATTTAACCATCCTGCGGAACGAGACTGTGCCGGCAATTACATTACTCAAAACAACTGCGTCACACACTACAACGATTGCAGCACTGGAGGCCTCCGCTACTAATGTCTCCGATTTAACTACATCCCTGGAGACTGAAGTTAAACACCTAGCTGCGGATTTGAAAAAGGTGAGGGAGTGCTGTGTGAGTTTAGAGGGATTCTCTCGCCGCAATAATCTGAGACTTGTATCAGTCCCAGAGTCCGCTGAAATGCATCGCGCCACGGATTTCGTTTCAGGGCTGCTAAAGATGTTCTTGCCTTAGATGAAAAGCCCCTGATTGATCGAGCCCACCGGTCGCTGCGCCCAAAGCCCCGGGATGGGGAGAGGCCCTGTGACATAATTCTTCGAGTGCACTTTTTTCATGAGAAGATGGAGATCCTCCGACGAGCCCGCAATACCACTCTGAGCTTTCAAGGACAGAGCTTTTCCATTTACCAGGACTACTCCCCCACTGTTTCCAGGCAGCGCGCAGCTTTCGGACAGGCCAAACGAGTACTTCGGGACCATCCAAGTGTGAAGTATGGACTGCGATTCCCGGCCCGTTTATGGGTATCTAATGAGGGTAAAGACCACACATTTGAATCTCCGGATGAGGCTATGGCTCACATTCAACGTCACATCAAGAAGTCTTGAATATGCTCACAGTGTGGATTGTAAGTACCCCACTTGTGGTACAATTATGTTTAGATATAACAGGCTAGTCTTCTATAGTTGGTGAAACTATTCAGGCTTATTTGATGTGATCTAATGTTTTGATCATCTAGTGTGCGTGCCTTATCTCGCTCACCTATTTAGTTTGTTTACACATTGTCTCAGTGACTCAAAATAGTTTTGGTTATTTGTTTACTGCATCCGTTTGCATTGACCCAGTAAACAGTAAATGTCAAATCAAATCAAATTTATTTGTCACATACACATGGTTAGCAGATGTTAATGCGAGTGTAGCGAAATGCTTGTGCTTCTAGTTCCGACAATGCAGTAATAACCAACAAGTAATCTAACTAACAATTCCAAAACTACTGTCTTGTACACAGTGTGAGGGGATAAAGAATATGTACATAAGGATATATGAATGAGTGATGGTACAGAGCAGCATAGGCAGATACAGTAGATTGTATAGAGTACAGTATATACATATGAGATGAGTATGTAAACAAAGTGGCATAGTTAAAGTGGCTAGTGATACATGTATTACATAAGGATACAGTCGATGATATAGAGTTCAGTAAATACGTATGCCTATGAGATGAATAATGTAGGGTAAGTAACATTATATAAGGTAGCATTGTTTAAAGTGGCTAGTGATATATTTACATCATTTCCCATCAATTCCCATTATTAAAGTGGCTGGAGTTGAGTCAGTGTCAGTGTGTTGGCAGCAGCCACTCAATGTTAGTGGTGGCTGTTTAACAGTCTGATAGCCTTGAGATAGAAGCTGTTTTTCAGTCTCTCGGTCCCAGCTTTGATGCACCTGTACTGACCTCGCCTTCTGGATGATAGCGGGGTGAACAGGCAGTGGCTCGGGTGGTTGATGTCCTTGATGATCTTTATGGCCTTCCTGTGACATCGGGTGGTGTAGGTGTCCTGGAGGGCAGGTAGTTTGCCCCCGGTGATGCGTTGTGCAGACCTCACTACCCTCTGGAGAGCCTTACGGTTGAGGGCGGAGCAGTTGCCGTACCAGGCGGTGATACAGCCCGCCAGGATGCTCTCGATTGTGCATCCGTAGAAGTTTGTGAGTGCTTTTGGTGACAAGCCGAATTTCTTCAGCCTCCTGAGGTTGAAGAGGCGCTGCTGCGCCTTCTTCACAATGCTGTCTGTGTGAGTGGACCAATTCAGTTTGTCTGATGTGTATGCCGAGGAACTTAAAACTTGCTACCCTCTCCACTACTGTTCCATCGATGTGGATAGGGGGGTGTTCCCTCTGCTGTTTCCTGAAGTCCACAATCATCTCCTTAGTTTTGTTGACGTTGAGTGTGAGGTTATTTTCCTGACACCACACTCCGAGGGCCCTCACCTCCTCCCTGTAGGCCGTCTCGTCGTTGTTGGTAATCAAGCCTACCACTGTTGTGTCGTCCGCAAACTTGATGATTGAGTTGGAGGCGTGCGTGGCCACGCAGTCGTGGGTGAACAGGGAGTACAGGAGAGGGCTCAGAACGCACCCTTGTGGGGCCCCAGTGTTGAGGATCAGCGGGGAGGAGATGTTGTTGCCTACCCTCACCACCTGGGGGCGGCCCGTCAGGAAGTCCAGTACCCAGTTGCACAGGGCGGGGTCGAGACCCAGGGTCTCGAGCTTGATGACGAGCTTGGAGGGTACTATGGTGTTGAATGCCGAGCTGTAGTCAATGAACAGCATTCTCACATAGGTATTCCTCTTGTCCAGATGGGTTAGGGCAGTGTGCAGTGTGGTTGAGATTGCATCGTCTGTGGACCTATTTGGGCGGTAAGCAAATTGGAGTGGGTCTAGGGTGTCAGGTAGGGTGGAGGTGATATGGTCCTTGACTAGTCTCTCAAAGCACTTCATGATGACGGAAGTGAGTGCTACGGGGCGGTAGTCGTTTAGCTCAGTTACCTTAGCTTTCTTGGGAACAGGAACAATGGTGGCCCTCTTGAAGCATGTGGGAACAGCAGACTGGTATAGGGATTGATTGAATATGTCCGTAAACACACCGGCCAGCTGGTCTGCGCATGCTCTGAGGGCGCGGCTGGGGATGCCGTCTGGGCCTGCAGCCTTGCGAGGGTTAACACGTTTAAATGTCTTACTCACCTCGGCTGCAGTGAAGGAGAGACCGCAAGTTTTCGTTGCAGGCCGTGTCAGTGGCACTGTATTGTCCTCAAAGCGGGCAAAAAAGTTATTTAGTCTGCCTGGGAGCAGGACATCCTGGTCCGTGACTGGGCTGGATTTCTTCCTGTAGTCCGTGATTGACTGTAGACCCTGCCACATGCCTCTTGTGTCTGAGCCGTTGAATTGAGATTCTACTTTGTCTCTGTACTGACGCTTAGCTTGTTTGATAGCCTTGCGGAGGGAATAGCTGCACTGTTTGTATTCGGTCATGTTACCAGACACCTTGCCCTGATTAAAAGCAGTGGTTCGCGCTTTCAGTTTCACACGAATGCTGCCATCAATCCACGGTTTCTGGTTAGGGAATGTTTTAATCGTTGCTATGGGAACGACATCTTCAACGCACGTTCTAATGAACTCGCACACCGAATCAGCGTATTCGTCAATGTTGTTGTCTGACGCAATACGAAACATGTCCCAGTCCACGTGATGGAAGCAGTCTTGGAGTGTGGAGTCAGCTTGGTCGGACCAGCGTTGGACAGACCTCAGCGTGGGAGCCTCTTGTTTTAGTTTCTGTCTGTAGGCAGGGATCAACAAAATGGAGTCGTGGTCAGCTTTTCCGAAAGGGGGGCGGGGCAGGGCCTTATATGCGTCGCGGAAGTTAGAGTAACAATGATCCAAGGTCTTTCCACCCCTGGTTGCGCAATCGATATGCTGATAAAATTTGGGGAGTCTTGTTTTCAGATTAGCCTTGTTAAAATCCCCAGCTACAATGAATGCAGCCTCCGGATAAATGGTTTCCAGTTTGCAAAGAGTCAAATAAAGTTCATTCAGAGCCAACGATGTGTCTGCTTGGGGGGGGATATATACGGCTGTGATTATAATCGAAGAGAATTCTCTTGGTAGATAATGCGGTCTACATTTGATTGTGAGGAATTCTAAATCAGGTGAACAGAAGGATTTGAGTTCCTGTATGTTTCTTTCATCACACCATGTCACGTTAGTCATAAGGCATACGCCCCCGCCCCTCTTTTTACCAGAAAGATGTTTTTTCCTGTCTGCGCGATGCGTGGAGAAACCTGTTGGCTGCACCGCTTCGGATAGCGTCTCTCCAGTAAGCCACGTTTCCGTGAAGCAAAGAACGTTACAGTCTCTGATGTCCCTCTGGAATGCTACCCTTGCTCGGATTTCATCAACCTTGTTGTCAAGAGACTGGACATTGGCAAGAAGAATGCTAGGGAATGGTGCACGATGTGCCCGTCTCCGGAGTCTGACCAGAAGACCGCCTCGTTTCCCTCTTTTTCGGAGTCGTTTTTTTGGGTCGCTGCATGGGATCCACTCTGTTGTCCTGTTTGTAAGGCAGAGCACAGGATCCGCGTCGCGAAAAGCGTATTCTTGGTCGTACTGATGGTGAGTTGACGCTGATCTTATATTCAGTAGTTCTTCTCGACTGTATGTGATGAAACCTAAGATGACCTGGGGTACTAATGTAAGAAATAACACGTAAAAAAACAAAAAACTGCATAGTTTCCTAGGAACGCGAAGCGAGGCGGCCATCTCTGTCGGCGCCGGAAGTTACCTCCCGAGGCTACACGATTTCTGGGGCCTCACTTTCATTTTAAAAGTTTTGAGCGTCATTTATGCCCAGCAAACGTTCAACGTTGCGCACACATAGTTTTTTGGTATTGGTTGTAAGCTGTCTCAGCTTCAACTAGACTACTATTATAATTACTATTATTTTTGATTGTCTAACTACGATTTCCTTACTTCAAATGAGATTTTTGGCTGAGAGCCTTTATACATTTTATTTATTTTCTCTCTCAATGCCGGTTATAAGACGGGTGAATACAATTATATACATCTACAAGTGGTGCTTTTGTCATTCCGTTTGCACAAGGGATTCGCCTTTTTTTTTATTTGAAAAAATACATACAAATCTTTCTTTTTGCTGCTTGATCCACTAACAAAACACGACTTTAAAGAGCGGGACTGTGGGTTTAGGTTTAAGACCGCACTCTCACAGACATACTGTGCGAAGAGAAAATGTTCTATTTAGGCTTGTACCTCGTTTGGGGAGGTATTGTCTGGGATGGGGGGAGGGGGTGGGGGGGCAGGTTGAATTGTTCAGTTCTAATGTTGTCATTCTGTCTTTTTAGTTTTTTTTCCTGTTATTTTTTCTGTACTTTTTCCAAACATTTACCACCGTACATTATTACTCTGGGACAAGTTATTCTGGGGGTTTTGGGCGCTCATTGCTTTTCCATTCTATGCTCTGATGACAGGGTTGAATAACGGGAATGCCCAGAGGGGCCGAAATAATACGATCAAGTACATTTCTTGGAATACGAAAGGGGTTAACAACCCGGTGAAGCGTAAGAGGGTGTTGACGCACTTAAAGGGTTTGAATGCAAATATTGCATTTCTTCAAGAGACTCACTTGTGGACTGGTGAGCATTTTAGGATGCGTAAGGACTGGGTTGGTCAAGTGTTCCACTCAAACTTTCATAGTAAATCAAGAGGTGCTGCTATTCTGGTTGATAAAGCTACTCCCTTTGTAGCTTCTGAGGTTATTGCTGATCCTAAGGGACGATACGTCATAGTAACTGGTGAACTGTTTTCTACCCCTCTTGTTTTGGCTAGTGTTTATGCTCCCAATTGGGATGACACAAGTTTAATTTCTTCCTTTCTGTCTGCTATTCCCAATTTAGATTCTCATTTGTTGATTTTAGGGGGGGATTTCAACTGTAAAATGTCCCCAGTTCTGGACAAGTCCTCACAAATAAATACAGGCCCATCTGAATGTGCCCTACTTATTCAATCCTTTCTTCAGAAATATGCTATGTTTGAGGCCTGGCGTTTCCTACATCCTACAGATAGACAGTATTCCTTTTATTCTCATGTTCATAAAACATACTCCCGGATTGATTACTTCTTTTTGGACAAAAAACTTCTGCCTAACCTTCGGCAGTGTACTTACGAGAGTATTGTTATCTCTGACCATTCACCATTAGTGCTTGAACTAGAGTTTCCCCAGGGACCCCCTAGGTGTTATCAATGGCGTCTCAACCCCATTTTACTCTCAGATAAGGAGTTTGTCAATTTCATTTCTTCTGAAATTACCTTATTCCTAGAAACTAATTCAACACCAGGTATGTCCTGCTCTACCATATGGGAGTCTCTCAAAGCATACCTACGTGGCCAAACTATTTCTTATACAGCCAACCAAAACAGAGCTCGCTCCCAGCGACTTCGGGACCTGAGCGAGTCCATAGCCACATTGGATGAGAAGTATGCTACGGATCCTTCCTCTGATCTGCATAAAGAGCGCCAACTACTCCAATCTGAATTTGATGAGCTTTCTACCAGGCAAGCTGGACAGTTACTCTTGCGAGCTCGATACAAAGTCTATGAACAAGGCGACAAGGCCAGTAAACTCCTTGCACATCAGATCCGTAAATCTGAGGCCTCACGGCTAATCCCACAAATAAGGACCCCGTCTGGTGCCACCACAGTTATACATAAAGAGATCAATGATCAATTTAAACAATTTTACTCTGCGCTATACACCTCTGAATCCCCTCAAGACCCTTTGCTGATTGACTCCTTCTTTAATGGCTTGAATATGCCTTCAATTGATACAGACTCCCATGACTGTCTAGAAGAAGAATTTACGCTTGAGGAGATTGCAACAGCAGTGTCCGCAATGAAAAGTGGTAAATCACCGGGTCCGGACGGTTTTCCAACCGAATTTTACAGGACGTTTTCTGGTCTGCTTTGCCCATTCTTGTCCCGACTATTTGCAGAGTGCCTCAATACTTCAAAGCTGCCGCCTAGTCTTTATCAGGCTTCAATTTCATTACTACTAAAGAAAAACAAAGACCCCCTGGAATGTGGATCCTATCGCCCAATCTCGCTTTTAAACTGTGATTACAAAATCCTAGCTAAGCTTTTAGCCATCCGTATGGAAGGCTTGCTGCACCAAGTAATACACTCTGACCAGACTGGATTTGTGAGAAATAGGCATTTATTTTTCAATATTAGGCGCCTTATGAATATACTGTACTCCCCAGCGTCAGAGGACCCGGAGGTGGTGGTCTCACTTGATGCCGAAAAAGCGTTTGACCGCGTTGAGTGGGATTACCTAACAGCTGCCCTTTATAGATTTGGCTTTGGCCCCAAATTCATTGCGTGGATAAAGATTCTTTATTTTTCCCCCATGGCTTCGGTACGGACTAATAACTTGTCCTCTGACTATTTTCCCTTGCACCGCGGATCCAGACAGGGTTGCCCACTCTCCCCCTTGTTGTTTGCTTTGGCAATCGAGCCTCTCGCCATTGCACTACGCTCTAATGATGCCATTCAAGGCATAATCAGGGCGGGCTGGGAGCAGAAAGTCTCGCTATATGCTGACGACCTCCTTTTGTTTATCTCCAATCCCGATACCTCATTGCCACGTGCCCTATCTGTTCTTAAAAAGTTTGGATCAATCTCAGGGTACAAGCTGAATCTAGGCAAGAGTGAGCTTTTTCCGGTAAACAAGGCTGCTTTAAAGTGCTCTTTCACAAGTTCTCAGTTTAGGATTGTCCGGGATCAATTCACTTACTTGGGAGTAAAAGTGACAAGGAAATATTCAAATTTGTTTCAGGAAAACTTTGTTGCTCTAGCAGACAGATTGTTTCAATCTTTTACTTTTTGGAATTCGCTACCCCTTTCTCTTATCGGAAGGGTTAATGTCATTAAAATGAATGTGTTGCCCAAATTTCGATATTTATTTCAATGTTTACCCATTTTTATTCCAAAATCTTTTTTTATTTCACTGGATCAAACATTCATGCATTTTATTTGGGATGGCAAGGTACCACGGATTGGTAGAAAACATTTACAGAAGCCTAGGTCATTGGGGGGTTTAGCTCTACCAAATTTTCAGACATACTACTGGGCTGCAAATTTTAGAGCTGTTCTGTACTGGCTGCAGACTGATCCTACTGGCCCTAGACCACTCTGGGCCCAGATGGAGTCTGAATCGTGTAAACCTGCAGCACTTTCCTCTGTGCTGTGCTCGTCTCTCCCAGTGTCCCTAGGCAAAAGGTGTGCCAACCCAATTGTAAAGCAGTCTCTTAAAATGTGGAATCAGTTCCGTTTAGCCTTTAGCCTCCGAGGCTTTTCTCTATCAGGCCCAATCAATCAGAACATTTTATTTCCTCCATCTTTGAATGATGGGGCTTTTGGCATTTGGCACTCACTAGGCCTTTCCTCGCTAGCCCAATTATTCTTTGATGGTACATTTGCCTCAGCTGCAGGAAAAGTTCAATCTCCCCCAATCCCACTTTTTCCGCTATCTCCAGACTAGAAACTTTGTCAGGGCTAATACACCTGGATTTCCCAATAGGCCTGCGAATACAGTTATAGAGAGCATCTTGGAGCTGAACAAGCTTCCTAGGGGCGCAATTTCAGATGTATATGCAATCATTCATGACTTACAGAACCCTTCTTTGGTGCCTTTAAAGACTAGATGGGAAAAGGATTTGGGGGAGGAACTTGGGGAAGACGCCTGGGAATCTGTGCTGCACAGGGTGCACTCGTCCTCTTTTAGCACTAGACACAGCCTCATTCAATTCAAGGTGGTTCACCGTATCCACTGGTCGGGGGCCAAACTTGGAAGAATATTCTCTGATTTTGATCCTACCTGTGTCAGATGTAAGGTGGAACCAGCCACACTGTTGCATATGTTTTGGGGCTGTCATAAACTGTCAGGTTTCTGGGAATTAATATTTAAATGTTTCTCTGATATATATGACACTGTTATAGATCCGTCTCCCCTTACAGCCCTTTTTGGAGTACTGCCCATGGGTACCCCCCTATCAAGAATCCAGTCGGACACTGTTGCTTATACAACTCTTTTAGCTAGACGGCTAATACTACAGAACTGGAAGATGGCAGCTCCCCCATCTTATAAATATTGGGTGAGGGATGTGTTGTGCTCTTTGAAACTAGAAAAAATTAAATTAAATTCACGTGGGAACCCCAAACTGTTTGATGAGGCTTGGGCTCCATTCCGGTCTTACTTTAAACAGTCCATCCTCTGATGGCATTCCAATTAATACTAAAATAAGTCTGTGACTTAAGGGTTGGGGGAGTTTCTCTCTGTGTTTTTGCTGGGGGGGATTAAGATCCATGTGCTTATTGATTGTGGTCCGCAGATGCCTTGTTCATCTTGCCCAGGCAGAGACTGAAGTGTGAGCTTGTTTTTCCCAGTTATTTTTACATTTTGTTCACGCCTACATGAATAATCATTTTTTTAAATTTATTTTAAAGCATTGTAAACTTTTTTTTTGTCCAGTGGATGGTCGGTCTGTGGCCATGACTCTCTGTGAGTGGTTGCATTTCTCCACCCTTATCCCTTGACTGTTTACAGGAACAATGGTGAGATGTTTGCCCTGTCCCTGTACTATAGATTTCCCTTTAACCTCTGTAGCCTTCTGCCCGGTGTGTTTAACTTGTCTAAAGTATGGTATCTTTAAAGCTATTTTTTTTATTTGTATTTTTATGTATTTTTTTTCTAGTTGAGTATATTATTTATATTGCTTTGTCTTGTCTGTATGTGTGTATGTTCAAAACTTAATAAACAGAGTTTAAAATTTTTTTTTTTTAAAAAGCCAGACTACGGTTTACAACTGCACATTTGGACAAAGATCGTACTTTTTGGAGAAATGTCCTCTGGTCTAATGAAACACAAATAGAACTGTTTGGCCATAATGACAATCGTTATGTTAGGAGGAAAAAGGGGGAGGCTTGCAAGCAAAATAACACCATCCCAACCGTGAAGCACGGGGGTGGCAGCATCATGTTGTGGGGGTACTTTGCTGCAGGAGGGACTGGTGCACTTCACAAAATAGATGGCATCATGATTTGGAAAATTATGTGGATATATTGAAGCAACATCAAGACATCAGTCAGGAAGTTAAAGCTTGGTCGCAAATGGGTCTTCCAAATGGACAATGACCCCAAGCATACTTCTAAAGTTGTGGCAAAATGGCTTAAGGACAACAAAGTCAAGGTATTGGATTGGCCATCACAAAGCCCTGACCTCAATTCTATAGAAAATTTGTGTGGCAGACCTGACAAAGCGTGTGCGAGCAAGGAGGCCTACAAACCTGACTCAGTTACACCAGCTCTGTCAGGAAGAATGGGCCCAAATTCAAACAACTTATTGTGGGAAGCTTGTGGAAGGCTACCTGAAACGTTTGACCCAAGTTAAACAATTCAAAGGCAATGCTACCAAATACTAATTGAGTGTGTGTAAACTTCTGACCCACTGGGAATGTGATGAAATAAATAAAAGCTGAAATTACAGAGATCATACGTTTCCTGTAGTTCTTGACCAGGTTTGCACAAACTGCAGATTTTGGCCCACTCCTCCATACAGACCTTCTCCAGATCCTTCAGGTTTCGGGGCTGTCGCTGGGCAATACGGACTTTCAGCTCCCTCCAAAGATTTTCTATTGGGTTCAGGTCTGGAGACTGGCTAGGCCACTCCAGGACCTTGAGATGCTTCTTACGGAGCCACTCCTTAGTTGCCCTGGCTGTGTGTTTCGAGTCGTTGTCATGCTGGAAGACCCAGCCACGACCCATCTTCAATGCTCTTACTGAGGGAAGGAGGTTGTTGGCCAAGAACTTGCGATACATGGCCCCATCCATCCTCCCCTCAATACGGTGCAGTCGTCCTGTCCCCTTTGCAGAAAAGCATCCCCAAAGAATGTTTCCACCTCCATGCTTCACGGTTGGGATGGTATTCTTGGGGTTGTACTCATCCTTCTTCTTCCTCCAAACACGGCGAGTGGAGTTTTTTTTTGTCTCATCAGACCACATGATCTTCTCCCATTCCTCCTCTTGATCATCCAGATGGTCACTGGCAAGCTTCAGATGGGCCTGGGCATGCGCTGGCTTGAGCTGGGCGTGCACCTCAGGATTTTAAGCAATGACGGCGTAGTGTGTTACTAATGGTTTTCTTTGAGACTGTGGTCCCAGCTCTCTTCAGGTCGTTGACCAGGTCCTGCCGTGTAGTTCTGGGGCTGATCCCTCACCTTCCTCATGACATTGATGCCCCACGAGGTGAGATCTTGCATAGAGCCCCAGACCGAGGTTGATTGACCGTCATCTTGACCTTCTTCCATTTTCAAATAATTGCGCCAACAGTTGTTGCCTTCTCACCAAGCTGCTTGCCTATTGTCCTGTAGCCCATCCCAGCCTTGTGCAGGTCTACAGTTTTATCCCTGATGTCCTTACACAGCTCTCTGGTCTTGGCCATTGTGGAGAGGTTGGAGTCTGTTTGATTGAGTGTGTGGACAGGTGTCTTTTATACAGGTAACGAGTGGAGAACAGGAGGGCTTCTTAAAGAAAAACTAACAGGTCTGTGAGAGCCGGAATTCTTACTGGTTGGTAGGTGAAATAATAAGACACTTATGTATGCAAAAAAATGCAAATTAATTACTTAAAAATCATACAATGTGATTTTCTGGATTTTTGCTTTAGATTTGAAGTTGAAGTGTACCTATGATAAAAATGACAGACCTCTACATGCTTTGTAAGTAGGGAAAACCTGCAAAATCGGCAGTGTATCAAATACTTGTTCTCCCCACTGTATACACCTGTTCTGAAAGGCCCCAGAGTCTGCAACACCACTAAGCAAGAGGCACCACCAAGCAAGCGACACTATGAAGACCAAGGAGCTCTCCAAACAGGTCAGGGACTAAGTTGCGGAGAAGTACAGATCAGGGTTGGGTTACAAAAAAATTACCAGAACTTTGAGCCTCCCACAGAGCACCATTAAAGCCATGATTAAAAAATGGAAAGAATATGGCACCACAACAAATCTTCCAAGAGAGGGCCGCCCACCAAAACTCACGGACCAGGCAAGGAGGGCATTAATCAGAGAGGCAACAAAGAGACCAAAGATAACAACACCCCCCCCCCCCTCCGAGAACACCATCCATATTTTCATCGGCAGGTAAATACAGGGAAATTCTTGACGATAACATGTTTCAGTCTTCCAGAGATTTGAGACTGGGACGGAGGTTCACCTTCCAGCAGGACAATGACCCTAAGCATACTGCTAAAGCAACACTCGGGTAGTTTAAGGGGAAACATTGAAATGTCTTGGAACGGCCTAGTCAAAGCCCAGACCTCAATCCAATTGAGAATCTGTGGTATGATTTAAAGATTGCTGTACATCAGTGGAACCCATCCAACTTGAAGGAGCTGGAGCAGTTTTGCCTTGAAGAATGGGCAGAAATCCCAGTGGCTAGATGTGCCAAACATACCCCAAGAGACTTGCAGCTGTAATTGCTACAAAAGGTGGCTCTACAAAGTATTGACTTTGGGGGGTGAATAGTTATACACGCTCAAGTTTTCTGTTTTTTTGTCTTATTCCTGGTTTGTTTCACAATAAAAAATATTTTTCATCTTCAAAGTGGTAGGCATGTAGTGTAAATCAAATGATACAACCCCCCCCAAAAAATCAATTTTAATTGCAGGTGGTAAAAAATGCCAAGGGGGTGAAAACTTTCGCAAGCCACTGTACTTCACCTGTTTAAAATACCCCAAACAAAGCAAAACCTTGAAGCTGAAATCCTTAATGGTGACACTGCCACGCACATTTGCAATATTACAACAACAAAGAAGTTACTGCAAACAACAAATACTTTTCCCCCCACCCCCCACTGAAATCCTTGCAAGAGCACAATATGTACAGCAATTGCTTATACCATGCTCTCTCTACCAACGTCTCTTCAGCTTGGCAACAAAAACAATAACAACGGTGGTGGGGTGAACATTGTGCTGTTTCCGCCTAATGCAGATGTAATCTTTAACTAAATACAGAATTAGTCATCATAGCCTGGCAATTGAAACAGGACGCCATAAAAAAAAACATGGCTGGCCAGAGTGACTGTCATCACTGTGGGTCGGGAGAAATAGAAATTGAAGAACACTTTCTAATCTTCTGCCCCAAATACATATATTGGTTAGAGATTCCTTCTTCCACAAATTAAAAAATTAAATGTCCACATTCACAGGACAATCAAACAAAGAGAAACTTATACTCTATACTTTTGGGGGAAAGGTCTGATGTGTATGAGTGTGCAGCACAATATGTCACAGCTTGCCACAAGCGAAGGGAAGAAACATTACATTTGTTTGTACTAGTTTCTCCAAGTACTTTAATAGACAATTTTGTTTCTTGAATTCGATTTCTGAACATAAATTTTTTTCAATTCTTATTGTTGTGTATCACTTTGCTTTGGCAACATTGACCTTGTCATCATGCCATTAAAGCATATTGAATTTGAGAGAGAGAGAGATATGTACTTGTCACATGCCTGTTTGTAAACCAGTGAATCTGATGACAGGATTGCTGGGAAATCTCCTGAGGGAGAATCCTAATAGCTTCAATATTGAGCAGGTTCGGACTCCAGAGACAGAGAGTAAGTGCACAGAAAGAGACGGCAATGGAGAGAGAGGGGAGAGAAAGCTGGAGACTGCGAAAGCGCGCGCGCGCGTGCGAGAGAGAGGGAGAAGACAGTGTCTCATTGCAGAGGCCAATGGAACAGCTACTAATAAGGCATGTTTATGACCCTTTCAGCAGACCACCCTGGGGAGAGAGGAGAAGATGGAAGCAACAGAACAGCAGTCTGTCTACCTACCCTGAGGGAGGGAAGAGGTGAGGAGAAGAAAACTGGCACCCAAACGCAGTGGTGGAAAAGGTACCCAGTTGTCATACTTCAGTAAAAATAAAGATACCTTAATAGAAAATTACTTAAGTAAAAGTGAAGTCACCAAGTAAAATACTACTTGAGTAAAAGTCCAAACGCATTTGGTTTTAAATATACTTATGTAGCAAAAGTAAATGTAATTGCCAAAATATATTTAAATATCAAATAATAAAAAATACTAAAAGTATAACTCATTTCAAATTCCTTATATTAGGCAAACCAGACGCCACAATTTTCTTGATTTTTTAAATGTATGGATAGCCAGGGGCACACTTCAACACTTAAGACATAATTTATAAATGAAGCATATGTGTTTAGTGAGTCTGCCAGATCAGAAGCAGGAAGGATGACCAGGGATGTTCTCTTGAGAAGTGCATGAATTGGGCAATTTTCCAGTCCTGCTATAAGCATTCGAAATGTAATGAGTACTTTTTGGTGTCAGGGAAAATGTATGGAGTAAAAAGTACATGACTTTCTTTAGGAATGTAG
This sequence comes from Oncorhynchus clarkii lewisi, assembly GCF_045791955.1. Classification (NCBI taxonomy): domain Eukaryota; kingdom Metazoa; phylum Chordata; class Actinopteri; order Salmoniformes; family Salmonidae; genus Oncorhynchus; species Oncorhynchus clarkii. The sequence goes on from NC_092148.1 coordinate 34,129,192, forward strand.
TGAAGTAAAAGTATAAGTTGTCAAAAATATAAATAATAAAAGTACAGATATCTCAAAAAACGACTTAAGTAGTACTTCAAAGTATATTTACTTAAGTATTTTACACCACTGCCCAAAATGGAGAAACAGCCGAGCAAAAAGATCAACTCTTTGGTTTTCTGGTAACTCCAGGCTGGCTGGTCTCATAGACTAGACATAACACAGCAAACAGAAATCCAGGACACTCAAATTAGTCTGATATGTTCTGTGCGGAATGGTTACATGAGACACAATGTTACAGGAGGATGGAGGATCTACCCCTGAGTCCAGGTTGCAGTGACACCATGCTAGCGGAGTCAGAATATACCCACTCATATCAACGTGGATAATTGGGTAATATTTGGTTGACATTGATCAATGAGATTACAACCTATATCAACCCGCTATGATTTCAACCATCTAAAAGCAACACCAAATTCCAATAAAAAAATGGCAGATTTTTGGTTTAGTTGTTTATCACGGTGCTTTCAATCATTTTAAAAGCATGACAAGGTTCAAATAAGAATACAATGTCAGATAGTATGTTTATTTATACAACATATTAATGTGTAATCACTGTGCTTCATCTAATAGCACAACCAAATGACCCGGAGTGCAGATTCTGCACAGATTATTACAGTGATTGTGAAGATCTCACAAACCTGCGACAACCTATTCATGCTATCTTAAACATGCGCACTTTATATAATTACATAAGAAATGTATAGTAATAGTCACCTCAAAATGTGGCTACTTTTGAGGTTGAATGTTACATTCGTTTGTAATATAGCCTTAACTTTAGGCTGTTTCCTGTAAAAGTAATATTGAATTGTGTTTGGTTGACAATGCAAAAGGATCTACGTTTAAAGGAGATGCATTTATTGCTTGGATAGTTCCATCGCAGCCTCTTTGAGTTGAAGACGTGAATCCAACATGTCATTTGTTAATAGTCGACAAGTTAATAGGCAATTTATTTGATTTCAAAAGTGATATTGAATTGTTTGGTTGTCAACGCAACCAAATATCAACATTTGAAGGAGAGTTATCTTCAACATGGATAGTTTATAGGACAAAATCAAATCCAACTTTAAATGCACTTTAATCAAATTAAGTTTGAATTGATTAATTCCTATTCTATAACTAAGATTTATGGTAAACAGACATAGATACTGTACCCCACCAGACACGACACTACAGGTTTCTTCACAGTTCCCAAACCAAGAACAGATTTAATGCGTCGATCAGTTATGTATAGAGCCATGTCATTGTGAAATGTTCTGCCACCAGAGGTTACTCATGCAAAATGTAGCTTTAAAAACAGATAAAAAAGAATCTTGTGTCACAACACCTCTCCTCTTTCTAAAGATCTAATTTTACTGTACTGGATATAAGAATTTGAATATATGAATAGTGTGTAAATGGTATTTTGTTGTCTCTTGGTGTCTTTCCTATATAACTCTTATAAAAATGTATTATTTAATGTAATATCTTATGTTGTTCTTGTCTATTACAGTTCTGGAGGTTGTCATGTATTTGTTAGTTTTATATGGACCCCAGGAAGAGTAGCTGCTGCATGTGCAGCTGTGCTTGGTTAAAATCCTGAATGGGAGACCAAAGGGTAGCTGTAGATAGATACATTCTCCAGTAAGAGGTGCTGCCGAGCATATTGTTTTTTTTCTCATACTGGATATAACGTTGAAGATGTTGTTTTAAAAAAGGTACAAATTCAACTTATTTTAAACAAGGTTTGTCTCTGTTGAAATGTGGTTACTATGTTCACATAACCCTGTCATTGAAGTCTCACCCTCAAAACAACAGTTTACTTTGATAACTTTTCAAATCCAATGTATTTTCCACGTAGATTCCACGTCACAATATGTTGACAAATTACGTTGAAGCAACGTTGATTCAACCAGTTTATGCCCAGTGGCTAGCTATTAGGTCAATATCAGTATGGAAAAGATATTGAAACAAGGTGCTGGAAGGGAAAACTATATCATATTGTTTATACAGTACGGTGAGATGTCATGACTATATACAGTGGCTTGCTAAAGTATTCACCCCACTGGGCATTTTACCTATTTTGTTGCCTTACAACTTGGAATTAAAATTGATTTTTTTGGGGGGTTGTATCATTTGATTTACACAAAATGCCTACCACTTTGAAGATGCAAAACATTTTTTATTGTGAAACAAACAAGAAATAAGACAAAAAAAACAACAGAAAACTTCAGTGTGCATAACTATTCACCCCCCAAAGTCGATAGTTTTTAGAGCCACCTTATGCATAAATTACAGCTGTAAGTCTCTTGGGGTATGTCTCTATAAGCTTGTCACATCTAGCCACTGGGATTTCTGCCCATTCTTCAAGGCAAAACTGCTCCAACTCCTCAAGTTGGATGGGTTCCGCTGGTGTATAGTAATCTTTAACTCATACCACAGATTCTCAATTGGATTGAGGTCTGGGCTTTTACTGGGCCATTCCAAGAAATGTAAATGTTTCCCCTTAAACCACTCAAGTGTTGCTGTAGCAGTATGCTTAGGGTCATTGTCCTGCTGGAAGGTGAACCTCCGTCCCACACAAATCTCTGGAAGACTGAAACAGGTTTTCTTCAAGAATTTCCCTGTATTTAGCACCATCTATGATTCCTTCAATTCTGACTAGTTTCCCAGTCCCTGCCGATGAAAAACATCCCCACAGCATGGTGCTGCCACCACCATGCTTCACTGTGGGGATGGTGTTCTCTGGGTGATGAGAGGTGTTGGGTTTGCGCCAGACATAGCGTTTTTCTTGATGGCCAAAACGCTCAATTTTATTCTCATCTGACCAGAGTACCATTTCCATATGTTTGGGGAGTCTCCCACATGCCTTTGGTGAACATCAAACTTGTTTGCTTATTTTTGTCTTTAAGCAATAGCTTTTCTTGGCCACTCTTCCGTAAAGCCCAGCTCTGTGAAGTGTAGGGCTTAAAGTGGTCCTTGGTGGTGCCCCTTGCTTAGTGGTGTTTGCAGACTCTGGGGCCATTCAGAACAGCTGTATATACTGAGATCAGGTGACACTTAAATAAAGTTCACCTGTGTGCAATCTAACTAATTATGTGACTTCTGAAGATAATTGGTTGCACCAGATATTATTTAGGGGCTTCATAGCAAAGGAGGTGAAAACATATGCATGCACCAGTTTTCAGTTTTCTTGTTTTTGCGATTTTTTTTTTTTAAACAACTACATTTTTTTCATATCACTTCACCAATTTGGACTATGTTGTGTATGTCCATTACATGAAATCCAAATGAAAATCAAATTACAGGTTGTAATGACCAGAACAGGAAAAAGGCCAATGGGGATGAAAACTTTTGCAAGGCACTGTATTTAGACGCATCTTCGCATTTCGTTGAGAAATGCTTTGTTTCTTGACGTCCTTGACATTATCTGGGCTTTGACTATCTCTCTCCATGTATGTTTATTTGATAAGGGATTATGTCTCACCGAAGACACGGAGGAAGAAAGATCCTCGACTCTGGGCAATGTGCGTCAGGGTTAAGCTGGGGGAAATGAATCTGTAAATGACTTCCAGTGTTATTTAAGCACATAGAAATGCAAACCGGAGGCGATCAGATAAACATTAACATAAATAGTGTATATCTATATACATGTAAAATATACACTGCTCAAAAAAATAAAGGGAACACTAAAATAACACATCCTAGATCTGAATGAATGAAATATTCTTATGAAATACTTTTTTCTTTACATAGTTGAATGTGCGGACAACAGAATCACACAAATATTATCAATGGAAATCAAATTTATCAACCCATGGAGGTCTGGATTTGGAGTGACACTCAAAATTAAAGTGGAAAACCACACTACAGGCTGATCCAACTTTGATGTAATGTCCTTAAAACAAGTCAAAATGAGGCTCAGTAGTGTGTGGCCTCCACGTGCCTGTATGACCTCCCTACAACGCCTGGGCATGCTACTGATGAGGTGGCGGATGGTCTCCTGAGGGATCTCCTCCCAGACAAGGACTAAAGCATCTGCCAACTCCTGGACAGTCTGTGGTGCAGCGTGGCGTTGGTGGATGGAGCGAGACATGATGTCCCAGATGTGCTCAATTGGATTCAGGTCTGGGGAACGGGCGGGCCAGTCCATAGCATCAATGCCTTCCTCTTGCAGGAACTGCTGATACACTCTAGCCACATGAGGTCTAGCATTGTCGTGCATTATGAGGAACCCAGGGCCAACCGCACCAGCATATGGTCTCACAAGGGGTCTGAGAATCTCATCTCGGTACCTAATGGCAGTGAGGCTACCTCTGGCGAGCACATGGACGGCTGTGCGGCCCCCCAAAGAAATGCTACCCCACACCATGACTGACCCACCGCCAAACCGGTCATGCTGGAGGATGTTGCAGGCCGCAGAACGTTCTCCGCGGCGTCTCCAGACTGTCACGTCTGTCACATGTGCTCAGTGTGAACCTGCTTTCATCTGTGAAGAGCACAGGGTGCCAGTGGCGAATTTGCCAATCTTGGTGTTCTCTGGCAAATGCCAAAAGTCCTGCACGGTGTTGGGCTGTAAGCACAACCCCCACCTGTGGACGTCGGGCCCTCATACCACCCTCATGGAGTCTGTTTCTGACCGTTTGAGCAGACACATGCACATTTGTGGCCTGCTGGAGGTCATTTTGCAGGGCTCCTCATGCTCCTCCTTGCACAAAGGCGGAGGTAGCAGTCCTGCTGCTGGGTTGTTGCCCTCCTACGGCCTCCTCCACGTCTCCTGATGTACTGGCCTGTCTCCTGGTAGCACCTCCATGCTCTGGACACTACGCTGACAGAAACAGCAAACCTTCTTGCCACAGCTCGCATTGATGTGCCATCCTGGATGAGCTGCACTACCTGAGCCACTTGTGTGGGTTGTAGACTCCGTCTCATGCTACCACTAGAGTGAAAGCACCGCCAGCATTCAAAAGTGACCAAAACATCAGCCAGGAAGCATAGGAACTGAGAAGTGGTCTGTGGTCACCACCTGCAGAACCACTCCTTTATTGGGGTTGTCTTGCTAATTGCCTATAATTTACCTGTTGTCTATTTTTATTTGTACAACAGCATGTGAAATGTATTGTCAATCAGTGTTTCTTCCTAAGTGGACAGTTTGATTTCACAGAAGTGTGATTGACTTGGAGTTACATTGTGTTGTTTAAGTGTTCCCTTTATTTTTTTGAGCAGTGTATATACATATACACTACCGTTCAAAAGTTTGGGTCACTTAGAAATGTCCTTGTTTTTAAAGGAAAGCACATTTTTTGTCCATTAAAATAACATAAAATTGATCAGGAATACAGTGTAGACATTGTTAATGTTGTAAATAACTATTGTAGCTGGAAACTGCAGATTTTTTAAATAGAATATCTACATAGGTGTACAGAGGCCCATTATCAGCTACCATCACTCCTGTGTTCCAATGGCTAATCCAAGTTTATAATTTTAAAAGGCTAATTGATCATCAGAAAACCCTTTTGCAATTATGTTAGCACAGCTGAAAACTGTTTTGATTAAAGAAGCAATAAAACTGGCCGCCCTTAGACTTGTTGAGTATCTGGAGCATCGGCATTTGTGGGTTCGATTACAGGCTCAGAATGGCCAGAAACAAATAACTTTCTTCTGAAACTTGTCAGTCTATTCTTGTTCTGAGAAATGAAGGCTATTCCATGCGAGAAATTGCCAAGAAACTGAAGATCTCGTACAACTCCGTGTACTACTCACAACAGTTTCAGCTGTGCTAACAATTGTAAAAGGGTTTTCTGATGATCAATTAGCCTTTTAAAATGCTAAACTTGTATTAGCTAACACAATGTGCCATTGGAACACAGGAGTGATGGTAGCTGATAATCGGCCTCTGTACGCCTATGTAGATATTCCATAAAAAAGTTGCCGTTTCCAGCTACAAAAGTCATTTACAACATTAACAATGTCTACACTGTATTTCTGATCAATTTAATGTTTTTTTTAATGGAAATAAAAATGTTGTTTTTCTTTCCAAAACAAGGACATTTCTAAGTGACCCCAAACTTTTGAACGGTAGTATATATATATTTCCTGTCTCATTTTAATCCTTAGCAATCTAATCCAATACTTATCCAAAATACTGGTGTTCAATGGGAAGAAATGACATGCAGTCTAAATGTTATTTTTTTAAACCCATCCTTTCTTTCTTTCGTGTCAATCGAGATTCTACTCTAGTTTACACTCAGACTTATTTTCTTGTTGGGGACTTATTTTCTTGTTGGGGACTTATTTTCTTGTTGGGGACTTATTTTCTTGTTGGGGACTTATTTTCTTGTTGGGGACTTATTTTCTTGTTGGGGACTTATTTTCTTGATGTACATGTATATTTAGAAGAAAAAACATACTTTGTGGTTATAGCCTGGGAATAATCCTATTTACGTCTTAACACGTCATTTGTTATATTGCAGCGCAAAGCCATGGTGTATTAGATAGCATTGGAGGGCCTTACTGCCCAAAGTCCAGGGAATCTGTTGTAATTTAAGAGTTAACTGGGAGGTATTTAATAATGAACCCGGGCGTAATGAGGCCTTTCCATGAACCTCTTGATCTTCATCCACCGGCTTGGACCACTTCCTGGTTACCTGCACACCAAAGGGAAATACAAACATTCCTCCCATTGGATTTTACTCTTTATTATCACTTATGGGAAGTGATTACTTTACAATGTCAGTTGGTTTGGAACTGGGACTGGGTCCATGCTGCCTATCTGAAACGAATCTCTCTGCTGTGTGGAACCCTGAGTATTTCTTCTTCTTTGCTTTCTTGGCATTCCCTTATCCCGCCCGACTTAAATGGCTTCCATTTTACATAGTATTTATTTAAACAGCTTGACATGGACAAGTCTTTCGTTTCACAAGCTTAGTTTTGGGGGATAGGGTTTTTCACTACCACTTGGGGTTAAGCAGCTTGAGCTTCGGGGAGTTAACAGTGCCGTTTAGGTCTAAAACTAAACTTTATGACACAAGCCACCTCTGCCATTCTTGTAACCAAAAAAGATCACACAGAGACGACAACAGACAACTTTACCTACACAACTCAATTTAGGCCATTGACCATTCCCGTGGACATTGAATGGGGTGAAGACACTAATAGATGACCGTATCAAAGATAAGACAGGAGTGATAAGGGAGGTCGACGTTAGAGGCCCCCCACACTTGGTTTATACAGGCAAGCAGAAAAATAGCTTTGCTATGCATTCAATTGAGACTTTTCACAAAACTCCCCATCACTGACCTCAGACTAGATAATTGATGCCAGTAACACAGGATCAACAATGCCAGATTTTAATTCAAGAAGACCATAAAATACTTTGGAAAAGGTCAAGCAAGCAGTGCTAAATTAGGAGGGGGAAATTCATAAAGAAAAAACAGGACAGGAACACATAATCACCCCACTGGGCACACAGTATTTGAATCAATTTTGTTTCCACATTATTTCAATGCTCCCACGTCATTTTCACTGACGTTAATTCAACGTCTATTCCCAGCTAGAGTCAAGAAACCTCCCAGTGGGACAGTTTCCAAGCCAGAAAGCACTGCCTGCCTCAATATTGCTGCAACAGGAGAGACAATCATGGTTTATTTCAAGTTTATTTAGTCTCTCACTAAACGGTACTCTGATTTAACATGCAATACCAAAAATGGAGGAAAATCCTGGAGAGAGAGGAGGATATTTTCCTGCTTTTGTTGAACAATGTTCTTTTTCATAATTTTTCAGGAAGGCTTGAACCAAATCTGCCATTCTGTCACTATAACTCCTATATCTCCTTGTTTTGCCTAAAGAAGTGTATATATCCTAAACCAAAATCCCATTGACTGAGTTAGGGACATATTTGAGTTAGGGACAGCTTTTCTGTCATCACCGTGTCAATAAGCACACTTGAATGAGGCCATCACTCTAAATGGTGTGTTTGAATCATCTGTGAAGAACTGAATACTTTCAGGAAAAATATTTTCCGAGCTGTATTTACACAAAAAATATTTCCAGATCTGACTTCTCATTTAATGGTCGACGTACATGCTGTGCATACCGCAAATAACTTTCAAATGGACGGGAGGAAACAGAGAGTGCCATTGAGGAAACCTGCAGTTCATACTTTGAAGAATTTCACTGAAGAGAGGGAGAGAGAGAGAAAAATATACCCAGAAAAACCTGGTGAGCTGGCTTGAATGGGGCGGCCATGGAAAAATACTGATATTTCATGCATGAAAATGCCACTATGCACCTAAAAACCAAAAGGTAAAAAAAAAAAAAAAGGCAGAAAGTGGTGGGTTTGTGTTTGAGGGACACGCAGAGTTAATGTGGGCTAGAGCAGCAGACATACCTGGTGGGTCTCGGAGACCAGAAAGGGGAAATGGTTTCTCCCAAGAGGGGGTTCTGGCCCCATACCCTAGATACAAGTCTCTAAAGCACAGGTGTCAAACTCCTTCCACGGACGGTCGAGTGTCTGCAGGTTTTCGCTCCTCCCTTGTACTTGATTGATGAATTAAGGTCACTAATTAGTAAGGAACTCCCCATACCTAGTTGTCTAGGCCTTAATTGAAAGGGAAAAAAACAAAAAACCTGCAGACACTAGGCCCTCCATGGAATGAGTTTGACACCCCTGCTCTAAAGCACTATAATCATTGAGGAGAGGCTAGATTTGCACATGACAAACACACCACAGACCAAAAACACCATAAAGATAGAGATGGATGACACACACACACGCACGCGCACACATTATCCATCTACCCACCCAAACAGCTGTCTGCTAATACGGTGTTACGTCTTACCTCTCCTGCAGTGCCTAATGGCCATTTTGCATCTCTTGGACTCGGCGATGGTGGGGCAGGGTATCGTGTCCTTGGGAGGCTTCTTCACGATGTGCCGCGTCCGTGTCTCCAGACCCCACTTGAAGCCGCAGGTTTTGTTTCTCCTGGTGCAGGACCCCCACTCGCTCCACTGGCCCACCTCGCAGCCCTCTGCGTGGAGAGACATGAGTCATTAAAGGGTAACACCGGGGATACTCGATGGAGGTTCCAAATCAAGGTTGACTACAGTACATAGTGAAAAGACTAGGATGGCCATAACCTCCTGGTGTGTGGTCCTTTCCATCCTTCTACTGTCTCATTTAAAAACATATACAAGAGTTTAGAAGGTTAAAGACTGTTGGGTAAAGTCAAATCAGTTCTAGGAGATTCTGCCTCAATGTGATCCACATGGTTGACTTTCCACAATTCAAACACAGTATGAATTACTCCAAAAAGGCACCCTTTTCCCTATATAATGCACTACTTTGGACCAGAGCCCAGTAATGCACTACATAGGGAATAGGGAGCTATTTCAGATGCACATATGTCTTTTTCCCTTTTACCTCCACACTCCTTGGTGTCCTCCAGGGGCGCAAAGCCCTCGGGGCACTTCTCAGAGCAGCGCCCTTTGTGCAGGTAAAACCCTGCCTTGCACTTCGTGCAGAAGTCTTTACTGAAGCAGGACTCACAGTTATCTATCCTGCACCCTGTGGGAGGAAGAGGAGACAAGATGAGAGGCGATGCTGGGAGAGGAGGGGAAGTGAAGAGAGGAGAGGTCTCGGCAAGGCCTGGGCTAGGCAGAGGTACAGTACAGTACAGTATACACTCATACCACCTGGAGTTGATAGAAGACTAAGGGGGTTTGGGGAAGGAGATGGAGTTTTTGAAAGGATAACCGCCCCCGTCCAAAAGAAAGCCTCTGTGTTGATGTCCTGTGAATCATATAATCATATCTCTCCAGGGCTGTGCTGTATTTCAGCACACTCGGTTTTCAGTGTGAGCGGGTGAAGAGTGTGAACTGTGAAATAACAACAGCAAAGTTAGTGAAACATTACCTCACTGTGACCCCTTTCAACACAGGCAGGAAAACAGATCACAAGCCTGACATCCAACAGTCTGGAGACAACACAGAGGTCTGGGCCTGGTTGTCATGTTCTAGCCACATGGGTTTGAGGGATTCTATTTTGTTTTGGTTTTAAATAAAACATGTAAGCATGTTAGTGTTACCCATGCCTTCAACTTATGTTTGATATGGTTTATTCTTAGCTTAGTGTTATCAGATATTGCATCATTGATGGGGGTAAGAAGGAACTTTTTGTGATTAGGAAGCTGGCATACAGCTGTGATAGAATCCTCGGTTTTGTGTTAGTTTGGGTTGGGGAACAAAAACATTGCGAGCCCCTGCCAAACTAACTAACCAACACTGATGTCTTTGGTGAGAAACACAACGCCACACTTATCGTCCCACGCCCCACCCTGCTGGGCTGAAACGCAGCACTGTGCGGCGAGGGCGATGTGTCATCAAGCCTTTTACTCTGCAATTAGCACTTTCAGGCAGGAGCCCAAATTACACGAGCTGCACCGACGGGTCGACGCACTGGGCTGCATGATTAAAAGGAAGCCCTCACCCGAGCTGTCTAATTTATGACACTCCTCAGAATCCTTAAGTGGCCTGATTGGGGTTAGCCAACCAATCTATATTAGAGGAGGTGATAGGACTTATAGGAGGATGGGCTAATTGTAATGGCTGGAATGGAATTAATGGAGCGTATCGAGCATATCAAACATATAGAAACCACATGTTTGACTCTGATCCATCAATTCCATTTCAGCCATTACAATGAGCCCATCCTCCTGTAGCTCCTCCCACCAGCCTCCACTGGCCTATAGGCTAGCCAACTAGCAGCAGTCATCTCTATCACTCGCTCTACTAGGCTTTTGCAGGTATGGTGGTGGCATCTGGTCCCGTGTCTCCCGGAGAGTCACCATGTGTGCATGTGAGTGTGTGTTGAAGTAATTATCCACATGTAACAGATACAGAGTACAAGGCCCAAGACTCTTTTATCTAGGACCCGTTTGCGGGCCCGGAGAAGGTTCTCACAATCACGCCCCTTAATTACACCATCTCCAGCTAACCATCAGGCCTCCTCTGCTCGCTCTGCATTCCTCCGCCACGATGGAGGTCCCTCCCCTTTTCACTTTGAACCCCTAAGTATGGCCTCTACCCACTCACTCTGTCTCTCACGCTTTTCCAATCCTGACCAGTCTAAACAAACCCGCTGCAAACACACACATAAGTACACACGTACACATATATACACACACACACACACACATAAGGGAAACACACAACCATATACACACACACACACACAAACAAACATGTCACATACACTAACCACACTCAAATCAGAGTTGGTTGGGGACACACCCATCTCGCTGTCACCCCTGTCGCCTACCTTCTGAAAAGATGACAGGGTGACAAGATGTTCGAATACCAGCATCCACACTGTTCTTGATTATTTACCTAGATACAGTATCTATTGGCTATCTGGCTGGTCATTGGCATAATGTTTGATTATCACCCTCATCAAAGTTTAATGAATGATGTTCCTGACCTGAAGCCTATTGTAGGCTTATTTCCAGTGAGGTTCAATAGAGATATATACATTTTTATATATATATATATATATATATATATTTATATATATATATATATATATATACACACATATACATATATATATATACACATATACATATATATATATATACAAATTTTTATATATATATACATTTTTATATATATATATACATTTTTATATATATATATACATTTTTATATATATATACATTTTTATATACATTTTTATATATATTCATACATACATACATACATACATACATACATACATACATACATACATACATACATATATACATACATACATACATACATACATACATACATACATACATACATACATACATACATACATACATACATACATACATACATACATATATATATATATACACACACACACACACAAGTATATATATGTATGTGTGTATGTATCCATGTGTGTATGTATATATGTTTGTACTGCATGTATACATAATATATTTGTCACGTGAAAGCTGTATATAAAAGTGCCATGCATGTAGCATGTAAAATGTAGTATGTAACATGTAATATGTCGTATGTATGTATATGTAACAAAAAAGCTGTAAAAAAAAAAAAAGTTTTTACTTTAGGGAACATTAATAAAATTCAGCTACAACCTTAATTATCTAATGGTAAAAGCACAGTGCAGCCTAGGGCAATATAATGTCATTTAATATACGCTTTTATCCAAAGGAAAAGAGAGAAACTCTCTGGAGGTGACAACCATATGTGACAACCAGCTGGGATTTGCAGAAACGGGATGTTGGGGTAGGAACGGTGTAAATTCAGTGCTACTGGAACGGATGTGCGGATGTGGTATATGGAGGCATACAACAGACACTCTCCGATTCAAGAGGTGGTCTGAGGCAGCCTGTAAGACCTCACTGCACTCCTGTGTTGTGTTCACTAGGGCACACTGTAGGGCAATTCCGCAGTAACAGAATGATGCTGAGACTCGGCAGCGGAGTTGTGCTTTAAAATGTATGTCCAACAAAAAACAATGGCTGCAAAGTTAAACAGACAATTCAACTCTATGCACAAGGACTACTTATAACAATTTCCACTGAACATTTGACAAAAACACATGAAGAACAGTGCTGATGCAAAGTTTGGTAACAGAACGATGCCACAAACCGTCATTCTGTGTGTTTAATTTTGCAATCATTGGTTTTTGTTGGATATACTGTACATTTTAAAGTGAAAAATCTGAGTCTCAGCATAACTATGTTACAGTGGAATTGCCCTACACTGGACAAGTACAACAAGTTTTATTCCGTTTGGTGCCAATTGAAGACGACCTAGATAGAACAAAACAAACTACACATGGAAGGCAGCCAACATTTACTATATAGACATTTCTGCCTTCTCATTATCTCATCCCTGGTCCAACATATCACACACCCACTTGCTTATCTCTTGTTTGATAAACACACAGGGCCACTAGAGTTACACAGTGCTGTAGAGATTTTGGCATGGAATGAGTGAAACAGGGGAGGTAAGGCAGAGAGGCCCACACAAAGGCAGGATGCGCTCGCCCGCTCTCCTCCCTCTTCCCTACTTTTTAAGCTCTCATCCCTCTCTCCTCTCTTTGTTCCCACTGAAATTAGATATCGGTGGGGCTCGGTGTCAATACACGTCAGGCATAAGACAGGGACCCAACAGCCAATAAATCAAAGGAGTAAATTGGAAAGTAGCGCTCCTCTTTACCCCTCAAACACAAGCCTTCCCAGGCTTGTCATCACCTGAGTCTCTTTCTTTATTTCGCTCTAAAGAAATAAAATAAAAAACTACACTCTCAAGCACCGGCTTGTTGCGCAACCTGCTGTTATTGACAACAAACAGCAGGGGAGACGCTGGTACACGGAAACACACACGACTAACGAGTGCCACAACGTTAAAGTTCATCTTACAACATAAACTCAGCAGAAAAAGAAACGTCCCTTTTTCAGGACCCCGTCTTTCAAAGAATTTTATCGTAGAAGGAATGAGTGTTACACCGAGGCCTGTACTCGAGAGCGGGATCGATTTGGAGGCGGAGGGTTCGTCATGTTCTGGGGTGTTGTGCCACAGCATCATCGGACTGAGCTTGTTGTCATTGCAGGCGATCTCAACACTGTGCGTTACAGGGAAGACATTCTGCTCCCTCATGTGGTACCCTTTCTGCAGGCTCATCCTGACATGACCCTCCAGCATGACAATGCCACCAGCCATACTGCTCGTTCTGTGCGTGATTTCCTGCAAGACAGGAATGTCAGTGTTCTGCCATGGCCAGCGAAGAGCCTGAATCTCAATCCCATTGAGCACGCCTGGGACCTGTTGGATCGGAGGGTGAGGGCTAGGGCCATTCCCCCTAGCAATGTCCGGGAACTTGCAGGTGCCTTGGTGGAAGAGTGGGGTAACATCTCACAGCAAGAACTGGCAAATATGGTGCAGTCCATGAGGAGGAGATGCACTGCAGTACTTAATGCAGCTGGTGGCCACACCAGATACTGTTACTTTTGATTTTGACCCCCCCCCCCCCCCCCCCCCCCCCCTTTGTTCAGGGACACATTATTCCATTTCTGTTAGTCACATGTCTGTGGAACTTGTTCAGTTTATGTCTCAGTTGATGAATATTGTTATGTTCATGCAAATATTTACACATGTTAAGTTTGCCGAAAATAAACGTTGTTGACAGTGAGAGGACATTTCTTTTTTTACTGAGGTTAGGTGTCAAAACAAGCTTATAGTCACATTTATTAGCTAAAACTGGTGGTAGCGATTCCTGTCATACTCCTTATCAGATAAGATACAAGATACGTCATTCCTTTACAGATATACGACATATGCATATATCTCTGACAAGGGAGAGACTCCCAAGATGAAGACCTTCCTCTTAGTCAGTGATCGAGGTCAAAGGTCCTCGGAAGAAGATGTAGGTGGGGGGAGACGCCACAACAGACAGACCCTCTGTCAAGATAGATAGGGAACAGAGAGGCTATCTTGACAGAGCCATAGTTAGCATATATATATATATATATATATATAGGCCCTCTTTGGGATTAACCTCTGTGCCGTGCCACCTCCAATGTCTCTTCTGGGAGACTAATAAGAAATAATGAGGTCATCAGATCTGGCAGGAATCTGATGAAAGGAAGGCTCAATGTCTTCTTGAGGCTTAAAACACATTATCTCCTCTTAGCCTTGTTTCTCAGTTTTTAACTCAAAATCAAATCATTTCTGGGTAACAATTAAGTACCATACTGTGATTGTTTTTAATTCAAATGGTCAAAAAGACAAATAAATAGCTTCTTAGTACAGTGAAATTTCTCAAGCAAGAACTTTGTTAGGAATGTCTGGGAGTGGGGAGGGGAAAACTAGTTGTTATTGGCAGAGAGGTTTGGAACTCTCTTTCTTATTGTTCTATTAGCCCAAAACAACAACCCACCAAAACAGGCAGACATTTCAGGTTGTCTTTTCAAACAGCTTTTACACTAAAAGGGCATTATTATAATTTTCATAATTTCACAGTATTTTGCCAACAACATAACGTGGAAATATACTGAAAAACACAACAAATCTAGTTTTTGACTGCACTGGACCTTTAATACAAGATGTAAAAAAAAAAAACGAGATGTTTCTGCTAAGGTAGAAATTCAAAGCCACTGAGTATAGACAGTGGCTGAGCTGAGGAGTCAACATCTTTTAAAGGAAAGTCATGGTTGCACTTGTATGAATGTGACTGCTTCCATTTTTTTGTTTTTTCAGTTTGTGGTATTCATGTCAACTGCATTTGGAGTTGAATCACGGCGCTTTAAAAGCGTGATCTAATCCTGCGAATATAGCTGGCAGCGACTCTCCCCTCTCTCTCTGCTGTGGTCTGGATCGAAAATCTGCAAATTTGATCAGGGACACCCAAAGCAACTGTTCATTTCAGAGGTGTTCTGTGTGAGATTGGGTTGACATGGGACATATGCCATCATTTATTTATATGAGTATTCATGTAAAAAGAAAAAAAAAACTGTAAATCATTTTTCAAAAGTTGGAGAATATGTTGTGAGCGCAGAGAGGGCCTTTCTTGTAAGCTATGGGGGTTAGGTTGTCAAGCCAATCATCAGTCTATTGAAGAGTCTTCCAGGATGCTAACCAGGCCTGCTGTTGAACAGGCAGGCAGCGGCAGTGTCCATGTCCATGATCAGACAGAAAGAAGTTCTGGCAGTGAAGCAGGGGAAAACAAACCCCATTTTTCCAGCCTTCCTCTCCAAGCGGGTCTGAGGGAAGCAGCTAGCCTTGTGCTAGCCTAACAGCGCTTTGACCTACTCTCTAAATCAGAAGGTTTGGCTGACATTTAACCCTTGGCTTGCTAGCTGCCACCCAGCCATGTCATGAGGATTGATGGATGGCAGGTGTTCGTGGCACCAGACAAGGCTGCATGTTCTCCCCTCTGACATTCTCTTTTCTTTCTACGTGGATGCTCTTCAACACCCTGGCATGGGGCTGCTGGGGGAGACAGTGCCGGTGTTCCTGTCAGTCAGAATGGGCCGGTGGAGAAGAGACACGACAGGCCTGTCAGTTGGTTGTGTCCATTGTGTTGTCTCGCAGTGTGTCTAAACTGTGGTTTGTAAAAGCTGTGACGATCAACTGTCCCTTGGTAAGGTTCAAAGGCCAAAAGCAAATGGTATTTTTCTGGTGAAAATGTGCAATGGAAATACACATAGGAAGACGGAGATGCAGAGTAGCCTGTTTCTGTCTGTGCTGCCAACGTAAGCTCATGGTATTGTGAGTTAGTTCCTTTACAGAGCCTCATACTTCGGTACTCAATTGGCCCGGAGAACTGGCGTGTGGCTACTGTCCACCTCAGAATCCACTAAACTCCCGTGATGCACTTTAAAAATGAACAATCTTACAAAGGTGTAACCAATCATCCAAAACTCTGGCATTGAAATAAATACATAAAAGGGTACAAACCAGAAACAAAAAGAAACAATGATATTCCGTAACCAATTTTTAGTACGAGAGAGGCAATAAAATAAAATAAGAAATTGTGTTTTAAAAATCACCTCGGACAAGGGGAGTCTCGAGTGGCATATATACTGGCACTGGATGAGCTGTGATATTTGAACCACACTTCCAGAATATTGGCCATATCTATGACCTCAGCTTGACAGGGTTTTCATCCTGGCAGGGGAATGCTCGTTGCTGGGGTTTCTGTGAGCATTACAGCATGCTGTGACTGTGGGAGAGCTGTGGCTGAGGGAGAGCTGTGTTTGCGTGTGTGTGCACGCGTGCGTGCGGCTAAGGGCCGGCTGTGGCTGTGTGTGCTCTGTGTGTTTGTTGAAGGGGGTGCACATAGGGACAGTCTATGCCAGACTTCAAGTCTTGTCCACCAGGATACCCTCCAACCACCTCAGCAGTGTTTAAAACCATTACACAGCCCCTGGGAGGATGTTTTGCTCAGAGTATTACTCACATGCTGTCCCTGTCAACACTTTCCCTCCCGTTAAACTCAGCACACTGTTATCCACCATTCACCCCAACCCATATGAAAGTACAGTTGATGTCTGATACAGTCTATGCCATAGCTTGGGAATTAAATAATGATGTAAAAGCCTGCGTTACACCTAAAGCATGCAGATAGATGTCCCAGGCAAGTAGACAGATTAGTTTGCATTAGCACTAGTGCAACTGCCACAAACGTACACACAGTTTGCTAACCTACACATCCCTTACAGTATATATGTGCACTTATCAGGACTGGGCTGTATATAAACCATATGTGAATATCTACCCGTACAAATCTCCCTGGTGGAGGTTGACATAGAGACAGAAGAGCAGAGTCTGCCGAGCTGATAAGTGCCTCCATGACTGCAGCTGTTATGGAGTTATGGATCATATCAAACTCTTCACCATTAGCTGCTGAAAGGTGTGTGTTTGTGTGTGAGTGTATGTGTGCATGAGAGAGAGAGAGATGTGTAAAACGTGGACGGAATCACGTAAGCCAGACATTAAAGCGTAATTCCGCAATATTCAAACATTTATTGAATTTAGTAGGAAATTAACGACATTTATTGGACTTCTAGAAAATCCATGAACAAAATGCATCAGTGATTTGTATTTTCCTGGCACTTTCTGAAACGGCACAGGAATGCCCTTGTCTGTGTGGTGTACAGTGCCTTGCGAAAGTATTTGGCCCCCTTGAACTTTGCGACCTTTTGCCACATTTCAAGCTTCAAACATAAAGATATAAAACTGTATTTTTTTCTGAAGAATCAACAACAAGTGGGACACAATCATGAAGTGGAATGACATTTATTGGATATTTCAAACTTTTTAACAAATCAAAAACTGAAATTGGGCGTGCAAAATTATTCAGCCCCTTTACTTTCAGTGCAGCAAACTCTCTCCAGAAGTTCAGTGAGGATCTCTGAATGATCCAATGTTGACCTAAATGACTAATGATGATAAATACAATCCACCTGTGTGTAATCAAGTCTCCGTATAAATGCACCTGCACTGTGATAGTCTCAGAGGTCCGTCAAAAGCGCAGAGCGCATCATGAAGAACAAGGAACACACCAGGCAGGTCCGAGATACTGTTGTGAAGAAGTTTAAAGCCGGATTTGGATACAAAAAGATTTCCCAAGATTTAAACATCCCAAGGAGCACTGTGCAAGCGATAATATTGAAATGGAAGGAGTATCAGACCACTGCAAATCTACCAAGACCTGGCCGTCCCTCTAAACTTTCAGCTCATACAAGGAGAAGACTGATCAGAGATGCAGCCAAGAGGCCCATGATCACTCTGGATGAACTGCAGAGATCTACAGCTGAGGTGGGAGACTCTGTCCATAGGACAACAATCAGTCGTATATTGCACAAATCTGGCCTTTATGGAAGAGTGGCAAGAAGAAAGCAATTTCTTAAAGATATCCATAAAAAGTGTCGTTTAAAGTTTGCCACAAGCCACCTGGGAGACACACCAAACATGTGGAAGAAGGTGCTCTGGTCAGATGAAACCAAAATTGAACTTTTTGGCAACAATGCAAAACGTTATGTTTGGCGTAAAAGCAACACAGCTGAACACACCATCCCCATTGTCAAACATGGTGGTGGCAGCCTCATGGTTTGGGCCTGCTTTTCTTCAGCAGGGACAGGGAAGATGGTTAAAATTGATGGGAAGATGGATGGAGCCAAATACAGGACCATTCTGGAAGAAAACCTGATGGAGTCTGCAAAAGACCTGAGACTGGGACGGAGATTTGTCTTCCAACAAGACAATGATCCAAAACATAAAGCAAAATCTACAATGGAATGGTTCAAAAATAAACATATCCAGGTGTTAGAATGGCCAAGTCAAAGTCCAGACCTGAATCCAATCGAGAATCTGTGGAAAGAACTGAAAACTGCTGTTCACAAATGCTCTCCATCCAACCTCACTGAGCTCGAGCTGTTTTGCAAGGAGGAATGGGAAAAAATGTCAGTCTCTCGATGTGCAAAACTGATAGAGACATACCCCAAGCGACTTACAGCTGTAATCGCAGCAAAAGGTGGCGCTACAAAGTATTAACTTAAGGGGGCTGAATAATTTTGCACGCCCAATTTTTCAGTTTTTGATTTGTTAAAAAAGTTTGAAATATCCAATAAATGTCGTTCCACTTCATGATTGTGTCCCACTTGTTGTTGATTCTTCACAAAAAAATACAGTTTTATATCTTTATGTTTGAAGCCTGAAATGTGGCAAAAGGTCGCAAAGTTCAAGGGGGCCGAATACTTTCGCAAGGCACTGTATACAGTGTGCTTTGGGTAGCCGTTAGCGTTAATGCTAACTGTCTGCTGGTAGATGGAAAGGCTTTCAACAAAACCTTCTAAACAAAATGTTAACTATAAAGTAGCCTATGCTCACCTGGCAGAATGATATCATGATGATTTGCTTCAATTCAGTAGCCATTTGTTTTACAAACTCTGCAATCACATGAGCGCTACAGAAACACAGCTAACGGTCTCTGGATGGTGCACACTTGCATTAAAGGGTAACTACACCAAAAGTTCAATAATTCTTAGATTTTTCCCAGACCTCAAGTGTTCTCCTGGTGTGGTAAAATATTGTTATGGACTTGGAACATCCAGTTTTGTGTGTTCTCTATTAAAAAAGTGTGATTTAGAGAGCAAAAACCTAAAAAAAAAAAAAAACGTTTAAAAACTGAAACCTTGAAAAACTAAACGGAGAAAACAGAATTTGAGAAAAAACTACACGGAATCAGGCATCTTCCTCCCCTCACATTTCCCAAGCTTTAACTTCCCCCCTCTCTCTTTTAAATTCAGCCACTGGCTGGTTCAGTTGCCTGGTTAGCTTCAGTCACCTAGTCTTACTGCACATTGGCACACAGGTTAAAGTGTGTGGCAACACTCTTTCTTCTCCTAATGCCAAGCTGTCAAGTGGAGGCTGAAAGAGAGTGAGGAACTTAGCCACAGGGTTCCAGCCTCATCACGGCTGGGCCTGGGAGTGAGTGTGTAAACCTTTCTCTCTCCCGTGTGGCTTTGGTTTTCATTTACCCAGGCAGTCCACAAAACATTCTTGAATGAGATAAGATCACACAGACAAACTCTGGTGTAATAATAAGCAGCTGCTCCTTAAGTGATTTCAGAGGCTGTTTTGAAAGACCATGATAACAGAGATGTAATGCCACGTTCCAGGCCTCTTAGAGAGCAGGGGCAGGCACTGGCTCTGGGTCTGGGGCACTGGTGGTGGGGAGGAACCCCGGTGTCTTTGAGCTAAGAAGGAGAATCCAGCTGCCTTGTTAGCCCACAAATCGTTCCCAGTGACCCGACAATTAGCTTCGTAGAGCCGACCTGATAGAACGGCCCGTTATGGCCGACAGACCCAAACTGTTTAGTGGAAATTACATAAAGAGTGCAACTTAAGGAGGAAGGTCAAATGCGAAGTGGGATTACAAAGTTACGGCTCCAATTGCGATCACATCAAAGTAGGCCTGACCGCCGAGATGTAATGCTACTTGACAATGGTAAGATTTTTGTTCTGGGATCAGTTTGTTCTGAAAAGGACTCAGATTAACTTGCCACACGTTGGTGCCGCACGTCAGTAATACTTAAAAATCAAACTTCACGCAGGACAGTGGAGACGGTGTGGTGAGGGATGGGGAAGAATTACTATCCGCTGAAGAACAAAATGTCTTTCTCCTCAAATTTTCCCTGACTTGTGAAGATAGGGTGAAATGACTGCAGGCCCTTCCTCCTCCTCTTTTATTGTGGGGAATGGAGAGATGAGCATGTGTGTGCAGAGGGAGCGGGTGTCTCAGCGAGGGGAAAATCCAATTGATACCAGCAGTTTACGACAAGCCAGGCATTTCAGTCAATTTTTCTGACTGACAAAACCAGCGGACGTATTTGCATGGAGGTTTGGAGAGAGCGAGCGAGGGAGTAAGCAGCAAAATGGTTTCTCCTCCGGTGTCTGCTGCGCGTCTGGATTATTGGGCCTAGAGGTCCTTGACACGCTCCTCTGGGGCCTCATTTCAGCATGTCTGTCAGGAGTTTGGCTAACAGAACCCAATGGGTTTAAGTTCTTTCTCAGTTTTCACATGAAACACTCAGCCAACACCACGGGCTCTCTCTAAACCTATAAAGCCTGCCTCTCTCAAGCCAGACTCCATGTTAAAATAAGGTTATGAGATGGGGGCGCAGCCTGGTCCAATAGGAGAGGAGAGGGATACATTTAATTCATTGGATTTTGTAATATTATTATTATTTATATATATTTTTTGCTGACAGAAATCGTTGGGTTTTAATTTTTCCCATTGAACACAGGAGCACATAAAGCCCACACAAAATGATATACATTTATACTATTGACATCGATGAATGGAAGTATTTAATATGATTTATGTTTTTTCCTTACATCATCATCATCATCAGGATTGTTCTTCCTCAGAATGACATCATCCAGCCCTCTGGGAGTGCCTATTCCACTCGCTTTAATCTGCACATGGCGGCGTTCTGTTTGTGCAAGGTCTACAAACTTTTGGTAAGCGTTACTAATCTTCCATAGAACAAAGCACCAAGGTATGCCTAGAACTTGAATAACAGCCCATTTAAGTACGTCTGAATATCCTTCTTAGCCTTCGTTCTGAAGCCCATCCACAACACGCTCTAACAAGCCTCCAAATGTTCACCAAGCGGGACTGTTGGTTGAGATGCTGGATTCATCGGACATCTACAGCCTCAGATCCCACGTCCATGCCTATACTGGTCGCCACTGGAGGAAAGGCCCTTCTTAATAAAGTCTTGTCTCGGCACTAACATCCACCTGTGCTAATGGTTCAGCCGTTCAAAATGTGATGCATGTGTGTCTCCCTCTTCCCTGCATAAGGAGCACGTAACGAGACAATAAATCATGTGACGAGAGAGGAGATAGAAAAGAGAGAGCAGGGGATGGAGGGATGAAGGAGGGAGGTCTTACGGGAGCACGTGTTGATCTCAGGAGCTCGAATGCCAAAGTATCCCGTCGGACATGCGTGGAGACACTCGCCGTACTGTCTCATCCTCTCCCTCCGCAGGAACAGGAAGAGCTTGGGCTGGCAGTTCACGCAGCCATTGTCCTTGGAGCACACCGAGCAGCCCTTGCAGATGGGGTACACTCCATAGCTAGCTGCAGGAGAGAGACGAGAGACAGAAGGCACAAACAGGAAGTGTGATTAGTTTCAACGACATGTAAAGCAATCCAATCAAGCAATCAATCAATCAATCAGTCAATCAAATTTCTTATACATTCTTTTTACATCAGCAGGTCACAAAGTGCCTTAGAGCACAGTGGCAATGAAGAAAAAAAAAAACAGAACAATGTTTGAGTTAGAGAGAGTGTGGAACACAGGCACCGTCAGTATGAATGAAAACTGCCTTTGATAGTATATTCCACTGGAACTACTGTAACTAACATGTGGTAGTGCAGCTGAGTTCACTGGGCCTAACAACAACATGTTCCTGTCACGGTGGTAAGACAGAACTGTGGATGGCCTCAGAGCTGAGGACAAAGGTACACTTGAGGCAACAGACTAAACCAGAGGGGAAAAGTCAGCAGTTGAAAAGTCCATCACACAATATAAGCCAAACAATAGTAACAGATATGTAACAAAGATATTTTCTAATTTGTAGGAAATCCGTCTGATTCAGCAATTTGTCATTCATGCACTCTTTGGATCCCCTCTGCAACTTTGAATCGTGATTGGTTTTGAACGTGAATATTGCATTAATTCTGGTCAGAACTGGCCCTTCTAAGAACTGTATTGACGCTGTGCTGAGACAGCCGATGAAAGCCCCAAACCACATTGACTCTGGGCCCGGATCGAGTTGCCGGCGGAGGACAAAGGAGCCAGTAACAGCCAGTCCATTCCACAATAAGCGTCTCTTAATATAAACTCCGTAGCGATCCCGTTTACAAGAAAATGTCCTTGGGCGAACACAATAGCTGCAAACGAGAGACACCGCTATCGATCGGAGCCAAGTTTTTAAATATCACAGGCAGATATAGGGTAACAGCTCCCACCGAATGGGCAACCTACCACAGTGCTTAATAACACATCATAGAGGAGAAGTCAACTGTGGGAGACTGAGCAGAGCATGTTTCTCCGTTGGCCATGAATTCGCATTTAACATTTCTCCAACCCGTTTAAAGACAACAAGAAATTGCTAAGTGGAACTATAACAGCAGTGTATAATCATATGAGAAGCAGCAGCAAGGAGATGTCAGTGCTTGACATGGGGTTCACTCTTCCACCACAGTGTTCGAAGCCTGAAGCAGAGTACTGAGGATTTACAGAGAAGACCCGCCTGGCAGACGACACACACACACACACACACACACACACACACACACAATTTGTGTTGGAGAGTGGCGAGATGGAGAGAGTAGAGACACTGAGATTTAGTGTTAATCAGAGTGTGTCTGTGATCGTCTCCAGGGATTAAGTTCACCCCGACACCTCGTCGATCACGTCCAGATTAGCACCCAATGTACTCAGTGGCCTATTCATCACTGATTGCTCATCTCCATACTGCACGACTACTCACTCAGCAACGAACAGAGACCTCAATACGTCAGACAGATAGCACATTTCAAGATATTTCCGAACTGTGAGAAGATCGGATTCATTGCAGCCACGTACTGTAACATCCAAATCTAAACAGGCCGTCCTCTTTTTCTTCTTTCGCTTCAGGACGTTCAGGACTGCTTCTGTGTACTCTGACGGAGAAATTATATGGGAAGTTGATGTCATTTTCAAAGATAACGTAATGATATTCAAAGTATTATTTCTTGGACAATATACAGCGAGCTCCAAAAGTCTTGGGACAGTGACAATTATGTTGTTTATTTGACTCTGTACTCCAGCACTTTGGATTTAAAATGACACAATGACTATGAGGTTAAAGTGCAGACTGTCAGCTTTAATTTGAAGGTATTCATCCACATTAGGTGAACTGTTTAGAAATTACAGCACTTTTTGTACATAGTCCCCACATTTTAGGGGACCAAAAGTATTGGGATACATTCACTTATTGGTGTATTAAATTAGTCAAAAGTTTAGTATTTGGTCCCATAATCCGAGCACACAATGATTACGTCAAGCTTCTGACTCCACAAGCTTGTTGGATGCATTTTCTGTTTATTTTGATTGGGCTTCAGATCATTTTTTATCCAATAGAAATTAAATGGTAAATAATGTATTGTGTCATTTTGGAATCCCCTTTATTGTAAATAAGAAAACATGATGTTTTTAAACACTTCTACTTTCATGTGGATGCTAACCATGATTATGGATAGTCCTGAATGAATCGTGAATAATGATGAGTGAGATACCGTAGTTACAGAAGCACAAACATGCTAACCTCTCACCATTAGAATAACAGGGAAGGCTAGCATTCTTTTGCGGGGTAGGATATTTATGCCTCTGTAACCTTCTCACTCATAATTATTCACAATTCACAATCATGTTAGCATCCACATTCATGTAAAAGCGTTTAGAAAGATATTCTATTCTTATTTACAATAAAAGTTACCCCAAAATGACACAATACATTACTTACCATTAATTTATATCGGGCACAAAATAGTCTGAAACACAACCAAAACAAACAGCAAATGTCTCAATACTTTGGTCCCCTAAAATGGGGGGACTTTGTGCAAAAAGTGCTGTAATTTCTAAACGGTTCACCTGATATGGATTAAAAATACCCTTAAATTAAAGCTGACAGTCTGCACTTTGACCTCATAGACATTGTATAATTTAAAATCCAAAGTGCTGGAGTACAGAGACCAAAAATATGTATGTGTCACTGTTCCAGTACTTTTTGATATCTGGCTTCATGCTGTCAATCTCTCCATAAAGAGAAAATAAACGGGGGTATTTTTCTTCCTCATCGCCTCACACAGCCATACATTAATGTAGAATATACACTCTGGGCATGTTTACATTGACCTGACATCCACTGTAAATTGGCCAAATGTACTCCCCTTTCCCAAACCCCATCCAAACATGATTGCTAACACACAGCGTTGAGAGCAGGGGAAACCGGGCTTGGAATGAAGATGAAAATTGTGAGAAGTTAGCGAGTTCATTTCCCACCCATTGGGAGAGAAGGGGTTCTGGGATCTAACAGTGGCGAATGCGGGGCACTACTATCACAAAGCATGTCCCGATCTTTCGGCATCTGGGCGGGTTAGTTACTCACTTGATCTGACCAGCGGTGCCTCTGGCTCACCTCTTTTTAGTGGTTGATAACTAATATGCCTGCTGCCTTCTATTAGCCGCCATTTAACTGTGCGTTCATTATGCCTGATCACCTCAGCCCACTGGTCAATCAATCAGCGAGAACGTCGTCAGCGAATCGCCTCATCACATCTCTGGCTCACACTCCATGCTTTTCCTCTTTGCAACACATGCTGATGAAGGATAACAACACTGTTCGGATCCGATGCAGATCCCACATCCTACAGTTAGAAATGGAAAGAAGGAAGGAAACACTCTCCAGGAGAGTGAGAATTTGTTTGGTAACTGTTCTTTGGAGACTTCTTTGGATCAGGTCGAAGTCTGGAGCGCATTCAAAGCACAGCCCACAGGTATGTCAGAAGGGAGGCAATTATTAAGTCTGTCCATCCATCTGCTTGTTTGGAGTGGCCCTGTCCAACTCAACTAAACCTACTGGAGTGGTGTCAAACACATTCAAACATCAATATTGCCAGCTGGTTTCAGTCATTCATCAATTCTCAGACACATCGATGTGAACCAAACATGAAACAAGCTCAAAGAAGGAAAACAGTTTTGCTTTCTAAGGACGACAAGGTGTCCAAACGAGTTCTCGCCAATTTCATGCCTACATTGACCTGGATATTTAGCAGGAACATATGGTCAAGATACAATATTCGTCCAGAAACCCAACAATATCCTTCAAAAATTCCAATAAACAAAGGTTAGAAAATCAACACCCCAGGGGTACGAGCAATGCCGTCGGGGGTACACCAAATAAAAATGTGATTAATTTTTGTTAATTAAAAAACATATATTTACATTTGGGTGAGTTTTTTCTCTCGCCTGAGTAGCCTCGTTTCACTGCCAAAAATAAAATGAAGCCATCTAGTATTCAGCGAAATAACAACACAATGTCAAATACAGGTAGCCTAGTAAAAAATAATTAACATCCAATCACATTAACCGTTACTCTCTAGAGGGAATACCACAAACGGTCCGAATGTAGCCAAACTTAGCTGCTGCTCATTCCGTTTGCTCGAAAATGGATAAGTGTTTTTTTTTAAGTAAGACCCGCATCCATAGAGACACATACCAGCTCTACTGGTAGTACTGCTACTACCAGCAGTCCTACACCTGCACTTGTCGACGACACAAGTTGTTCTGCTTCCACGAGCACATCCAAAGCTAGCATCAGTAATTCTACATTTGTTAGCCCAGCTAGCATGGACACTGACAGTTGTGAATCTGATGCAGCCAAAGAGCTACTGCCCTCTTACCCGGGAACGTACCGAACAACAGACAGGGACGTTGGACCATCGAAGAGGCAAAAGAAATGATGAGAACTACTTTGATTTGGGGTTCACTTGTATTGGGAGTAGTTCCTTTCCTCAGCCACAGTGTGTTATATGTGCAAAAATTCTATCTCATAACTCGATGAAACCTTCACTCTTGCGCAGACATTTAGAAACAAAATATATCAATTTGAAAAATAAGCCACAGGAGTTTTTTGAGTGAGAATTAAGACGTGTATCAAAGCAACAGATACCGTTAATAAGAAGGGGCTAGAAGCGTCTTATATGGTGAGCTACCGAGTGGCTAGGACAGGCAAGCCCGATAGTATTGTGGAGGATTTAATTCTTCCTGCTGCTGTGGACATGGCTGGGACAATGCTGGGGGAAAAGGCCCAAAAAACTATACAGACAATGACTTCATCAAACAACACTGTTTCACGACGCATCAGTGACATGGCAGGAGATGCTTTGAAACAATTACTGCCTCGCATACAAGACAGTGAATTCTATGCGTAACAGCTGGATGAGTCAACAGACGTGGCGGGCTTGGCACAGCTCCTGGTATATGTCGGTTACGTTTATGGGGGGTCAATTAAGGAAGACATCCTCTTTAACTTTGTTAAAGCAAGGCCCCTGAACTCTCGTGTATTTTCTGCACTATGCAATGATATAGGCAGAGACCATGTAACACATGTACAACATAAAGTAGTGCGCTGGTTATCAAGGGGCAAAGTATTGACACGCTTTTTTTTTATTGAGCGACGAGCTTAACGTTTTCTTCACTGACCATAATTTTCACTTGTCTGACCGCTTGCATGACGACGAGTTTCTCACACGACTGGCCTATCTGGGTGATGTTTTTTCTCGCCTGAATGATCTTATTCTAGGATTACAGGGATTCTCCGCAACTATATTCAATGTGCGGGACAAAATTGAGGCTATGATTATGAAATTGGAGGTCTTCTCTGTCTGCATTAACAAGGACAACACACAGGTCCTTCCATCATTGTATGTGTGCAAATAAAGTCAAGCTTACGGACAATGTCAAATGTGATATAGTGAAGCACCTGAGTGAGTTGGGGGCCTAATTACGCAGGTACTTTCCCGAAACGAATGACACAAACAACTGGATTCGTTATCCCTTTCATGCCCTGCCTCCAGTACACTTACCAATATCTGAACAAGAGAGACTCATCGAAATTGCAACAAGCGGTTCTGTGAAAATGTAATTTAATCAGAAGCCACTTCCAGATTTCTGGATTGGTCTGTGCTCAGAGTATCCTGACACTGATGCTCTTTGCAACCACGTACCTGGATTCTCGGCCTTCACTAGCATGAAAACTAAATACAGGCACAGACTGTGTGTGGAAAATGATTTAAGACTGAGACTCTCTCCAATACAACCCAACATTGCAGAGTTATGTGCATCCTTTCAAGCACACCCTTTTCATTAACCTGTGGTGAGTTATTCACAATTTTCAATTAACAATTTATTTCTTAACCTTTATCTAACTAGGCAAGTCAGTTAAGAACAAATTCTTATTTACAATGACGGCCTAGGAACAGTGGGTTAACTGCTTTGTTTGGGGGCAGAACAGCATATTTTTACCTTGTCAGCTTGGGGATTCGATCTAGCAACCTTTCGGTTACTGGCCCAACACTCTAACCACTAGGCTACCTGCCGCCCCAAATAAGGTTTTATATGTAAGATGGTTAAATAAAGAGCAAAAGTATTATTATTATATTATTATTTGTGCTCTGGTCCTATAAAAGCTCTTTGTCACTTCCCACGAGTCGGGTTGTGACAAAAACGTACTCATTCTTATGTTTAATAAATGTATTGTATAGTGTGTGTGGCAGGCTTAAAATGATGGCAAAAAACAACGTTTGGGAGTGTGCTGACCCCAGTGCTAGAGGGGGTACGCAGTTGGAGGTTGAATGTTTGAAGGGGTACGGGACTATAAAACGTTTGGGAACCACTGTTCTAGAGGAATATGGCTTCCACCACCACCAGTTCAGTGCATTGTAGACAGAGACACTGTGCCAATGGGGAGATCGATCCATGGTGAAGCGATCAGATAGATATCAAAAGAGAAGCCTCTACTACCTTAGCTCGCATGCTACAGTGCCTCCAACCGAAACAGTGAAAGCCATTCGGCTCTGGTGTGTAAACAGCATCTATAGCCATGTTTTCAAGTCACACTAGAGAGGAGACGATCAAAAGTGCATCGGTCTGGAGGAATTTCGGGCTCTCTGAAAATTACAGCACCATAACCTAATTTGGCACCCATGTGCACTCTTAAACACACAGCGATGGTATGTTGTGTGAATTTGCAGCGCTCTAAGTTATAGGCAGCAGTTGACATTGTACATAAATAGTTTTCCCGAACAGCAGAAACATTTGAAACCAACCAATCAACTATGCAAACCATATTTTGACATGTTCACATGCTAGACTTTTTCAAGGCATCTGTAGTAGCTCAGCCCTTTCATTTCATCTTTCATCACCAGAACATAGGCCTAGCCGAAATGGTCATCGTGAGATTATGGATGCCATAGAACACCCTGTTTTTTTTTTGGTGTTTTTTTTTTACTGTGCAGAGAGAGAGAATGTGAGCAGTGAACACACCACTAGAAATGCTACTCCCTCCCCATGATCAACCAACATAGTTTACAGTTTCAACCACAGAATAAATAGGACTTAAAAAACAAAAAACATCTCTGCAGTCCCCACTTCTGATGGTTATCTAACGATCCCTCTGTGCCTCAAGTATTGTGTTTACAAAACCAGAACATCACTGGAGAAGACACCACCACGATGGTTCCTTAGCACAGCAAGCCAACCGAGCAGACAAGACAAATATTACAAATCATTTGAAGTGTGACGGTTGTATAGTGAAATGGGACTGACATATAGCTGCTAGTTAATATTGGTTTTCTACTGACACCACATACAATAGATCATGTGAGAAACCCCCCTGCCACAGACATCTATTTGTTTGTGGCAGTGGGTTTGAGGGTTCTCCTTGTATGTGCCAGTGTGAGATATGCAGCGAGCAATTCAACATATATCTGAAGTCCTCCACTGTATTGGCAGCCTCAATTCTACTCTGCTAAGTTTCTCAACTGAACCAATGTGTGCTGTGTTTTTGTGTTGCTGGGAAGCCCTGATAAGTTTTTACAAATCAATTGCTTGGGTTGAGTAATAATCGTTCTTCATTTGACTCTCTCTCTCTGGGCTTCAATGAGACTTCATTTTACAAACAGTTCTGGTGGAACAAACTCAAACTGATAGGCAACATGTTCCTCCAACAGTGTTCCAGTTGCACTGCCCACTTTGGGGAGAGATATTCTAGTTCATTCAGGTGAACACAAAGCTTTGGTCCTCCATTCATGCAAAACACAGGCCCATAATGTGAGTTATGACAACATGTTTGGAGGGTAGCGGTTTCATTCAGCAGGGCAGCGGTGCTGTTGTTGGGAGGTTTGTTTGGAACGCAGCTCGGGAGCAATTAGACCCACGGTGAGATCCAGCAGGAACACAGTCTGTCTCAGGTATGTTTAACAACACTGAAACAAGCGTAATGGGTATCACCAGCAGCTGCCAAAGCCCCATTTGCAGGCAGGGGAGTTAGCCGGGCCTGGTCTGAGCCAACCACCTCCTGCCTCTCACGCATCTACCGCTCTCCATGACATCATCAACCACACTGACTCATTATAACGTTCTGCAACTTATAAACCATAATAAGGCAAATTGCAGATCCGTTTTTGGTGTTTCTTTTATGTGAGAACTTTGATTGTTCCCTGTAGGAATCACACACTGAGTCACCCCTCGATCCATCCACCGCCCGGGTTGGAAAAGTAAAAGGGAGCATCCCGCCCACATTACAAGGGCTCATTTACTGTTGATCCCATTTGTTGAAGTTGTGTAAAGGCAGGGATAGATGGGAGGTCATGAGAGGGCAGAGGAAGAGGGTTGCCGGGGCCAGGGTCCATTCTCTTTTATCATCAGGCTTTCTTTAAGTGAGTAACTAAAGCTGCTATGCATCAAAACTCACTCAGGGTCTGATTAATGACTAATATTTCTCTGCAGAGGGGGAAAACCCTTACTAGAACTGTTGTGACTGGGAAGCTTGTGCTAATGATACAGTACAGGGGATTCAGGGTCAAACGCACCAAACATAACACAAGAGGTTATATTCTTATATGTCTCCTTATCTACTCCAGGAGGGCCCTGGTATGTCAATCTAATAACACTAGGATAACTAGATCTCTAGTAGCTAACCAGAGTTTTGAAATAGTTTGCATTACTTTACATTAATGTATGGATTCATTGATATTGGATGCAAATGGCGACGGAGGACATGGTGCAGGGAAACCTCAGGCCTCATAAGTCACAAAGCCGCAGCCTGGTTAGGAGGTTCTCTCTTCTTATGTGGTGAGAAGAACATTCGCCAACAGAACTATACATGTGGACTTTTCTTCATAGCAACTAGGCGATTATTGTAAAAAAAAAATACCCGCAATGATGGTATAAGCTTACTGTTATTCAGTCTAAGAGAGAGAGAGAGAGAGAAGTCATATCCCTCTCATTTCAGTGGGTCTGGATGTGCCACCCCTGGGCGAGAGATGTGCGGGACACCATCACAACCACCAACAGGCTGGCCTCGTATCGAACTTGGAGACACGACCGCTCGTTGTATCCCTCTTCAAACCACGTAACCCTTGAGGCTTACGCTGTAGCAGCGAGAGGCTGAACAGCCAATTCTACACTGTAAAACTCACAGACCATCCACACAATGTTAACCAGCCCCCGGAACGGCTACACATTGTTCTAGCTTGTTAAAGTCGGTACATGGAAAGGGGGGGGGGGGGGGGGGGGTACACACCAGCCCTATGCGCTGAAGGCACATTTCTGTTCCAATTTAGCAGAAAATATGTTGGACTCGGCTCCGACTCCTTTCCAGCTGGAAACAGTCAGGATTTAGGATCTATGTTTTTTTCAGAGTTTACTTTAACAGATCGTACTGTATGCACATGTTTATAATTTAGGACAATTCTGCTGCTTATAATGATTTTGCAGCATGTGTCTGAGCAAACACATTTGTTTTCAGACTTATTATTATAGCCAAAGTGTTCCTGTGACACAGACCCACCAGGCAAGACACGGCAGGCAAGACAAGGCAGGCAAGACAAGGCAGGCGCGGAGAGATTTGATCACATCACTTGAAAGGAGCTAGAGATCTCCAAAGCAATGGGGAAAACAGGCAGCTATAGGAGTAGGAACCTAGAGCTTATAATAGGGAATAGGGTGGGCATAAAGAGTTGAGGCACCTAGCATGTGTGCCCATTTCCATGCAGAGAAAATTACGCAGAAACAATCACTGACTCAATGTCAGGTGGATACACATCCTTGGCAGGCCACATTAATTGGCGTGTGGGCCGGATTTGGCCTGCAGGCCACAAGTTGAAGACTCCTGGCCTACAGTAGGCCTCAGCACAGGTTCTTTCTGGATTTGGCCTCCCTCCCTCCCTCCCTCAATCAATCAATCAATTACTCAAACAAACCATGACTCAATCAAATACTCTCATCTCTCTGAAGCCACTCCCTTGACCAAGTCCACTCAGTCCTTAAAAGCCCTTTCCCTTTTAGAATTCAAACTGTGTCCCCACACAACTGTCCAGATTTTATTAACATACTCTTCATAAAGAGGCCATTGGTCCTCATTAATGAAAGCATATTTTACTCAAGGCCTGACTCATAGTCAACCCTATACTTTGATTTTTTAAACTTTTGTATACAGGTAAGACATTTAACAACAGATTGTTATTTGCAATGACGACCTGTCAAGAGGTGAGCATGGCAGAGATATAGTAAAAACGGACTGCTCAGTTACACAGGCAGTTGGTTTCTCAGATTGATGAGAACTCCTTGGCGGTTTCAACATGGCTAAGTAAAGACGCGTTCCGAGGCCTCTCCACTAAGGGTTGATGCTTTTATGTTTGAACTTTTTGACAGATGTCAAAATGAGAACACATTTTGCACACCTACTGGCTCATAGCAACATTTGGGTGGCATTATTGGATATGTCTGCAACTGGGAAAACGAGACAAAACGGTAAACAAGAAGACATGACGAAGACTAGCAACACAATGATATGGAGATGCTAGTCACCATCTGCGCAGATATGGCTACACTACGCTCTGATTTCATGACTCAACTTCGTTCTTCTGTGGTCAAGTCTACGAGCTGAAATTACGACACAAGTCCAGTCAACTATGGTGACACTACAAACAACACTCGCGACACAAACACTAAAAATAAAGGATAGGGAAATGTCGTAGACCGTCATCAATAAGCGGCTTACCGAATTGGAGACCAAAAACGACGAGCTTACCTCCGAGATCGTAAAGCTAAAGGTTAGTCTAGATGAACAGGAAAACCATTCCCAGAGACAGAACATACGTGTAGTCGAAATCCCAGAAGGGACGGAAGGGCGCAATCCTACCGAGTTCATGGCCTCTTTCCTGCAAGACGTCCTCGGCGGAGAGACGTTTGACAGGCCCCCAGTCATCGACAGGGCGCATCACACTTTAGCGGCAAACCCACAGCCCCGTCGCCCTCCCAGAGCAATGCTGGTCCGCTGCAAGGTATGTTATTAGGGTGCACACATGGTCAGTTTATGGGACGTGAACGTGAGTAACTTTTATTTGCCCTATTTATATAGATAGGCTGACTACCTCGGAATGGAACTGTCTACCATGCCATGTTATACAAAGTAATAGTTAATAAGCGGTATGGTGTAATGTAACTAAGATTTTCATTTATAGAACTGAGGTTCATTTTCATTTTTTTTTATTCATGAATGAATAAGCCAAATCCCTATGACGTTCCTGTTCATTTGCTCCTTTAGTTGGGCGTCAAGGTAGACAAAGGGCCGTAATTACTAGGCTATGTTCATTTTACTTCAGG
Organism: Oncorhynchus clarkii lewisi; assembly: GCF_045791955.1. Taxonomy (NCBI): domain Eukaryota; kingdom Metazoa; phylum Chordata; class Actinopteri; order Salmoniformes; family Salmonidae; genus Oncorhynchus; species Oncorhynchus clarkii. The sequence goes on from NC_092148.1 coordinate 34,162,736, forward strand.
ACCGCAATTTGTATTTTTATTTATGTATTATATAGGCTAGGCTACATGTGACTATGGTGTGTGTGTGTGTGTGTTCGGTTAAGTGCATGTGAGTACAATAGCGCTAATGCTTAGGACAATTGAACGTTTTAGGTTATTCATTTTTCCTCCACATGTCCACAGACCTATGTTAATTCCCCATTATTCAACATAGGACATAGTGAAACTGTCTTTTTTATTAAAAACTCTTAGTGGGATTTTAGTAATGTGACAGAAAACACGGTAGGTACTGTTTTTGGGGTCTGTCATTTGGGGACTCAGCAATGGGGTTTTTCTAAATTGTATTTTTATGTGTTATTTTAGTTTAGGGTTACACAAATGTTTTGTTTTTGTTATGCACTACTCAGTCTGGGTTAAGTTATTATTTAATACTACTGTAACATAAACAGTTAATTTAAACCAGTCTCCTGGAATGTTTGGGGCAGTAAGCATGTGGTCAAGAGGAAGAAAATTCTAACATTCTTAAAAAAGGAAAGGGTTTCAATTGCTATGCTACAGGAGACCCATTTAACAGAACATGATAAACTGAAGTGGGACTGGGTGGGCCAGGTGTACTTTTCTTCTTTAGTTCAAACCAAACATGTCCCATTTATATTGGAGCACCAAGATACAGACCCTGAAGCAGACCCTGAAGCATGATTTATTTTGATTACAGGGAATATACAACATACTACTATACTAAATGTATATGGCCCGAATACAGACTCCCCCAAATGTATGTCTGGCATTATTTCATTATTTAATCAGCACTGCAAGGGACTTGCGTTTATTTCAGGAGATTTCAATTGTACTTTGGGTGAATTGGATAAATCATCAACTGCTCCAGTCTCAAATAATAGAGCCTCAAATGCTCTCAGAAGTGTTCGTGATTCATCTGGTTTAATAGATGTATGGAGAGAGCTAAATCCTAATGTCAGAGACTATACTTTTACTCAAGACCCCATAATTCATATTCTAGATTGGGCTATTTGTTTATGCCCTCTACTTACATGCATGTTGTCCAGTCATGTGCTATTGGTTCTATAAACATTTCTGACCATGCCCCAGTGTATATAACTATTGACATTTGCAAAATAATCCCCAAAATGAGATTTTGGAGACTTAATACATCTCTGCTTAACATTAAAGGATTCTGCTCTGTGATAAAAGATAAATGATCACTATTATTGGCTCGACAATCTTCTCTCTCCTGTCTCAGCTGCAACAATCTGGGATGCTGCTAAAGTAACCATAAGGGTTAATATCATTTCTCAAGCCCCTCTGATCAAGAAGCTTAGAATTGAAAATAGGGAAAAATTGGAAGCTGAAGTAAAGCATTTAGAATATTTTCATAAACAACAACCAACCCAGGCGAACTGGAATTCACTAGCTTGTGCTAAGGCCAAACTCAATTTAGAGCATACAAAGCATGTAAGCATTTTCACCAAGCAAAAATATTGAGTTCAGTAACCGTCCAAGACGTCTACTTGCACACCAACTTAATCAATCTTTCATTCTGTTATTTGTTAAGTCTATAAAGATGGCAGATGGCTCCACTTATGATCCGTTGCTTGTCAATAATAAGTTTTGCGACTTCTATAAATCTCTTTATACTTCACAATGTACAAGATCGAACAACAACAATGACAAAATATCTGAATAAGATCATCTTGCCCACTATATCAGATGAGCATAGAAATAGAGTAAATGCTCCCCTTTACACCTAGTTTGTGAAAAAGTAAATGTTTTAAATAGTTTTTTTTTTTTTACCTTTTATTTAACTAGACAAGTCAGTTAAGAACAAATTCTTATCTACAATAACAGACAACCAACTGTTCCCTGGTAAACTGCCTTGTTCAGGGTCAGAACGACACATTTTATCTTGTCAGCTCAGGGATTCAAGCCAGCAACCTTTCGGTTACTGGCCCAACTCTCTAACCACTAGGCTACCTGCCGCCTCAGGCAATTAAGGGCATGCCTCCTGGCAAAGGCACCCGACCTAGACGGCTTCTCTGCAGAGTTTTACAAGAAGTTCTGGCCTGAGATATGGCTGCTCTAAATGATATGTTCAATAGTCGTGGAAATCTGCATCCTGATACTAAAAAAATGACAAAAACACATTAAACTGCTCTTTGTTTAGACCTATCAGTTTGCTGGGAGTTGATGTCAAAATAATCATTAAGACACTTGCGCACAGGTTGGAGGTCATACTTCCAGACCTCATTAAACCTGATCAGACTGGCTTTGTCAAATCCAGATTTGGAACGGACAATGTGAGAGGTGCTTTGAATATGATAAACCACCTTTGCAGAGTTAAAGGCCCTGCACTCATTGTCTCTCTCGATGCCGAAAAGGCATTCGACATAGTTGAGTGGAATGTTTTGGATTTTTTTGTTTGCTGTATTAGAAACAGTTCATCTGGGTGACCATTTTATTAAGAGTTGGAAAGAAAAAGCCATATCTCAGACTGACCAATAAAAATTAAATATTAAGATGAGCAAAAGAACACAGACACTGGACAGAGGAACTCTGCCTACACAGCGTTGTATGAAATCTTCAGTGTCTTGGTAATTTCTCACATGGAATAGCCTTCATTTCTCAGAAGAAGAATAGACTGACGAGTTTCAGAAGAAATGTCTTTGTTTCTGGCCATTCTGAGCCTGTAATCAAACCCAGAAATGCTGATGCTCCAGATACTCAACTAGCCTAAAAGGCCAGTTTTATTGCTTCTTTAATCAGAACAACAGTTTTCAGCTGTGCTAACAAAATTGCAGAAGGGTTTTCTAATGATCAATTAAGCGTTTTAAAATGATGAACTTCGATTAGCTAACACAACGTGCCATTGGAAGACAGGAGTGATGTTGGCTGATAATGGGTCTCTGTACGCCTATGTAGATATTCCATAAAAAATCTGTAGTTTCCAGCTACAAAAGTAACAATGTCTACACTGTATTTCTGATCAATTTGATATTATTTTAATGGTCAAAAATGAGCTTTTCTTTAAAAAACAAGGACATTTCTAAGTGACCCTAAACTTTTGAACGGTGGTGTGTGTGTGTTTTATTTTGGACTGTACACATTTGCAGCTAAAAACATCAATTGCAGCATACATAGGCCTACGTAAGTGTATATAAAATAGAAAAATATGAGATGTACTATAGCACTGGATTGACAAAGCAGATGTAGTTTGTCAGAAGGTCTTCAAGGGAAGGTTGAAGTGGCGAAGACGGTTCATCATGTCTTTGGATCCCTTTGGTGGTAATGTCGGAGATGTGTGTTTCCCGTTTTAGGTTGGCTTGGAATGTCACACCGAGGGCTTTGGCACTGGACACCACCTCAAGTGTGTGGTCGGCGACGGGTAATGGCAGAGGTGGGTCAGGATTATGGCTGAAACAGGTATACATGCACTTTGCTGGGTTGAGCCTCATCTTGTTTTGTTCTGAACAGTCGGCTAGTTGGTTGAGATCCTGCTGTACGGTGGAAGTGTCACATTAAAGGTGCAATTTGCAATATCCTACAGATGTGGTCATTTCAATGAATTAATAATATATACCCATTTGATTCTATAAGAATATAACTTATAAAGCCCCATTAACTTAGTACAATTGTCTTAACCCAAAATGTATCTTTTTTTTTTTTTAACTCTATTAACAATAGTCGTTGTCAACTCAGAACGTATAGCTTCAAAAGAATACCTCTAGCATAATAAAGAAAATGAATGAAGGATTGTGCCTTTTAAAGGACTGAAAAGACTCATAGCTTCATTTGAACTGAATTGCAAAAGGAAAAGCAGTGAGAACTGCCTTGATGTGCAGTTGACAAGTCAGTGTCATCTCTACATGAGGTCCCATCAAATGCTTTATGGTACAATCCGCAGAGGAAAGTAGAAGCAACAGCAATACTATTTAACGTCATTAATCACATTACTTAAACATCCCATTAAAAAGCATGACTGTTTTGGACATTTCGATTAAACTAACTTCATTACATGATGCATTTATAACCATGTATAGATGTCCCTCTGTGGAACATCTCCTCAAGAGCATGCTCTGTGATCTACTTCTATTCCTATCACTCTGAATGATCTTCCAGCTACTGACTGGCACGGTGCTCTTGTTCTATACAGCATCTGCCTCTGTCATGTTGCTATGCTGTTTAGATGCCAGTATGGCCAATATGTAGGTCTGTGCAGGTGCTACAGGGTTTACTACTCTCCAGAGCAGGATAACAGAGAGTTAATGGGTGACTCAACACAATGGATCTTATCACTCTCTGGCCTTGCTCGAAGACACAAGCATGTGGTTTATGTTTCTGCCCTGTGGTTTATGTTTCTCTTTCTTTTCGCCCTTTTTTGGGGGGGAATTTTTTTATATTTGGTATTTTCCACTCCCAGAATTCCTCTCAAGCTGCGAGTGAAATGTGTTTTCCTCTCTCTGAAAAGGGGAAAAAAATAGAATGAGATGGATGGAGGGGAAGTGGCTTAAATTAGCACACCTGTTGGTAATTTATCACACATAAACCTCACACCTAATTTTCACACCTGTAGCTCAATGTGCTGTCCCAGTAATTCACTCCCACATGGTGTTTGAGTGTGGCACATGGTGTATGAGTCCTGGGTTTCTTGCAACGCTCGGAATGAGATGAGAGGGGACATGACAGCCTATGAAGAGTGGACATGGGCATACATGCTTGGCATTTTTGCACCACGTGTAGCATGGCTCAGTCTGGCATATTTTACTCTACCAGCCATGGATACTTTAGGTTCTTCACATCTGAAGGAAAAGGTAGATGGGTACCAAGATTCTCCCTGCTATTGTAGCATGAAAATAAACATCCCTGAGGGCTCGGGTCTATTTGAGGCATCCCAAACAAGCAAAAACATCCACACAAATGAACACACACTACACACACACACACAGGGTTCTAAATTAACATCAATTGGTAGCACTGATGCCTCCAACCTAAAAAAATGTAGGAGCACAACATAACATTTAGGAACACAAGAAAAGCAGATTTTTTTTAATTGATTGAGATAAAGCCTATATTGGGTCTATATGAATTCTATCTACTTCTGAAGCACAATGATGTGCCCTAGACACTAATAAAGCTAAAATGTTTATACAAACACCTGCAAGCTAAGATTTACTGCAGATAAAAAAAAATGGCATAGATTCTACAGGTGTATGGAACTCTATGGGAGGGATGCGACATTCTTCCACGAGAAATTCCATAATTTGGTGTTTTGTTGATGGTGGTATAATCTCCCATACATTTTCAATTGGGTTGAGATCTGGTGACACACACGCTTGCACATGCTCCTTTAAGACCCCTCTTTCAAAGTAACAGACCTCTTCTTCTAGCCATGGTAGCCAAAATAATGGGAAACTCTGCATTTTTATACATGACCCCTAAGCACGATGGGACATTAGATGCTCAATTAACTCAGGAACCACACCTGTGTGGAAGCACCTGCTTTCATTATACTTTGTATCCCTCATTTATTCAAGTGTTTCCTTTATTTGGGCAGTTACTGAGTGAGCATTCATTTAAATCGTTGGGTGGCAGGGTAACCTAGTGGTTAGAGTGTTGGACTAGTAACCAGAAGGTTGCAAGTTAAACCCCCGAGCCGACAAGGTACAAATCTGTTGTTCTGCCCCTGAACAGGCAGGAACCCACTGAACCGAACCCACTGTTCCTTGGCTGTCATTGAAAATAAGAATTTGTTCTTAACTGACTTGCCTAAAAGGTTAAAAAAAAATATATATATATTTTACTGGACTTCTGCTAAAACTGACCATCAGATGCAGACAACATGGTCAGTTTCAGCAGAAGGAGGGAGCAGTAGAGGCTCTCACCATCCCTCCGCCGAGACTGACCGTGACCAAAAAGGGGCACACACTGGTTGAATCAACGTTGTTTCCAAGTAATTCCGATGAAATTACATTGAACCAACGTGGGATAGACGTTGAATTGACGTCTGTGCCCAGTGAGCACGCTCTTCTAGCTGATTATTTCAGCCTCATGCGCTAATATTAACAATGCAAGACTTTCAATACATATTGCTATTCGTTCATTGCAGTGGTGGTTAAAGTGCGAGTGGCTGAAGAGAGAAGCTCATTTTATGGCTTATAAAAGTGTTGACTAAAAAGATTTGACAGTTCTGAATATTAACATGAACTGCTCTTAAAAACAGCAGCTCTTTGCTATATTCCTGACAGTCTCTCCCCACTTAGTACATAACATTCTGAGAACCATATGTTTCTTAGAGCGTGGTTGTCCTATGAATATTTTGCATACAACCTTTCCACAACTTTCTGGGAATAGTTATTTTCTTGGCATTTCATTACTTTAACAGAATGTTTCCTAAAAATTCAAACATGGTTACATTTCATTTCAATTTTGATAATGTTCTAGGAAAGTTCTCCAACTTGTGTGACATTGAGAATGTTCTCAAATAGTTCAGAGAATGTAAAGAAACAAAGTTATTCTGTGGGAATTTCAGTACTTTCAGCATAACGTTTCCTAAAGGTTTCCTCATGGTTCTATTTCAAATTGTTCCAATAACATAAGAAACAACGTTATTCTGTGGGAATTTCAGTACATCAGCATTATGTTTCCTACAGGTTTACTCATGGTTCCATTTAAAGTCATGTTCTCATTGTTCCGAGAACGTTAATGTTCCATAAAAACCTCAAGAAAACTAGCGACGTTCAGAGAACGTTCTAAGAATGTTATTTAAAAACATCCATTCCGTTCTGAGCATTAACAAAACTCTTTCTATCCTCTATCTTGTTCAGTGTGCTCTGGTGTGTTGGCCTCACCCACTAATTGGCCACACCTGATCTTAATGAGTGCTTGTTTCCTTTGAAATGGGGTCTGTTTGAATAGACAAAAATAAATGAACAGCTTTGTATGTGTAAAAAAGACATGGAATGCTAGCTTCATCCTGGTGGGATAGTGGACCAAATCCATGAACAGAGGATTATAGGTTTGAATCTCACTGATGCCGTGTCACAATAATAAATTAATGTTTCCATGATTAAAGAAAAATGAGTTTCCATGTTCTATCTGTGCTTGGAGTTCAAAAAAAGTTAACCAAAAATAAGCTAGCAGTGTTATTAAAAGGCTTACTGAAACATTCAGTGAAAGTTAAGGAAGTAAGTTAAAAACCTCCAAATAATCTATAATATCCATTCTCAGACCATTAATAAAACCTCCCAGGAAAACTTTCAAGGAACAAGAGTAAAATGTTATCAACCTAAAAAATAAACGTTCCAAGAAGAAGGTGAAATGTTCACTTCCGTTTAACCGGTCAGGAAACGTATGGCTTCGTTCCCAGAACCAATGGTAAACCAAAAAAAAATACGTTCCCACATCTTCCAAGGAACCTAATGTGCTAGCTGGGTCTCTAGTCTTGGTTATACAACTTCTCATAGTATCGTCGCTCGAGGAAGCTGCAGACAAGGTAATCTGAGCTATCTGATTAGCCAGCCGTAGGCCTATAGGTGCACTTGATTTGCTCTCCGGGCCCGAGGGGTATGGCACTTGGAGGCAGTGGTACAGCAAAGCCTAATCATAACAACAATTATTCTGGTAAACATTTTTTGTGCAAAATATTTAGGAGCATATGCGACCAAAATGGTCGCACTTTAGAGCCTTGCACGCACACTGTATACATAGTCACACTGACTATCACTACGGCCCTCCCTCTCTCCACTGGGTGAACATGAACCGTGCCACACAGTTTTACCTCATTAACCCTTTAACAACATACAACCTCACACCCCCGCTCGGCCCTGCGGCCTGGAGGGAGATCTGAGGTGATCCACAGGGTCAAAAGTGAGAGCGTTCCACAGGGGGGGGGGGTGCCTGAGACACGGTCTTACTTTCACACATGGTCCACGCCACAAAAAGCCAACTTCAAAGCATTGTTCCCCGGCTCCAATATCGCCAATCCCACCACCACCTTTCACGAGAGAGAGAGAGAGAGAAGAGAGAGAGAAGAGAGAGAGAAAGAGAGAGAGAGAGAAAGAGAGAGAGAGAGCATTGCACTGCCTTGGGTTTTCAAACTTTAGTAATTGAGGACTGTTTCTTACCCTTTTTTAAATGTATTTATTTTACCTTTATTTAACTAGGCAAGAACAAATTCTTATTTTCAATGACGGCCTAGGAACAGTGGGTTAACTGCCTGTTCAGGGGCAGAACAGATAGACTTCATGGTATGTTACCTGTAAAAAATAAAAATAAATATGTCCCATTTCTACCACATTCTTGTTGAGATAAGCGTTTTATATCTCCGTGCACATGAGTTTGAGTAGTCGTTTGCCAATACCATCACAATCCATTATTAATTTGTTTTAGGCAGGTCCTAAGAAACATAAGACTAATAATTTATTTTCAAAATAATAGAATGACATATTTTGAGTTGAATTATGTTGCTTGTCTGTGCAGCCTATACGCTACATGTCTGTGCCATGAAATCAATAGTTATTGTGTTCATTAAAACAGACAAGACACTTAGGCTACCCTGATCACAGTCAACACAGACGCTGATTCAATGAAACAAAATCACATTGATTGATTAAGACGTGTCATAGGCTTTTGGTCGGGAGTAGGCTACTAAGCAACTGCGAGTGAAGAGCAACATAATCCACTTGTTAAGCTACATAACATGCTGACCAATGTTCACCAGTGCTAATACATGAGCCAACTAGACAAGATGATCATCAGCAGCGTTCACCTCAACATAGCTAACATTTCTACAGACTAATTGTAGCCTAACCAACATTCAAATGTGGATTTATCAAGACGAGTCTCCACGCTTGTCTAAAAAAAAAAAAGCGTGATACGGTGCTGAAATAGTGAACACACGCTGGCGGATAGGCTGTTGCTTCAAATGTATTCTAACAATTGGATGACTTTCATCCTGAGTTTCAGTCAGCAAAAATTTGATGACTTAAATTGCATTAGCCTACTTTATTCCAATATTTCCGTTATTTAGTGGAACAGTAATTCTTTATGGATACATCCTGTTGTGGTTGAGAAAAACACTGCATGCGGTGGGCTATGAGAAAAGATGGGTGAAGTGACATGCCTCGCAAAGTTTAAAATTGGCAGGAGAATGGTAGTAACCGGCGCTGCCGAGCGAACATTAAGAGCGTAGTGCGTGTCAATGCCGCCTCAGCATTACGGCTACATTTCATACCGTAGGCAGAACTTTACTGCAATCATGACTAGGTCGGTTGGCGGAAAATAAAAGTAGAGGCTTTATTGCTGGCAATACCTTTCACATATAAAGAAAATTGAGCAAAAAACTTGGTGGGATGCTAAAGTTGGAGGGAAAACATATTGGTTTGAAAGGTGTATAAGACTATTAGAGAGCATTTCCGATAGAAGTAATGAAATCGGATGGCAAAGTACAGAAACATTTTTAAACACTGCACCTCTTGGGGCAGTATGGTATGTGCAATAGGTGTTCAAATTAGGATAGTGAACCATATGTCTAATTCACATGGATGGTTGGGATGGGCAAATTTGATGGGGTTGGGGGCCACAAAAAATAGGAACTAATCACGAGGGGCCGCAGTGGCTAGCGGGTCTGCATTCCCACACATGCAGTCATGCCTTTTGAGGGCCCTAAGTGAAAAAAATGTGAAACATTTGCAGTTTACAGCTATAATTTACAGCAATTTATCACATTTTGCCATATTTTGGAGAGAAATATTTGCAGCTTTGAATATGATATCTGAGTGAGAGTGACTAACAAAACCAATGGGGACCACTCGGTCAGTAATTCGACCATGATTACTACAAGTTTAGATAGCTGGCTAGACTAATTTTTTTTTTTTTTTTGCTGACAGGTGAGTGACTGTCAGTGACTGACATGACAAGAACAAAACTGCTGATGCACGACCAAATTTAGAAATTGCACCTTGTGTATTCTACTATTCTAACTCAACAGTAAGTTGAGACCCGGACCGAGTTCCTAAAAAAACGAACAAACAAAACGTGTTAGATAGGATAAATAATGCGATACGTGTGAATTAGGGGGTGGCTTCCATCCAAAGACATGGGTGGCATGTAAGACCTTAGTGTCTTATTACAATGAAGTCAACGGCCTAGAGTAGGCTAAGTCCCTACCTGGCAGGTGTCAACATGCCACACTAATTACTATTACAAATTAACAACAAATTGTTTTTTATGCAAGAGCCGCTGCTATTACCCAAGCCACTGGTTGTGCTAAGGAGTTATGATAACTCAAACCACAGGAGTCTCTTCTCTTGTCTAAACAATCCTGCCTGGTGGAATTCCTAGCCCTGTTGTGGTAGGGTTACCATACATCCTTAGAAAACTATACTCTTAAAAATAAGGGTTCCAAAACAGTTCTTCTGCTGTCCCCATAGGAGAACCCTTTATGGTTCCATTTAGAACCCTTTTTGTTTCCATATTTTCTTTGAGTTTCAAGTGGCTAGACCATGTAAACCCTCTGTAAGGGATCTACATGGAATAGAGTTCAAAAGGGGGGGGGGCATACTACTGGAAGCTTTGTAAGTTTACCAGTAAACTTCTAGAATTTTGGTATCTTTCAAGGTTTTTATGTAATCTACCACAAGACATCTAGTGGCCCTTTTGAGTACTTCAGATTATCACAGGTGTCTGTAATAATCTCTGTCCCTGTGTGGCCTTATCACATGTAAAACATATGAAATAAGAATTTTAAAATAAAAAATAATGACAAAGCTGAAAAAGCATTATCCTAAATACAAACCATCAATTTAGTGAATACCATTGATGTTAAATATGAGGGTTTCAGCATGAAATGTTCTTTATATTCTTTTTAATTATTTGACCATGTCAATATGTATTTGTTGTCAATGTTTAGGTATCAAACTGGTGGATTCAATATTTGGAAGATTTGGAAGAGTTAATGCTTTTTTTCATTAATTTGGCTATTTTCTCTTGAACCATATGGTCTATCTATTAGAAACTCATGGAAAATATGGACACAGATATAATAAATAAATGTTGTATATGAATACATTTTTATAAATGACCAAAGTTACTCAAGATTGCCATACATTTTCTGTTAATTACTCAAGTTTCCTTTATCTTACCGGTAGGTTTGCAACCCTAACCTGGAACCAAAAAGGGTTCTGCAAAGGGTTCTCCTTTGGGGACAGCCAAAGAACCCTTTTAGGTTCCAGATAGCACCTTTTTTCTAAGAGTGTATCTTCTCTACATCCTTAAAAGCTGATGGGTTTTAGGTATAATCCTTCTCCTGGCTCTTTCATTTAAATTGTGTTAGTTGTTTTCAACCAAACACTGCTTACTAAAACCATACACATACTATACAGTGTGTGAGTGTGCGCATGTACAAGCGACTGTGCTGTAATGATGATATCCAGCCCTATCCAGCTACTGTCCCTTACCCCATCATGGCCCTGCCATCTCGAAACCCATTAGTATGTAAACTACATGTGACCCCTGCCTACTTACACTTATTAGTTAGGGCTCCTGTCTGTGAAAGTTGTTTACACAGTGTGCTCATGAGACCTGGCTGCCGTTCCAAAAAAATCATATTGAGTTAAGGAGAAGTCGGCCAAGATGTAATACAAATAGCTGTAAGAAAAAGACAGGAATTTGAAGAATGTGAAATCAGTTTTTTCTTTTTTTTCTCCTTTCACATTTTCTTCACCAATCATCCCTACCGCAGTTTTGCTCCACTGTCTGGTCCCTAAACCAAGTTAGCAAAAAAAAAAAAAAACTGAATGGAGTCGAGAATGCATAAAAGTACCACAACAAAGCATACTCAGTAACCAAACAAGCTGGAAATGTGAGGTAGCCACACGCGACATTAAAATCTTAACGCGGCTTGTAAATTTCCCTAGATTACACTTAAACATGGTTTATTTCTCCTTCTATCTCCATCTCTGTCTGTTCTGTGTGTCCCGGCTGTGTGGCATAAAGCCAGAGCAAAGCACACAAATGAACATGAACTTTGAGTCAACACAGACAACAACAAGACAAGCAACAACAATGACCACAACCACACACTGACCAAAACCCAACCATGCAGTAAGCTATATTACAGACAGTCTTATGTCTGGGCCTATGTGGAATGACTCGGGATGCATTCCATCTCTGACAAGGTCTGAGGGAGAGTAGAACGGTTGTTCAGATGCCTTCCACCCAGCAGAATGCATCAGACGCCCCACGTACACAGGATTAGGAACCATGGTTTTAACTAGCTCTGCCTTCACTGTATTTGGGTCTTGCCAGGGTAATCATCCAGAGAAAGTAACTTAGTGCATCTAAATGGGACATTTCATATTCAGCACTTGGTGAGAATATATCACTGTTCACTCTCTATCTACAACTTTGTAAATACATACTGTATATACTGCCAGTGTCACCCATGTGGTTTGTGCATGGCATGGCTAAAGTGCTCTGTTCACTTCTGTTAGAGCAGAATGACGGGGCTGTGTTGACAGTCCTTTTCAGTATGGGACTGTCAACTGTCAACATTGTTAATAGAAGCAACATAGTGAGCCTAATTAGATTATTGATGAGGCATCTCATTGGTTCGTCTCGACAATCTCTCTCTCGCTCTCTAAACTCAGCATCAGGGCCCTGTAATGACTACCAGCACTTGGCCCCAGCCCGAGACCTAATCCTAGATCCAACCTAGTGCACAGATCCTTAGTAAATACAAATACTGCCCTGGTTCCAGCCCCAGCTTAGTCCCAGCCCCAAACAGCACAAGTCCAATATCCCAGCCTAAGCTTCAACCCAAGTCATGCCCCTGTCCATGTCCTATAGCTCTAGCTTCAGATCCAAGCCCTGCCCTACCCCCAGCCTCAGTCAAGCCACAGGTCCAGCCCTATCCCCAGCCCAGCCCCAGTCAAGCAGCAGGTCCAGCCCCAGCCAAGCCACAGGTCTGTCCCCAGCCCAGCCCCAGTCAAGCCGTAGGTCCAGCCCCAGCCCAGCCCCAGTTAAGCAGCAAGTCCAGCCCCAGTCAAGCCGCAGGTCCAGCCCTACCCCCAGCCTAGCCTCAGTCAAGCCGCAGGTCCAGCCTCAGCCCTACCCGCAGCCCAGCCCAGCCTCAGTCAAGCCGCAGGTCCAGCCCCAGCCATACCCCCAGCTGCATTCATCAATCCAGCAGCCTCACGCAGTGGGTGGGTTCGGAGCACCACCACCATCACCTCCAGTACAGTACATCATGTCCGGCGGATTCCTAAATTACAGGCAAGTTCCAAGCAGTGAGACGGTTTATTGCATCTGACCGGCTCACTTCCTCCCTATACCAAAGGCATTGCATGCTGGGCCTTATTTTGATGTGGCGTGTAAGCATAATTAGGAGGTCCAATAAAAGCAGAGAGGAGGGAAAAAGGAGGCATGTCCATCTGTCTAGTCTTAATAAAGGGTGGGGAGGGGGTAGAGAGAGCCCTGCTCTGCTCTCTGGATCACACAGCTCCACCATGCCTCCCTGTCTGTTGTTGTAGCAGCCATTAGAGCAGGCGTGGATGTAAATACTCTGCAGAGCCAAAGACCAACCCCACACGCTTGTCTGCCTGCCTCTGTATTTGTCAGGGCGAGGGGGGGCTCCTGATCTCAAGTTACCAGGGCCTTGCAGAGATCGATCCAAAGTAGGTACTAGTCTGCAGGCACACGGAGACAAACACACACAGACATGGCAAACAAGAGTCAGATATGCGTCTCACTGCAGTAGTACAACACTGGACCATCCCTATTCCCTCCCTGCCTATGTCCCTAGGAGTGGTGATGTTAATCACCTGCAGCCCAACGGCTGCTAAAATGCTGGCCAATCAAGTTCCAGCTTTCAACCTCTTAACATATGCCCTCATTTTTTATAGTGATCCCCATACTTCAAATCAAAATGTTAGTCACATGTGCCGAATACAACAGTGAAATGCTTACTTACGAGCCCCTGACCAACAATGCAGTTTAAAAAATAAGCGATTAGAAACGTAACAAGTAATTAAAGCGCAGCAGTAAAATAACAACAGTGAGTCTATATACAGGGGGGTACTGGTACAGAGTCAATGTGTGGGGGCACCGGTTAGTTGAGGTAATATCTACATGTAGGTAGAGTTGTTAAAGTGACTGTGCAAAGATGATAACAACACAGAGAGTAGCAGCGGCGTAAAAGAGGGGGGGGGCAAAGCAAATAGTCTGGGTATCCATTTTATTAGATGTTCAGGAGTGTGGGATATAAGCTGTTTAGAATCCTCTTGGACCTAGACTTGGCGCTTCGGTACCGCTTGCTGTGCGGTAGCAGAGTGAATAGTCTATGACTGGGGTGGCTGGAGTCTATGACAACTATAAAATACTTATAGTATTACTTAAGAATCACACCAATTATGACCATATTATCAATACACTGTTCTGAGTAAATGCTTGAGTGTCTTCACATGAGTATAGTGAGAGGTTAGTTGACGAGGGCCTCCCTCTCTCTGTCTCTGGTCCTCTCACCTACCTCCGAAGCCCTCGCATGACTCACTTTTGTGTTTAAATGCTTATTTTTTGTTGTTTTATTCGCACCACTTAGAAACGATCCCCACATGATGACTTTTATGGCCCAATAAACTCAAAGAGTATCGAACCAAACTGGCTGGCCATATTTAGTAGCTTTATAGGAAAACGTATTAAGGTGTAATTGCTGTAGGCAGGCGTGCTATTGTGAGAATAACATAGGTGAGGGTTGCAAAATTTCCCTCGCACTCGAAAGGGACACTGGACCTTTTGTCTCCAGCTCTGGAGTTTCCAATCACCACTGGGAAATATGGACTGTATTACAAGATTCATATAATAAGTCCATTTTACTTCACATTTCCGAAAATGAACTTTCACAGTGTGGTAAAATGTAGCCCGAAAGAAAAACATCTGTTTGGCATTTAGTGTTGCCAACATATGGGATCCTCTGATGACAATGATTGAGGGTGGAAGAGAAGATCTTGTGTATTTCCCAGAGAAAAAAAAAAAAAAAAAACAGGAACCAAATCTACACACAATGACTGTTTCTCTGCAGTGACCTGATAAATGGAAACGTGTAGAAGTGTATAAAACCAGCCTTCTCCTCTGTGTGAAATGGATCTTCCTCAGTCTTCGCTCAGACACGAAACAGCGCACAAAAAAAAGAAGAGAGAAAGTGGAAAAACCTAAGCCCTCTAGTTCGCAAACTTACTACACTGCCATCGAAATCAGAAAGCTACGTGTCGGTGCCCATTTCAATTAATTAGGGCTTATTGAGTTTATAGGGTGAAGGGGGCTAGGCAGAGGGTGAATAGGCAGAGGGTGAATAGGCAGAGGGTGAATAGACAATGTTATTTTTTTGTGGTGAGAGAAAATGAAGACAAAACAGAAACAGATAACCCACAGCTTGTCACGTGGGTCCTGAGGAATCTCTCTGAGCCTGACTACAAGTTCATGACACCTGTGTTGTTTTTTTCCTCTGGGGGATTTCCACCAGTGTAGCATGGCATCGGTGCACTGAGGACTGAGGACCCTTTCACCGGCTTCATTTGATACGGCTGTGAATGAGACCTAGTAGGTCTGCTACACTACAGACAGGATGGACATGCTTGGGTTAGTGGGTCCCACCAGACTGACCTCGCCGCAAATGTTACTGAATTTATTTGTCAATGCTGAAAACTTGAATTACCTGCCATGATTTTCCACAAAATTGGCACTGTCCAAACACAAAAACACACCTGCATAAACACTTGCATGCATGCACACACACACACACCCACACATTAACTGCTTGGCTGATGGGTCCTGGGAAGAGAAAGGGAACACGGTTCCTCCACGCTGCAGCCGGGGCTCAGGTCAAGACTTGGCGAGCAGTAATCCCTCTCAGGTGATGCTGCTCACATTCAGCCACATCCAGCTGATCTGCTTAAATATGTTCTCTCCCGTCCCTCCACCCCCTCTCATCTTTAAAAACCTCCTCGGCAAGGAGCAACATTTAGGAGGATGGGGGTTACCGCTATTCCACACCACGAACCCCGGATTGCTTTTCAGCGTTTCTGTAAAGTGATCGTTCCATGTGCCGCTTTGCGCGGAGACACGCCGGTGCACAACGTACAGGGCTCCTTCATAACCAGCCAGGAGAAACGCACTGCTGCTGTGGAATAAAAAGTCACACAGTGCTCCTGGCTTAGGAGAGAGCGTGCACACAAACAGGATACAGGGCGCCCATCCCGTGGATTAGAGTGGCATTATGTGAAAAGGCCTTGTTAAAAGACGGACCCCTTTTCACTTTTTCCAAAGACAGAGTGGCAAAGCTGCTTTAAGAGTGGCCTCGTGGAGTCAGTTTAAAATGGCTTCATGTCCACCAAACAATAAGAGGGACAATAAGCTATTTAATAGACAGTCATACTATTTATATATAATAATATGACATTTAGCAGATGCTTTCATCCAAAGGGACTTACAGTCATGCTATTTGTATCCATTTCTCTCACAGAAAATACAGAGAATTAGCAAGTGCGGTCTGAGTGCTTTCAGGGCGGCAGGTAGTCTAGCGGTTAAGAGTGTTGGGCCAGTACTAAGTGAAAAATCAGCTGATGTGCCCTTGACCAAGGCACTTAGCTACTTAAAGGAGCAATTAGGGCTTTGAATGAGTGTCTGCTAAATTTCTCAAATGTAAGGCATATCCTTCTAAGTAGGGTTGCACATTTTGGGGAATTTTCAGAGGTGGAAACTATCCGTGGGAATTAACGGGAATATGGGAATTAACGGAAATATTGGCAAATTAATATTAATACCATTTAAATGTAGATGTTTTTTGCATTGGATATATTTACCATATATGGAGACAGAAACATAAACCTTTTACCTTATCATAAGTAGACATAACTGCAAACGATTAAATCCTTCCAATTTAAAAAACGATTTAGTTACGAATTGAACTTGAATTAAATGAGTTGACTCTTCACATGGGATGATTTCACTGAACAACAAAAGAAAAGTTATATCGAATGATCCCCAATGATCCATCGCATCTCCCAAAACCCTTTTCAACATGTCATCAGACTCTGAGGCCTTATCTACACTGTCACTTTCCAAGCTTGTTGAGGATGTCTCGTTGTCAGGCTCAAAAGACTAACATTTTCCCGGATGGCCACCAATTTTTCAACTGTTGTATTGGTCAGCCTGTTGCGTGCTTTGTTGTGTGTGTTCCCAAACAAGGACCAGTTGCGCTCTGAGGTGGCTGACGTTGGTGGGATTTGGAGGATGATGGAGGTAACATGGGAAAGAGCCTCGGATCCATAGTCAATTCCACCAGGTGGCTGATGAGAATTTCGGGAAAATTTTCCATGGGTAGTTAATCCCTGGAATTTGGGGAATTTTGCTTAAATTCATCAAAAAAAGTTAGCTTATAATAGTAAACCTTTAATGTGGGATACACAAGGCAATTCTAGGTCTTGTGGCATATTTTGGTTAAACTATCCCCAATTTAATGGAATTGCAACCCTCTGCATGTGCATCACATGTGCAGTGCACTCTTCCGTCACATGTACAGCTGATTCTCAAGATCTTGCACACCAATGAGATGCTATTGAGCCCACACAACTACACTGTCTGAGCAAAGGACTACCTGCTTTCTGGTAAGTTTTGATTACAATAATGGGTGGGGTGAATATATTTTATGACATACATTATTTTTTTGTTAAATAGTAAATAGTAGCCTACAGCAAAGTGTGTTTTAAATCATTTATAATTTAACAATTTCTGCTAGTTAGCTACCATGTGGGTTTTAGCTTGCTTGAGCCTGCTAACTGAGGAGTTTTAATTCACCTGTTTCCATACATGTTTCATTTTAAAACATTTATCTTACAAAGGAGTTGTTTAATGTAACTGCTTAACTATGTATATGTCAATAGAATTGTATTCTTTTATTTTTTCTCATTTAATCTTTACAGGAAAATGCCACGGGCACTATCTGATGTGTGGCGATAGCTTTTCCTTCTACGTTAGCTGCAGTGAACTATGTACATTTGCAAATACTATGCCAAATCATGTGACGAATGCAACAAAGATGCAGAATCATCTGGCCAAGTGCTTA
Source organism: Oncorhynchus clarkii lewisi (assembly GCF_045791955.1). Taxonomy (NCBI): domain Eukaryota; kingdom Metazoa; phylum Chordata; class Actinopteri; order Salmoniformes; family Salmonidae; genus Oncorhynchus; species Oncorhynchus clarkii. The sequence continues at coordinate 34,180,845 of NC_092148.1, forward strand.
AACTTCCCTCAGCGCTCACAACAAGCAACCTCTGACAAAAGTCCCTCTACTTCTATTCGAGGTGAAAATGATGAATCAGACACCTTATCAATAGCAACAGCTCATGGTCCTCCTGTAATCAGATGTTCTTTTGACTCAATGGAGGAACGTAGTCAAAGAAATGCTGATGACTGTCTTGCTCAAGCTGTGTATGCAACTGGTTCACATCTGATGCTCACAGGCAATGTGTATTGGAAGAGTTTTCTGAATGTTCTTCGCCCAGCATACACCCCTCCAACCAGACATGCTTTATCTACTCATTTACTGGATACAGAGTTCAAGTGAAGGTCAAGCAAATCATAGAGAAATCAGACTGTAAGCAGACTGTATTGCAATCATATCTGATGGGTGGTCGAATGTTCGTGGACAAGGAATAATTAACTACATCATCTCCACCCCTCAACCAGTATTCTACAAGAGCACAGACACAAGTGCATAGCAGTCTCTACATTACAGATGAGCTGCAGGCAGTCATCAATGACCTTGGACACACAGAAGGTATTTGCACTGGTGACAGACAATGCTGCGAACATGAAGGCTGCTTGGTCTAAAGTGGAGGAGTCCTACCTTCACATCACACCCATTGGCGGTGCTGCTCATGCATTGAATCTGCTCCTCACGGACAGCATGGCACTGAAAACAATGGATACACTCTACAAGAGAGCCAAGGAAATGGTTAGGTATGTGAATGGTCATCAAGTTACAGCAGCAATCTACCTCACAAAGCAAAGTGAGAAGAATAAGAGCACCACATTGAAGCTGCCCAGCATCACCCTTTGGGGTGGTGTTGTCATCATGTTTGACAGTCTCTTGGAAATGGCCATATCACAGTCAAGAGGATCTCATATCAAGAGGATCCTACTGGATTATATATTTTGGGATAGAGTGGTAAGCAGCCTGAATCTCCTGAAACCTATAGCAGTAGCCATTGCACGGATTAAGGGAGACAATGCCATCCTGTCTGATGTTCAGACGCCGCTTGCAGATGTAAGAGAAGAAATCCGTACTGCCCTGCCCACTTCACTGTTGCTCCAAGCAGAGGAAACTGCAGTTATGAAATACATCAAAAAGCGTGAAGACTTCTGCCTGAAGCCCATAGACACTACAGCGTACACGTTGGATCACAAGTATGTTGGCAAGAGCATCCTGTCTGGTGCAGAGATCAACAAGGCCTATAATGTGATATAATTGCCGTGTCTTGCCACCTTGGCCTGGATGAGGGCAAGGTTCTTGGCAGTCTGGCGAAGTACACCTCCAAGCAAGGGCTTTGGGATGGAGATGCAATATGGCAGTAGTGCCAGCATATCTCATCAGCCGCCTGGTGGAAGGGACTTTGTGGATCTGAGGCTCTTTCCCCTGTTGCCTCCATCATCCTCCAAATCCCACCAATATCAGCCTCCTCAGAGCGCAACTGGTCCTTGTTTGGGAACACACACACCAAAGCACGCAACAGGCTGACCAATACAACAGTTGAAAAATTGGTGGCAATCCGAAAAAATGTTAGGCTTTTTAAGCCTGACAATGAGCCATCCTCAACAAGGTTGAAAAGTGACAGTGTAGATGAGGACTCAGAGTCTGATGTTCAAGAAGTGGACATTGAGGAGGTCCAGGGAGAAGACATGGAAGCCTGAGAGGAAGACAACCAAAGCTTTAGTTTCTAGACTATCATCTAGACTATGTTGAAAACGTTTTTGGGAGATGTGATGGATCATTGGGGATCATTCAATGTTCCCTTTCTTTTGTTGTTCAGTGAAATCATCCCATGTGAAGAGTCAACTCATTTAATTAAAGTTCAATTCGTAACTAAATTGTTTTTTTACATTTCTATTGGAAAGATTTAATCATTTGCAATTATGTCTACTTATGATAAGGTAAAAGGTTTATGTTTCTGTCTCCATATATGGTAAATATATCCA